>NC_133324.1:273595168-274305168 GCF_042186555.1 Aquarana catesbeiana
CCCTCAATACCTGAAAGGGAATCAGTTTTCCCTCAGATATATGTCGCATGTGAGTGACCCCGTGTCTCCTCCACCACACACCACAATCCAGTGACTGAAGTTCCTCGTAGTATCCATTATTCCATATCGGACTGTGCCCGGTAAAGCCCTCTACTTCTTGTAGCTGTCTAAGTTTGTTCCAAATTTTTTGCATCAGAACGTATGTGGGAAATCGTTTATTGGACTTTTTGGATATGCCAAGGCCTCCATACCTGTGGGTACATCGGCAAGGCCAGTGACATGACACATTAGGGCCCTAATGGGTTCAGAGTGAAGATTATCATCCGCACGTTTATTTTTAAGCCTAGGTTCACATCTGTGCAAACACAGACATTGCATGTGATTCGCACCCACAATGCAAGTTCAGCCATACAGTTGCTGTTTCCCGCATCGCACAAGTATAAACCTAGGCTGAATGAAGGTCCACTTCTGTCTTTTGATGATTGAGGTCAATTGTAGGAGTGATAAGCTACTGGAGTTGATTATCAGGACATTTTATGTGTGTGTGTGTATATAGCATTCACTGCTAGTATTCTGCTAGCTACAGTATGTAGAATATGTTGTTAAAGGGAAATGCAAAAAAGATATTCATTTCTCATAGCAAAAAAAATTACAGCAGTAGTTGCAGCATATCCAAATAATAATGGGCTTAAATTGAGAAGAAATTTGGGTTCAAGAAAGGAGGTTTTGTGAGGAAGGCAATTGTTACAGTTTATCTCCGATTATAAAGAAGCTGGGTTTTCCGTTCTGTGAGTTGAGAAAGCCGGAGAATTGCTTTCTGTATAATGGGGCTTACAATAGTAATAGTACACATGGAGAATCTTCACTGATAATTTACCCAAGGCACTGAAGAGCCTGACAGATGGGTGCTGTTATCTCTGCTGAAGCTGCCTATTCTCCTAGAAACAATGCCATTTTCTAACTTGGGCTTGGTCAGGTCAGTGAGCTGAAAATAAAGGACAGCAGAAGAATTTGAATCAAATCATTGTACATGATGGCTTTTTTGCTGAAAAAAACAAAAAAATTACTTTAAATGATAGCAAACTATTTGATGTTTTGTGTGTCGGTGTAGTAAGCAGGTAAAACCTTCCTTAAATATTTATTAATTATATATTAACCGCTTCAGCCCCGGAAGATTTTACCCCCTTCCTGACCAGAGCACTTTTTGCAATTCGGCACTGCATCGTTTTAACTGACAATTGCGCGGTCGTGTGACGTTGCACCCAAACAAAATTAACGTCCTTTTTTTTCCCCACAAATAGAGCTTTCTTTTGGTGGTATTTGATCACCTCTGCTGTTTGTATTTTTTGCGATATAAACAAAAAAAGAGCGACAATTTTGGAAAAAAAGCAATATTTTTTACTTTTTTGCTATAATAAAAATCCCCCAAAAATATAGAAAAAAACAAATTTCTTTCGCAGTTTAGGCCGATATGTATTCTTCTAGAAGAAAGAAATAGATCCTGGATAGCCGCACACCATAGAAGGCATCTTTATTGATATGAAGAAATAAAATCCAAATGCAGTCACCTCATGTACAGGGAGGAACAGGAAAGATAGCGAACATGTTTCCCGCCCAATCATGGCACTTATTCATAGCTCTATGAATAAGCACCATGATGGGGCGTGAAACATATTAGCTATCTTTCCTGTTCCTCCCTGTACATGAGGTGACTGCATTTGGATTTTATTTCTTCATATCAATATAGATGCCTTCTATGATGTGCGGCCGTCCAGGATCTTTTTCTTTCCTCAAGCTTGTGCAGAGCCAGCACCTGTGAGTTCCATTAGGGCGGGTGTCTTGATACGGATTTGAGAGATTGGAGCGGCAGTCTTTTGCTTATGTATTCTTCTACATATTTTTGGTAAAAAGCAATAAGCGTATATTGATTGGTTTGCGCAAAAGTTATAGCGTCTACAAAATAGGGGATAGATTTATGGCATTTTTATTATTAATTTTTGTTTTATTAGTAATGGCGGCGATCTGCAATTTTTATCATGACTGTGACATTATGGCGGACACATCACATGACACTATTTTGGGACTATTGTCATTTATACAGCGATCAGTGCTATAAAAATGCACTGATTACTGTGTAAATACCACTGGCAGGGAAGGGGTTAAACACTAAGGGGTGATCAAGGGGTTAAGTGTGTCCTAGGGAGTCATTCTAACTGTGGGGGGGATGGGCTACCACTGACATGACAGCGATCACTGCTCCCGATGACAGGGAGCAGTGATCTCTGTCATGTCACTAGGCAGAACGGGGAAATGCCATGTTTACATAGGCATCACCCCGTTCTGCGGCTCCGTGACAGGATTGCGGGACACCGGCGGACATCGAGTCCACGGGACCTGCCCACTAGCCCCGCAAATTAAAGGGGAGTACAGGCATGCCCATTTTCCCACCGCTGCCCTTGTGCTGCCGTATATCAGCGTTCAGCGCTCGGCAAGTGGTTAATACATGCATGCTTTCATTTATTTTTCATAGTCCAAGTTAAAGGGAACATATCAGAGGGTTTCTTGTGCAAGCCAAGGTTCTTATCATTCAGTGAAAACTAACTTTGCCTGATTCTGGCTGCTGGTCCTGAGACAGTGCTTCCTGTGCTGGCTTGAAGCCAAAGATTTTATAGGTAACAGTAACTTTAAAAGGTTCCATTTAGGCCCGGTTCACACTGATGTGAGTTCATAACGAATGTGATGCGTCAAAAACACTTTAAATTCGCATGTCATCCCTAAAGTCATTGTTTTCAATGACGGTCGTTCACATACATGTGTTGCAATTCCTCTACGAATGCGATGCGATTAAAAAAAGGGTCTTGTGCGAATTTACTGCATTGCGTTGCGAATTTAGTCTCCATAGACATCAATGTAAATCGTTCTTGAATCGCATTGATGGTTCACATATGTGCGAATTCCACCACACTACTCTCCACAAAAACCAGGAAGTACACAGTAAGTTAACACCTTTTTTTTTTTTACATTGATTCCATTGGCTAGAATATCAATCGCAGCTATGTCTAACTCCTGAAATTCACGGTAAAATCGCGGTAAATTCACACCTCACACAGGACAAAAAACGGAACAAATTCACAGCGCAGCAGTGTGAACCGAGCCTTAAAGGACAGAGCAGGTTATTTTCTAAATGAAACACTAACGTGACTTATAGATTGATTTATTAAAAGTTAAATGCCAACTTACAGTATGCTGTTTTGAATCAGTATAAAAGTATCAGTGTTAAATATTGTGATACACAAATATTATTGTACAGTGTGTGTATATACAATATCTCACAAAAGTAGTGTGTACAGCTTGTGTAACAGTGTAAATTGCTGTCCCCTCAAAATAACTCAACACACAGCTATTAACGTCTAAACCGCTGCAACAAAAGTGAGTACACCCCCTAAGTGAAAATGTCCAAATTGGGCCCAAAGTGTCAAAATTTTGTGTGGCCACCATTATTTTCCAGAACTGCCTTAACCCTCTTGGGCATGGAATTCATCAGAGCTTCACAGGTTGCCACTGGAATCCTCTTCCACTCCTCCATGATGACATCATGGAGCTGGTGGATGTTAGAGACCTTGCGCTCCTCCACCTTCCATTTGAGGATGCCCCACAGATGCCCAATAGGGTTTCGGTCTGGAGACATCCTTGGCATTCAATCACCTTTACCCTCAGCTTCTTTAGCAAGGCAGTGGCCATCTTGGAGGTGTGTTTGGGGTTGTTATGTTGGAATACTGCCCTGTGGCCTAGTCCCTGAAGGGAGGGGATTATGCTCTTCTTCAGTATGTCACAGTAAATGTTGGTATTCATGGTTCCCTCAATGAACTGTAGTTCCCCAGTGCTGGCAGCACTCATGCAGCCCCTGACCATGACACTCCCACCAGCATGCTTGACTGTAGGCAAGACACACTTGGCTTTGTACTCCTCACCTGGTTGCCGCTACACATGCTTGACACCATCTGAACCAAATAAGTTTATCTTGGTTTCATCAGACCACAGGACATGGTTCCAGCAATCCATGTCCTTAGTCTGCTTGTCTTCAGCAAACTGTTTGCTGGCTTTCTTGTGCAGCAGCTTTAGAAGAGGCTTCCTTCTGGGACGACAGCCATGCAGACCAATTTGATGCAGTGTGCGGTGTATGGTCTGAGCACTGACAGGCTGACCCCCCCACCCCTCATACATTTATTTTCCAAAGACAACCTCAGGATATGACCCTGAGCACGTGCACTCAGCTTCTTTGGTCGACCATGGCAAGGCCTGTTCTGAGTGTAACCTGTCCTGTTAAACCACTGTATGGTCTTGGACACCGTGCTGCAGCTCAGTTTCAGGGTCTTGGCAAACTTCTTATAGCTTAGGCAATCTTTATGTAGAGCAACAATTCTTTTTTTCAGATCCTCAGAGAGTTCTTTGCCATGAGGTGCCATGTTGAACTTCCAGTGACCAGTATGAGAGAGTGAGAGCGATAACACCAAATTTAACACACCTTCTCCCCATTCACCACTGAGACCTCGTAACACAAAAGTCACATGACACCAGGGAGGGAAAATGGCTAATTGGGCCCAATTTGGACATTTTCACTTAGGGGTGTACTCATTTTTCTTGCCAGCGGTTTAGACATTAATGGCTGTGTGTTGAGTTATTTTAAGGGAACAGCAAATTGATATTGTTATACAAGCTGTGCACTCACTACTTTATATTGTAGCATAGTGTCATTTCTTCAGTGTTGTCACATGAAAAGATATAATATAATATTTACAAAAATGTGAGGGGTGTACTCACTTTTGTGAGATACTGTGTATATATTGTCAGAGTGAGAGCCCCTGTCTCTGTGAAAATGAGTGTAAAATGGACACAGGGCTCTCAAAGAGGCATTTTGATAAGTTCCAGCAGAAGATTGGTGAGCAGAGAAAACTATGCTTTAAGTCTTCTCTGGATTTTGTAAGTCTGGATTGGGGCTGGAAACTTGAAGACTTCAAAGAGCATTGGGAGGGATGGAGTCTTCAGTCTTGTGTCCGGGCTTTCCAGAAGTTGTGTGTGTGTGTGCGTCCAGGTGCCAACACTCATCATAAGGCAGATCTGAGCATAGCTCAGCAGAGTTGGTGTTGGAGCAGTTGCTGCAGATAGGAGGGAGGTGTGCTACCATTTAAGAACCCAGGCAATATCCTTGAGACGGCACTCCGTGTGGGAGAGGTTTCAGGTAGTGGACTGAGAGAGTTGGGTCAGCTGAGGGAGTCGGGGAGACCATAGCTGAGACAACTGGAAGAGAGAGTTGGGAGCATGAAATTGTCAAAAATGTCTTGGTATGCTGACCACTGGAACTAAGGGGCCATGTCCAACCCCTGAAAAACAACCCCACACCATAATTCCCCCTCCCTCAAATGATTTGGACCAGTGCACAAAGCAAGGTCCAGTCGGGCCAATACAGTCGCTTCTCCTCTTAGCCAATCGGGTCTTAAGACCCGCTTCCTGATTGGCTGGGAGGAGACGCAGGAAGACAATAGCGAATATTAATTTGCTATTGTCACACAACTGGTGGGCTCAGGGCGCAGGAGAAGCGACCGTATTGGCCCAACTGGACCTTGCTTGTGCACTGGCCCAAATCATTTGGCAACCTGCTACCACCCATGAGGTTGATATACTTCTAGTGGAATGCAGTGGGACCCCCTCTGGCGCAGGTAACACTTTCAACTTGTGGGCCAAGGAGATGAACTTCACCAACCAAGAGGCAGCAATCCTGCTGGAAGCCTTTTGACCTTTTCGTGTTCCATTCGGAATAACAAACAGGTGCTCCGCCTTCCTGATATCAGCCATTGCCTTGATTTGGGAGCTTTTCCCACATCCATTGGGCTGCCCCCTTGGGTACTTGCTGAGAGGAGCGTAGGAAGGAGATGCTCTTGTGTGATGTGAAATCTGGAGGGGACGTTAGGTACAACCCTGTCTGGGAAAGATGTGACAAAGGGTTCTTTAAACCCTAAGGCTAACTCTGACACTCTTCTGACTGATGTAATCGCCACTAGGAAAGCCGTCTTCAGCAAGAGGTACCATAGGGAGCTACACTGAAGATATCTGATGCCCAAAAGTCAATTTTGAGAACATAAAACTTTTAGGAGGTTTCAGACAACTTGCACTTTAAAGAAATGCATGATTAAGGAGTTAGTTGCCCCTTAAGTGCTATTGGGTTGCCAGAAGGTTGCCAGCAGGGAGTGCCATCACAGCAGATTCTGCTTCTCTGACCACCAATCCAGGCTTGCTCTCATGCAGGGGTGATCTCTATCTTCTTCTCAAGTTCTTCCAACCACCACTGGTCCAGAAACCCGAATTGAAAAGGCAGAGTCCCATTGAACCCACCTGGCCATCGGAATGGTCAAAGTCATGATACCCAGGAGATGCAGCCATTTTGCCACTGGAAGCTGGTTGGCTCTCTGTGCTGCTGCCATCGTTCTCAGGATGATAGGAATCTTGGTTCCTGGCAGAGAAACTGTCACTACCTGAGTATCTATTTTTGCTCCAAGGTACTCCAGCACCTGGGGGGCACGAGATGGCTCATTTACCAGTTGATCAACCAATCGAACTTCTCCAGCATCACAATTGATAACGCTTGATGAGAAACAATGTGTCTTATGTCCTGATTTAAGAGCAGAACGTGATTCAAATAATGGTATATGCGAATCCCTTGGGACTGCAGGTACACCAGAAGGACTTTCATAAATACCCTAGGCGATATAGTATAGTATAGTACCCAAGGGGCATACATACAAATTGGAAATTAAGCTGTCCTACCACAAACTGTAGAACTCTTTGGAAGAAGGGAGCCAGTGGAATGTGAAACTTTGCGTCCTTTAGATATATCAACAAAAGCCAGTCCTCTGTATGACCTTCAAAATTGTTCAGCTGTCTTAAATCTATCATGGGTCTCTATGAACCCAGCTTCTTTCAAACCAAGAAAAGGGGCGAATGGACACCAGAAAAACGTTCCCACTGAAGGACTGTGATTATCGCTTCCTGATTCAACAGAGTTTTGACATACAGCCAGGGCATATCCTTCTTTTCTCTGGACAGAGGTATTTTTATCAGTACAAAGAATTTGTGAGGCTGAGAAATTTCCAAGTGTGTCCATACCGGGTGGTTGATTGGTTAATTTTCTGCCCACACTTGCTGAAACTTGAACAATCTACCTCCCACCTGGCATGTGTGGGCTGATGAACTGTCAGAAAGATTTTCATGACTCTGTAAGCAGAACCCTTCTGACGGAGCAGTCTCCTATCCTGGTGGCGAAGCCCAATTTGCCACCTGTGGCCTTAAGTATGGTGACATCTAATTTATTTCCGAACAAGGACTGCTCCTCGAAGGGGATCCTGCACCATCTCTGTTTGGATGCAGGGTCTGCCACCTAAGGCCTCAGCCATAGGGTTCGTCAGCCTGTTCCCTCACTGAGCATAATTTTGGCCAGAGGTTTACCGTATTTTTCGCACCATAAGATGCACTTTTTTCGCCCCAAAAAATTGGGGAAAATGTCCCTGCGTCTTATGGAGCGAATACTGACCAGGCACCGCACCATCCCCGTCGCTGCCGACGCATCAGAATATCGGCGCTCGGCTTCTCTGTGGAGGAGAGAGAACAGGATGTGAGGCGGATCCTTGCACGGGCATACCAAGTAGGAGGCTAGGAGGCGGTCTGCTCCGGGTGCCAAAACATGGGGGGTGTCAGTGGCGTTGCTATGGTGGTGTGCTCAGCACCCAGGTCAGTTGACACCCGCCATTTGTGACACCATTCCGCGGCGGCAAGAGCCCTGGCTGTTTTTTTTTTTCAGCCAGGAACATCCCCCGCGCTGTGGTCTGGTCCAGTCTTACTTCCTGCTTCTTCCACAGGCAGCTGCTGCTGCAAACTACCCTATGTCCCAAGTCCTCCTTCCTAGTTGCTGCCCGGGTGTATCTGAGAGCCAGCCAGCGAGCCAGCCAGCTAGCCAGCCAGCCAGCCAGCCAGAGGGGGTTGTGGATTGTAATGGCAGTGTCCTACACTGCCTGAGGTGAGCTGGTGGTAAGGGGGTGGGAGGTTTGGGCTGGCATGGTATCCACTGCCCAGTCACCTGAGCTGTTGTGATAGAAGAGGCTGAAGAGGTATTTGTGTCTGCCCTGTCACCCTGAGCTGATCTGGGAAGGGGGAGGTTGGTGTGTCTACCACCACCACCACCCAGGTATAGTGTAGCTGAGCAATTTTGATGGGGGGGTGGTATTACTGCGTCTCCACCACCCATCTATAGTAGTAGTATAATATTAAATATTTTAGGACACCATTGGTTCAGAATATTTTTTTTCTTGTTTCCCTCCTCTAAAACCTAGGTGCGTCTTATGGTCAGGTGCGTCTTATGATGCGAAAAATACGGTAATTAAATCAATTGATGCCTCCATCATATAGGAAGCTGTTAGCTTCAAATTGGCAAAAGATGATAAGATGATAAGATCTCGTCTTTACTCAGATCATTCTCCGACGCAGACTTTTCAATCCACACTTCCATAGCCTTAGAGATAGATGCTAACGCCATTGAAGGCTTGCATGCTCCACCAGCCAATGTATAAATCTTTGTTAGATCCTCATAACTAAAACATTCTTAAAGGTTATCACTTCGTCAAGAGGCAGGGTAACGTGTCTTGCCAAATGCTAAAGGGCTGCATTGACCACCAGAGGCTCTTCTAAAATTTTTATGTCCTTGTATCTGAAGGGATACTGCTTAGCAAAATGATTCTTAAAGGAGAATATCCTGTCAACCTGCTTCCACTCATTGGCGATTTCCTGAATTTCCTCCATTAAGGGGAAATTCAGAGCCTCCTTCCTGACATTTTTGAAATATTTTCTCTGCTTCCTTTGCGACTCTTCTGCCACATCCTCCCAGAGTAGGGCTTCCCCGATGTCCTTTACAAAGGATTGAGCAGGGGCAAAATCGAATCCGTCATAATGGCTCTCCTCTTTACCTGAGGAAAACGCAGGACAGGATTTATTCTGTGTTTTTTTGCTATACAATGTACTACCTGTAGGGGGAGCAAGGCATACACTAGCAGCTTCAGGGACCGAAGAACATGGTTCCCGACAAGGCAGCACTGTCTTTGACTGGGAAGCATCTTTAAATTTGGCTCCACGGTCCTAGCACCACCCTCCCCTCCTCCTAATTGGCTGGGCGGTAGCACACATGAGCAGTGCGGGAGACCGGCATGCGCTCCACCCTGGCCCACATCCCCATCTACTGCCCATCCAAAAACACAAGTAGTGCGCATGTGTACACGCCCTAGTAGCGCTGCATGGACACTGACAAATGATCCATATGCACCAAGCAGATCCCCGAAATTGCACCATGGACCACAAGTGGGGCTGCCTAGCCAGAGAACATTTAGCAAGGAGGACAGGGACTGTGTCCAGCCAATATACCACAGCATGGACAGCCAGACTTTTAGACTGGCTAGGGAAAGGAGCATGCTATAGTTCTGATTGCAGGAGGAAAGAAGGTGAATGCCAAGCTGCAGTTGGGGCACAAATTAATTAGCTACAGTCCTGATGGTGCAGGGGAGGGTGGGGCGCTACCCAGGTGTTGCATTTACCCATGTGTACATTTTGCCATCAGGGAAATGCCATTCAGCCATCACTGTTGTGATGGCTGTGTAGACAGGAAGTGGCTTCAAAGAGAATGCAGGAGATCAGCGGTAGTTCTACACATTGGGGTTGATTTACTAATGGAGAAAAGACTGTGCACTTTGAAAAGTGCAGTAGCACTCTGCAAGTGCAGTTGCTCCAGAGCTTAGTAAATGAGCAGAAGCTCTAATGACTACCATCATCCAACCATGTGCAAGAAAAAATGCTTTTTTAAAAAATTTTTCTTGGATGTGATTAGGGGCGGACTGACAACACTCAGGGCCCCCTGACCAAATAAAGGCAAGGGCCCCCTGTCAGGCCCCACCCATTACCCACCCCTGATTCCGCCCATGGCCCGCCCCTGCCCCTGCTACATTTTGCACAAAGTACAACTACTGCCTTTTTTTTATGGGACCTGGTGGGGGGTCTCTCTCTAACAGTGTCCATTAGACAGTCTGTTAGAAAGCGTCCCCTCCAGACCCCATTAAAGTCTACAACAGAGTCTAATGGGACCTGGAGGGGGGGTCTCTCTTTAACAGTGTCCATCATAGATTCTCTGTTAGAGAGAGAACCCCCTCCAGGACACATTAGAGACTTGTTTCGCGTTTTGTGATTCCGTCTTTGTCTGCCTATTGACAAAGACGGAATCATGAAACGCGTCTAGGTGTACCACACGGCCTTGCCGCATCTGCTATCGGCTTCGATCTCCTCCCAGGAACCATCACGGATGATTACAGCTCTATGAGAGGTGGTGAGATTAACGGAACCGAGTATACAGTGCAATACCTATGTTGAACACTTTTTTTCAAAAAGATGTTTGTAAGTGCAATGTTATAAGGGAAGGGGTTTTATATTTGAATAAAGGCTTTACAGTTTTACACTATGAGACTTTTTTCCCTTCCTTCTGCCTGAGTTTTATGGAAAGTTTGTAGCTGGCTTTGTCTGGGTGAAACAGAGGACCAGAGTGTGCGATCCCCTTCTGGCTGATCGGATTTGAGTTCTGGACGGATGTCATTTTGGTAGTGATTGCAGAGATTTAACATACACACAGAGGCTATTATTTATTGGGAATCTGGTGAGTGCAATTCCTATAGGTAGTGGAATCACTTGGTATGGTGATGGTCGAATGTCCAAACAGCTGATGTGGTTTACATGAACTGTCACACTGATTTCCTGAACTTTATCCCACTTGGATGCACAGATGACTACCATTTTAGTATTTACTATTAGATTTTTTTGCTTCCCTTTCAAAAATACTACTTTTTCTTACTCTAGTTTAAGTTGCTATGCATTTGCCATTTGAGTGAATTGATTTGATACTGACTCAATTTTGTGGATGTTGTAGATTTCTGTGACCCCCACATCCACATGGTCCATCCTGGATCTCCTGTGGATCAGTGGCAGCCGGTCAAAAATATTTTGGGGGGGAGCAGTAAACAGTATGCCTACCCCCCCGGGTCGGTTGGTTGGTAGCACTTACCCCATCACCGGCGGCTTCCCCTCCCCGGTGGCGGCTACCCTTGCTCGGGGGTGGCTTCTTCCCCTTCTTGGTGGCCTCCTGTTCTCCTGCTGTTCTCCTGCGGCCTCTCGTTCTCCGGGTCATCCTCCCTCCTCAGCGGCCAATCGGGAGTCTTCTCTTTTCGGCCAATCGTAAAACGGGTATTCTGATTGGCCGGATTGAGGATCAGTGTTTCAACAGGGAATATTCATTCGCTGTTGTAACACACCTGAGTGTGAGCGCATCCTCTGTGTCCCGAGCTTACCCGATTTTGAAGCCTATTAGAGCCTCTGACTCTAATCAGGTGGTTAAAAAAAAAAAAACCCCGCCGCTGTAATTCTTGTGCCCTGAAAGGGGCCGGACGCATGAATAGGGGGGGTGCGGCCGCCATAGATAGATTCATGCTATGCATGAATCTATCCATTACCATATAGGGTGTGGAATGGAGAGAGGGGGTGGCGCTCGGGCGCCCCTAATGAACGGGCCTCTACTGGTGGTAGGTATAGCCTTTGTTAAGCTTTGTATGGCTATAATTATCTGACTGGATAGAGTAATTATTCTTAATGTATCGCCCCTATTAGGCAGACCCATGGTTTGGGGTCTATATATTCTCCCCTGCGGTTACTGATATCTTCTTGCTATACTCATTTGATGCTGGATATGTAGTGGGAATACTCTTTGCCAAGAATGAGGTTAGGGGGTCCCCCAGATTGTCAAAAAATGTTTGCACTCATTTATATCAAATACTGTACCAGAATGATCTAAACCACCCACATGTATACAGACTGTGTATATATATCAGTGTGAAATCACATGTTGTTAAATGCGTTTTGTATATACTAATATGTTGTTTTCTGAATTTTGAGTGAACTTTTATGCAGTATTCCTAAAGTCTCCCAAAGAAGCCATAGTCTGGCGAAACATGTAGAGGTGAATATATTGCATCAGTACTGTATGGCTACTTCATGATGTTTTTATGAAAAATAACGACATTTTAATGTTTGTAATAAAAAATGTTATACTAATTTTTTTGTGTGGCACCATTAATATCCCATCGTTCACTTCTTTACAAATTTCAGTTTTTGTAGTCTACTGTAATATTTTTTGGGGCAAGTAGCCCTTTAATTTGATATCATTTTTGGATACAAATATTTCAATTCTCTTGTTTTCATTTGAAGTAAATAGTGGGAAAATAGAAAGAAACAAATGTAAATGTAATTTTTCCAGTGCAACGCTTACATAATTTGTGCACCCCCATATAATCAACAAAGTCTGATGAATAAAATGACATCACATTAGTGTGACTGTTAAGTAACCTAGAAGAATAGTAATGCTCAAAGTGAACGTAATAATGTAGGAAAGCTTTGTTCCCCCTTCAACGCTACCTTATAATGCACAATGGGGAAGAAAATGCTTTCCATAAATTGTTACCGTAACATCAAGGTAAGATCTATTCAGATTGATGAGGGCCCACATTAGCTTTTTGGCAACTTTTTCAAATGTTTGTAATTGCTAAAAATTGAAATTTCATTCACTTATGTGAGCATTTGATGCTTGCACAGTGAACACAAATGTCATCCAGATCATCCAATATTATTGTTGTGACCTGGGAAATCATTTTGGGAGGGATTATATTTCTAATTTATTTTTCAATTATATACTGTTAATGTACTGTATGTTTTTATTTTATTTTTTACACAATTCTTTTACACTTTACTTTCTCCACAGGGGGTCTGGATGTGGTCAGAGGAGACTAGATCCAGACCCCCATGCAGCTGTGCAGCAGCAGATAACTGACAGCAGGCAGTTTCAATGTTGGTGCCCTGAGGGGAGGCCCTAAAGAGCCGCCGAGTCTGGATACCCTTTGAAAACAGTACTGTGACAAATAGCCACTGGGCCTGCACTGTTTTAAAATGGCGCCTAGGGCTAAAGTGGTTAAGAAAATTTTTACAATTTGGTTTTTACTAGCTGTAGCCATATGTATTTTCTTCCAGCCAGAAAACTGTCTTCCTTAAACCTATGCAAGTAGTAAAATAGAGATCCATTGGTCTCATTATCAAGGTCTATATTTCATCCTAAACTTATATTGATTTGTAATTACCGCAGTCCAGATTCCAAGGTATGCTAATCAGAGACAAGAAGTCTATATTAAAAACTATTCTTTTCTGTAATTCACTATGCAAGGTAATTGCTACCTGTGGTACTATGTTAAATAAGATTGCATGAGTCATGACTACATTGCAGGAAAATTATTGACCATCTCCTTAGGACGTTATTTACAAATTGGGAAATGGATTACTTGAGTATTTGTATTACAGCTTCCCAAGAGAGCTTGGCCTTAGTGGAAAAGCATGGCCTAAAATAGTCTTTTTTTTTTTTACATGTTTACTGTCTAGTCTTAGGTCTTAAAGTGGTTTCCTATTAATGAGCAAGACCAAAAATTACATTTAAAAAATGTTAGAGCCTGGAAAATATTAAATATTTTATCTGAAAACTTCGTACTTTTGTACACAGCAGGAGGAGCACTAGTCTCCCTTTCACAAATTTAGCTGTCTATTCTTATCCACTTCCCTAGAAGCAGAGCTTAGTAGCTCAAGCTATGACTTTTTGACCCCCCCCCTCCCCGACACAAACACACACAATTCTTGATCCTTCTTACTGTTTTAATAAACTATTTACAAAGTTTGACTTAAGGATAGAGAGGCAAACAGCTGAAAAGCTGTGCTTTTTTAATCCAGTTTATGAATTAAAAAAAAGAAAAAAAACTTTAGCCAAAGCCATTATTGTGGCCATTAAAAGGCCAAAGCCTTCCAAGACTGGCATTGAGTTTTGAGTTGCACTGCCTCAGTCGTGGTGAGATAGCTTTAACTTACAACCTCAGCAGTGTTGGCAGACAGTGACTCGATGCAAACTACATTTTGCAGATCATAAAAAACTTTAATCCACAATTTGTTCAGATTAGGAAGGGACAAAATTATTTAAAGGCAAACAAACAACAATGCATGTCTAACATGATAACCCTATTCTTTAAGCTATGGGAAAATCCACTTGCAAAATTTATTAACCGCTTGCCGACCGCCGCACACAGATGTACGTCGGCAGAATGGCACAGGTAGGCAAATGGGCGTACCTGTACGACCTTTTGAATTTGCCGCCTATTGGGTGTGCATGCACCGCCGGCGGCGCACGGCGTAGGAGCGTACCCGCGGGTCCTGGGAACTCTGTGTTCGCCGGCGGCCATCGATTGCGGTGAGGAGAGGCAGAACGGGGAGATGCCTTTGTAAACAAGGCATTTCCCTGTTCTGCCTTGTGACATGACAGAGATCCACTGCTCCCTGTCATCTGGAACAGTGATCGCTGTCATGTCAGTAGTAGCCCATCCCCCCTACAGTTAGAACACCTCCCTAGGAAACACTTAACCCCTTGATCGCCCCCTAGTGTTTAACCCCTTCCCTGCCAGTGCCATTTACACAGTAATCAGTGCATTTTTATAGCACTGATCGCTGTATAAATGACAATGGTCCCAAAATAGTGTCAAAAGTGTTTGATGTGTCCGCCATAATGTCGCAGTCACGATAAAAATCACAGATCGCTGCCACTACTAATAAAAAAAATTAATAATAAAAATGCCATAAATCTATCCCCTATTTTGTAGACGCTATAACTTTTGCGCAAACCAATCAATATACGCTTATTTAGATTTTTTTTTTACCAAAAATATATAGAAGAATATATATCAGCCCAAACTGAGGAAGAAATTTGTTTTTTTATATATTTTTTGGAGATATTTATTATAGCAAAAAGTAAAAAATATTGCTTTTTTTTCAAAATTGACGCTTTTTTTTGTTTATAGCGCAAAAAATAAAAACCACACAGGTGTTCAAATACCACCAAAAGAAAGCTCTATTTGTGGGAAAAAAGGACATCAATTTTGTTTGGGTACAACGTCGCATGACTGCGCAATTGTCAGCTAAAGAGACGCAGTGCCGAATCGCAAAAAAATGCTCTGGTCAGGAAGGGGGTAAAATCTTCTGGGACTGAACTGGTTAATCTTTAGTAAATCATCTCCATAGTTTATTTAAATGTGTGAGCATAAACTTGTACATTATGTTGTGTTGTCAGGCTTTCTTTGGAGTGAAGACTCCTATTTGTAGAGACAAATGCTTTAAATGCCTTACTGATGTAAGCAGCATCTAATTAGTAAATATTTATATGAAAGCCTGTGTTTTTGTGTGAATATGTTTTCAGCTAATATAGAAAACTAACGACAATGATTTATCTACATTCACTCAATAAAAGGATTTAATTAGAAGAATATGGCACGTTTGTGATTTCTGACAGTTTGAAGTTGTATTTATCTGATACTTTATGTACGATTTTAATTATGAAGACAAGAAATATAGATCATTTTCTTGAAGTTGTTAACCAGATGTAATAAACGGTAAGGCAAGCTTGTGAATTATTAATGATTAGCTTTAATATTCATTATATGTTGTTCTTGTTTTCTGTAAGCGGTATTACAGTATATGGATTAAAAGTTCACTCCTTTCAAAAATTATATTTTGGTCTTCGGTAGAGGTAGAACTGGATATAGTGGAGAAGAATCAGACAAGTTTTTATGGCTGACTGTGTTCCCTTTGGGGAGATGTAGGCCTCCAATCCTCTCCTCTTGAGTAGGAAATCTTCCCTAACTTAGGGGAAATCCAACCTCTAAAGCCACGTACACACAAGCAGAATGTCCGACAGAAAAAGTTCGACGGAAGCTTTTCATCTTCTATTCTGATCATGTGTATGCCTCATGGGACCTAGAAATGGAACATGTTCAAAATATATTTCCGATGGAACCAATCGGGAAAACCGCTCGTCTGTATGCTGTTCCGACGGACCAAAAACGACGAGACGGAAGTTATTGGCTACTGGCTATTGCACTTACTTTTTCTAGTCCCGTCGTACGTGCTGTACGTCACCGCTTTCTGTACGGTCAGACTTTGGTCGGACTTTGTTTTGACCGTATGTAGGCAAGACCGCTTGAATGGGATTCCGTCGGAGTTCCGTCGGAGAAACCTTCGGAATTTATTCCAACGGCAAAACCAGTCGAGTGTACAGGGCATTATAGTTGTCCCTGGGGCCAGTATTATGGCTGGCAGATTTGTCCTCACCACCATTTCCAGTGCCACTTGTTGATCATGAGATTTCCCTTCTTGTACTGGAGGCTACATCTCCCCAATGGCGATGCAGACAGCATATATGACAGGGGTTTACCTTTTCCCCATGATATCCAAAACTAAAATTAGTTTTATGCTCCATGACTAAGGTTTTCAGATTATTAGTTCCTGCATATCTACATGACCATTATGAGGGGGTTCCACACTCCCTGTTTTTCAATTTGTTTTATATTTTTAGGATGCAACAGGGGAGCAGGGAGGTAAATATGCACATACTAGATTGCAAGGTTGGCAAAAACAAAACCAGGAACTATAATAGAGCGTCTCTTTGTTGGATTCTCCAAGAGATACAAAATGCCACATGGTCATTATGTCCTGCCAAGTTTTTATTACTGTTTGTGTCCGGGCTGGGGAGATTCAAATCTACTTGTCCTAATTACATTGTTACTGGACAGAAAATGATAGAAAAATTCTAATGCTGCGTACACATGATTGGACATTCCGACAACAAAACCGTGGCTTTTTTTCTTGACGGATGTTGGCTCAAACTTGTCTTGCATACACACGGTCACACAAATGTTGTCGGAAATTCGTCAAGAACGCGGTGACGTACAACACGTACGACGAGCCGAGAAAAATGAAGTTCAATAGCCAGTGCGGCTCTTCTGCTTGATTCCGAGCATGCGTGGAACTTTGTGCGTCAGAATTGTGTACACACGCTCGGAGTTTCCGACAACAAAACTTTGAGAACCAGCTCTCAAACATTTGTTGTGGGAAATTCCGACAGCAAATGTCCGATGGAGCATACACAAGGTCGGATTTTCCGATAACAAGCTCACATCGAACATTTGTTGTCGGAAATTCCAACCGTGTGTACGCGGCATAACTGTTGTCACTAGAACAAAAATAGTGGGGAAATCTCCCAGTAGGGACATCTGTTCTGGTGACAACTGGCCAATAATGAATATCACCTCACTTACTGTTATATATTCTCGACAAAAAGCAAAGGGAAATCACTTCAGTAGGACCCGCTGAAAAATGTTGTTCTGTTTGCAAACCAAATCTCTGAATGGGGCGCACAGGTGGATGATGATAGCCCTGCCCTTCCATTCAGAGATCCTGTGTCATTTATAAAAGTTGTAGTATGACTTCTATGAATAGCGGATTTGGCAGGAAATGCAGGAAAGGGCGGGCATAATCAAGCTCTCTTGATGAGAGCTCCTAACAGCCCCTTGCTGTATTAATCCCCTGCAGCGGAAAATTGCCGGGATGAGGGTCGGGGGTTGGTCCAGGGCAAAACAAGATTTCTCCTGAAACAGGAGGACTCAACATAAAGTACACGTCATAGTAACTGTAAGCTATGTCCCCTGTGCTGATTTTTGATGTTTATAATTTTAGCTACACTTAAAGTGATATTAAAGTCTTAGTTTTTTTTTGTTAAAAATAACAAACATGTTATACTTACCTACTCTGTACAGTGGTTTTGCACAGAACAGCCCGGGTCCTCCTCTTCTCTGTTTCTTTTTCGTGTTCCTGGCACCTCCCTCCTGTTGAGTGCCCTCACAGCAAGCAGCTTGCTATGGGGGCACCCGAGCTGAGCTGCAGCTCCCTGTGTCCATTCAGACAAGGAGTCACGGTCTCCCTCTCCTTATTGGCTCACTGACTTTGACAGCAGCAGGAACCAATGGCACTTCGCTGATGTCTCAGCCAATGAGGAGGGAGAATCCTGGTCAGCCAAGTCTCTCGTGCAACATCGCTGGATCGAGATGGGGCTCAGGTAAGTATTAGGCGGGCTGAGGGGGGGCTGCTGCACACAACATTAAAATAGAAAACCTTCTGCCTTTACAACCACTTCAGCCCTGGATGGATTTACCCCCTTAATGACCAGGCCATTTTTTGCAATACGGCACTTTGTTACTTTAACTGACATTTTTTTCCCCCACAAATAGCTTTCTTTTGGTGGTATTTGATCACCTCTGCGTTTTTTATTTTTTGCGCTATAAACAAAAAAGACCGACAGTTTAAAAAATATATATATATATTTTACTTTCTGCTATACTACATATCCAAAATTAAAAAAAAAAAAAAAAAATTCTTCATTAATTTAGGCCCATATGTATTCTTCTACATAATTTTGGTATAAAAAAAAATCCCAATAAGTGTATATTGATTGGTTTACGCAAAAGTTATAGCGTCTACAAACTATTGGATAGATTTATAGACTTTTTTTTTTAATTGTTGTTACTGGTAATGTCAGTGATCATCGATTTTTTGCAGGACTGCGACATTGCAGCGGACAAATCTGACACTTTTTGGGGACCAGTTAACCCAATACAGTGATCAGTGTTAAAAAAATGCACTGATCACTGTATAAATGACACTGGCAGGGAAGGGGTTAACATCAGGAAGGATCAAGGGGTTAAATGTGTTCCCTGTTTGTGCTTTCTTACTATGTGGAGGAACTACTGACAGGAAGAAAGCAGAGATCGCTGTTCCTGATTACTATGAACAGAAGATCTCCATGTTCTGCCCTGTCAGAACGGGGATCTGCCTTGTTTTCATAGGCAGATCCCTGTTCTGCCTCTCTGTGAAGCGATTGCGGGTGGCCGGCGGGCATCAGGTCTGCCGGACTCGCGCATTGGCTCCTCCTCCATGCAGCAGGCGCACACGCGCGTGCCCACAGTATCTATTGCGTGAAACAACGTACAGGTATGTTGTTTCGTGCAATAGAGCTGCCCTGCCACAGTATATATGTGGTGGGCGGTCTTTAAGTGGTTAAGCTGGCCATACATGAATCTAAGTTTGGATGGTTCAGCTGGGACCAGCTGATTTTCGATCAATATACGGCCACTGTTCAACCATCCTGTTGGTATTTTCTCACTCGGTGGGGAGGATTGAATGTGTGAATGGGGGGATCGGGTCAGTTTTTTTTTTTTTTTTTTTTTTAAAAATCAAAAAATGTGCTAATCTCATTACAACATTTAATTTTAAAACAAAAGTAAAGTTATCCTTTAAGGATAGCTTGCTCTCTTCTGTAATCATGGAATCAACATATAAAGCAATTATGTTCAGATAATACATGGGATTTAGATCAACATACAACATTATATTCATATAATACATAGGGTTTTCTATATATATCCAAGACAATGTTCCATCTATGGTTTAGTGCTAAGAGCATCTTTGTTTTCAATCTGAATAGCCAGACTGAAAACCAGGGATGCCTGCAGACTTATGGGGGGTCTTTGTAGTACTGAACCTATGTACAGAAGGCCTCCAGGTTGCCATATTGCATTGAATTCTACAGAAAATGACAGCGCTGCAGTTTGAAAAAGAAAAGTAATTTTTAATTATGTTAAATTAAGCTTATAGCTTATGTAGCAATTGCATATACCGTATACATTTTTTTTATTTGCTATTTTTTTTTTTTAGAAAAGTAGAGCTAACCTTTAAAACACCTTTTAGGTTCCCATTGGGAGTGCTAAATACAGATTTAAAAAGGAGAACACCCTATAGCTTTAAATAAACTTTTATGCATGCATCCTTTAATTAAAACCTAATGTCACAATTAACTGTAACACCAAGATATAGGAGGCTGAGGTTATATTTACATTTTACTGTTTTTCTGTAAATGTCAAGCTTGGCCCTTGAAGGATATAGTTAGGTCATGGGCTGGTCAAATTCAGGAGAATGTCACAACACTGGTCTCTTAAGCTGGCCAAAGATGGATCATTTTTTTTCAGTAAAAAAAAAAAAATAAAAGAATAGATTTCTCCATCCACACAATCAAGGTGAATAGAGAAAACCTGCCTGCTGAGACATTGTATTCTGACTGCAAGGATTCTCCATTATTAGAATACACTGATCAGTGGCTGCAACTGCTAATCGAGAAATTTTTTTGAACATTGCCATTCGACAGAAGTCGATCATTAGATCAACATCTGTCACATGGGAGCTGCCATACATGGATTTAAATCAGGCCACTCCCTGCTAAACCAGACAAATTTTGATCCATCTATGGCCAGCTTTAGTTTATTTTGTATACATACATGTAAGGGAAGGCAAGGGTGGGCCACTGCTATTCAAATGTTAGTATTAGTATTTAGATTATTATAAAGATGTGCCTATTACCTGCACACAGTATAGACATTGATTTCATGGGATTATCTAGCAATCAGTTTATCAGTTCTCTAGGAAACAGCAATTCCACTGCAGTGAGAAGCGCTCACTAAAGAAAATAAGCTGCATTCTTATGGATAGTGGTTGTTTCCGCAAAGAGGCTTCATTGACCGAATGTAGGCCACAGGGACAAACAGATTTATTTAAAATAGCTTTGCGATATTACCTTTTAAATATATTAGAAAAGCTACAATCAATTTCAGTGTATTAGTATTAGCTATGTTTCCATGTATAGCTTGTTCATATACTGTATATATCAGATACTTTTATCTGCAGATGTTTGGATCGTTAAAGAGGAACTACACTGCATCTGAGCACCACAAACCAAACATGCTGTTTAATAAAATTTTAATAATTATAGCAAATTCCTCTATCCATCCATGTCTCCATGCTTTACTTTGCTGAGAAATCACTTTGAAAAACACCCCTTGGCATCTCTGGTCGTGGCCATCTTAAGTAAGGGCAGATGATTCATGTAGCAATTATCTTCCTAGAATCCAGCTGCCCTTAGCTCAGGCATGGAGGTAGGGGGGTGTGCTTAGCCTAGAAAACCCCTCCTCCCCTCCTGAAGACTCCTGGAATGTATGACATCATTTGCCTAGGCCTAGAAACCAGAAAGTAACTATAGTAATTGTAAAAAAAAATAAAGTAGATAAAAACAAAAAAATATGATATACCTTTCTATTAGTGCTGTACGTTTAATCGTTAAGAGTCATTATCGCCATTTTTTCCCCGTTGCGCTCTTGACAAAGTATTTCCCGATTCTTTCTATGCAGGGAATTCTCTCTGCTCTAATCCGACATCCATCAAAAGAAGGGAAAAAAACAGGCAGTCTGGCAAGAATCACAACATTCTTTAGCAGTGGAACTTAAATATAAACATTGTAACGATTTGTCCTTTAGATCAAAGGAATACACTTTGGTGTGTAAATGAGGGAAGTTTAACCACTTAAACACTAAACCTTTTTCTGACATTTGTTGGTTTCAAGTTAAAATAGTTTTTTTTTTGCTAGAAAATTACTTAGAACCCCCAAACATTTTATATACCGGGGTGGTACCGACAAGGGCTGATGCCAGCAGGTGCATATTTCTGCTGAATCAAGTAATGTATGGCAGACATAACTGGAAACATCCACTTTACTTGGGTTACCTGTCATTGTTCCCCAGTAATTCATGTCCCTTTATAAGAAAGTTTAATAAGCCATAGTATAAAACCAGGAAAAGAAGGGTAATGATAGGAGAGCTCAAAACATCTCTACTGCATACATTTTTTATTGATGTATAAGTGACCTTAGGTTGGTACCCCTCCCTCTAAACCTAGATAGATGTAATGATTTCAGGAGAACAGTACAGTGCACCATCTAAAACTATTGGCAACTTTGTCTAAAACAACCCAAAAGACTTTGGACAGAATTGAACTGTGTTATTACAGGAAGAATACGAGACCTTATTGCAGGAATTCACTTTCCTTGGGTTACTTGTCGCTGTTCACCAGTAATCCATGTTCCTGCACAAGGGAATTTAGTAAGTCAGATTGAAAAACTAGTCTGAGGTTTAGAAATATTTTAATAAGCAGCTGATGGTCAGTGTGCTTTGCTTTGACTGTTTATCATATTTTTTAATAGCACATTTTATTTTTACTTTGTATACTTCTTCAATGAATGAGCAAAGCCTTCTGTTCTTAATGGCATGTGCCTTAGCTTTGCTGTGACATCTACATTTCTTGTTTCAGCTGTATTTCCATAGCGTACATTCCACACAGTGCTGCTATTGATTGCTATTTTTATGCCACTTTGCTCCTTTGATCGTCTCTTTTCACAGTGGATTTTGCTCCTCTTAAAGATGATGTCATTCTTCACACTTCAAATATTTTGTCCATATGGCATATCAGTGTTTTTAAGTGGAACAATTATTTAAATGAGCAGATACAGTGTATTAAAACAAAGGCCAGTTAGTGCTAAATGCTCTGCAATACAAATCATGATAAATTATTGTTATAAGTCCTCGTTCACATTGGTGTACTTAAGCGTACGCCCGGGCAGAGGCCACGTTGGCCCACACAGGTATGCACAGGTGTTCCATGCATCCCCATTCAGACAGTTCCATTCAAGTCAGTTGGGACACAGTGACTGTACAGACACAGCTGCTGCTCTCAATTTGACAGCCATGCAGGTGCATGGTCCTGAAGGCACGCTATCTGCGTCCATAGTTACATAGTTACATAGTAGGTGAGGTTGAAAAAAGACACAAGTCCATTAAGTCCAACCTATGTGTGTGATTATGTGTCAGTATTACATTGTATATCCCTGTATGTTGTGGTCATTCAGGTGCTTATCTAATAGTTTCTTGAAGCTATCAATGCTCCCCGCTGAGACCACCGCCTGTGGAAGGGAATTCCACATCCTTGCCGCTCTTAAAGTAAAGAACCCTCTACGTAGTTTAAGGTTAAACCTCTTTTCTTCTAATTTTAATGAGTGGCCACGAGTCTTGTTAAACTCTCTTCTGCGAAAAAGTTTTATCCCTATTGTGGGGTCACCAGTCCGGTATTTGTAAATTGAAATCATATCCCCTCTCAAGCGTCTCTTCTCCAGAGAGAATAAGTTCAGTGCTCGCAACCTTTCCTCATAACTAAGATCCTCCAGACCCTTTATTAGCTTTGTTGCCCTTCTTTATACTCGCTCTATTTCCAGTACATCCTTCCTGAGGACTGGTGCCCAGAACTGGACCGCATACTCTAGGTGGGGCCGGACCAGAGTCTTGTAGAGCGGGAGAATTATCGTTTTATCTCTGGAGTTGATCCCCCTTTTAATGCATGCCAATATTCTGTTTGCTTTGTTAGCAGCAGCTTGGCATTGTCTGCCATTGCTGAGCCTATCATCTACTAGGACCCCCAGGTCCTTTTCCATCCTAGATTCCCCCAGAGGTTCTCCCCCCAGTGTATAGATTGCATTCATATTTTTGCCACCCAAATGCATTATTTTACATTTTTCTACATTGAACCTCATTTGCCATGTAGTCGCCCACCCCATTAATTTGTTCAGGTCTTTTTGCAAGGTTTCCACGTCCTGCGGAGAAGTTATTGCCCTGCTTAGCTTAGTATCGTCTGCAAATACAGAGATTGAACTGTTTATCCCATCCTCCAGATTGTTTATGAACAAATTAAATAGGATTGGTCCCAGCACAGAACTATGGGGAACCCCACTACCCACCCCTGACCATTCCGAGTACTCCCCATTTATCACCACCCTCTGAACTTGCCCTTGTAGCCAGTTTTCAATCCATGTACTCACCCTATGGTCCATGCCAATGGACCTTATTTTGTACAGTAAACGTTTATGGGGAACTGTGTCAAATGCTTTTGCAAAATCCAGATACACCACGTCTACGGGCCTTCCTTTATCTAGATGGCAACTCACCTCCTCATAGAAGGTTAATAGATTGGTTTGGCAAGAACGATTCTTCATGAATCCATGCTGATTACTGCTAATGATACTGTTCGTATTACTAAAATCCTGTATATAGTCCCTTATCATCCCCTCCAAGAGTTTACATACTATTGATGTTAGGCTAACTGGTCTGTAATTCCCAGGGATGTATTTTGGGCCCTTTTTAAATATAGGTGCTACATTGGCTTTTCTCCAATCAGCTGGTACCATTCCAGTCAGTAGACTATCTGTAAAAATTAGGAACAATGGTCTGGCAATCACTTGACTGAGTTCCCTAAGTACCCTCGGATGCAAGCCATCTGGTCCCGGTGATTTATTAATGTTAAGTTTCTCAAGTCTAATTTTAATTCCGTCCTCTGTTAACCATGGAGGTGCTTCCTGTGTTGTGTCATGAGGATAAACACTGCAGTTTTGGTTACTGAAGCCCCCCGATTCACACGTGAAGACTGAGGAGAAGAATACATTCAATACCTTCGCCATCTCCCCATCCTTTGTAACCAGATGTCCTTCCTCATTCTTTATGGGGCCAATATGGTCTGTCCTCCCTTTTTTACTGTTTACATACTTAAAGAATTTCTTGGGATTCTTTTTGCTCTCCTCCGCTATGTGTCTTTCATGTTCTATCTTAGCTGTCCTAATTGCACCCTTACATTTCCTGTTGCATTCTTTATAAAGTCTGAATGCTGAGGATGATCCCTCAACCTTGTATTTTTTGAAGGCCTTCTCCTTTGCTTTTATATGCATTTTTGCATTGGAGTTAAGCCATCCAGGACTTTTGTTCGCTCTTTTAAATTTATTACCCAATGGGATACATTGGCTAATGCCCTTATTTAATATGCTCTTAAAGCAAACCCATCTCTCCTCCGTATTCTTTGTTCCTAATATTTTATCCCAGTTTATGCCTTTTAGCAAGGTTTGTAGTTTAGGGAAGTTGGCTCTTTTGAAATTCAGTGTCTTTGTATTCCCTTTATGTTTCCTATTTGTGTGATTTATACTGAAACTAATTGACCTGTGATCGCTGTTACCTAAATTGCCCCGCATTTCCACATCTGTGATCAGGTCTGCATTGTTGGTAATCAGTAGATCCAGTAATGTTTTATTTCTAGTTGGTACGTCTACCATCTGACCCATAAAATTGTCCTGCAAGACATTAAGGAACTGGCGAGCCTTAAATGAATGCGCGGTTCCCTCCACCCAGTCTATGTCTGGATAATTAAAATCCCTCATTATGATAACACTTCCCATCCTTGCTGCTACTCCAATTTGTGATAGGAGATCCGTCTCCACTTCCTCCCTCAGGTTAGGGGGCCTATAGCATACTCCCAGTATTTATTTTCCCCTTAGCTTCATCCCTTTGGAGCTCTACCCATAAGGATTCCACCTCCTCTCTAGCTCCCTCAGTGATGTCATCTCTCACATTCGCTTGTACATTATTCTTGATATATAGGCATACCCCTCCCCCTTTTTACCCTCTCTATCCTTGCGGTATAGGGTATACCCTTGAATGTTTGCCAGCCAATCATGAGAGCTGTTGAACCAGGTCTCTGAAATTCCCACAAAATCCAAATCCTCCTCGTACAACAGTATCTCTAGTTCACCCATCTTGTCTGCCATGCTCCTGGCATTGGTGAACATGCCACATAGTTTAGACCGGTCGCATATTGTCTTCGTATTGGGTGTTTTGAGATTGCAACTAGGACTTGCTACTATACTCACCTTGTTTTTTGTGCTTTGGTTAACCTACCACTAATGCCCCCAATACTACCCTCTGGAATATCTTCCGCGCTGGCTATCTCTGCCTCTGGACCCCCCCCCCCCATCGCCTAGTTTAAAAACCCCTCTAACTTTTTGGCCATCTTCCTTCCCAGCAGATCTGCACCCTCCTCATTTAGGTGCAGTCCGTCCCTTCTATAGTCCAGTGTGGCGCAATCATGTGGCTGTTAAAGAGCTCAACATATTTTGTCAGTGCTCTACGTATTGTAGGGGCTTAGGGGCCTGCATTCCACCAAGGAAGTAAAAACTGTCGATATAATGCCTTTATCAATCTGGTCTTTGAGACTTTCAAATTACGTCAGGGTTTATAGTGATCTCCTAATGATTGCTGTGACAAAGTTTTTGACTTGTAAGTAACAAAAAATCTCCGAGCCTGGGGCTGCATAAGAGCTGCATAGAGAGGCAAAGCTGAGAGAGCCTTCAAATGAAGTTAAAATAAAGACACATAAAGTCCTTGAAGACCCACCATCCTAAACTAGTTGGTTCAGTGAAACTGGGTGGAAACATGGGGTTCCAGATTATGAAAGATAATGGTGCGTAGGCAGGCATTTGTATTTCACGCTGCCCCATATTATTACTTAATGATGGAAAATTGGATTTGATTGCAAGTACTGGAGGGAATCCACAGCAGTCTGTCTGCTGAAATGGGATCAAGCTCGGCAACCTCCAAAGAAATGCAGAGTGGAGGTTCATTCCCAAAATTATAATTCAACAGAATGCCCAGGATATGTGTGGGAAATTTAATGGAAAGAATGCTAAATTCAAACAGCAGCTTTGGAAGGGAGGTCATTTTGACTGCCACTGTTTGGCCTAGTCATGAGGTCTGGTATTTTCTCCATGATTCCATTAGTTGGATTAGTTGTTTTATTAGAGTGGAATAATTTGCCACACACAAGGTGTCTTAGGAAGATGTAATGTACTGTAGATCTCTAGGTATGGCAGGTGGCTCTGTTCCCAGATGAAAGAAGAGGAGGTCTGTAGATGAATTAATTGGTTTTGGGACAAGGATACATTTAAGGCCAAGTATTTATCGTTATTGGTCTGTAATCCTGAGAAGCTCTGGAATTTAAGATTGAGATTAAGTACGGAAGTGAGGTATGAAGGTTACCTTAGCAGTATTTTTCTATTCTGTACATTTTATACTATAAGTACATTGGGATTGCCAAATATTTGTTCTTCACATTGGGACTAAGCTCCCTTTCAGCTTTCAACACAGGGACTATGCTTTACTTCTACTCTTAAGTAACTGACAGTGCATAGATAGAGCACTTTCAATAGAATATCCATGATTCCTTTCCCTTAAATGGATTATCTAAAGGCAATCATTCAGGGTTATTGGCTGTACTTTCATACACTGTATGTTTATTAAATATGACCATGAAATTATGGTACAGCAATTGTATTCAACTTAAAAAGGTACTTTTTTAAAAATAAACCTAACAATAATATCTTACAGAAAATATAGGCTTGTTGTAAAATCTTCCCTCTTTTCACATAAGCTGACCATACATGGATCAGTATTTCGCTGGTTCAGCAGGGACAAGCTGAATTTTCAATCCATGTATGGGCATTTTGGTTGTACAGAAGTCAATCTACAGATTGACTTCTGTACAACCGTCCCCTCAGATTTTCCCCGCTCGATCAGTGCCACAGGCTATAGGCTGCAGCACTGCTCAGTGTATTCTAACAGCGAGGAAGTCTCCCAGCTGTGAAAATACAATAGCCCAGTGGGGAGGATTCCCCCATCCACCTCAAAGGTTTGGATAGGAGCATCAGGTCAGTTCATTTTGTGCTGACAGTTGGCCAGTCTGTCCATTTTCAGCCAGATCATGACAAAGGTTGATTTACTAAAGGCAAAGGGGCTATTCACTTTGGATGGAACTACTAGTCCCATCAATTCACCATGAATTGGAGATGAACAAAGGAAGAAAGCAAAACCAATGTTATCTATCTTCTGAAAAAATAACCAACGGCAGACACATTTGTAGTCCAGCCTGGGTGATGACGC
The DNA here is from genome assembly GCF_042186555.1 of Aquarana catesbeiana. Classification (NCBI taxonomy): domain Eukaryota; kingdom Metazoa; phylum Chordata; class Amphibia; order Anura; family Ranidae; genus Aquarana; species Aquarana catesbeiana. The sequence goes on from NC_133324.1 coordinate 273,622,900, forward strand.
TACCTCCCTGCATAGATACAGTGGAGGAGTGAGCATGGCTACCTAGGGACAGAAAGTGGTTTCATTTTTCATGCGATTAGCTGTTCTGTGGATTTATGTACATTTTGATAGTCCAGCTTTGTGAAATGACAAAGGCCTATGGTTGCTTTTGTGGATGCCGTTGACAGGGTGCTGGTATTACTCCCTGCAGTATTTCAAAAGAAGCTCATGTCCACTGCTCCCTTTCTACTTCACAGTTAGCTTAAATAAACAGCATGCTTCTGGTTGTTATTTTCCAGTCTTGGATAGCTTTTACTTACAGCTGTTGTGATTCTTTTTTATTAACAGTGAACAGTAATCAAAGGAAGAAAACAACCCCTGCTGGTGTGAAATTTAATTTGACATTTTTTTTTTTTTTGGAGGGGGGGGGGGGGCAAAGAATTAAAATCTAGCACATGATACATTCCCGGCGAGTTTCTGTGCAGGTAACTTTTGTAATGTAACTTTTTTTGCCACCTACTGATCTTTCTGTTTTTTCATTATTGCTAAGTGTTTTAGCTCTCAGGCAAAGCAACACTCGGTGGTAAGAAGAGACAGAACTCCAGATAAACCATTTGATCATATCATCCTAATATCAGGGGGCTATTGTCTGCAGTAAGCATTAGTTTTATTAATAATGTTGCTCTGTGATTTAGATGACAGATTAAAGATAGAGCTATAATCGCACTATGATATATACAAGATAACTTCTCTGAGTACTTCTTGGCATGTGCCCTATAGATATATTGTGACGGACAGTTTTCCAAGTTTCTTTCAGGAATCACTTTTTTTGGATTAGCTACTGTTTATCTGCCAATTCAGAATGAAAATGTCAGACTGAATGTCACGCTGTTAGGCCATCTTTTTTCTTGCCTGAGGTCAGTGTTGGTTAGACACTTAAAAAATTGTGATATAACAAAAGTTCTGTCAGGATCACAAGAAAGAAAACTTAATTATTGGTCTTTTTATTGACCTCCAGCAGTCCACAGAGTGTTTCAGATATCAGCCCTGTGCTCAGCAGAATCTGTCAGCCTCCATGGGGCTTTAAAGCTGAACCCCAGACTGACATTTCTGTTCTGACAGGGAGAAAATCCAGGTGAATAACAGCTCACACACCTATCCTTGAGAGCTGGGAGTCAAGATTTGGATTCCTATGCCTGTTCCTGACTACTGATACTGTATGTCCAAGTTGTTGCTGTAGTTCACATCTACTTGTACTTCTTCCCACGTGATCTGCTCAAAGTTACACAATTTTTGGCGGATATATATTTTCTGCCTGTTCCATTAAGAAAAGGTATTTTTGCTGTCAAAGGCAATTATAAGTTATTCACACAGGTTTCGGAGTGATTGTACAATCCTTTTCAGCTTTTACAGTATGTATGTAGTGCAAGGGCCAGCCTAAAATACATTCAGTTTATATATAGACAGATAGGCATTATCATACAGTATATACATTAGATAAAGTACATTCACATTATATTGTGTGTGGCCTGCAATATACTGGTCCTGCGCTAAGAAATGTTTTAGGTCTCATTTAAAACTGTAACTCTGGGCAACAAATTAAATCATTAAACTAATTCTAGCCTGGGAACACTTAATAAGTGAAATCAGAAGGTCGACTCGGTACACACATCTATGTATTTCCTAGCAGACAGATTCCAGAGGCTTTCTTATTAATTTTCGGTGCTAATTCTTAAAGGGAACATAAACCATAAAGTAAAACATTGCAAATGGTAGCTTACCCCTCCTTTAAGTAATTTAACCTGTTCATCCTGCCAGTGTTAGCTCTGCCGGAAACTTGTAGTGCAAAACTGCCTTACTGCGGGTTTATACAGGCTCACTGACGCAGTACAAACACACCGATCATTAACACATGATTATAGCTTGATTGATACTATTGCCAGTCAATCTGCAGCACAGACACAGCACCAGGACTGCCCCCAGCTCAGCAGATTTAAGTTGGCCACATATAGTACTGCTAGCAGCCATAATCCATCTTATATGTGATACAGTGAATGATGATTGGTTGCAATGTGTTACTGCACTTTGCCTAATAGTCTAACTTTAATAATAGAGTTGAGTGGAATGGGTGCACATTTATAAACAGATGAAAAATATTATTTTCTTTTTATAACACTTTGTGGATGACCCTACGCATCTATCGGAAATGTTGGCAGGCATTCCCTTTTCAGCATTTAGATTTAAAAAAAACAATTTTATTATAGCCAACCAAAAGAAAAAAAAAGATTTGAAAAAGATACGTGTTTGCAGCTTGCACGCTAAACTTTGCATGCTTGACCGAACCATATGTTAGAAAATCATTACATATTCTACAAACCGTAATAAAATTCCTTCTCTATATTAATTTTCTAATTAGTTTAGAATTAAGTACAACATGAAAAGCTCTCAGGCAACCTTGCAGCTAATTTTAGCTTAGCATAATTTCTATCAAAGACTTTTTGTACTTTGGAAATTAAACTTTAAGCATCATGGCTGTCAGTTGTTTCTTAAAGCCATCATGTTTTTGGCACTTAAAAGTTATATTAGGTTATATTACAAAATAAAATATTTATAAGTCCCAAAATGGCAGATGTTGACACTCCAAATTTCCAGAGTGCATCTGGATTGTTAACAGAGATGTCTATACATATATATATTTTTTTAACCATTGGCCACACTATGGACAACTATTACATGTTCTTAAATAAGTAAATGAGCTTTAAAACAAGCCCTTACTGATCTCTGTAGCTTCAGGCACTCTGGAGCAAGTAATTTCCAAAGCTCATCACAGAGACATTGAAATTGGGTTCTGGTTGGTTTTTCAGCAGCATTGCATTCAGCTGACAGCCTTCCATCTCTGTAATAGAATCACAGAGGGGGCACATGCTGGGCTTTTACATATGGCCTCATGCACACTGGGTGTTTACCCCCGATGCATGAGACTCTGGTCCTTAGGTACAGGAGAGTGAGAGACTGACAGCTGCTGGGGCTGGATGGGGCTGGACAGTGCACCAAGCAGTACAAATGTTTAGGGAATTAGGCACCCAGAGACAAATGCCCGCAACACAAGCAGTCTGAATTCCATACAGACACTCCATCCTCAGTGCAGATCTTTAACTAGATGGGTAAAGAGAGAATTCAGAGACAAAAGTTCTCCATCAGATTCACTTTCTCCTTGTGATTCATAACAGGCAGTGAGCAGATTCCTTAGCCAATAGACAGACTGGACTGCTATGGAATTTGCCCACTGCTTGCTGTCAGCAACCACCCCCCCCCCCCCATGGGGAACTCCTCCTCATGTATGACTTGGATTAGCGCAACGTGGGGTCTCACCTGTAGCAGGTTTCAGACTGTGGCTTTCTCAGAGTGACAATTTGCATAACTATAAGCACACTCTATGGTCTTCATGTGTCAGCTGCCAACACTGATGGTAGGTTATTGTTGCTTTGCACTATGGGATGCATACCTATTCTTGATAACCAGTAAGTGGAGATAGAGGGGAGATTCAGCAAAACAGATCTTACAAGTGAAGATGTCTGCTGACACTGTTAGCGTTGCAATTCATATATGATTTAAAACTCTTTGCACTGACAGGGGTTTTCCAGCATACATTAAAGTCTTGCATATGATTTATCTATACACACCCTATCCTAACTTACCCATATTGTAATGGGACCAAGAGCCGCAATTTTACATCCTTTCTGCATTGTCACCTGTTGGATACATAGCTTGTGCCTCTCTTATTAAGGCAATGCAAAGCATAGAACCCTAAGCAACTAATCTGATCTTTGTGACTTTGAGTGCAATTAAATGTGTTACTTTATTTCAGGTACCTACAGCTTTTATGTGGTGGTCAGCTGTGCATGCATGAGTAGGCGAACTAACATTACTACAAATTAATATTGTGCAGACTTCTCCAATGCTCAGCATGTGGCCTGCTGTGCTTCAGACCTCAATCCAGGTCTGGAGCACAGCGGACTGCAAACTGAGTGCCAGTAGCTCCGGGGGGCTTTAGCACTGAAACTGCAAGCTGTCAGTTACAGTCACCCAGAAGCTGAATTTACCATCTTCTGAACTTGCTGTCTTATTACCTAATGCTCCTCAAGAACACTTTAGCAGGATAATGGAATACATTTATTCTGAAGAGCATTAAGGTACCATGAGCTCAACTGTGACTTCTTCTGCGTTACCTCAGAATCCAGTTGCCATAACATGCTAGAACAGAGCTAATCCTGCTCCACTCTGCTTCTTTCTTTGTCAACAAATCACTATTATAAGAAATCTCTTACTGTAGGGATGCAGGGCAAACCTCCCCTCACCAGAAAAACAAATAAAAAAAAAATGAATTAAATCAGTTAAAGAATACATAAAATAATCCCCTCTCTCCACTGGTCCCCAGGTCCCAACAAATATGTTGGATGTTCTGGTTGAAATTTACTTTACAGCTTGATTATCAAACACTTTTTGATTGAAAATGTATACTTTATTTTGAAAGAAAATATACAAGAAACAAACAATACTTCAACAGGGTACATTCCACTCTGTACTGCGACGCAGCCCATAAATACACTACATAACAATACAGTTCCATACATACAATTAAATTACATTCATCCTGCGGTATGATGCCTGATGTGTTGCGCAGAGTAATAGTGCCCCGAAAAATCACATCATGCATGACGCCGCATTACCCTGAAAGCATTACTTCAAAAGCACGTCACAAAAATGTCGAGTCATATACGGTAAAAATAGCATTCCAATGGGCAACGGGTGTGATGGGGGGGGGGGGGGGGGTAGGGGAGGAAAAAAGAGTTCACAGGCCTGAAGCGTTATTGAACTGAATTGCATAAGTGCTGCAGCACAATAGATGTTTAAAACTAAGTTTAAAAAATAAATAAATAAAGATATCCAATTTAAAGATATGGAGAGGGGAGGAGGCAGGGCAAGAGGAAATTCGTTTATAGATGAAGGTCCGCTTTTTAGCTTTAGGGTGAAGGTCCACTTTAAAAAGCGGTTTCAATACAATTAATGGAACTTTCTATACTGTATAATTCTTGCCTAGGCGAGAATGATGTCTGGGCTCCTCACCCTCCCCCAGATTCCTCTAACGGCACATCTGCGCATATGTCGGTTTCCTTGTATATCTGAGCGTGCGCTGGGTTTCATTGGCAGTGGAACTGCCAAAACTAGTGTAGAAATGATTCATTTTTCCCCATCTTTTGTCCACCCGCAGGAAATACCCTGCATGTGTGCAGATGTACTGAAAGGTTCTGTCAGCACCTGACGGGCAGGTATTGATTGTCCTTTGGCATATCTCCACATGTCATAAGGAGGGGAGGGTTTGCTTTAAAGTGTAAGTTCGCTTTTACAGAAAATCTGTAAGGTGAACTTACACTGGACCCCCTACCCATTGCACCCAGTCCCGCAAACCTGGAGTCCGGTGATCCCCCGCACTGACAGATCGTATTGCTGATGTACTAGTTCAGGGATTTGAAATCCCAGTGGTTTTCTCTCCTCTTCAGGCTACGTGAGTTCTGATTGGTCGGCGCCAACCAGTTAGAATGCTCCTAAACATACCTCCTAACGAGGTACGTTTTGTAGATTTACCACTTGCCGACCGCTGCACGCCGATATATGTCGGCACAATGGCAGCGGTTGGCAAATGGGCGTACCTGTACGTCCCCTTTAATTTGCGGGGCTAGCGGGCACGCGCGCCGCGTACTGGGTGACTGTGCCCGCAGGACCTGGCGATCGTGTCACGGAGCCGCAGAACGGGGAAGTGCCTATGTAAACAAGGCATTTCCCCGTTCTGCCTTGTGACATGACAGAGATCACTGCTCCCTGTCATTGAGAGCAGTGATCGCTGTCACGTGAGTTGAAGCCCATCCCCCCCACAGTTAGAATCACTCCCTAGGACACACTTAACCCTTTGATTGCCTCCTAGTGGTTAACCCCTTCCCTGCCAGTGTCATTTACACAATAATCAGTGCATTTTTATAGCACTGATCGCTGTATAAATGACAATGGTCCCAAAATAGTGTCAAAAGTGTCCGATCTGTCCGCCATAATGTCGCAGTCACGATAAAAATCGCAGATCGCCTCCATTACTAGTAAAAATAAAAAATTTATAATAAAAATACCATAAAACTATCCCCTATTTTGTAGATGCTATAACTTTTGCGCAAACCAATCAATATACGCTTATTGCGATTTTTTTTTAACCAAAAATATGTAGAAGAATACATATCGGCCTAAACTGATGAAAAAAATTGTTTTTTTTTATATATTTTTGGGGGATATTTATTATAGCAAAAAGTAAAAAATATTGCTTTTTTTCAAAATTGTTGCTCTTTTTCTGTTTATAGCGCAAAAAATAAAAACCGCAGAGGTGATCAAATACCACCAAAAGAAAGCTCTATTTGTGGGAAAAAAAGGACATCAATTTTATTTGGGTGCAACGTCGCACGACCGCGCAATTGTCAGTTAAAGCGATGCAGCCCCGAATCGCAAAAAGTGCTCTGGTCAGGAAGGGGGTAAAATCTTCCGGGGCTGAAACGGTTAACCACTTGCCGACCGTCTCCTGTACATATACGTCGGCATTTTAAAGATGGATATCTCGGTAACGGCAGCAGCTGCTGCCATAACCGAGGTATCCATCTTTTCAGTGAGCGATCCTGTTAACAATAATGTTGGTCTCTGCGGCGGATTCACCGTGAGATCACCGTTATCGGCGGCGGGAGAGGGGCCTCCCGCAGCTCTCCGGACGCCCTCCGCTGCTTACTGGAGCCGTCAGCAGCGGCGGAGGCGATCGGGACCTGTTCGTGGCTGGGTATGGAGACGAGTGAGGGGAAGATGGCCCCCACCCGTCTCCATACCATAGCAGGGCGGAGGCGACGTCAAAACGTCACTTCCGCCCATATGTCTTAAAGGGCCATTTTTTTGTTGTCATTTTTTCAAATGACAAAATTTTTTTTTTTTCTTTTATTGCATTTAAGTCCAAATATGAGATCTGAGGACTTTTTGACCCAGATCTCATATTTAAGAGGACCTGTCACACTTTTTTCTATTACAAGGGATGTTTACATTCCTTGTAATAGGAATAAAAGTGACCCACATTTAAAAAAAAAAAAAGTGTAAAAATAAATGAAATCAAGTAAAATAAATAAGAAAAAACAAAAAAATTTTTAAAGCGCCCCGTCCCGATGAGCTTGCATGCAGAAGCAAACGCATACGTGAGTAGCGCCCGCATATGAACACAGTGGTCAAACCACACATGTGAGGTATCGCCGCGATCGTTAGAGCGAGAGCAATAATTCTAGCCCTAGACCTCCTCTGTAACCTAAAACATGCAACCTGTAGAATTTTTTAAATGTCGCCTATGGAGATAAGGGTAAAAGTTTGACGCCATTCCACGAGCGGGCGCAATTTTGAAGCGTGACATGTTGGGTATCAATTTATTCTGCGTATCATTATCCTTCACAATATAAAAAAAATTGGGCTAACTTTACTGTTGTCTTATTTTTTTATTCAAAATGTGAATTTTTTCCAAAAAAAAGTGCGCTTGTAAGACTGCTGTGCAAATACGGTGTGACAAAAAGTATTGCAATGACCGCCATTTTATTCTCTAGGGTGTTAGAAAAATAAAAAAGTATTTTCTAGCAAAAAAACTTGTTTTTAACTTGTAAACACCGAGTCTGAAAAAGAGGCTCGGTCTTTAAGTGGTTAAGCTGCGGGGGACTTCTAAGCACTGGACTGGGGAGGTGGCGACCCGATGTCTCCTAGCAGGTGATTGCCGCACTCCAGGTCAGTGTGATTGGGGGGGGGTGGGGGGTTGGTGAGGAGAGGGTCCTGTGCAAGTTCATCATACAGATTTGTCTGTAAGGTGAACTTACCCTTTAAGCAAGATTTTCATTTTTAAAGAGGAAGTAAACCCTGGTGGGTTTTACTTCCTCTTTGTTTGCCTGCAGAGGTAAAGCATAATGGGCTACTATGCATCGCATAGTAGCCCATTATGTGTCACTTACCTGACACAGGAGCCTGCGATGTCCCCGATTTCCTCACTGGCAGCGAGCGTCCATTCTTCACCCCTTTTCCTTCCGGGGCCGCGAAATCCATCTCGCTGACTGGCATTACTCCCTCGCATGCGCACGGGAGCTGCCAGTCACGGCATGACCCCAGCTTGAAACGGCACAGCGTGCCCTTTCAAGAGTGCGCATGCGCCGAATACATTGGCGCATGCGCAGAAGACAGCATAATTCGGGGAAATAGTAAATATCTCCTAAACCGTGTAGGTTTAGGAGATATTTCAAGCACCTACAGGTAAGCCTTAATCTAGGCTTACCTGTAGGGGAAAGTGATCTGTAAGGGTTTACAACCACTTTAAAGCTATGGGAAAACTGCTAAATACACAGATGAAATGCATATATAGGAACTATTTTACCTGCCAAAAAATATTTACTTTTGCCCATCTAGTTTCAAAATTTGCACAGCTCTACCCCACAGCACAGGCCTATCTCAGAAGGCAGGATATCTGATTTTCCTCAGCTGCAGTTCAGTAACACTTACGTCCCCCCCTCTGACCATAGCCTGTGACTGAACACTGAAAGGAGAAGCAGCACCCCTATGAGCTCATCTGCCTATCGATCTGTGCTCTCCTCCTATAAGCATGTTTCTTTTCCTGCAGTGTAACTGATTGGCGCTTTGTGCTGATTCTCTCTCCCCCAGTCTCAGCTTTGCTGTATATATAGAAACTGCAAGAGACTGATACAAAGTCAAATCCGGGTACTTAAACAGCTTGTGTTTGAACAAATAACTAGGGGTCTGCTTTAATCTATGCCTTTTATAGTTGTCTGGAGTTCAACTTAACTGTATAGTCACATAAAATTGAACCAGAATCTGAAAATAATGAGTAACAGTTGGCTACTTATTTCTAGAGGCGTTTTCTGATGATCCTATACCACTGGCAATATGTTTGCTCATTGTACAGATTGCCATGGCTCCTTCTTCCAGCACAGCTGCTTGTCCAGCATGTGAATCTAGTACTTAATTAAATAGCAAATTATAAAATCCTATTATACACATTTGTAATGCAGAGCTTGATATTGATCCAAAACAGAGCAGTCATTGAGTTGTGTATCAAATGGCTTAGCTGCAGAGTAAAGTAAATGATTCGACCCGGATTGTAAGCAGAATTGTGACTGCTTGTTCTGGGGGAAGGCAGTGCAGGTAAAAGTGGTCACAGCAGACTGTGGAATTTTATTTTAGAATTTTTCATGTCTTTAATCACATCTAATCGCAGCAGTACAGAGCACAGGAGGGAAGAGCGGGGATGATGCTGCTGGTGCTGGCTTGTTGGGGGGGGAAGAATAGTGATCAAATCCGGATTTCTACTGTCCGATCATTAGTCCTCCCAACAGCTGCCGGTCAGAACTGTCTGCAGCCAGACATAGACACGAAATGAAAATGCTTGAATCAAGTCACTGTCATCTTATGTCTGTGAGTAATGTTAGGCTGGACGCAAACAGATTAAGACAGAAGATTAGATGTTTCAGACCCTAGTTGTAGATAATCGCATCACACGCTGCCAATCAAAATCTAGCCTCCTGATATGGCTATGCAATGATTGTCCTTGTCTTTGTGTGCTGTTATCTTTTGAGTTCTCTTTCTGTGACTGGCGTAATCTGTAAACCTGGCTCAGATGCTGATCCTGCACATCTATCCATCTATCTATGTGATTTAAAAAAAAAAAAATCTGCTTTGTAAGATTGCTACCCTGAAAAGAGGAAGGAGCACAATGGCAGGGAGGCGAAAGATGAACCTTTCTGTGGCGGTGACTAGAAGCATCCCAGGATCCAGTGAGTCTAGTAGAAGCTGGAAGCCAAAATGCATTTTATATTAGCTGAGAGATTTGGGCTCTTTCTTCACGGTGCAATACAAAGCCTGAAAAATGTTTGTGACAGCTGTCATTTTTAGGTACATCGGTGACCAGGGATCTGGAGTTTATCCAGCCCTGCAATAGTGGCCAAGTTGACATTACCTGACTTTGACTGTAAAAAACTAAAATGTCATTGGTTAATTTGGGATACTGAACTTTGAGCATTGGCACATAGCATTTATGCCTGTGTACAGTTATGTGTACCTCTCCTTTGTTAGCCTATAACAGTGATGGAGAACCTTGGCGCCCCAGATGTTTTGGAACTACATTTCCCATGATGCTCATGCACTCTGCAGTGTAGTTGAGCATCATGGGAAATGTAGTTCCAAAACATCTGGGGTGCCAAGGTTCGCCATCACTGGCCTATAATGAAGGAGAAGAAACAGAGACACTTAATAATATAATTGATCTTGAAGCAAAGGCTAAGTTAACCTTTTCCAGAAAATAGCCTATGCTGCCAAGGAGCCCTAGTAGGTATTAATCACTACAGCCCCGGAAGATTTGGCTGCTCAAAGACCAGAGCACTTTTTGCGATACGGCACTGCGTCGCTTTAGCTGACAATTGCGCGGTCGTGCGGCGCTGTACCCAAACAAAATTAACATCCTTTTTTTCCCATAAATAGAGCTTTCTTTTGGTGGTATTTAATCATCTCTGCTGATTTTATTTTTTTGCGCTATAAACAAAAAAAGAGCGACGATTTTGAAAAAAGAAACACTATTTTGTACTTTTTGCTATAATAAATATCCCCAATTTTTAAAAAAAAAAAAGCTATTTTTTTTTCTCAGTTTAGGACGATATGTATTCTTCTACATATTTTTGGTAATAAAAATCGCAATAAGCGTATATTGTTTGGTTTGCGCAAAAGTTATAGCATCTACAAAATAGGGGATAGATTTATGGCACTTTTTATTATTTTTTTTACTAGTAATGGCGGCTATCTGCCATTTTTATCGTGACTGCGACATTATGGCGGACAGATCGGACACATTTTTGGGACGATTGACAATTATACAGCGATCAGTGCTATAAAAATGCACTGATTACTGTATAAATGTCACTGGCAGGGAAGGGGTTAACACTAGGGGGCGATCAAGGAGTTACCTGTGTTCCCTGACTGTGTGTTCTAACTGTAGTGGGAGGGGATTGACTAGAGGGGATGACAGATCATGGTTCCTAGCTATTAGGAACTCACGATCTGTCTCTCCTCTCCTCACAACCACCTGGTTGCGATAAAAGTGGGCAGATGGAGACCATTGGGTATAATATTCAACGCTAAGCAGTACATCCTTTACAATTCTACCCATCACGGAATTTACAATGTTGGGTGGCTATAACCTTTCATTAATATGATTTGTTTAATTTTAGTTCCTTTGTGTAGTGGTATGCAAAAGGTTCAGAAGTACTGATCTAACTTTTCAGGATATAAAGCATGTATCTGATCATCATATTCTTTGTTATGAATTCCCTGGAGGCTACAGGGACATTATGCTCCAAGAACAAAGTTTCTTGGCTTCTGTTGTTGACCTTCATAGGATTATAAGCAATGCAGTGCTTAATCACCCCTTTGTGCAGATGTTGCATGTTAATGACAAGATTTCAAGGTCCCTTATCACTAATAAACGAATCCACCACAGTACACCTCACCAGATTCATTGATTCTTGGCTGAAAAAATATGTTTCTTTTGGAAATTATCCTAAAAAGACTGTGAAAGTCTCTATGGCAACCTGTGAATTTAAGAAAAGATTTCACGTAGCTTGCACAGCTATGATATGCAGCTCTTGAGAAAGTCAGCTTGTCATGTACCTGTCTGTACTGATGCACGAATAATTGCAGTTATATAGTTCTTGTGTCACAACAACCTGCTTTGTATTTTTAGTGTTAATTTGCTTTGGTGACGTGAACTGAAAAGGATTTCTGATTACTGCAATTGTGAAGTTCGAACAGCAGTACTTGTCATTGACACTGATGGTTGACAATTGTTCTTGGTCCCCAAGAAGATGTACTTTCCATTAGCCCAAACAATATATTGCTGAAATCCATTTCGGGTCTCATCCCACATAATGCACGACAGTCATAACAGTTAATGGTCATCGTACAGTATCTTCCAGTCAAGGGGACTCAGTCTGAGTGTATTAAATGTGGGGTAATTCTACATTGTGTAATGTTTAATAGACTAGGAGGTCAGGGGGGAAAAGAATCAGTACAGGGCTGGCTACTAGGTGATCACCCGTGATAGCTGGCGTATTGATTTTCAATATGGTTTTATTTTAGGACATTCCTGTCATATACACTATATTATTAAAAGTATTGGGACACCTGCCTTTACACGCACATGACCTTTAATGGTCTTAGTCCGTAGGGTTCAATATCGATTTGGCCCACCCTTTGCAGCTATAACAGCTTCAACTCTTCTGGGAAGGCTGTCTACAAGGTTTAGGAGTGTGTCTATGGGAATGTTTGACCATTCTTCCAGAAGAGCATTTGTGAGGTCAGGCACTGATGTGGGCGAGAAGGCCTGGCTCGCAGTCTCCGTTCTAATTCATCCCAAAGGTATTCCATCAGGTTGAGGTCAGGACTTTGTACAGGCCAGTCAAGTTCCTCCACCCCAAGTTGGCTTATCACTGTCTTTATGGACCTTGCTTTGTGCACTGGTCCAAAACATTTGGTGGAGGGGAGATTATGTTGTGGGGTTGGTTTTGGCCACTTAGTTCCAGTGAAGGGAACTCTTAAAGCGTCAGCATACTAAGACATTTTGGACAATTTCATGTTCCCAGCTTGTGGGAACAGTTTGGGGATGGGCCCCTTCCTGTTCCAACATGACTGCAAACCACTGTACAAATAAGGTCCATCCATAAAGACATGGATGAGCGAGTTTGGGGTGGAGGAACATGATTGGTCTGCACAGAGTCCTGACCTCAACCCGATAGAACACCTTTGGGATGAATTAGAGCGGAGACTGCGAGCCAGGCCTTCTCGTCCACATTAGTGCCTGACCTCACAAATGCGCTTCTGGAAGAATGGTCAAACATTCCCATAGACACACACACACTCCTAAACCTTGTTGAAGCTGTTCTAGCTGCAAAAGGTGGGCCAACTCAATATTGAACCCTATGGACTAAGACTGGGATGTCATTAAAGTGCACGTGCATGTAAAGGCAGGTGTCCCAATACTTTTGATAATATAGTGTATGTGGGAGTTAGAGCTGCACGATTAATCCTTATTATCGCAATTTTTTTCCCCCTTGCTATCTTGACAAAGTATTTCCTGATTCTTTCTATGCATAGAATTCTCTCTGCTCTGCTGAAGCTGACAGCCTTCAAAAGAAAGGAAAAAAAAAAAAAAAAACGGGCAGCCTGCCAAGAATCACAACATTCTTTAGCAGTGGAACTTAAGTATAAACATTGTAATAATTTGTCCTTTAGATCAAAGGAATACACTTTGGTGTGTAAATGAGGGAAGTAAACCTTTTTCGAACATTTGTTGGTTTCAAGTTAAAATATTTTTTTTTGCTAGAAAATTATTTAGAACCCCCAAACATTTTATATATTTTTTTAGTAGAGACCCTAGAGAATAAAATGGTGGTTGTTGCAATATTTTATGTCACACGGTATTTGTGCAGCAGTCAGTCAAATGCAATTTTTTGGGGAAAAATTACACTTAAATGAATTAAAAAAAAAAAAAAAAAACAGTAAAGTTAACCCATTTTTTTTTTGTATAATGTGAAAGATTTTACGCCACGAGAATTGTGAGAGAATCGTGATCTTTTTATTCTAAGCAGGGCTTTTTTTCTCAAAGAATAGGTGCTGGAACTCAACCACACACCCTCCAAATCACATCAAATAGTGGGTGTGGTCAATCAAATTTCATGAACAGTAGGAGGGTCTTAAAGGTCATTAAATACCAGGATTGCATTACAGACAGAGTGCAGAGCTGTCACTTGTAAACACAGAAACCGGACTTTTGTGTTTACAAGTGATAGTGATGGGCAGGGAGCAGAGAGTCTGAGCCAGAGGTGGTGGGTTCCACCAGTTCCCCCTGAGAAAAAGCCCTGATTCTAAGCAAAAAAAATTGTGATTCTCGTTTTGGACAGAATTGTGCAGTTCTAGTGGGAGTGCACCATGTTCACTACATCCTCTCCAGCACTTATCGGCAATATTAGAGAAAGTTCATGCTAGCTTGATTGGAACGTAATACAATCCCACAAGGGATTTGCATGTGGGATGCAAAGGATGAAAGATGCATCAGGCGGAAGATTTTAGCCTTCTGAGCATCCGTGAAAGTAATAACCAGTTCTGATTTCCATTCTTAAAAGAAATATAAGCCCTCCAGCCATCTCCCAGTAGGATCGGTTTATATGAAAAGACAGTGGGCCCATATGTATATGTTCTCCTACAATGAGGGCTCCAAAAATTTTCAGGTAATTAAGTGATCTTAGTTTTTGTAAAGTAGAAATAAAGTTGATCAGTTGTACATGACTTCATTCATCCCATGGGAGCCATCTATCAAGGTCCTGTAATTGTTTCAGAAATAAGCAACAGGCTTTGTACCACAAGACATAAGAAAAGGAGCTTCACCTGCTGGCTGGTTGGAAGACTAAAAAAATCAAACTGTAAAATTTCCTATTTACCCGACTAAGCCCTCGTTCACAGTGGTGCGATTTGTCATGCCATTTGACAGTTCCAAATCACATGACAAGTAGCACCCCATTGCCGGCAACGGAACCATTCATATCCTTGTGACTCATGTCGCATAGATTATGAAAAAGTTTCCTACATTTTCTTTCCAATTTCATTGCAACTTGCATAGACTTCTGTAAAATGAAGTTGCAAGCCGCAATGAAATCAGCAGTGCAAATCGCACTGATCTGAGGCTTTGAAATCGAGCTGAGGTAGCACAGTTTCAGAGCTGCATCAGTGTGAACCAAGGCCTAGGGAAATAATGTTTGTAATAGGTTTCTTTCATTAAGCCTGACTGTAATAAAGGGGGACAAAATTATACAAAACCACTATACATTCTCTTTTGTATGAATTTTTAGTGCTAACCTTTAAACAATGTACTTGCTTGAATTAAACCAAATTCTTGTTTATATACCATGTTTTATTAAAACCATTTAAATCTAGTTCTTACTATTACATTTCAAGATTCATATATGTTTTATGCATTCCAATAGTCTATATTATGCATTTTTGTGTGTTTTCAATGGGGACATACCTACTGTATTAAAATCTACTAGCAGAATTGCATGCGTGAGTACAAGAAGGACAGTAACAATAAATGTAATCTGATGTTTAGAGTGGGAGAAAAAGGAAGAGGCAGGGTATAAACTGTACAGCAAAATGTTTGCAGCATAGCAATGTGGAGTCAGAAAGCACAGTGTATATAGTGACACAGGGTGAGTATACTGTATAATGTACACAATAGTGTATAGGGTAGTGTGGCCTGTTTAATTCACAGTATGCCGTGTATGTAACAAACAGTACACAGAGTGAGGAGCGATACAGTATGTACTTTAATAGGATGAAGCATTCTGCAGTATAGAATATGGAACACAGTCTATAGGGTGCAGCTGTGTGGAATATGTAATATACTGTGCAGCAAATGGGGTGGTGTAACGTACTGTAAATAACCCTCAGTGTACAGAGTGGAGCACTGTAATGTACAGTATCTCACAAAAGTGAGTACACCCCTCACATTTTTATTAATATTTTATTATATTTTTTCATGTGACAACACTGAAGAAATGACACTTTGCTACAATGTAAAGTAGTGAGTGTACAGCTTGTATAACAGTGTAAATTTGCTGTCCCCTCAAAATAACTCAACACAGCCATTAATGTCTAAACCGCTGGCAACAAAAGTGAGTACTCTCCTAGATGAAAATGTCCAAATTGAGCCCAAAGTGTCAATATTTTGTGTGGCCACCATTATTTTCCAGCACTGCCTTAACCCTCTTGGGCATGGAGTTCACCAGAGCTTCACAGGTTGCCACTGGAGTCCTCTTCCACTCCTCCATGACGACATCATGGTCTCTAACATGACCCTCTCATTATTACCCCCATCCATCCCATCCTGGTCTGTAATATGAGGAGAGGGGATCAGAGTGTGATCTGTTGCAAGGAGCTATATACCTAAAGCGCTGTTAGACCCTTGTGGTCTTTATTTGAGGTGAGCTGCTAGGACAGACTGGGTGTTTTTTCTAGTTGGTGACCACAATACTTTGGATGGTGAAAAGAAGTATGACCACAATATTTTAAGAGCTGATGTTTATTTGCACCAGGGATGTTTTCCTCTACTTCACAATCTTCTATCAAGTTATCATATAGTTAGTTCTACACGTGCACCAGCAAAGTATGGGCTTTGTTTATACTACCCTATTTACTAATGGACTGCCTTTTTATTTGATCCTATTTTATGGACATTTTTTCATTATGCTGTTAATTCACTGAAGTTATGTGTGGATTTCACGAATATCAAGGGAAGCTTTATTTGTATATCTTTCTCTTGAAGTTAATTTCTTATATTTGTTTAGAGCACAGGTGATTTGGTATCACTGTCCACCAGGGTTTTCCCATATGATTATTATTTTCATTGAATATTATTCAACTGTTTATGTACTTTATACTGATCGTTTGTTTTGGTAGCGCCACATTTACCTTTTCTCTTTTTATATGATATGATACACTTGCTTTTTATATTTTGCAGGTGAGATTTGAGACAAGAATCAGCTTGAAGGCATAAATATTGTTCCACCTATTTATTTATTGGTGATTCATCTGCTCCCCTACTTTGGCATTAATTAGTTGAATATAAAAGTCCACATGCAGCGCTGATAAAATGAGTAACAGTCTTTCAATGGAAAGGGAGAGAGGAAATCCCTGCACCAACTTCAGTGTGTAAAGACGGCACTCCACACCACAATGACAATCCAATATCCTTACCAGAAAAAGAACGTAAGCAGGCATGTAGCAAGATCTGGGCAACACCACTTTTGATACCAAAAGTCAGCTAGAAGTTCCAATGGCCAGGTTCACTCATACACTTAATCTACTGTCACATAACATTCAAGTCCTGAAACTTCTCTTTTTCCATTCACAAGAGTCGGGGTTCTTCTTCCTACTGACTATCCACCGCCTGAGTCCTCCCAGAATCCAGAAGAGAGTCTCAGGCAGCAATTGCTTGAACAGAAATCACTTTTTTTCTAATCCGTTCCAAGCATACTATAGGACAGCTTAGACCTTAGTGGAGGAAGTGCAGGTCCTGCACTTCCTCCACTAAGGTCTAAGCCGTCCCACAGCATGCTTAGGACAGATTACAGGAAGAAAAGAAGTGATTTCTGTTCAAGCAACTACTGCCTGAGACTCTCTTCTGGATTCTGGGAGCACTCTGGTGGTGGACAGTCAGTAGGAAGAAGAACCCCATCTCCTGTGAATGGAAAAAGAGAAGTCTCAGGACTTGAATGTCATTTGACAGTAGATTTAATGTATGAGCAAACTTGACCATTGGAACTTCCAGCTGACTTTTGGTATCAAGAGTGGTGATTGACACAAGCCCTTCCCATGTGCTTCCACATTACACAGCTATCCATTAAGTGATTGGAGTTGGATGTGTTGCCCAGATCTTGCTACATTACATGCCTGCTTACATTCTCTTTCTGGTAAGGATATTGGATTGTCATTGTGGTGTGGAGTGCTGTCTTTACACACTGAAGTTGATGCAGGGATTTCATCTCTCCCTTTCCATTGAAAGACTGTTACTCATTTTATCAGCGCTACATGTGGACTTTTATATTTACTTTTTTTGCAAATCAAACAAATGGTGCTAGCTGTTTATAGTTCAAATTAGACTTTTCTGGTAGCGCGGATGCCCCCATACGTTTTTTATTAATTCGTTGAAGTCACATTGCTATAGCAACCAATAGGCTGGTCAGCAAATGCTCAAGCATCTCTGGTAGGTCAAATTAAGCTTAATGCACTGATCACTAATAAATAACCAAAACCACAAAATAGTTTTCAGTTACATCTTTTTCTTTTTGTCCTGTAAGAGTCAATAATAGAGTGGGTAACTTTCCAAGTTGGTTTGTTGGCTAAGGTTTGTGTCCATGTCTTTGCCTCCCTCTCTCTTTCTTTTTAGATGTTGTTTATTATTAATTTAGTAATATGAGATGCTTTTAGACTGTGTAACCAAGCCATGTTCAATTTTCCAGGCTTTTAAATAGGAATGCCTGTTTGTCATTTATACATGTCTTTCATTTAAAATAGCCTGCAATAAACACATTATTACAAATTAAGCTTAATGTACTTTCAGGATTACTTTCTACTCTGTAAAAAAAAAACAGCAAATAGGTTTGTGCAGAGGGTGGTAACTCAAACCAAGCAGATTTCAGCTTACAGCTGCCACATTTTTATTGTTGCCATTGGTTAATGCACTTTGCACATTATCTTTTCTCCTCCCTGATTTATTGCTTCACTTCATTTTCTCTTCAGTAAGAAACCAATGTCCAGAAAGGATTATTTCATTGTGAACCATTCCAACTTACCAGATCAAGGAATGGGAAAATGTTTGCTTATAAATCCTAATGTGAAAATCAATTTTGCAAATGTTATAACTCATGAAAAAGTACACACATTGCATTAATACCAATGCTTTTGCTTCAGGGGTTGTCATGATACAGGTAATATTAATGTATAGTGGGAGGCCCTAAAGCATATAGACTTTGATCAGGGGACATTCAATTTTTTTGTTTAGTAATGGTACGTGGGAATGTACATTAATAATTCAGCTACATTTCACCTCCAGTTCTTTTTATTACATTTCTCTGAAATGTTTCTTAAAATATAGCTAAAGACATGTTTTATTCGGTTTGCATAGTGGAACGGGATTAGAACCTTTGTCAGGATTTTATTGCTGTCTGTAATGCCATTAGGGAGATTCGTCTTTTCCATTTGTCCTATTTACCATTATCACCAAAGGTGAAAGTAAAAGAAAATTCCAAATTGTGGGTTGTCACCAGAACATTGTCCTGTTTACTGTTATTACCGAGGGTGAAAGTGAAAAAAAAATCCAAATTTTGGGTTGTCATCAGAACAGGAATAGAGGGGAAATCCAATAAAATGTTCCTATAGTTCTACTGTAAGGAGAAATCTCCGTTTTACTCATCCCTTTAGAAATGATATATGTTGCTTAAGACATTTACAGTGAAATGCAGTGGAGTCAGTTGGAGGTGAATTTTCCAAAACATTTAACTGAAGGCAAAATTGGTTTTGCTGAAATTTCTCCAGGCATCCCCAAGTTGCAGCGATATTCATAAGGACCCAATTGTATGTTTATTAAAGGAAAACTCCAGGCAAATAGCTAAATGCGCAGTTGTGCATTATGTGTAGGGCCTGTTATCTAGTGCAGTGATGTGTGTTGTGTTAAGGCAGCCCATTCATTGGAATGTACAACCCAAATACTACAAATCAATAAAAATCAGTCATGCCAGGAGTGCAGCACAATAGTATGTACAGCATGGGTTGTGGTGCAATGCAATTCAGGTGTGTACTGTAGTAGTGTGGTAAGAAGCCATTCAAAATTAATAGCACTGCAACACACCATGCTTTATAAATTGTAGTAACAGGCATTAAACTGAGCCCTTTACTGCAAATTACTGCAGCAAGTCAAGCTAGATGGGTCCTAATATTTTACCTGCTAAAGATTTTCTAATTTTGTTCAGCCATTCTTGTGATTTACACACATTTTCTGCAGAACCAGACAGGTGACAGACATGTTTCTGATTAAGCAATTTATCTTCCGGGTTCAGCGGTTCAGCATTTCAGCTACCTACTATGTCAACTCTCCAGAATATACATCGGAAAGTCCAGCTCTGTTGGAAACTGAAAATATAAACCGTACTATGCTGCAACACATTTCTGACCACATGTCCTTTTTCGAGCAATGCATTTTATATAAAGACAGGATGCAGTACCTGTACTTTTTATAAAAAGAATTGATTGATTCTGGGGATACCATGAAGTATGTAACATTAGATGTCAAAGAATACCATTGTAACATTGGATAAAAACAGTTAATTGTATCCTAATATTAGCACTAGAGACATTAAAGTGATTGTAAAGTCTAATTTTTTTCCCCCCTAAAGGTAACAAACATGTTATACTTACCTGCCCTGTGTAGTGGTTTTGCACAAAGCGGCCCAGATCCTCCTCTTCTCGGGTCCCTCTTCTGCTCTCCTGGCCCCTCCCTCCTGATGAGTGCCCCCAGAGAAAGCAGCTTGTTCTGGGGGCACCGGAGCCGAGCCGCAGCTCCTTGTGTCCATTCAGTCATGGAGCCCCGGCTAGGCCCCTCACCCTTTCTCTCCTCATTGGCTCACTGACTTTGATTGACAGCAGTGGGTGCCAATGGCGCTCCGCCACTGTCTCAGCCAGTAAGAAGGAGAGTCCCAGGCAGCCGAGTCTCTCTTGCAATATCGCTGGATAGAGAAGGGCTCAGGTAAGTATTGGGGGGGGGCTGTGAGGGGGCTGCTGCACACAGAAGGCTAAAGGCTTTTTATCTTAATGCACGAAAAAACCTTTTGCCTTTAAATCACTTTAAAAGTGGGAGTAGAAATCATAAATGGATTCCGTAATTGATTCAATCTGAATGCACATACTATCAGCTAGTAAAATTGTACTGCCCTCACAGACCTTTCTGAATATTTATTAATGATTCACTAGGCAATTCACCCAGTAAATATATAATAGATATTCACTTAAAGTGACTTTTAGCAGGATTCTGCCTGCATTCCACAGTTACATTCACCCTATTTTCAGTAAGATGAATGTGCAGCAGATGAATGCAGTTGCCGATGAACAGCCATCAAATCTCACATATAAAGCATCGGTAAAGGTTGGTATAGCCTGTAGGCCAATCTGACAGTTAAAACTGAATTATCAATATATTATTTATCTGTGTTTGCATACATATTTACTTCTTAGTGCAAATTTAGCCTAACATTTCCACAGCATTTAGCATAAGATCCAGAACATGCATGTTGTATTTATCAAATGTAAAAAAAAAAAAAACTATGTTGTAATCATTGCAGCCATTGTAATTTACATACTGCAAAAAAGAGGGACAACTTCTCCTCCATATCTGTTCACACCATGAGTAAACTGTCCTTATAAAAATTCCATACCAGTGGAACAGTAGTATTTTTAAAAGAGAGGTAGGGCCAGGGCCCTACCTCACCTATGGATCATAGGAGTGCAGTTCATCTGCACTCCTCTGACCTTTTTCAAGTAAACTTATATTGATTTGTTGTTTTGAATCCTCCACTTTCCTCTCACAATTTACTGTAAAAACACAAAGGCAAATTCATTACCTTCTTTTTGTACTGACATTGTTATGTCTGTACTTACCTTATTGGGGCTGGTGCATTAAAATTGTAGAAACTAAAATGAGCACAAAATTGTTCCCAAAAGCAGCCTATCAGATTTTACCTTTAACTCTATAATATGATAAAACTAGAATTTGGGAAACGAATCAGCCCTGCTGGATTATACCTCATTAAACTTTCACTAATTAGCACTAACATTATTTTTTAAATTTAGATTTTCTCACAATAGCAAATTGTGGTTTTAAATTGTGAAGTTTTATTTAATTATTATGTAATACATAGTTGTTTCTAATTTACTGTAAACTACCTTCCTAAGAGAGCATAATTTTATTCCAAAGACTGTGCATTTACAGTATTCTTAAAGTGGGGTAAAGAGCAGATCTGTTGTATGTGTGAAGCAATTGTACCGACTGGCACAAGGAATGCTACTGATGTTTAAGTTTACAAATCTACTGTGAGACATAATAAAAGGGCTGATTGGATTCATATAACTATGGTGTCTGACTGTACAGGTGTCTGCTGGGAGCAAGGGGCTTTACTTACCAGTGGGCGCCCGTACTTATCGTAGGCCTGCTGCAGCTCTGCATCAAGGGAAGTATTAACTTACCCTTGTGATGCCTGATGGAGCAGTCCTGGTGCTGGAACACTCATTACTCCAGCACAGGGCGCATGCTGCCACTCTGCAGCCTGGTAGCAGGGAGGTGATACTGCAGCTGTATGTTAGGAACTAGATCACCTGCTGGTGGCTCTGTAGTCCATGTACACAAAGGGTGCAGTTCTGTTGTCTAGCAGTGGGTTTTTTCCTTTAGCCAGCACATCCTAAGAATGAGTCTGCACCTGGTGTAATGTGTTTAATGAACCTGCTTCTGTGTACCTGCTTCCCATTTTGAGCTACCCACCTTGTTGCAGCCCTAAAAATATTAGATGGTTAGATCTACTGGGTGATTGCCTTTTATCTGTTAAGATGTCAGCACAATATAAATAATTAAAATTACTTTTGAAAGTATAGATGACTTCCGAAATGAATTTTTAAAGGTCAATGTTAAAGAAAAAAATGAGGTAGTTAAAAAAAAATTCACATTTCTTTTTAAGTATTCCAATAGCACTTGCCTCTTTTAAATTGCTTTGTAATGTTCACCTACTTTGTGTTATTATTGTGACGAGTCTTTGCAGTATCCACTGGTGAAGCCATACCTTTCAACTATAGTGTAGTTCATGAACCTGACTGCTCTAATTTGTCACTGATCTGCTCATAGAAATATGTTTGTAGGCTGTCATAAATTCAGGAGCATCAGCAACATAACGCTGTGTTTGCAAGCTGCCATAGGTCAGTAAACAACACATCAGATAAGGTTGCAGTAGAGAAGAAAACACTGCAAAGCATGGTAAAAATAAAGCTGAAGGACTGTAGAAGGAGACAGCATGGCCCATCCTCACCTGTAGATCATTTTAATGACATTGTATATGCAGACTTCAAAATTGGACACAAAGCTTTTGATCCTACATCTTTCTGTATGCACTTTACACCCCAAGACCTAAACATTTATGCCCCATACACACGGTCGGATTTTCCGACGGAAAATGTGTGATAGGACCTTGTTGTCGGAAATTCCGACTGTGTGTAGGCTCCATCACACATTTTCCATCGGATTTTCCAACACACAAAGTTTGAGAGCAGGATATAAAATTTTCCGACAACAAAATCCGTTGTCGGAAATTCCGATCGTGTGTACACAAATCCGACGGACAAAGTGCCACGCATGCTCAGAATAAATAAAGAGATGAAAGCTATTGGCCACTGCCCCGTTTATAGTCCCGACGTACGTGTTTTACGTCACCGCGTTTAGAACGATCGGATTTTCCGACAACTTTGTGTGACCGTGTGTATGCAAGACAAGTTTGAGCCAACATCCGTCGGAAAAAATCCTAGGATTTTGTTGTCGGAATGTCCGAACAAAGTCCGACCATGTGTACGGGGAATAAGTCTATGGTCCAACATTTGCCTAAAGTGGCAAGCATTTTCCCTGTTGAGAGCTGCTGACCTCACTAAACCCTTCCTCAATTTATGCTCATCTGATCACCTATCACAGAACTAGGACCTCTTATTTTTTCCAGAAATGGAAGAAGGATATACCGAACCTTTCAGAGGAAGAATGGGAAGATGTGGAGGCCCAGTACACTAAATCTATGATTTTTGGAACAAATGTGTCCAACCGAAGCTTGTTACATAGAATATGTTATACGTCTCAGCAGCTACACTGCATTTACCCTACACTCTCCCTACTTTGTAACAAATGCTGAACTACCACTGGCACCTTCTACCGCATTAAATGGAACTGTCCCCAAGTTTTTGCTTATTGGGGCTAAATTGCGATTAGGCTGTCCAAAGCGATCCCTTTTCTTGTACCACGTGACCTCCTTGTTTTGTTGCTGAGTATTTATGATGCTTTTGCTGTTCAGAAACATGATAAACTACTGCTTTTTTTATACTACCTGTAATGCTAGGCAACTAAGTGGAAACTCTCCTCCATGCCATTCTATAATGATTAATGCTGGGCGATTAGCTCTGCACTTCCTATGTATCATTTGACAATTAATTTGAGTGGAGGCTGCCTCGCCACATATGACAAAATCTGGTCCTCAGGGATAGATTCTGTTTGACCACCCCCCTCCCCTGACCTTCTTTCTTAAAGGGCATGACAATTTTAAAATTGATATAGTTGTTTACTGCTGTAATCTTGTCTTGATCGATTCAATGGTATTTATTCTGTGAGGCTTATACAGATGATATTTCCTTTGTATAACTATCTTTGTATGCTGTATATGATCTGTGGTACAGAGCTTTGTTTGATTGTCACATTGTAACTGCAAAAAACTTTTACTAAAGTTTTTTAAAGTTACAAAAAAAAGTGACAACCATTTAGACGGGGCTGGGGCTCCTGTTTCAAGCTGCTGCTGCTTTTTACCTTGCTAGTAATGGAAAAGAGTGAGCCCTAATAGTTTCTGTTTTTCTTTGTGTGGTAATATACTTTAATTCACTCATCCATTGTTTATATACAACTAGAGACAAGAATGAATTATATTAATTGTGCATTCACACATTATTTTAGCTGTCCACAGTTTTTCCTACAGCAGTTGTCATAGTTATGGAATTTCTGATGTATTGTTTTCAAGAATCCTTTTTACTCTTAGGTGTTATTAGAGTTTGAACTGCTGTCGCTTCATCCAGGTAAAAATAGTTAATGAATAATATTTAATTCATGAGCAAATTGCTCACTCTCTAAATTTCTTTATTGCATTACAACAATTCTTGAACATGCTTAATAAGAGCCTCAATTCCCATGATTACCTCTAAGGAGATGTCACAGCATACCCAGCTGCGGCGGAAGTGCTGCACAGCATTAATTATGCACTAAAAACATAATTAAACTACTTGACTTTTTTCTCCGGATGCTGGTCTTATTGTTTTGTTTAATGTTTACTTTGCAGTTTGTGACATTGACAAAAGATTTAAAGGTTAAATTTTAACATTTTGCAAAATTGTGCTAGGGCATGGTATCAAAAGGGAAAAAATACCAGCCTCTCTATTATTAAAGATTAGACTTCTGATAAAATATCTCTTGAGAAACACAAAGTACTTTGCATAATGCTTGTTACTTTTATAAAAGGTATATAGTCTATCTGCTATTAATGATGTCAGATTGTATAAAATAAAAAAAAAAACAAACCTCACACATTAGAAAATTAAAAAATATATTCAGTATCATTATACAGAGGTATATAATCTTAAGTGATCTTGCTAAACTCCCACCAATCTGATCTGTTGTCTATACAAACAGATCGTTGTAGTTGATCCATTTCGCAAGACACCAACGTACCTCACAAATGTTGGCATGAAGTTCATTAAGCAGGTCCAGATATGAGTCCACAGGTGCTGAAATAACTTTACCACAATTTCCTGTATGATTATATGACTGAAGATGAATGAACTCCCACTAGGAAGATATAACCTCAATTCATGTCCGAGCTACAGGATATCAGGACAGGAGGGCCCTGGGAAGTCGTTCCAATATGGACATCCTTTATAGTGCAACATTACCTTCTTTTTAATGGAATAGGAAAATGTTGGAACCTTTGTGAGATTTAATTGCTGTCTTGACCTTATTGTCCCCAAACCATTCAATTTCTTTTCACTAATAGAATTAAGAATTTTAAAAATATTAATGTGAGTTAATTATAGGGTATAGATCAATATATACCTTTATAGTACATAATTCAGTAGGAACCATTATAACTACTTTCACTTTTTAGGGGTCCAGCCTTGTCAGTGATTTTGAAGGAGGGACCCCAGTATTTTGGGATCCCCTGTTGATCATTTACTTAATGCTGCAGGCACTTTGGGGTTTATTTACTAAAGGCAAATCCACTTTGCACTACAAGTGCAGTTGGAAGTGCAGTCACTGTAGATCTGAGGGGGACATGCAAGGAAAATAAAAAACAGCATTTTTGCTTGTACATGATTGGATGATAAAATCAGCAGAGCTCCCCCTCATTTCAGATTTTCCCCTCAGATCTACAGCGACTGCACTTCCAATTGCACTTAGTGCAAAGTGGACTTGCCTTTAGTAAATGAACCCCATAGTCTCTTGTCCACATGGGATTCTTTTGCGTCATGTGATGGACTAGAATTGTTTAGGGTATTTTTTGCATCCATCTGCACCCCAATCTTTGAGCTAACCTCAAACCTTGTGGATTGATTCAATCAGTTTGCCAAAAACTGAAAAGGTCAACACATGTTCTACACTGCAGGAGACTATTTTTATCTAACTTAAAAAAAAAAATTAAACTTCTGTCAGTCTATTTACAATAAAAAAAAGTGTTGTTCAGTATCCCAATCTGACATTTACTTTTGGTACCGTAGCCTATGGGTTAATTCAGAAGTGTCACTTAGCATGTATGAAACGTTTCATTTAAATGCCATACACAGTCTTTAAACAATAATGTAGAATGTACCCTCTTAAATAAAAGTAGGAGTACCTGGAAGGTAGATAAGCATATGTGATTCTGGTGCAAATTCTGATCGTAAAGAAATGTGTGTATGTGCAGGCACTTACATTGGTTTTTTTTGTACAATAAAATGCCAATCACAGGTCCCACTAGAGAGGCATTTAACATAATATATAGGCCTGAACATTTCTGCAAACATCTACAAAAATGCCTAATCTAATGTATATTACTATGTTCACACATGGTATATAAATATACCAATATAATATATATATATGTAAGAGAGATGGGCTTAATGCAAGGATTAAATGCTAATTTAAATCTAGGGGATTGGAAAAGCAATTTTACTTACTCGAACCACTAAACTGAGCTACTAACTCAGTGCCTCACAGGTTGTTCTCTAATGTGTTCCCCAAAACAAACAGGTAGTCCTTGTATCCTTTCAGTGTTCTGTCAGCACTCTGCCTTTTCAAACAGCAGCAAGCTCCAACAGCAAATAGAGCAAGAGAAAAAGCTGTTAGCATCAGTCAGTCAGTTCACTATTTAACGCCAGCTGACACTAGACATGAAGTCTGGCTACCAGCTAAGTTGTGGACCTAGAAATAGATATACAAAACCTACGGGCTTCAGGACCCAGAACAAAACTTACTAAGATCTGGAAAAATGAAAAGTTTGTTTTCATCACTCATCAGTCATAAACCCTGGAGCCCTTACCATGGGCCCTTACCATAGCATATGAGAAACTTAGCTGAGATATACTGTGCCTTGAAAAAGTATTCATACCCCCTTGAAATTTTCCATAATTTGTCATGTTATAACCAAAAATGTAAATTTATTTTATTGGGATTTTATGTGATAGACCAACACAAAGTGGCACATAATTGTGAAGTGGAAGAAAAATGATAAATGGTTTTGATAATTTTTTTCAAATAAATATGTGAATAAAGTAGGAAGGGATAGAGATTATAACGGTGCCTAAGAACATATGAGTTACAAATGATGTATAAAAAATAAAATTTTTTATTATTACAAAAATTTGAACATACAATACAGGCCGGAGGTTGCCTATATAGGCGCTAGTCGCCTTAGTGGGCTGCCTCCTCTCCTCCCTCCTAGCACGTCTGAGCGTGACGTTGGGGGTTCACCTCGTTGGCTGGCGGGCTGAGACTCTGTCATCTTAGGTAACCGTAGATCTCCTTGCACCTTGCTTTCTTTATCCCCCTTTATACATCCGTCCTCACTCTACCTGCCTTGCACCATCCCTTCACCTTGTTCGCTTGGTGTTGTGATGGGCTTTCTTTGTTCCTTCACTCCACCGGTCTCCCGGACACTATCTGTCTGTTTTTCCTATGTTCACTTCACTGTCACTTCACCTTGTCCCACACTTGATCTTCCACCTAGTGGTCATCCAACATTACTTGTTTTTTACCTATACGTATTTCATTTTATTTATCTACAGTTACCTTGGGTCAATGCTCTATTTTACACACCATGTTGGAAACCTAGGTGAACTTTTTCACTACCCATTGCTCTACGGCGTCCTGAGCTGCCTCGCCCTGCCGCCTCTTGGTTGCCTCCTCAGCTCCCGTGGGGTTGTTGTGTCCACCCCTGGTTATCTCCTACCATCATGAACTTTTCTATATATGCCCTACTACTATGATACCATATATCTACAGGTAAGAGTGTTAGGACTAGCGGTTTTGCTTCCCCTCTTCCTGTTGTAATTAAATATTATTAATTACTACTTTATACGTTACTCTAGATATTTCCAGATAGCTGCTCCTGATGAGTGGACAAACTTCCACGAAACGCGTCGAGCAATACAACTGAACATTCATAACTTCTTGACATGTCACAACGAATATGTATCTACCATGGGCATTTTAGTGTTTTAGCCATCAGTTGGATTTTAATACAATATGAATTACGTATACACATGTGGGGTGTAATTTTGATGATGCTGCAATCTACCTTTGTTACAATGTATAACATGTTACTATGCTATTATTATATGTTCTACTGCCATGTTTTACATACTTTGTACCTTATTTACTGACTATATGCAAGCATCATCTATTGCACCTTGTTTCTCATGTGGTATCAATAAATTTACACTTTTTTACATCTGATGACTCAGCCTGCCCTAGTGATGTGTTTCATATAAAGTCCCCATTGTCCCCCCTTTTTTCCCCTAGTCCCCTTATTTTTCTCAGATATAATTGGATGGAGACCTGTGTACCGGATGGTCATGGTCTCATATAAAGTCCTAACCTATACCTCTTGTTCCTTTGGTAGGTGTGTCTAGCCAATAGGGATGAGCTTCGTGTTCGAGTCGAACCCATGTTCGATTCGAACATCGGCTGTTCGATCGTTCGCCGAATTGCGAACATTATGGGCCGTTCGCGCTAAATTCGTGTGGCGCGTCACGGCCCATAATTCACTGCGGCATCGCAGTGCATTGCTGGCTGATGATTGGCCAAGCATGCACTATGACCCGCATGCTTGGCCAATCACAGCGCCGTCAGTAGAGAGAGCTGTAATTGGCCAAAGCCAGGGTGGCTTTGGCCAATTATGGCTCAGGGGATTTAGTACACACCCCACACTATATAAGGCCGCCTGCACGGCGGCCCTGTGTAGTGTGTGTTCCGGTGTGCTGAGAGATAGAGAGAGAGAGAGACAGTGTCATTTGATTTGAGTTAGATAGATTAGGCAGAACAGTCAGTCAGTTAGCTGCACTTACAGTGTATTGTGTATATATATGCATCCCAGGTGTTGCATATATATATATACACTGTATTCAGTTTAGCTAGATCCGTTCCTGTTATCTTCTATCTAGACTATTTACATTTAATGCAGTGCGTCCTGCTCACAGTGTTCAGCTAGATCCGTTCCTGCTATTTACATTTAGTGCAGTGCGTCCTGCTCACAGTGTTCAGCTAGATCCGTTCCTGTTATCTTCTAGACTATTTACATTTAGTGCAGTGCGTCCTGCTCACAGTGTTCAGCTAGATCCGTTCCTGCAATTTACATTTAGTGCAGTGCGTCCTGCTCACAGTGTTCAGCTAGATTCGTTCCTGCTATTTACATTTAGTGCAGTGCGTCCTGCTCACAGTGTTCAGCTAGATCCGTTCCTGCTATTTACATTTAGTGCAGTGCGTCCTGCTCACAGTGTTCAGCTAGATCCGTTCCTGCTATTTACATTTAGTGCAGTGCGTCCTGCTCACAGTGTTCAGCTAGATCCGTTCCTGTTATCTTCTAGACTATTTACATTTAGTGCAGTGCGTCCTGCTCACAGTGTTCAGCTAGATCCGTTCCTGCAATTTACATTTAGTGCAGTGCGTCCTGCTCACAGTGTTCAGCTAGATCCGTTCCTGCTATTTACATTTAGTGCAGTGCGTCCTGCTCACAGTGTTCAGCTAGATCCGTTCCTGCTATTTACATTTAGTGCAGTGCGTCCTGCTCACAGTGTTCAGCTAGATCCGTTCCTGCTATTTACATTTAGTGCAGTGCGTCCTGCTCACAGTGTTCAGCTAGATCCGTTCCTGCTATTTACATTTAGTGCAGTGCGTCCTGCTCACAGTGTTCAGCTAGATCCGTTCCTGCTATTTACATTTAGTGCAGTGCGTCCTGCTCACAGTGTTCAGCTAGATCCGTTCCTGCTATTTACATTTAGTGCAGTGCGTCCTGCGCACAGTGTTCAGCTAGAGCCGTTCCTGCTATTTACATTTAGTGCAGTGCGTCCTGCTCACAGTGTTCAGCTAGATCCGTTCCTGTTATCTTCTAGACTATTTACATTTAGTGCAGTGCGTCCTGCTCACAGTGTTCAGCTAGATCCGTTCCTGCTATTTACATTTAGTGCAGTGCGTCCTGCTCACAGTGTTCAGCTAGATCCGTTCCTGTTATCTTCTAGACTATTTACATTTAGTGCAGTGCGTCCTGCTCACAGTGTTCAGCTAGATCCGTTCCTGTTATCTTCTAGACTATTTACATTTAGTGCAGTGCGTCCTGCTCACAGTGTTCAGCTAGATCCGTTCCTGCTATTTACATTTAGTGCAGTGCGTCCTGCTCACGGTGTTCAGCTAGATCCGTTCCTGTTATCTTCTAGACTATTTACATTTAGTGCAGTGCGTCCTGCTCACAGTGTTCAGCTAGATCCGTTCCTGTTATCTTCTAGACTATTTACATTTAGTGCAGTGCGTCCTGCTCACAGTGTTCAGCTAGATCCGTTCCTGTTATCTTCTAGACTATTTACATTTAGTGCAGTGCGTCCTGCTCACAGTGTTCAGCTAGATCCGTTCCTGTTAAATTCCTACTGACAGGCAGGCTTGCCTGGTTACAGTATATAAAGCTACCTGAAGAAAATTACAGGTGTTCTATTTGATCCTATTAGTACCACGGTCAGGCAGCTAGACTATTTACATTTAGTACAGTGCGTCCTGCTCACAGTGTACAGCTAGATCCGTTCCTGTTATCTTCCTACTGACAGGCAGGCTTGTCTGGTTACAGTATATAAAGCTACCTGAAGAAAATTACAGGTGTTCTATTTGATCCTATTAGTACCACGGTCAGGCAGCTAGACTATTTACATTTAGTACAGTGCGTCCTGCTCACAGTGTTCAGCTAGATCCGTTCCTGTTATCTTCCTACTGACAGGCAGGCTTGTCTGGTTACAGTATATAAAGCTACTTGAAGAAAATTACAGGTGTTCTATCCCAGCTTAGTGCAGCTACAGGCCATTAGTATGTCTGGAAGGCCAAGAAGGAGAGGCAGACAGTCACAAGCCAATAAGAGAGGGCAAGCAGGCTCTGTGTCTAGTGCTGGTCGTGGAGACGGTGCATCCTCATCAGCACGTGGCCATGGGACACGCTTGGCCTTTTTTTCGGCAGCTGGCCGTGTTGAGCCGCAACATGCGGAAGACTTGGTCGAGTGGATGACCAAGCCGTCCTCATCCTCCTCATCCTCTCTCACCCATGCCCAGGGTGCTTTGTCTGGCAAAGCAGCGGCCTCTTCCCTCAGCTCAATGTCATCAGTGACTCCTTCCCTAGCTCCACCATGTCCTCATGAGGATTCCCTCGAACTGTTTGACCACAGTGTTGGGTACATGCTCCAGGAGGATGCCCAGCGTTTGGAAGGCTCTGATGACGATACTGAGCTCGATGAAGGCAGTAACATGAGCGCGGACAGAGGGGGTGCCCAAGAAGGACAGCAATCTGGCAGTCATGCTCCCCCTGCTGAAGCATACTGCCAGGTTTGCTCCAGTGATGAGGAGGGAGGGGATGATGAGGTCACTGACTCAACGTGGGTGCCTGATAGGAGAGAGGAGGAGGAGGAGGAGGAGGAGGAGGAGGCGGCAGCACATCACCAACGAGGCAGGATGCCCTCCAGGGGCCAGCCTAAGGGCAGCACATTGACTGCATCACACCCCAAAGCTCCACATGTGCAGGGCGCTGCAGTCTCTGCGCGTTATTCAAAAAGTTCTTTGGTGTGGGCCTTTTTTGAGACGAGTGCATCAGATCGCACCGCTGCTATTTGCAACATATGTCTCAAGCGTATCTCGCGTGGCCAAAATATCTCCCGCTTGGGTACCACATGCTTGACCAGACATATGTTGACCTGCCATGCAGTTCGTTGGCAAGCGTATCTAAAAGACCCACACCAAAGAACAAAGAGGATCTCTCCTTGCTCCTCATCAGCTGAGATTTCCAACCCCACTAGACCTTCAGTCCTCTCTGAGACCTGCAGTGAGAGGAATGAAGGTGTAGAATTAGGTGTGTCACAGCCAAGTACTTGTGGGCAATCTGCTTTTGGTACACCGACGTCAGATTGTACCAGGCAAATTTCCCTGCCCCAGCTGCTGCACCGCCGAAAGAAGTTTGCTCCCAGCCATCCACATGCCCAGCGGTTGAATGCTAGCTTGGCAAAATTGCTAGCACTTCAACTGCTGCCTTTTCAGTTGGTAGACTCTGCCCCCTTCCGTGAGTTTGTGGAATGTGCGGTTCCTCAGTGGCAGGTACCCAAACGCCACTTTTTCTCACGGAAGGCGATTCCGGCTCTCTACCGGCATGTGGAAGGCAATGTCCATGCCTCGCTGGACAGGGCGGTCAGCGGTAAGGTGCATATTACCGCTGACTCATGGTCCAGCAGGCATGGACAGGGACGTTACCTAAGTTTCACGGCGCATTGGGTGACTCTGCTGGCAGCTGGGAAGGATGCAGGACAAGGTGCAGTAGTGTTGGAGGTTGTTCCGCCACCACGCCTCCAAAATGCTGATTGTGACACACCTCTCTCCTCCACCCCCTCCTCTTCTTCTTCCTCCATGGCCTCTTCCTCGGAACCAGCGGTGCTCCGTAGGCGTTCAAGGGGCTACGCAAGTACGCAGGCCAAAAGATGCCATGCGGTGCTTGAGCTGGTGTGCTTGGGGGACAGGAGCCACACTGGGGCAGAGGTTCTGTCAGCTCTGCAGGGGCAGGTTCAGAGGTGGTTGACGCCACGCCAACTTAAGGCAGGAATGGTGGTTTGCGACAATGGCACCAACCTCCTCTCTGCCCTCCGACAGGGACAAATGACCCATGTGCCCTGTTTGGCTCACGTCCTTAACTTGGTGGTGCAGCGGTTCTTGGGCAGGTACCCGGGCTTACAGGATGTCCTGAGGCAGGCCAGGAAAGTCTGTGTGCATTTCCGCCGGTCATATAATGCCAGTGCTCGGCTGACGGACCTCCAAAAGGAGTTTAACCTGCCCAAGAACCGCCTAATCTGTGACATGCCCACCAGGTGGAACTCAACGTTGGCCATGCTGCAGCGGCTGCACACGCAGCAGAGGGCCATCAATGAGTACCTGTGCGACTATGGCACCAGGACAGGGTCAGGGGAGCTTGGTTTTTTTTCCCCACGCCAGTGGGCCATGATCAGGGATGCATGCACTGTCCTGTCACCATTCGAGGAGGCCACGAGGATGGTGAGCAGTGACAGTGCATGCATCAGTGACACTGTCCCCCTTGTCCACCTGTTGGAGCACACGCTGCGTGGAATAATGGACAGGGCACTTGAGGCAGAACAGAGGCAGGAAGAGGAGGACTTCCTTAGCTCTCAAGGCCCCCTTTATCCAGACAGTGTTCCTGCGTGCCCGCCGATCACACAGGAAGAGGACGAGGAGGAAGAGGAGGAGGAGGAAGATTGTGTCAGTATGGAGGTGGAGCCTGGCACTCAGCATCAGCAGCAGTCTTTAAGGGATCAGTCCCAAGAAACACATGGACTTGTACGTGGCTGGGAGGAGGTGGCTGCGGACCATGTCGTTCTTAGTGACCCAGAGGACTCCGGACCGAATGCCTCAGCAAACCTACGCTGCATGGCCTCCCTGATCCTGCAAAGCCTGCGTAAGGATCCTCGTATTCGTGGTATCAAGGAGAAGGACCAATACTGGCTGGCAACCCTCCTTGATCCACGTTACAAGGGTAAGGTTGCGGACCTTATCTTGCCATCGCAGAGGGAGCAGAGGATGAAACATCTTCGGGAGGCCTTGCAGAAAGGTCTGTGCAACGCGTTCCCAGAGACTGGGAGGTTACAAACTCCTGTTTCTGGACAACGTGTTGCTGAGGCTTCGGTCAGTCAAAGAAGGAGCGGTGGAGAAGGTGGCCGTCTGACCGATGCGTTCAGACAATTTTTTGGTCCGCAGCCCCAAGGTATGATCGGTTCCAGCAACCATCGCCAGCGTCTGTTTTACATGGTGCAGGAATACCTAGGGGCAAGATCAGACTTGGACACCTTTCCCACCGAAAATCCTCTGGGTTACTGGGTCTTGAGGATGGATCACTGGCCAGAGCTTGCACAGTATGCAATTGAGCTACTGGCCTGTCCTGCATCCAGCGTTCTTTCGGAACGCACATTCAGTGCTGCTGGAGGCGTGGTAACCGATCACAGGGTGCGTCTGTCCACCGACTCGGTCGATCGGCTGACCTTCATAAAAATGAATGAGTCTTGGATCACCACCAGCTACCAAGCACCTGATGCTGATGTAACCGAATAATTTTTTTTGAAATCTCAGATCCCTTCAAAGACTGCCTATGCTGATGCTGAGTGACTATCCCTGAGTAATTATCCTCTTCCTCCTCAATCATCACGCTGATAGCTTGTAAGAACATTTTTGGTTCTGGGCGCCACCACCAGTGCCTAAGGCACAATTTTTCAGCCCCTGTTTAACAGGGGCGTGTAATTACAATTTTTGATGTAATACTTTGCAGCAGGGCTCGTTCCTGCATTCCAACTAGAGTGTCTGTGAGGGGTTGCAGTGTTGTGGCACCAGCACCAGTGCCTAGGGCCCAATTTTTCTGCCCCTGTCTAACAGGGGCGTGTAATTACAATTTTTGATGCAATACTTTGCAGCAGGGCTCGTTCCTGCGTTCCAACTAGAGTGTCTGTGAGGGGTTGCAGTGTTGTGGCACCAGCACCAGTGCCTAAGGCCCAATTTTTCTGCCCCTGTCTAACAGGGGCGTGTAATTACAATTTTTGATGCAATACTTTGCAGCAGGGATCGTTCCTGCGTTCCAACTAGAGTGTCTGTGAGGGGTTGCAGTGTTGTGGCACCAGCACCAGTGCCTAAGGCCCAATTTTTCTGCCCCTGTCTAACAGGGGCGTGTAATTACAATTTTTGAAGCAATAATTTGCAGCAGGGCTCGTTCCTGCGTTCCAACTAGAGTGTCTGTGAGGGGTTGCAGTGTTGTGGCACCAGCACCAGTGCCTAAGGCCTAATTTTTCAGCTCCTGTTCAACAGGGGCATGTAATTACAATTCTTGATCTAATATTTCACAGCAGGGCCCTGTGAGGGCTTACAGTGTTGTGGCCACAGCAACACCTAAGGCCCAAATTTCTGCTGAGTATATAGGGCAGGACCCTACTTTCAAACATCTAACTTACAAACGACTCCTACTTGCAAACGGAAGGAGACAACAGGAAGTGAGATGAAATCTACCCCTAGGAAGGGAAATTCTCTCCTGTAAGAGTTAATATGGGAAAACAATTTCTCCTTTCCACTGATGCTTTCCAATCCTTGTTCCACAAAAAAACCCAAATTTTCAAAAAACATTTTTCATTGGGACAAAAAAGTGAGGTGAAATCTTCTGAAGAGGAGGAAAGACAGCAAAACAAATGTCACAGGGGTGATAACCCTTCCCTATGTTTTCCAAAAAGCTTAGAAAAGATTTTTTGGCTGGAGCTAAACATGTTAAAAATGTTCAAAATTACAAACAGATTCTACTTAACAACAAACCTACAGTCCCTGTCTTGTTTGCACCGCCTGTATACTGCTGTTCAGAGTATATAGGGCCTGGTGGCCCCACACCTTTCCTTATTTTAATTTGGGTGCGGGGTTCCCCTTAATATCCATACAAGACCCAAAGGGCCTGGTAATGGACTGGGGGGTACCCATGCCGTTTGTCTCACTGATTTTCATCCATATTGCCATGACCCGACATGACATTAAACCCGCAAGCAGTTTTAAATGAGATTTTTTCCTTTAAAAATGACATTTGGTGCAGGGACTGTTCTAAACATGGGAAACACGCGTCACTTTATAGGCATACTATAGACACCCCCCAGGTACGATATTTAAAGGAATATTTCACTTTTTTTTTTTTTACTTTAAGCATCATTAAAATCACTGCTCCCGAAAAAACGGCCGTTTTTAAAAGTTTTTTTTGCATTGATACATGTCCCCTGGGGTAGGACCCGGGTCCCCAAACCCTTTTTAGGACAATACCATGCAAATTAGCCTTTAAAATGAGCACTTTTGATTTCGAACGTTCGAGTCCCATAGACGTCAATGGGGTTCTAACGTTCGTGCGAACTTTCGGTCCGTTCGCGGGTTCTGGTGCGAACCGAACCGGGGGGTGTTCGGCTCATCCCTACTAGCCAAGACTGTGGTCCTATTGGTCTTTGGCAACTCTCCTCCAATGAAGCGATATGCACCATGTGACGTTTGTGCCACGTGACGCGGGTGTCATCCCGCACGTAATCATGGGGATTGTATGCCGATGATGCCGTGGCAGACGCATGCGTGGAGGTCCTCTCTGTCCGCTCCCAATCGGTGACGTTGCACACTGTTTGGGTGGGGGGCCTATAAAGCCAGCCAGTCCAGCTTCAATCTCGCTGGACTTCAGGGGCGCCTTACGACTTTGCTATTGTTTGATGGTATGTACCCTTACCTATCTTTATTGACGGTTTCATTTCTTATGTTATTCCCTTTATTACCATACTTTCTCTTGCCTTCTAGGTGATTTTACCTACATAAGTGACAGGCTTCAATTGTTTTGCTGACACCTCAGTCTGCTTCCACTTTAGTCGGGTGACCACTGCACCCTGATGTAGGATTTTGTACTCACACTGTTTGGGTGAGTGTTATGGGGATTTCTATCCTTGTCTTCATGACATCTCACCTGACTTTGTAATTTGGTTTCTGAACCTCCATTGATGTTTTTTTATTAATTACCCCCTTTTCTTACTCTTTTCTTTTCTTCCCTTTTTTTCTAGTCCATCAGTACCTCATTGAGACTGATTCATCGCCATTTTTGTATTTTTTGCGATTTTGGTTACCAGTGACAATTTTTGCCGCCCCTGCACTTATACTGATTTTAACCTATATCATTGTGAGTATTGAGGCTATGTTAGCCCTCTGTGTAGGTACTGGGGTGTGTGGGGGTATCCATTATGAGGAGCCTTTTAAGCCATGTCATGCTTCCAGCATTCCAATTATGATATGTTAATGTTTTTTGACTATTTTTGTACAATTATATATGTTTGTAACCATTCTTTAAGATATAATTTTGTGTCTTTTATAGAGTCAACATACTTGTACAGGTTACTAATAATACCTACCCTGAAGAAGCCAATGTTTGGCGAAACATGTAGAGACTTATTGCCTGTAACTTAATTTAGCTGTTTAACATCTCGGCCATCATTGTATGTACATTTTGCTCTGTGACTGTCAACGCACCTGTCTATGTATTGTATGTTCAATTATTTGTAATAATAAAAATGTATATTTTTTACACATCATTTGTAACTCATATGTTCTTAGGCACCGTTATAATCCCTGTTCTCTATCCCTTCCTACTTTGTTAAATAAAATTTGGGGATGAGGTGCCATATATCTTGAGGACTTTCCAGCCATATCCTATTTTTAAATAGGTGAATAGTGTGGCATGCATTTGTATTCAGCCCCCTTCACTCTGATACCCCTAACTAAAATCTAGTGGAACCAATTGCCTTCAAAAGTCACATAATTAGTAAAAAAAGTCGACCTTTGTGTAATTTAATCTCACTATAAATATAGCTGTTCTGTGAAGCCATCGGAGGTTTGTTAGAGAACCTTAATGAACAAACAGCATCACGAAGGCCAAGGAACACACCAGATAGGTCAGGGATAAAGTTGTAAGGAAGTTTAAAGCAGTGTTAGGTTATAAAAAAAAATCCCAAGTTTTGAACATCTCATGGAGCACTGTTCAATCCATCATCCGAAAATGGAAAGTGTATGGCACAGCTGTAAACCTACGAAGACATGGCCATCCACCTAAACTGACAGGCAAGGAGAGCATTAATCAGAGAAGCAGCCAAGAGGCCCATGGTAACTCTGGAGGAGCTGCAGAGATCCAAAGCTCAGGTGGGAGAATCTTTCCACAGGACTACTAGTCATGCACTCCACAAATCTGGCCTTTATGGAAGAGTGGCAAGAAGAAAGCCATTGTTGAAAGAAAGCCATAAGAAGTCCCGTTTGCAGTTTGTGAGAACCCATGTGGGGCACAGCAAACATACGTGAGAAGATGCTCTGATCAGATGAGACCAAAATTTAACTTTTTGGCCTTAAAGCAAAACGCTATGTGTGGCGGAAAACTAACACTGCACATCACCCTGAACACACCATTCCCACTGTGAAACATGGTGGTGGCAGCATCATGTTGTGGGGGTGCTTTTCTTCAGCAGGGATAGGGAAGCTGGTCAGAGTTGATGTGAAGATGTATGGAGCCAAACAGTCTTGGAAGAAAACCTGTGAGTCTGCAAAAGACTTAAGACTGGGGCAGAGGTTCACCTTCCAGCAGAACAACGGCCTGAACATACAGCCAGAGCTACAATGGAATGGTTTAATTCAAAGCATATTCATGTGTTAGAATGGCCCAGTCAAAGTCCAGAGCTAAATCCAATTGAGAATCTGTGGCAAGACTTGAAAATTGCTGTTCACAGACGCTCTTCATCCAATCTGACAGAGCTTGATCTATTTTGCAAGGAAGAATTGGCAAAAATTTCACTCTCTAGATGTGCAAAGTTGGTAGAGACGTACCCAAAAAGAGTTGCAGCTGTAATTGCAGCGAATGGTGGTTCTACAAAGTATTGACTCTGGGAGGCTGAATACTAATGCATGCCACACTTTTCACATATTTGTAAAACAATTTTGAAAACCATTTATCTTTTTCCTTCCACTTTACAATTATGTGCTACTTTGTGTTGGTCTATCACATAAAATCCCAATAAAATACATTGATGTTTTTGGTTTTAACATGACAAAATTTGGAAAATGTCAAGGGGTGTGAATACTTTTTCAGAGCACTGTACACAATGCCCAAAATCCTGCTAGCCAGTGCCTTACAAAAAATATAAATGCAGAAAAACCCTACAATTTGATGAAAACGGTATTACATATACATTGTTTAGTATGTTTATTGCTGTCCTAGTAGTATTCATGTAATCATTTTGCAGGTTATACTTTTAAAACTGTAGACTCTGCATAATGTTTATTTAGGACGAATCCTACCAATCAGTTATACATTGTAATTACACAGTTTACAATGTAGAGCACAGTGCACCAAGCCATGCCCCCCTCCTCCTCAAAGGCAGTTGATTGACAGCAGTTCCCAAGCTGTGCATAGCCTGTTAGCTTCTAACTTCAGCTTGTTCAATTACGTTTTGACAATAAAACCTGGAAGCTGATTGGTTGCTATGTAGAGCTGCTCCAGATTTTGCACACTCCAGCTTTAGTAACCCCCCCCCCATGATTTTTTATATGGATGGGGCATGCATGTAATTTGTTGAGATGGCCCTAAGGACCTTCTGACACCTATTCCCAACAAAGGAGGTCATGTGAGGTGCTCAGTGCTGCTCACTCCATAACTGAAAGTTCAGGAAAGCAATGCTAAGTGATCCAGGACAGGCAGCTTTGAATAGTACAAGATGTGAGTGCATGGACACATAATAAAGAAAACATAAAAATATTGGGAGATTTTTCTTTGGTGGGTTTAAATATAGTAAACCGAAAAAATCTGAGAAAGGAATACTACCTAAACCAAATAAAACATTTTGTTTGGCATTTTGTTCAAAGCAGCATGTGTCTGACAGTTATATTCAGTAAAAGTAAACAAAATGTAATTAAAAAAAATATAAAAAAATAAGAAAGACTAACTAAATCTGTCACATAAGACAGAAAGATACAGTGTAAGATGTAACAGAAGACTGAAAAGGAAAGTTGGCAGAATAGGCCATCAATACAATGCCATAAAACCAATTCATAGAGCCAAACGACGGGACAACATACTGTGTGTCTTTCCATCAGTCTACAATGTAAGTGAATGGGAGAATAAAACTTGAATGCATGGCAGAAGAAAAGCACTGTTTAAAAAGAATATCAAAAGCAGAATTCCTGTGGCTTCTTTGTAGCCACAAAAGTTTTGCTTTGTTACTTGTTCTTTCCGGGGAGAAATAAGAGCAGATCCCCATGTGCCTGGCTTCACAGAGCTCCAATGAACCTGGAAGTGGCTTGCTTTCTAATATAGTTTTGGGACTGGATATGACCATTACGGATTAAAAAGAATTTCAATTTTTATTATTTTTTTTTAAATAAAAAATACTGAGGTTAGATGTTAGGAAACTGTAATTTGTTTTACTTGCTAAACATATTCCCTTATAATTGGTGTAATCCCTAGACGGATTTGCAGGCCAGTGCCTGGTGGGCTCTGTATGCGATAGATAAGGCTGACAAGCTAGTGCCTAATAAGAGGTCTTTATTTCCACTTAGTTAACTGTGTTCGCATAGCTTAGACAGAATTAAATGTTTTAGGCATGCCTCAGGTTGAATTAAATAATCTAGGAAAACCTAGATGATTTAGCCTCTGTAACTTTTTACTTGACAGCCAAGCATGTTTGTGTCATTATGTGCATGCTGCTCTTTATTAGTACAACTTGTGGATTGTCCATAGTTTTTTTTAATTTATTTTCAACTGTGGGAAACAAAGCAGCACTGGTTTTGATTGGATGGTGTTAGATTGATAGGTTAGGAGTAAATACGTTCTTGTCATTGTTAATTATTTGCTTTAGTCAAGATTTGCTATAATCTAACCTTTTGATGTTTTTTCCTTAAAGTACAACTATACTTCAATTTTTTTCCTAGTTCTCGTCGCCCCTGAATGCTGCCAGCCTGGTCTTACCTTCACACTCAGTTACAAGTTAGCCATTTGCAGAGAAAAGTATGTACTGCTGGGAGCGGGGCTGCACAGTAAAGATAGCATGAACAGTGCTGAAGGTAGATATAAGACCAGGTGGGTAGAATTCAGGAGAATGAGGACAACCAAATAAAAAAGTGAAAACAAAATACAGTTGTCCTTATAAGGTAATTTATATATATATATATATATTTTTTGTTTAATTAGTTTTTATTGAGAAAAATAAAAATAGACAGAATATAAAAAGCATACTTTGCTCAATATGTCAAATAACAATTTATATATATTTTAAATATTGTATTTATTATGTTCAATGCTAACACTTTTTCTAACCTAATGAGATAAATATGAAATACATAGAAATATTTACCACTTGCAGCCAGCTCCTTCCTACCTACACCACAAGCCCATTTTTTTCCCTGCAGAGATGTGAACATGTTAAAGAGAAAGTATATTGGACTAGGGTTGTTTTTTATTTTTATTGAGTATCTTATTTACAATTTTCGAGTTTTGTGAACTGGGGATTGGTAGTGAGGTGCATTTCGCTCCCTAGAATGAGCCCACAACACAAGCACACAACAGTCTTCAGAAAAGTCCGATCAATATGATGTTCTTTCAGGTGCTATGCAATATTTACAGGTGCATTATGGAAACATGCCAAATAACATGAATAGTGAATAGTAAACCCTGAAACTCAGGCTGCTATCTAATAATGGACTCCTAATTAAATGAGACTTTGAATATACCACTGGTGACCACTCAACACAATAATATCCAAGTTATATAAAGCATTTACAATTTAATTGAATATAAATGAAAATTCCACATTGGTAAACATCATATAGAAAATGCTATAGCAAAATAATTCATCACATATTTTCGATGTATATCTGTAGAAGAGGTGTGCATGTTTCATGAATACACATGTATGCTATACATGTTGGGTTGATACCCTGTTAGACCACCTTAAGATTTACAATACCCTACTCAAACCCAACTCAATACCCTATCCCAACAAACCAGCTTACTGTTAGATGTTTTTTCTTATTTCTTAGCTGCACAGATCAAATAGAGTCTGCTCCCCAACCAGAACCCAGCACTGAGGAGTAAATAAATCTGATC
Organism: Aquarana catesbeiana; assembly: GCF_042186555.1. NCBI lineage: Eukaryota > Metazoa > Chordata > Amphibia > Anura > Ranidae > Aquarana > Aquarana catesbeiana. The sequence continues at coordinate 273,664,832 of NC_133324.1, forward strand.
TGGGGTTTCTCATTTAAAGAAAACTCTGCCTATGCCTAGAAATGAGGGATTCGGTAGTCATACAGCAACATGCTGGGAGAGAAGTAAGCCCCCTAGGACTCACCAGCCCAGTACACACGATCGGATTTTCAGTCGGGAAATGTTCAAAGTCTGGCTGTTGGTGGAAAATCCGACCGCGTGTATGCTCCATCAGACAATTGTTGACGGAAAGTCCGACAAATGTTGGCTAGCATGTCTTCAAATTTTTCGCCAATAAATATGTCTTGTTGGTACACAAGTTCGTCGGACAAAAGTCCAAAGTACAAACACGCATGCTCGGAAGCAAGGACAAGCCAAAAAGCGGTCGGACTTGTAAACTAGCGTTTGTAATGGAGAATTAATATTCGTAACGTGGCAAATTATGGAATCTCGAAATGCAGCGCATATTCTCTTCTTCTTTAATGGGATAATAATGAAGCTGCTTTGCTGGTGATACTGATCGAGTTATTGCCTATCACTAGGCTTTTTTTTTCTAGTGATATCAAAAATAATATTATCATTCTTTTTTTTTTTTTTTTTATTTGAGCAAGTTACCACAAAACCATTATCCTGAATTTTTTAAGAACAAAGATACAACTATGTTGGTGTCCCTTGTCAATTTTACATTGTATTTTTTCAAATGTAACTGCCTACTCCCAAACTGTCATTTTAAGTAAAACACATAGCCAAGTATTATTCTCCACAATTTTTTTATTGTGCATTAAAAAAATAAAACAAATAAAATTAGACATGCTATCTGCCAACAGAACTTAACCAAAAAGTGCATTCTATGCATCCAAAAATATAGAAAATATAACAAATCAAATCATTATTCAACCAAAAAAATTATGTCAAAGCAACAACTCCAAGGCCAATAATAAATAACATATATATTATCTCCTCCGATTCCGCAACATGTCTGGTTGATGAACGGGCATTCAGAAACGAACTGAAAAGCACAAACTGAAAAGCATGAAATGAAAACGTAAAAAGAAAAGCGCGAATCAACACTCACCAAACTTCTACTAACACAAAATTAGCAGAAGGAGCCCAAAGGGTGGCGCTAAGGAGCTGAAAAAACACGTAGTACGTCTAGTACGTCACTACGTTTGTAATTGTTGGCCAACATTTTTGTGACCGTGTGTATGCAAGACAAGTTTGAGTCAACGCCGTTCGTACAAAATTCCAAGGTTTTGTTGTCGGAAAGTCCGATCGCCTGGACGAGGCATCCATGTCATGGTCTCTCTCTTTTTGTAATTATATACAGTATATATATAGTGACAGGGCTAAGCCCTGTCACTGTGTGAGTATAGGGAAAAGCAACAGAAGGCTCACAATAATGCAAAGTGTGGGGCCCTGGAGTATTGTTTCTGAGTGGGGTTTCAGTTTTCTCCAAGTTTTATAATCCTGGATCGGGATCTGGAGCTTAGAGACTTCAAAGAGATTCATTATAAGCAAGGACCTGACCATAGCTCAGTGCTCCTGTCAGGAGACAGTGGTTTGCTGCATTCAGGAAACTGGTATACTCCCATTAGGAGAGTGATCCACTTGAGACTCAGTGAGGGAAGGGACACACTCCTTCATACAACACTCAAGAACAGAGTTGAGGCTGTCAATCGTATGCTGTGTGCTGGTGTTCCCTGCCCTGTCACCTTTTTATCTCTTGGTGTCAGGAAGTCTTGTCAGAAATTACTCATGCAGATAGCAGAGAAACTAAGAAGCAGATAGAAATGACACTTGATGCTATGGATTTAGACAAGTGCACACTATAGAGGGATATGCTTTATTCATGTTTCATTTCAGAGGTTTACAATCACTTTAAGCATTTTCAGTAGTTTTTTTCAGATGTATTTCTGTTTTGTTTTTTTTTGCGTGTAAGACCTGGTCTCTTCCCCATAGTGCTTTCCATTGGCTAAAACAAAAATTCCTGAAGTTTGACCACACAGGTAAAACATTTTGAAAATGTTCAAATATGCATACGGGTGTAAATGCAGCCTTATTAATGTTGCGTCTTAAAAATGTAAGCAAATAAAAGATCGGAATGATCTTTTAAAGGAAAAAAACAGAAAGGCTTGAAGAAATGATTGCCCAAACAAAACAGGAAAAAAAGATAAAGTACATGAAAGAATCTGAACCAGGCAGATCTTTTGTCTGGCCTAATTACAGTTGTCAAAACTTTTAATGGTAAAAAAGGGACCTAAATCTATTTTCAAGATGTCTACTCCGAAAATTAACACATACAATAGATTGTTCAATGCACAGTACTCCTTTCTTTTTGTACAGAGATTGAGTCAGAACTTGACAGGGCTTGTTCATATCTGAGCAGTTTATTACTGTGGTGCACCAGATAATAACTGCAAATGAAAGGTGGAGGTTTTTTATTTAGTGGTTCAGTTCAAATCTATATTTGGTTTTAGTCTGTTATATTTCATGTGATGCACTGTGACTGTTTGTTCCTAAAGCCTGTCTTGCAGCAATACTGTTGTCTTTTTGACCTGTGATTTTCAACACTTACAGGAAAAAAATCCCCTAAACAAATAGCCTCCAAAAACCTCCTCCATGGCACAGCAGCTGGCGCTGACAGCTGTGTCGGGCATCTGAAACAAGAGCTGCTCCTGCAGCCTGGCATTTCAGAGATAACCTGGTCAGTGTGTTTTATGGAAGTGGTAGTGCTGTAGCTTGCGTTTAGCCGCGTTTCATTTACAGGCGTTTTTAATTTTGGGAAAAATAAATTTTTTTTTTCAAACGCTTTTAAACGCAAACGAGGCTAAATGCGGCATTTAAACGCGGCAAAACGGACGTTTTAAACGTGGGTTACTATCTATCAAGTTAAATCTTTCAGGAGAGGTTGTAAAAACCTCCCGTGTGCATTAAGCCTAAGCCAACCAACATGGTAGCTGTTGATGCTTGGAAGTATTTCAGGAACTGGGCAATAATTACAAAAGTCACGAGTGTAGTCACTTCACGTTTACCCACTCCTATAGGTTTTAGAAAGTACCATATGCTCAGTCAGGCCCTAACCCTTTGGTCATATGTTTTACCATGGTAATGCCAAGTGGTGAATTTGAGTGTGAACAGCAGTAATGAAGTAAATAGTGAGCAAGAAACTGAAGTTAAAAGTTAAAGGGTAACTCCACTTTCGTGGGAAAAAAACAGCAAATAAAGAAAAAATAATATAGCGCATATGATTGTGACACTAATCATTTGTAATTGAATGTTATTAAAAATTACCTTTCCTATTCAATCTGCAGCCAATGTAATTTTCTGAGAATACATTGCAATAGGCTAGTTGGAGTTTTCTGTACACAGAGTGTGTACTGACCACTCCCCAGAAACATAATTTCCTGCTTGTGTGATTGGCTCACCAATTTTCCCAGAAGTCTTCCATAAGATACAAGTCAGATTTCAGGCATCCCTTGCAACAAAAATGTAAATTTTTTTAGAGATACTTTCAATAGGAACCTGTATAAAGGGATGCAGACCCAGCAGATTTCCTCATTAGTGCCCTGTAGCTGCACACCTGCCAGTTAATTATGAAATATATATACAATAATTCTGCGCTACCAAAAAGGAGGGAAAGCAGCTAACACAACCAACAAATGTAAAGAACAGAAAAGGAAACAAAATGAGTGTAGCGCTAAAAGGGGGGGGGGGATAAAAGTATATATGACTTAAGAACTGGCAGTTCAAAGTTCGAATGCTGACAAAAACATCTTTGGAGAGAATTTGAAAAATGAAATATAAAGTCCTCTGGAACAAATTTTTGACCGTGGTACAAATCCTCTATGGAGAGAGCCCACACACCACCAATGATAATAAGGAGGCTTACCAGACTTGGTGGACCCGACAAGGCATACGCCAGGTGGGGTCAAACAGGCTTGGGTGGTGCTGGGCTGGAACGGATGCTGAAGAGCAGGGATGTGGAATGACTTCCAAGTGACTGTGTTCCTTGGACGTGGTCGGGCTCAGAGGTCGTGGCACTCAAATCCGTGTTGGGATGTATAGAGGAAGGAAAGGATGGGCCAAATAGTGTAAATCCGTATTGATTAAAAATTTATTAAAATAATAGTATACACTTACATGGAAAATGTCTAAAGAACAGCGCTGTGAAGAAATAGCGACAGTGGGGTCCTACCCGACGCGTTTGTCTGCATAGACGTCATCTGGGGGGATCCCCCCACTGTAGCCAACAGAATATATATAAAGAAACCATAAAAAATTATGCAAAGCAGCTCCACGGACGCTCAAAACGTCACTTCCGATATCGGGGGAAGATGGCCGAACGGCGTGCGTTCCACGCCGGCCGCCATGCGTTCCACGCCTCATAGTGAAGGGCGCCGGAAGTGAAGCAAAATCAAATAAGGAGAAATAAAGTGAGGTACAAAGCCTCTATGTGGTTAATATGAGAAAACCTAATCCCTGGTCCCGAATGGGAGTGTGTACATGGATCTCAGTGAAGTGATACAAAGGATGTGATGTGCGCACGCACCGAGAAAACTTGCGGTGTACTGCGCATGTGTCGGAAAAAAGGACGACGGAATGACGTAAAAAAGTCCGAGCGGCGTACGAGGAAGTGCATAGGTGCGTGCATAATGCAGGCCTCCAAAGGGGGCGGGCAAGATGCAAATGCCTGGGTATCCAAGGTAACAAGCCAAGGCCCCGGGAACGCCGAAAAGACGTCCAAAATATAAAACCATGTAGAAAATGACACAAGCCGTAGTGACAGGCCATAACGCCATCAGTACATAGGGGGAGATGAACGTGATGTGTGAATGTCGGTGTATTAATACAATGACATCTAAGTATCTTGATTTGTGCATTCCAGTGTTGCTAAAAAATATATAAAGAAAAAAGAAAAAAGAAAGTGTGCAGGTCAAAAAATGTCGATAATAGTATGAGATAAAATGGCATAAAAGGACCTGGATTCTCATAAGGAAAGAAAACAAAGGACTAATTTATAAAGGGGGTTAGAGTGTTATAACCACCAATAAAAATGCACACTCGTGGAGCTGGTTTACATATAAAATTGACATATAACTATCACAAGTATGTAAAAGGCATCATCTGTATGTGTAACGTACATAAAACAGGATGGTGTTCTTATAAGAAAATTAAAATGACCATTCATATATACAAGGTATTGTGATTGGAATCAGATGAACAAAAAAGGGAAACAAAAAAGGAAGAGAGATGCAGTATACATGAGGATATATATACGGATTAAATAAATGAAACTTAATGCAAAAGTGTGGAGGATTATTTGTGGTGAGGAAAGAGAACATCTGTGAAAGGGGCAAATATGATGTCAACCTCAGGCTTTGTTGATAAAGGCGTTGACATCAACTTCAACGTTCATGCCTAATGGGTGGAGTGTGCGGAGCTCATGGATCCAGTAAGTCTCCAAACGAGACACACCCCTGGTCATGGCCCCACCCCTCCAAGGAGGGACATATCTGTCGATGACCACAAATTGTGTGCCTTCAATCACACGATTGTGTTGTAACTTATAGTGACGAGGGACGAGGAAAGATAACTTTGGCCTTATCAGGTAGCACATTGCCCAAAATGCGGTCATTCTTGAGGATGTCCCAATGTTTGGTAAGGATGGCTTTGATGCATCTGTGTTGACCTCCTTTTCCAACCAACACAGATGCATCAAAGCCATCCTTACCAAACATTGGGACATCCTCAAGAATGACCGCATTTTGGGCAATGTGCTACCTGATAAGGCCAAAGTTATCTCTAAGGGAGCTCCAACCCTGCAGAGCAAGATCGCCCCAAACATCATCAACCCTCCTATACGCCAACCCCTCTTCTATGAGATGGATGGATTTTACTCTTGTAGGAGATGTACTGTTTGCCAGCATAATTCAGGCATAGGTAGAAAGACAGTATCATTCAGGTCATCAGTTACTCACAGGACATACTCAATCAGACGATTTGGCACTTGTACCACCAGTTATATTGTGTACCTGATTACCTGTCACTGCGGTAAACAATATGTGGGCCGCACCATTCGTTCCTTTTCAATAAGAGTGGCGGAACACATTGCACTTATTAAAGGGGGTGACACTAAACACACTGTCCCTCGTCACTATAAGTTACAACACAATCGTGTGATTGAAGGAACACAATTTGTGGTCATCGACAGATATGTCCCTCCTTGGAGGGGTGGGGCCATGACCAGGGGTGTGTCTCGTTTGGAGACTTACTGGATCCATGAGCTCCGCACACTCCACCCATTAGGCATGAACGTCGAAGTTGATGTCAACGCCTTTATCAACAAAGCCTGAGGTTGACATCATATTTGCCCCTTTCACAGATGTTCTCTTTCCTCACCACAAATAATCCTCCACACTTTTGCATTAAGTTTCATTTATTTAATCTGTATATATATCCTCATGTATACTGCATCTCTCTTCCTTTTTTGTTTCCCTTTTTTGTTCATCTGATTCCAATCACAATACCTTGTATATATGAATGGTCATTTTAATTTTCTTATAAGAACACCATCCTGTTTTATGTATGTTACACATACAGATGATGCCTTTTACATACTTGTGATAGTTATATGTCAATTTTATATGTAAACCAGCTCCACGAGTGTGCATTTTTATTGGTGGTTATAACACTCTAACCCCCTTTATAAATTAGTCCTTTGTTTTCTTTCCTTATGAGAATCCAGGTCCTTTTATGCCATTTTATCTCATACTATTATCGACATTTTTTGACCTGCACACTTTCTTTTTTCTTTTTTCTTTATATATTTTTTAGCAACACTGGAATGCACAAATCAAGATACTTAGATGTCATTGTATTAATACACCGACATTCACACATCACGTTCATCTCCCCCTATGTACTGATGGCGTTATGGCCTGTCACTACGGCTTGTGTCATTTTCTACATGGTTTTATATTTTGGACGTCTTTTCGGCGTTCCCGGGGCCTTGGCTTTTACCTTGGATACCCAGGCATTTGCATCTTGCCCGCCCCCTTTGGAGGCCTGCATTATGCACGCACCTATGCACTTCCTCGTACTCCGCTCGGACTTTTTGACGTCATTCCGTCGTCCTTTTTTCCGACACATGCGCAGTACACCGCAAGTTTTCTCGGTGCGTGCGCACATCACATCCTTTGTATCACTTCACTGAGATCCATGTACACACTCCCATTCGGGACCAGGGATTAGGTTTTCTCATATTAACCACATAGAGGCTTTGTACCTCACTTTATTTCTCCTTATTTGATTTTGCTTCACTTCCGGCGCCCTTCACTATGAGGCGTGGAACGCATGGCGGCCGGCGTGGAACGCACGCCGTTCGGCCATCTTCCCCCAATACCGGAAGTGACGTTTTGAGCGTCCGTGGAGCTGCTTTGCATAATTTTTTATGGTTTCTTTATATATATTCTGTTGGCTACAGTGGGGGGATCCCCCCAGATGACGTCTATGCAGACGAAACGCGTCGGATAGGACCCCACTGTCGCCATTTCTTCACAGCGCTGTTCTTTAGACATTTTCCATGTAAGTGTATACTATTATTTTAATAAATTTTTAATCAATACGGATTTACACTATTTGGCCCATCCTTTCCTTCCTCTATACATCCCAACACGGATTTGAGTGCCACGACCTCTGAGCCCGACCACGTCCAAGGAACACAGTCACGTGGAAGTCATTCCACCATCCCTGCTCTTCAGCATCCGTTCCAGCCCAGCACCACCCAAGCCTGTTTGACCCCACCTGGCGTATGCCTTGTCGGGTCCACCAAGTCTGGTAAGCCTCCTTATTATCATTGGTGGTGTGTGGGCTCTCTCCATAGAGGATTTGTACCACGGTCAAAAATTTGTTCCAGAGGACTTTATATTTCATTTTTCAAATTCTCTCCAAAGATGTTTTTGTCAGCATTCGAACTTTGAACTGCCAGTTCTTAAGCCATATATACTTTTATCCCCCCCTTTTAGCGCTACACTCATTTTGTTTCCTTTTCAGTTAATTATGAAACCACTCCCATTAGACCCACTCAGTACAGAGGCACAGACAAACACACATGGATTTCTTCAGAATAACAAAAGGTAGGAATTTGCAACAAAGTTTGTTATAATCCTTGCAATGTACATTGATCACCCAGAGGGGAATATTTTTTTCTCAACAAAAGTGGAGTTATGCTTTAAGGAAGAGAAAGCAGGATGGGGCATTTGTTCTCACTACCAGAAGCCTAGAACTGGTAGTTTTTGTTGTGAGCCTTCCGATACTAAGAGCAAGTGAGCATGATATAGCTGTCTGGTGTATTTCTAAAGCAGCGTACACACGGTTGGATTTTCCGGACGGGAAATATACGGTGTGAGCTTGTTGTCGGAAAGTCAGACCGTGTGTGTGCTCCATCGAACATTTGCTGTTGGAATTTCCGCACACAAATGTTTGAGAGCAGGTTCTCAAATTTTCCCACAACAAAACTTGTTTTTGGAAAGTCCGTCGCACAAAAGTTTACGCAACAAGCAGAAGGAGCCGCACTGGCTATTGAACTTCCTTTTTCTCGGCTCGTCGTACGTCTTGTACGTCATGTTTGGAATTTTTGGCCAACATTTGCGTGACCGCGTGTATGCAAGACAAGTTTGAGCCAACATCCTTCGGAAAAAAACGGGGCTTAAGTCATTAAGCACCCATTGTACTAAAATACCCCAATAACACGTAACCTTTTACTTTAAGCAGGATCAAAGTCCCAGGCAGCAGAACTCTGTATATGTCTTCTGCCATAAACATATTTTGCTGCCTGTTATCCACATTGTAAAATCTGTACACTGACTGTGGCGCATGTGCAGTTCAGTGCACAATCATGGCATCTGTAGGGTGCCAGGGGTAAAGGTCCATGTACATGTAAGTAACCCATGTGTTTATGCAGGCATTATGTTGCCTCTTGCCAGACTGGTAGAAACTGGAAGTAGATGATAGCAGCTGTGGTAAACCGAGTAGAGGGAATGGGACCTTACATTGCTGAATGGACAGGCTTTTGGGAGATAAATTTGAATACTTTCACATTATTGCCGGATCCCTGGGCACCCTCAGATGGCACAGTTCATCTTTAAATTCTTTACCTAACCTCTAAAGTTAATGTCTGCAAAAGTATCCCTATGCATGTGGACACATTAGATTTTATTTGATTACAGACATAGAGATAGACACCCAGGGACTCAGAGCTTCTGGGCGGCATCTTACAAATGCTGGGCATAAGAGACCTGAATGCATATGCAGTACAAGCAGCTTCCAGCATAAAACTTACTATACAGAATATGTCAATGTTTCAAATACAGTATGTGAGTGAGCACCATGATTTATCATTTATTAGAAAACTGGTGCTAGGTGCTTTAGGTCTGTTGTAATCTTACCCCAACCCCCCTTAGCCTAGTACTAAACTCTGTGCCCTCAACATGCAGTCTCACTCCAAACCACCCATCACTGAGATCCAAGTAAGCTCGCTGAAATGTAGCGCATATAAAAAAATAATCATTCTAACATATTTTCTGATCTAAGTATGTAAAGCAGATCTCTAGGTTTTACAGCCCCCCCCCCCCCTCCCCTTGCACGTTAAAAAAAATGTATACACATATGTCTTTTGGCCAGTCTTGTGACTTCACGAAGCAGGCAGAATCTGGACCAGCAGGTCCTCCTCCAGATTCTGGCTGCTCCAGTTTTGATAAATTCCCTCCATAATAATTTGTGAGCAGTGTTTAGTGCAGAAGTATTCTAAAGCCCAGATTGATGTGATTAAAGTGGATGTGAAGCCTCACATATACCCAGTGAAGTGAACAGCCTCAGATGATACACAGAGATGAAACAAATCTCCCTACATAAGTTTTATATTTATATCTGCTGTCTTCAGCTTTATATACTGTTTAGAAAGTGCACGTCCTGTTAAAATGCTCTCTTCCTGATTCACCTGTGGGTGTCTATTCTTGCCTTACACTGTGAGACAGCTGATTGGAGGAAAGGCACACATCCCTACAAATAGGCAGAGACTTGCAGAGCTGTGCTGTGAATAGACCAGATTTTTGCTAATCTATTTATAGCACCCACCCTGACGCAAAATTTAGTCTGGTTTTATCACAGTTGACAGAGAACTTGTCAGAAGTTATCATGCTAAAAACAGAAGAACGGAGCAGGAGAAAGCCACGGGCCAAGAAAACACTACAGATATATGTCCCCAGCTCAAATTTCATGAATCGGGTTGACATCCACTTTAAGCACCCCCAGGTTGAGTGTCCATGACAGCCTGTGCTCAGAGGGACTACATTGAATAATGTTGGCTGTCATTCAATCTGGAAGACAAGTGACATCTAGTGGCAGGATGGAATTACTACGGTGAACAGTGCCAGATTGAAGGTTACTATTGTAGTAAAATCTGCTATTTTATTATTAATAATTGGGGCCTTTGGATTTTATTCTTGAAGTTTGTGTCTTATAAGGCTGAACTGTTGACAGTTTGTCCCATTTACTACTGAGTTAAGTTTTTATTCAAAATATGTTAGGCTGCTTATCTGTACATTTCTGCTTTCTGCTCAGACTTCTAGGAGAAGCCATTCTTTCACAGCAAATTTAAATTTCTTCTATCGTTAATGCCGTCTGTTCTGTATGATACAGTGGCAGCTCTGTTCCAGTTTTTAAGAATAAAATAGTAGAAAATAGGTTTATATTTAATTCTAACACTACAAAGGGAGTGTCATTTGTTTGACAAATACACATTGATCATACTTTAATTTTTGGGAATTTTTCTTTATTGAAACTGAGAGGAGATATTTGTATTGTAGTGGCACATTGTATAGAAATCTGGGGGATGCCAACCCAACTTTGTTATACGTACGGTATATCCACTCCTTTAGGATCTGAGGTGGTATACACTCACCTCATTATTTATGCATTTTCTCTTTCAAATTATTTTATTGATTTTTCGCAAGGAAATACAAGGTACAATTAAGATATTGTACGTCGTGCAACGACGTAGTGTGTATATTCAAAACAAAGGATTTTCAAAAATAAACTATACGTAACAGTCAGCAGCTTGTCACTGGATTAGATGTATTTAAATGAGCATAGGTATAGAAATATATTGTACTGTAGTTAGAAAATCATACATATAAGGCCCCTTCTCCCATCGCAGCACCCCAGTTGGGAATTATTTATGCATTTTCACAGTGCTATTTTTCTTTTTAGCTAATTCTCTTATCTTCATGGTTGGTTCTTAGTACTGCCCCTCCTGATTAAAGCCTTTTACACACGATCAGAAAATCAGACGAAAAATGCAGTTTCAAATCGATGTTACGCTAATCTGATTGTTACACAGCTTTCAAAAACTAGTTTGTCCAAAATTATCCGAAGGGACAAACACAAATTTTTTTCTCATATGATACCAGATAGTACGATTTTCATTTAGTCAGTACAGCTTTAGTCCAAAAATACTATACAAATACAATGCAATACATTACATCACTTCCAAATTTTTATTCTGTTGTACGAGAATTTTTGTAACTTTAGTAACCTCTTCATTTTCAAATGGAGACTAGCATGCAAGCATGCTTTTAAACTAGGTGTTGGGGGGGAGGGTTTAGAGGTAGCGAAATACCGGCAGTGAGCAGAGGGGATTAGTGGAGACACTGGTGACATCATATCCATAACATCTATTCCCGGTGTTAATGAGTTACCAAATCAAAAACGGAGCCTGAGAAATAATATAGAAAAAAAAATATGCACCAATACAAAACTCAGGGGAATTTTCACAAATGTCAGGAGCCTAGTAAAGAAAATGGAGGAACTGGAGCTGTTATTACACGAGGAGGATGTGAACTTCATGGGAATAACAGAAACTTGGTTTGACAGCTCACATGACTGGTTGGCAAACATCCAGGGGTATTCCTTGTATCGGAGGGACAGGGAGGGTAGGAGAGGGGGAGGGGTGTGTCTATATATCAGGAATGATTTGACTGTAGAAGAGCGAAATGACATCAGTGATGGGGCAAGGGGGGAGGTGGAATCGGTATGGTTGCAAAAGGTGGAAGTGAGCAGGAAATTACTAGTGGAGGTATGTTACAGGCCCCCTAACCTGAGGTGGAGTTGGATCTCCTTTCACAGTTAGAAATGACAGCAAGACAGGAAAATGTCATCATAATGGGGGACTTCAACTATCCCGACATTGACTGGGAAGAAGGGACAGCCCAGTCATTAAAGGCCTGTGATTTCTTAAACGTTCTACAAGACAACTTCATGAGGGGAGTAGAACAACACTAAACTTCAAAAGAGCCAACTTTTCTAAACTGCGCTCAATGCTGCAGGATATTAAGTGGAACCAAATCATTGAAAAATTGAACATGGAGGGAAAATGGGAATGCTTTAACAATATATTAAATACATGTGTCACCAAGTGCATTCCAAGGGGTAATAAATATAGAAGAACAAAGGTTAAACCTGGGTGGCTGAACCAAAGCGTAAAATGTCATATTGAGTACAAAAAAATGGCCTTTAAAAAGTACAAAGCGGAGGGGTCATCGTCAGCATTCTAACAATACAAGGAATGCAATGTGAGGTGTAAGAAAACACTCAGGGAAGCTAAAAAAGACAATGAAAGACACATAGCGGTGGAGAATAAAAATTATCCCAAGAATTTTTTTAAATACATTAAGAGTAAAAAGGTGAGGTCGGAACACATAGGCCCCATAAAGGACAGGGATGGGAAGATGGTTACAGATGACAAAGGAGAAGGCAGCTGTATTAAATGCTTTCTTCTCCCCGGTCTTCACACAGGAAAAGGATGGGTACACCGGCCACAACTATATTGTTAGCGACACGTCACAGGATCTACCCCTGTGGTTAACAGAGGCCATAGTCCGGAAAGGATTAGAGAAGATAAACATAAATAAATCACCAAAACTGGATGGCGTAGACCCAAGAGTCCTTAAAGAACCTTAAAGAATGCAGAGATCTATTCCTGGGAACTATAGGCCTGTCAGTAGTTTGTAAACAATTTGAGGGGATGATAAGGGGCCATATCCAAGAATTTGCTGACGAAAACAGTATCATTAACAGTAATCAGCACGGGTTTACTAAAGGTCGCTCTAGCCAAACCAATCTATTAACATTCTACGAGGAAGTGAACTGCCATCTGGACAATGGTATGCCGGTGGAGGTGGTGCATCTAGATTTAGCAAAAGCATTTGATACAGTCCCCCACAAATGCTTTAATCTACAAGCTGAGGTCTGTAGGCATGGACCATAAGGTCTGTTCTCGGATTGATAACTGGCTACGGGGTCGTGTCCAAAGGGTTGTGATAAATAACGTGTACTCAGAATGGTCTAGAGTGGTCAATGGGGCACCCGAAGGCTCTGTCCTGGGACCAATTCCGTTTAATTTATTTATAAATGATATAGAGGGTGGGATAAGTATCTCGATCTCAGTGTTTGCTGACGAAACAATAATATGCAGGGGAATAACAACACAGCAGGATAGAGAAACTTTGCAAGAGGACCTGAATAAATTGATGGAATGGGCTACTGCATGGCAAATTAAGTTTAACATTAAAAAATGTAAGGTAATGCACTTGGGGGGGTAAAAATATATAAACGCAAGTTACTCATTAGGGGGAGAACACCCAAGGGGATCCAGGATGGAGAAGGACTTAGGGGTCCTAGTAGAAGACAGACTGAGCAATAGCATGCAGTGTCAGGCTGCGGCTACCAAAGCCAGCAGAATATTAGCATGCATTAAAAAGGGAATTTACTCCAGAGATAAAATTCCGTCACTTTATAAAACTCTGGTTCGGCCAGATCTGAAGTATTCTGTCCAGTTCTGGTCACCAGTCCTCAGATGGGACGTGCTGGAGCTGGCGAGAGTCCAGAGAAGGGCAAATAAATAATATGGGGGCTGGAGGACCTCAATTATGAGGAACAACTACAAGCGCTAAATTTATTCTCCCTGCAGAAGAGACGCTTGAGAGGAGATATAATAGCGATATACAAATATCTCAACGGTGATCCCAGTGTAAGTAAGAAACTTTTCAGTCCCAGGGAGTGTAAGAGAACACGGGGCCACACGATGAGACTGGAAGAGAAGCAGTTTAACCTTAAGCTGCTTAGGGCGGTAAGGATGTGGAACTCTTTCACATTTGGTGGTGTCAGCAGGAAGTATTGATAGTTTTAAAGACTCTTGGACGGGCATCTTAGCGAAAACAATATACGGGGATAGGGGAAATTATTCTTCTACACACACCTATACAGGTTGAACTGGATGGACTGTTGTCTTTTTTTCAACCTCACCAACTATGTAACAATAAAAAAAAAAAAAAAAAACCTGACGATCATTCGTCCGATAATCTCATTGTGTGTATTAGGATTAAGTGTTGTTGTACAAGATACTGCTGAAATCAAGTCAGGTACTTATACTTGCATTTAAAAAAAATATGTGATTTATTTTTTTATATCTGCTTTGTTAATCTTATTTGTCAATCTATAACTTTTTCTGCAAAATGTATAAAAAAAATACTTTTTTTATGATGGGGCAGCAGTTTCCCTATTTTTTACAGGTTTAACAAGATAATTGATCAGTGGAAACATTTGAGATTGTCTAAGAATGTTATTTCATTATTGGGTTGGGGCTATATTTATTGTTAGAAGATTTTAATTAAATATAACAAATTTAACATCTAGGTATATACAAAAAACTATCAGAGAATAAGTGCAAATTTAGTTAATATCTTAGTGTACATTGTACACCTCCTGTCTTGATCTAATTTTTATACTGAAACCCCACTTCTTCACTGATGGTTGCACCTGTGCAGTAACCTCTCAAGTACTTGTATAGCGCCATTTTCTGAGCCTCTACATTCTCAAGAGAGTATCTTTTTCTGATAATACATTCGTCCTTAGCCTAGGTTAACACTATGCAGTGTGCGGAATCGCATGTGATTTTGAACAGCAATCGCACCACATTTCTGTTCAAATCACATGCGAATCTTCAGCAATGCCACTTGAGCTATTATTCTGTATGGCTCCCTGTCCCCCTGTCAGAACACAATAGCTCTGCTGGGGAGATTGCTGTACTCACTTTGCATAGTGATTACAGTGGCTCCAACCGGAGCTAACAGTTTTTTTCTGGGTTGAACAAAAAAAAAAAAACTAATAGTGTTTACCAGGACTAAGGGCTCTTTCACACTAGGTGTGCCGGAACTGCTTTGGGCATGCTTGCCCAGTGCAAGACAAGACAAAAGGACCGGTTTCCTAAAAGGGTGGCATGCAGAACTTTTTTCAGTGCAGCGAGTTGTGACACAACCTACTGCATCGCAATGCCACCGTAGGATTAGAACGGTATGAGATGTCAAGTTTGGATTAAAAAAAAAAAAGGTACCCGGATCACCTCTTCAGCACTGTTTTTGTTTTGTTTTGCTGCATGTTCAGATTCACTGTCTGGTGTGAACAGGGGCCCAGAAACCATTTTCAGCATGTGCATCTAATTTTAACTAGAGATGCAAGTCTCAAAGCTGGACAATGGTTAAGCTGTATTCTGCAGAATGCATGTAGATATTTTATAGAGTTTTTAGATTCAGAGGCCCAGGGATTAGTACAGATTTTTTTTTTAAGTAAATGTGCAGTTTAGCCGTTTGCCTGTAGGCACATTGTAACAAGTCAGATTTTATTTTCCATATTTTGCCTTCATTTTAAATCAATAATCTTGTATCTTTTCAGCATTTGGCAGTTTTCTTTTATTCTAGTGATACTTTAAAGAAATCTAATTTGCTGTTAAACTGGCCATAATATTAAAACTTGTTTCTATGTACAGCTTTTTCCTCTAAGGACTCCAAGCATGGTACAAAACATCTTAACAGAATTAGATGGCTGTACAGATGTAAGGTTTTTAGATGTCCTTAGCTGCACTTACACGCTTATAGAAGAATTATCGCTAGAAATGAAAAAAAGATTATTAAGTGCTTGCCGACCAGCCTCCGTCATTATTCTGCGGCAGTTTGGCTAGTTCCTGCAAATCGCCGTAGGTGTACGTCGGCTCGTGAACTCAATTTTATGGGCACGCACACACTCCCATTGGCCAGTGGGGGTAGCCAATCAGCGGGTCCAGCGGACTCGATGTGCTCCGGCCACCCTTGATCGTTCCCCGCAGTGACAGAACGGGGATCTGGCTATGTAAACAAGGCAGTTCTACGTTCTGACAGGGGAGATCACACAGATCCTGTCTTTCTGCTAAGCAGGAAGATGGAGCAGTGTGTTTTCCCAGTCACACAGTCCCCCATACAGTTAGAAAACACAAACAGGGAACACATTTAACCCCTTGATCGCCCCTGATGTTAACCCCTTCCCTGCCGGTGTCATTAGTACAATAACAGTGCATATTTTTAGCACTGATTACTTTAATAATGTCCCAGGTTACCAAAAAAGTATCAAAAATGTCAGTTAGGTGTCCGATCTGTCTGCCGCAGTCCCGCTAAAAATCAGTGATTACCGTCATTACTATTAAAAAATAAATACATAATAAAAATGCCATAAATCTGTCCCCTATTTTGTAGATGCGATAACTTTTGCACAAACGAATTAATATACGCTTATTGCAATTTTTTTTACCAAAAATATGTAGCAGAATACATATCGGCCTAAACTGATGAATAAAGTTGTTTTTTTATATATTTTTTTTTTTTGGATATGTATTATAGCAAAAAGTTAAAAAATAATGTTTTTTTTTTCAAAATTGTCGCTCTTTGTTTATAGTGCAAAAACTAAAACCACAGAGGTGATCAAATACCATCAAAATAAAGCTCTATTTGTGGGAAAAAAGGATGTCATTTTTGTTTGGGTACAGCGGCGCACGACCGCGATATTGTCAGTTAAAGCGATGCAGTGCCGGTATTTCCTATGCGAGTGAAGAGGCATGCTTTCATTCAGAAAACTACAAACTGATCACAGCATAAGTGAGCTACTACACGTGGTAACTATATTCAGGTGTGCTACTAATGTCACAAAGAATCAGACTGAGGCAACTCCCTCAGCCTGGATGTGTGTGTGAATTATACCTTTGAGCAATAATAGTAAATAACAAAAAAAGTAACAACACAAATGTTGGATATTGTGCCTTCCAGAGAGGTAATATGTGAATGGTTACAATGTAGTAAAAAAGTCCACTGAAGGAATAGATAGTTGAAGGAAGGCAAATTAAGAAAGTCCTGCAACATAAAAATATATATATGCTTCCTGGGTAAGTTAATCCTTTCTCCAGACACTTGTGATAGAATAAGAAAAGGTGGCCGCATACCAGATCCGTGGGACCCCTATCACGGGGGTCTTATGGGCTCATAAAGTATCCAGGACCAGCTGATAAGATCCTCAGTCATCCATCCGCCCGGGATTCTCCACTGGCATCAAGGTAGCGGTGTAAAGAAATTCCATACACTGGAGCAGCTGATCAGATGGGACAGCTGATCTGATCACACAGGCTCACTCCTTCACAGGCGCTGTTAGTTCTATGCAGCCGGACTGACTTCGATAGTACCTCTCGCCGTATGTGGATTACAAAAACAGGAGAAACTCCATAGTGTAATAGGTAAAAACTTCTTTAATAAAACAAGAACATGGCCGGCATCAAAAATGTTAGCAGAAGATCAAAAATACAGAAAGTTTAGCGGCACTGCTGTATTCAAGCTATTCAGCTGCTATGTGGTGACGTCAGGTTTCTTGGCTCCCCCTACGCTGCGTTTCTCCGTAAGAGGCATCGACTGGGAAAGGAGGCTGATTGTGACATTAGTAGCGCACCTGAATATAGTTACCATATTACTAAAACTGAAAATCCCATTTTTTTTAAGGTTGCAGCACTTTTTGTCATTTGTCTCATTACACTCACTGGATAATTTATTGTTTATATATATTTTTTGTAATCTAAAGACAATAATTTCACTTTATATGTGCAGAATTGTGTGGAAATATTCTGCTGTTCACCTTTGAACCCACATCACGTTTTAAATAAGATAGCAATTTTGGGGTCAGCGCGGATTTGTTGCGATATACCAGAGCTACTACACGTGTCTGAGAGAGACATGTGTAGTAGCTGGCTTGTACTGTTGTTGGCTTCTGTTTTTGTGAATCAAAATGTGCCTGTTCATCCTCAATTATTCACAATAACATAAGCTGAAGTTTTCACTCTCTGCGCTCTGAGAGCACCATTGCAGCCCTGGATTAGTGGTCCCCAATGCTGCATGGACAAGGGAGTTGGATGAGTCTTGACCATGTCAGCAGAGGGGGGGGGCTAGACTGTTAGCCTAGGTTAGAGGGGATAGGATGAAGAGGTGATAAGAAGTTAGCTTTTTCCCAGAGAGGGACTTTATGCTGTGTGAAGGGGAACATGTAGTACATGTAGTAAATATGAAGTAGAATTCTACCAATTCGGAAGCAAAAAGTGAAAATAAACTTTACACAATTGTGACTTTAGTCATCATGAATGGTGATGTGAAAAACTATGTTTTTAATCAATTATTTGTTTTGAAAAGTTACAAAAGGATCGACCATTGTTTGGTACACAGTACTGATTCAAATAATTCACAAATGTCCATAAGAAAAGAATACCCATGGTGATTTAATCACTGTGTTGTTAAAGTGGTTGTAAAGCCTAAACATTTTTTACCTCCATGCATTCCTTACATTAAGGTAAAAAATGTTTAGGTATCAGTATCACCCCCCCACCCCTCCTTCTTACCTGAGCCCTCATTTGATCCAGCGCCATGCACATCTGCAGCTCTTTTCTCCCCACACTTCCGGGTATCGTTGGCTTGCCTGGGCACCGGGAGCCATTGGCTCCCAGTGCTGTCAATCAAAGCCAGTGAGGAGGGAGCAGGGGGTGGGGCTGAGTTATGCTGCCTGTGTCAATGGACGCAGCAGCAGGGCTCGGGTGCGAGCATAGGGGCAACTGGGAGGTTCGCTGTCACTCTGTGCAATTCCGTTGCACAGAGCAGTTAAGTACAGACTTGTTTGTAATTTATTCATTTTTTATTTACCTTTACAATCACTTTAAGTCCACAATTTTAAGTCCTCATGCACATGGACGTTTTTACAGCTGCTTTTTTGAGCTTTTTTTGCAGCTTAAAAAGGCCTGTCTATGTTAGTCTATGGCTTCATGCCCACCTAGGCGTTTTTGAGCTGCAAGTGGCATAGGCATTTTTAAGCTGTAAAAAAAACCCAGGACCAGTGGGTTCTGAGAGACGTTTTTCAGCTGTAAAAACGCTCTAACGCTGAAAAACGCTCAAAAACGTCATTCACCAACGTTTTTTAGCGTTTTTGATCCATTGAAAAAAAAAAAAAAAAAAAAAAAAAATTTGAAAAAAAAAAAACGCTCAAAAACGCTAACGCGGAAAAATGCTCAAAAACGCTCAAAAACGCTATTGCAAAAACGCTGAAAAAAGTTTAAATCACTGCAAAGATACTGGTGTTTTCATAACGTTTTTTTAACAGCCTGTGTGCATGAGGGCTAAATGTGAGAAAGAAACTTGATAAAAAAATGGCTTATATTATAACGGAACAAAATCGACATGTTGGAGTTATTAGGGATGATTTACTTAAAGTGATTGTAAAGGCTCGTTTTTAAAAAAAAAAAATAACAAACATGTCATACTTACCTCCACTGTGCAGCTCATTTTGCACAGAGTGGCCCAGATCCTCGACTTTTGGGGTCCCCCGGTGGCTGTCACGGCTCCTCCTTACTTCAGATAACCCCCTAGGAGAAGCGCTCTCCTGGGGGGGTTACCTTGTGGGCACGCTCCTGAGTCCAGCATTTGGCATCCATAGACACGAATGCCGGACTCTGGCCCGACACCGGCGCCTGCATCGTTGGATTTGATTGACAGCAGTGGAAGCCAATGGCTGCGCTGCTATCAATCTATCCAATCAAGCGCCGGGACCCCGTGCAGAGAGGGACAGCGTGTCTCTGGCGTGGGTATTACGGGGCTTAGGTAAGTAAAACGGGGGGGGGGCTGGGGGGCCGTGACTGCCAGAAGTTTTTTCACCTTAATGCATAGGATGCATTAAGGTGAAAAAACATGAGGGTTTACAACACACCCAGTGAAGTGAACAGCCCCAAATGATACACAGGGATGATCAAATCTCCCTACATAAGTTTTACATGTATTATCTGCTGTCTTCAGCTTCATATACTGTTTAGAAAGTTCACATCATGTTAGGTGATTTTCTCTTCCTGGTTTGCACTGCAGTGAAGCCTGGGAATACAGCCAAGACAGCTGATTGGAGGAAAGACACACACCCCCTCTCCACATAGGCAAAGGAAGAAAGGAATGTGCAAAGCTCTGCTCTGAGACAGCAGACTGACTGCTAATCTATTTATAGCAACCTCCCCCGACACACACTTCTATCTCTCGTCTTGGAGAACTCAACTCACCTGATAGTGCTAAGCCTGTACCTTCAGTGCCAAGGAAAGGCACTTTTAAAGTAAGCGGCCATTTGGCCTGTTGTTTTTATATCTTTTCTTTTAAATAGACGGAATTACGCTATGGTATTGCCTTTTTCCATTTTTTTCTGAAAATCATTATGGCGGAGCTTCTCCTGGCTTATCCATTTGGTACCAGTACAGATCACAGATTATTACTATACAAAGCCCCGCCTGACCTATCTTTTTAATTAAAGAGGTAATGGTGGTCTGGTAAGTAGGATACTTAAGCTGGCCATACACCTATAGATTATCTGCATTTTCTATGGTTAGATGGAAAAAGTGCAACAGATTTCTCCATGTTCGCTAAACTGTGTGGATGGAGGAATCTCCCACTTTTTCCATCTAACCATAGAAAATCTGAAGATAATCTATAGGTGTATGGCCAGCTTTACCTTCATTCACTGGGTGTCGCTGTATTCAGAATCGCTTTTGGCAGTGGTGATGGTGTAACAGATCAGAAAACTTCACATAATTTATGGACTTTTTTTGATATATCTGCTGGCTGTTTATTGATGCACTTTGCACTTTAATTTTTGTTTTCATTGTTCACTTATCATTATGAAATTATGCATTTTGTATATTTGTAATTAATTGTTCACATTGATCATGAAATATTGAGCACTAGCACTTTAGTGGTACACATATTTATCACTAGCTCCCCCTTATCATTATGCAACCCCCATAGCTCAAAGCAGCTTTAATTTAATTTAATTTTTTCATAGCGCGGAGTTCTTTTTTATCTCTATTCATGCATTGTATGCATGAAGATATAAAAACCTTCTCTGTGCAGCAGCCCCCCTAATACTTTCCTGAGCCCAATCTCGATCTAGTGATGTGAACGAAAGCCTTGGCTCTTCGGGTACTCTCCCACCTCATTGGCTGAGACAGCCAGTGAGCCAATGAGGAGTGAGAAGGGATGGGGCCGAGCCAAAGCTCTGGAATGAGCCTGCTTGGGTGCCCCATTGAAAGCTGCTTGCTCTGGTGGCACTCGGCAGGACGGAGGGGCCAAGAGCGCTCTGTAAGGGACCCGAGAAGAAGAGGGTGTGGGCTGCTCTGTGCAAAACCACTGTACAGAGTAGATGAGTATGACATGTTTGTTATTAAAAAAAAAAGCATTTAATATCACTTTAACATTTTAAAGCTGAACTCCTGGCTAAGCTCAGAATAAAATGTTAAATTACCTTTACAGAAAAAATGTAAAGGTGAACTAATACTGAATACAATCCCCCCCAGTCCCCTCTGTACTTACCTCTGGAGTTGCCAAGCTGTCAGCCCCCCACAACTGCTCCAGCATTTTGGGAATTTAAAATCCCTGAGAAAGAGCATCAGCTAAGACTGCTGACAGCTCGGCAACTCTTGAGGTACTTACAGCAGGGACAGAGGTGAGAAGGATGTCCAGTGTTTGTTTATTTTTACATTTTTTTCTGTAAAGGTGAACTAACCCTTTAAGGATATACAGTATAAGCCTAAAAATGCTTCTTAAGCATTCAAAACATGGTGCTCATGGAAAGATCCAATCTAGTATTGCATATTGTGTTTTATCTCATCTCATTTTGTTTTAACTATTATGAGAATTTGTATTACAATTTTGTGCCTGTGCCTAGCTCTTTGCAGTCCTGTACATTTTGGTTACTGCCTGATCATCTGATCATTTAATTGTGAAATGTAGTCATAAGAGAGATGGAACACAAATGAAGAGAGTAATATTACTGGCTCGTTCTGAACAATTAGAAGGTTATTCTAATTTTTAGTGTCGGGAGAGGAAGAATCTTACATTATCTGTAACGTTTGAGGTCATACTTTTTCAGGTATTTAGAAACCGGGGTATATTATCTTTTACATTCATGTTTTTTAGTCATGTTGTCTTCTAGATAGACTGGGAAGTGACTGAAAAACTTAAAATCCTGAACATTCAATAAAGGTCTTTTAAAAGGGGTTGAAAGGTTTTCTAGGTGTCTGGAAAATCTCATAGGACAATTTCCAGTGCTATAAAATGATAGAGCAGTCGCAAACTACCTTCAGGCACAGAATCTTGGTTAAGCCATAGACAACTCTTATCAAAGAAGGCCATGCTCCAAAATCTTCACTTGTGATTATAGAGTACCTCAGGCATAAAGGGGCACTTCTTCTCATATAGAGAAATTTTCAATCTTTTTGTGATGATCCTTTACTCTTCTGTAGATGGCTGGTACTGTCAGGTAATAAGTAGTAGCACCACTGTAGGTTTAAGAGTAGGCTTCACCTTGGGTACATACACAACTCCAATATATTGGAGTTGTGTATGTACCCAAGGTGAAACCTATTGCATTATCCCTAGCAGACTTTCATCAGCAGAGCAGGTATGGTTTTAATTCAAGATTGTAAATATGTCCATGCATTGGGATTTACAGTATATTAAAATACCTTGCATATCTCTGAAAGAAATAGACCTTGATCCAAGAGAGAGAGCGGTGGCCCTCCTTTCTCCGTGATGAACTTCATTGATATCAATATATATGAACTCCCATATTTATTAAAAAATAATAGGGATAAATTAAAAGGGGAAACTAGTGGGTCAAGGCTAGGAGTGAGATTACCATTGTTATTGCATGTACATAACAGATGTACTTTGTTAATGTGTTTTTTAACAATGTGTTATTGAATTTGTAATCAATGTTTTTACTTTTTTAAATAGCCGTTATGTATGTCCCCATGATTGGTTGTAGAGATACATATTAAAGTCACTTCATCATTAAAGTGATTCTAAAGTGATTTATTTTCCCTAAAATGTTATATTTGCCTGCTCTGTGTAATGGTATTGCATAGTGCGCCTTCTACCCCCTATTTTTGGGTCCCCCACGACATAATTCTGATTAAGCCCAGGTTCACACTAGCGCAATCTCAGAGATTGCATGTGATTCGCACCCGCACTGCAGGTGCCGATCACATGCGATGTCTGAGCAATGCGTGTTCAGCCATACAGTTGTATTGCTGAACTCGCATTGGATTCGCACAGAAAATAGTACAGGGACTTGTTTTTCCCCGCACTAGATTTGGATCGCATGGTTGTTCTCACCTATGCGATCCGATTCCTGTGCGAGTTCACAGTTTGCTCTGCGATCTGTGAACTAAACTGGGGGTGTCATTAACTTTGTTAATGAGACCCGCAGTGGTTCGCACAAGGCAGTGTGAACTGCCTGCAGGAGAGGAGCGATGCGGGAACCAGCGCTGTGTTCCCGCATCAGATCAGTGTAAACCCAGGGTAAGGGGGACCCCACACCAGCTGATGTTGGCTCCCTAACAACCAATGAATCATCACTAAAGTAGCACAGGACCCATTCCAAAATTGTGCTGTGCTGCTTTATATGAATGGGCATCCAAATTCGTTGTACCACTAAACTCAATTGTTTAGTGGGGAGAGTCGGGAGAATTCATAATGTTCATATGTCTTTGACACCCTTTAGCATCACATAGTGCTTCCAACAGATTTATGTATTTATTGGAAACGGTATATGAATTTGGGGCACATACTGTGTGCGGAGGTACATTGAGACTGTCCATACAAACACTCCCTGTAAACTCTGCACTCCAAGCTGTAAGATTAGAATAATTAATATTACAGAATATATTCCTTCTGTATTCCTTCTAATTTAAAGTGTGCTAACATATACTGGACCTAGGTAATAGATATTATATATAATATATTATGCACTTAGTATATAGCATGCAACAGACACAACTCTGACAGTCTGAAGGCACTAAAGCTTAATGTTATATGTGGCTCAATTTTAATTACAAAACTACTAGGCTAATGATCTCTACTGCAGAACTTCACAATTTTAGGTAGGGGTGTTGCTAAAATTTACAGAACCTGGGATAGGTAGGAAATCTGAAATAATGTAGCTTAGCTTTAAGGGTAATTATTTTTGAATTGATAGGACTGCTGCCAGTGATCCAATCATCTCGTTGCACCTTCTCCTGCTAACATATAGGTTATAAAATGCTTATTAACACCTATTCCACCTCATGTGGAGATCACAGGAATGCCCTGCACATTTTGATGAAATGCTGCAAGGTATCAATTTCCACTGAATGAGTAGCTATATTGCAGAATATTATGACCCAGCTGTTCTCTAAGCTTTGTGGCATTGGAAAAACTCAGGAAGAAATTGTAATGAGGAAGGCGGACAGTTATGAGAGAGAGCTGAAAGCAGTAGTGGATAAAGGATTGAATAATGATAGCCTAAAAGAGCTGGAATTGGTCAGGGAATGCTGGAGTGCCGTATTATCACTACGGGTGATGAGGGGATGCCCAAGAGGATTCATATAACAACTACAGTGGGTGGATATGGGAATACCAGGCAGCTTTTATTGGATTTTTAGATGGTCAGCATACTGTCATTTGGGTTACTTTGTCCAAACACTGTGCTGCTGATCAAAAAATGTAATCCATTGACAGGTTGGTTGAGGTTCTTGAGTTAATTTCCAGGAGGTAACCTCCTCCGAGAGGGATTTTGCCTTTAGTGTCCCTTTAAAGTGGAACTACTTCATCAAAGTAAAATTCAACCTTTTTTACCCCCAAGAGCATTTTGCCATAATGTGCAAGTATGGTACACTCAGCCTGCAAAGCTATTTCTTCCAGTGACCTCCATCTTCCCTCCAGTGCTGTGATACTCAACAAAGCTATTTGCTCCACATCCATCTTTACCAGATCTTTTCCTGGGTTCAGTGTCTTCGACCATCTTGATTGGGTGTGCAGCACAGAATCACGCCAAGACTGTACACTGAGCTGCGCATGTTTTGTGCACTGTGTATACAAAGAATGTTGGGGAGATGTTGGGGAGCATGGGTGAATATTGTTGTGAATTGATAAATACACTCAAATATGTATAGTTTACTCTTTATCCATCTTTTCATGCCTGAATAAAGTTGCCCTCAACTCGGCCGACATATTCGGGAATGTTCAATGGAGTGTGAAGAGCAAATTTACATAACTCTATTGAATGGCTCTTAAATGGCACATGACTTTGAGTTTGTAGGTCTTATCATGTCCTCTCAGCATAAGGAAACACATTAATTTGTATGTAAACCCTCACATATACCCAGTGAAGTGAACAGCCTCCAATGATACACAGAGATGAAACAAATCTCCCTACATATGTTTTACATGTATATCTGCTGTCTTCCCTTTTCCGCACTCTTTGAAAAGTGCAGATCATGTTAGAAATCTTTCTTCCTCATTCAGCAGTGGGAGGGGAATCTGGGCTTAAAGCGGAGTTCCACCCAAATTTTGAACAATATCTGTATGTATTCTCTTCCTTGCCTAGATGCTGACATGCCGTTTAAAAAAATTTAAATCGCCGTAATTACCTTTTATGTTTATATTCTTCTTTGCACTTCCTGGTTCTCCTCCCGTGGGAGTAGGCGTGTTTCTAGCCTCTCCCAGACTCCTGGGAGCTAGTCTCAGACTTCCCAGGATGCCACTGAGCATGTGCGGGAACAAGCGGTGAATGCTGGGAGCACAGCATTCACCACATCCAGGAAATAAATGCTTGTGGGCTTCAAATGCCCACAATGAAGATGGAAACCGCCTGCAGTGAATAATATAAGTTATTCTTTCCGACGAAATCTGACACAGGCGGACATATTACACACAATATGTGAGTATGTAATGCTGAGAAGAAAAGTTTGTGAATGAACTAAAAAAAAAAAAAAAACTATAGATAGGTGGACCCCCGCTTTAAACGGTGTGTGAGCTGATTCATGGAAAGGCACACCCCCCTCCCCGACACCAATTTTCAGCTGCTGTTATCTTGTCAGAGAGCCAGCGGTTTAGACATTAATGGCTTGTGTTGAATTATTTTGAGGGGACAACAAATTTACACCGTTATACAAGCTGTACACTCACTACTTTACATTGTAGCAAAGTGTAATTTCTTCAGTGTTGTCACATGAAAAGAGATAATAAAATATTTACAAAAATTTGCGGGGTGTACTCACTTTTGTGAGATACTGTACACATATGTCATTATGCCTGCTCCGGTTTAGGAGCGCGCTGTGCACCCCATCCTACGACCGCTGTGTCCACTGGACAGAGGATTGCGGATCCTGCTATGCGATCACATGATCAGAATGTCAACAAAGCTGTTATGAATTAATTCCATAACAACTGTGTTTTCCATTCTGTGATTGGCTCACAGCTATCACAGCTTTCACATGATACCTGGGCCATTCACAGCACCCTGTACCATGTGATTACCTGTAGCCAATCACAAATTATTGTGATCACTACTGATCACAGCTGTCATGAATGTAACCCATATAATGCAATGTGTTAACCGAGAGGGGATTGTGTGGAGTTGGGATTGGTCAAACAGAATAAACAACAGTGAACATTTCTGTAGTGTTAACTGTCTCCCTGTCTTTAGCTTACACTGATTACAGCTTTGCAATGGGTCACAAGTAACATTCCCGACTTTTGGTGAGCACATAAAATACAGACAGCTCTTATAATCGCTTATAAGGTGTTCTGACAGGGACTGCCTTTTCAGCTTGGTTTGATGCATCGTTTTGTACAAGCTAAGATGTGAACCAATTTAAAGTTCAGCATGACGTGGCATAGCACGTGGAGTGCTCATGTGATTGTATGTAAAACTTATTTTTAATGTTCTTTAATGTAGATTCTGTGTAAAAGTGTCCTTACATGAAGGGTTTGTTTAATAGAAGTGCAAATTTCCCTTTGTCTTTTGAACACAGCTATGCAAATAATTCCTGAATGCTTATTTGATGATTTATTAAAGACACCCATGTTGTATGAAAGACTTACATACAGCATTGTCTTTGTGGCTGCCGTTTCTTCTTAGTTGGATGTAGCGGTATGTCATTTGGATGCAGAGTCCATGAAGTCGGCTTTGATAGACACAACAGGTATCTCATTATTCTTTATCCACTTACACAACTTGTCTGTGGTTATCCTATTCTCCATATGCTGCGTTTTTCTAACCAGCGTTGAAATATTCATACAGTAATACATTACTATTGGTGCACAATCCTTTTATCTGTCATTACAACTTGTTCTTTGACTTGCTTTTTTCGTGGTCTGTGCCGCGGATTACCTGAGTTAATATTTACTTTCTTGCTGTAATTGCTAGAGTTCCTGCTGCTAATTCTAAACCAATGACATTATCAAGGCAGGTTATCATTGGTGAAAAGGTCTGTAAACATATTTAACATCAGGTTACATTACAGTCTAAAGGAACAGTAGAAAGAGATCCAGAAAGCTGGTAGCAAAAAAGGCATCCTAAGCCCTAGGCCTGTTGTGTGCTATAATCCCATCTGCACGCTACATAGCCTCAGCAAGTCTGTGGTTCTGAATGCAGATTTATTTGTCAGTGGTTGTGCCATTAAATAATCATCTATGAAAGTAATGTGTGTCTATAAAATTGAGCTCAAAACAAACAACTCTACTGTCTGTCATTTCATACAGTTCCAATTTCCTAAATATGTCTACATGTTGGACAGGAGGACATCCAAAGCACCTATAATTCTCTAACTAAATAGATAAAAAAGGTGATCTAAATGCTGGACTATGCAGTGTATGCAGATGATACCTGGTTTTGCCATTATGGCAAGGGGAAGGATTTGATGGACTCTTGGAATCTTGACTAGTGTAGCTTTGTGCGTGAAACTGTAGTAGCAGAAAGGAGTCATGGAAGACTGGTAAAAACCGATGCACCACCTATCAATTAATTAAATAGAGGATTGAGATTATGGTGCGCTTATTTGACCTACTGATAAAATAGTGGGGTCCAACTTGGAAGGTGAGGGTATCCCCATCTGTGCACTGTGGTAGTATTTGGTCAGATACTGAGAGGACGTAAGGTCCCAAGACACGTTGGAGATTATGTTATACACTCTGTGACACAGATATCTAATTTTTGGGACTTTGTATTTCTTTTGATGTTTGGAAACTGAATCATTTGTGTGTGTTTTGGACCATGCACATATTTTTTGTTATGGTATATTATATGCAAAAACTTTATTCATTTTATATATGCATGCAGGTGGCTCAGTTGCTGTGCTATTAACATATTATATTATTTTATTACAGTGTGATACATGTACAGATCCCCTGTTTATTTTTGTTTCAAGTTTTTTTATGAATTGCACATCTTTGTATTCTTTAGTTCTAAGAGCACTTTACTATTTTTTTTCACATATAAATATTCACTTTATGGTGTGATCGCACATATTAGTGGCAGTAGCTCCCTGGAAGTATTTTAGTGCACTTGGTTTACTATTTGACGATGTGTGTTTTCTTTATGTGAAAAGATTGCAGCGCGTAAAAAATAAAAGAGCATTTGTGCGAATACAAACAAAATAAAAATATGCAGACAATTATATAAACAATAATAACTGTGAATAAAGTTTGAAGACACATATGCAAAATGACATCACATGTGAATAAAGTGCAATTGTGCAAACAAAAAGTTTATATAAAGCTGGATTCCATCAAAGAAAGTCCCATGGGAGAAAATGTTTGAAAATGACTATCACACACCTGACGGCGTGACACCCATCACCATAATCAAAAATGGAAGCTTATCGGAAAGCCAGTGACCCCTCTTACTCAGAGAGGTCACACAGCCCTTGGTTGGATCTCTGATCCACTGAGAAAGAAATCCAGACGTTCCTCTCCAATAGCCATGGATGGTATACACCAGGAGGTTCACAGCAACTCAGGATACAGGATTCAGTATTAGGAAGCCTCGATAGCAGAATGTTTAGGAGACAAAAGGACTCCACATAGTTTGACTCTGTCTCAACATCCGGTTTATTAAACAGTAAACTTACATAAAAGACCAAGCTATGATCATGTCACAATCAACAGATCAGACAGATAAATTCCTTGTGAGTTTCAAGCAGCGATTGCGCAGGCGCGGCAGCATGTGTACGTAACTATCCCGACGGTCGTTTTGTCATAAATGACATCATCAGGGGTACGTGTGTTTTCTTTAGTTAAGTGATTAGTATTAGGTAGGGTGAGTAGTGCGGGGATTTTTTAATATACTTTTTGGTATATTCTCTTTGAGCATGAGTTAATTTTATTATGCGTGAACATTTTACCTGTTTGTCTGGTGTGGGATTTATTCATTCCTGAGCCCTGTCTCATTTTAATCTTAAAGCGTTTGTTACCCGAACATTTCATATTCCTGATATAAGCCTGCTGTACCATGTGCTTGTATGAAAAAGTATGCTGTTCTCTTTGTATTTCTTCCTTTGTGTGAAATCTCTGGTGTTCCTGCCTATCCCTATGCTATCCTATTAAAAATTGACCACACTAAGCAGAACACATTGTGGTCAGTTCTGTAGCTATGCTGGGTACTCAGTGTGTGTGAGAAAACCACAATCAGGTGACAGTTTGTGGAATTACTGTTGAGCTTCTGGGAACTTTGTTGAAACTATTCCTGAACCTTTGTGTCACTTACTAGTGAACCCCTGCACTCTGTGTCCCTTTAAGCCATAATCAGTATTCATCACAAAGAAAATCACACCCAACCACTTTTTCTCAGCTGCGGGGGACCCAACTTATGATCCTGCACACAGGCCCACTGCTTTCAGAAAATGCCCCTGACCTGAGCTCATCATTGCGCATCCATTCCAGATGCTTGTATGTGACATCACATACATCACATACAAGCACATGGGCTGGATGCGAGAGGTGGATCAGCAGGATGAGTGTGCCAGGACAGGTAGATGTGTCTCTCTCTACTTTCTTTCACCATTCTGCTTATCACAGATATCATAGATGAGAAGAGGGTACAGCGGTGGAGCAGATGAGCAGAAGGGTACAGCGGTGGGGAAAATGAGCAGGAGGGGTTCAGAGGTGGGACAAAAGAGCAGGAGGGTACAGATGTGCAGGGAGGTACAGTGGTAGAAGAGATGAGAAGGGGGTTCAGCAGTGGGACAGAAGAGCAGGGGGGGTACAGTGATGGGGCAGATGAGCAGGGGGGTTCAGTGTTGGGCCAGATAAGAAGGGGGTTACAATGGTGGGACAGATGAGCAGGGGGGTTCAGTGTTGGGGCAGATGAGAAGGCAGTTCAGTGGTGGGACAGATGAGCAGGGGGTTACAGCAGTGGTGGAGATGTGAAAGGAGGTGTATTGGTGGGACAGATGAGCAGGGGGTTACAGTGGTGGGGCAGGACAGCAGGGGGAAAAGAGGTGAGGCAGATGAGAAAGCGGGTTACATTGGTGGGGCAGATGAGCAGATGGGTTCAGTGTTAGGATAGATGAGAAGGTGATTCAGTAGTGAGACATAAGAGCATGGGGATACGGCGTTGGAATAGATGTGCAGGGAGGTACAGTGGTGGGGCAGATAAGAAAAGGGGTACATTGATGTGGCAGATGAGCAGGGGGGTTACAGTGGTGGGACAGAAAAACAAGGGGGTACAGTGGTGGGGCAGATGTGCAGGAGGTACAGTGGTGGGAGGGATGAGAGGGGGGTTCAGCGGTGGGACAGAAAAGCAGGGGGGTACAGTGATGGGGCAGATGTGCAGGGGGTTACAGTGGTGGGACAGATGAGCAGGGGGGTGTTTAGTGTTGGGCCAGATGAGAAGAGGGTTACAGTGGTGGGAAAGATGAGCGGGGGGGTTCAGTGTTGGGGCAGATGAGAAGGGGGTTCAGCGGTGGGACTGGAGAGCAGGGGCACAGAGGTGGGGCAGATGTACAGGGGGGTACAGTGGCGGGGCAGAGGAGAAAGGAAGTACATAATTGGGACAGATGAGCATGGGGTTACAGCGGTGGGGCAGAGGAGCAGGGGGATACAGAGGTGGGGCAGATGTGCAGAGGAGAAAGAAGGTACATCGGTGGAACACATGAGCAGGGGGTTACAGTGGTGTGGCAGAAGAGCAGGGAGAGCAGAGGTGGGACAGATGTGCAGGAGGTACAGTGGTGGGGCAGATGAGAAAGGGGGTTACAGTGGTGTGGCAGAAGAGCAGGGGGCACAGAGGTGGGGCAGATGTACAGGGGGGTACAGTGGCGGGGCAGAGGAGAAAGGAGGTACATAGGTGGGACAGATTAGCAGGGGGTTACAGTGGTGGGGCAGAAGAGCAGGGGGAACAGAGGTGGAACAGATGTGCTGGAGGTACAGTGGTGGGGCAGATGAGAAAGGGGGTTACGGTGGTGGGGCAGATGAGCAGAAAGTTCAGTGTTAGGACAGATGAGAGCATGGTTCAGCAGTGAGACAGAAGAGCATGGGGGTAGGCTGGTGGAGCAGATGTGTAGGGAGGTACAGTGGTGGAACAGATGAGAAAGGAGGAACATTGGTGGGGCAGATGAGCAGGGGGTTACAGTGGTGGGACAGGTGAGCAGGGGGTACAGAGGTGGGGCAGATGAGCAGATAAGTTCAGTGTTAGGACAGATGAGAAGATGGTTCAGCGGTGAGACAGAAGAGCATGGGGGAACGGCAGTGGATTTGCAGGGAGTGACAGTGGTGGGACAGAAAAGCAGGGTGGTACAGTGGTGGGGCAAATGTGCAGGGGGTTACAGTGGTGGGACAGATGAGCAAGGGGGTACAGAGGTGCAGGGGTTTACAGTGGTGGGACAGATGAGCAAGGGGGTACAGAGGTGGGGCAGATGTGCAGGGTAGTACAGTGATGGGGCAGATGTGCAGGGGGTTACAGTGGTGGTGCAGCTGTGCAGGGGGTTACATAGGTGGGGCAGATGAGCAGGGGGTTACAGTGGTGGGACAGAAGAGCAGGGTAGTACAGTGGTGGAGCAGATGTACAGGGGGATACAGTGGTGGGACAGATGAGCAAGGTGGTACAGTGGTGGAGCAGATGTGCAGGGTAGTACAGTGGTGGGGCAGATGTGCAGGGTAGTACAGTGGTGGGGCAGATGTGCAGGGGGTTACAGTAGTGGGGCAGATGTGCATGGAGGGTACAGTGGTGAAACAGATTTGCAGGGGGGGCAGTGATCTGAGGTGTGAAGGTGCATGAACTGGGGCCGATCTGAGTAGTGAAAGTGTATGAACTGGGGCTGATCTGAGGTGTGAAGGTGTATGAATTGGGGCTGATCTGAGGTGTGAGTGCAGGGTGTTAATTTGTTACTACTACTCAAGTAGTTTACAGCATTTACTTTATAAAAAATCTTTTTTGTGATTGAGAGTGCGAAGTTGACTTTTTTTGTTATAAAATCGGCACGCTCGATTTCTTTGAAAACATTTTTCGGCACACTGTGCTTAAAAGGTTGCCTACCCCTGAATTAAATCAATAAAAAAAATAAACAGAATAAATAAATAGAAAACCCTATATAAAGTATGCTCCAATTTGCTTCATCAGGGTAAAAAATAATTACTTTGTGATCCCTTAGAAGGTAATCAGATATTTCCTAGTTCAATAATCACTGGTGTTATTACCATATTTTGATATCTACTGAGCTGGCCAGAACTGGTTCTTGAGGGAGCCTATTCCAAATTTTTACAGGTCTTACTGAGAAGAAGCCTTTCCATATGTGGAGGTTAAATCTCTTTTTCTCCAGACATGCCCCCTTGTCCTTTGTGATGACTTTAAAGTGAATAACTCTACACTCATTTCACTATATGGACCACTTATGTATTTTTACTTGGTGGACATATCCCCTCTTAATAGCCTTGTATCAAATTCAGTTCCTCTAATCTTTCCTCGGATCTCTTCCATGCCTCTTATCAGTTTGGTTGCCCTTCTCTAAACTTTCTCTAGTTCCTTTTTGTGAACTTTGTCCAAAGCTGAACTGTATATTTCAGATGAAGTCTTACCAATGCTTTGTACAGGGACAAAATAATGTCTCCCTCTCTGGAGTCCATATCTCTTTTAATATAAGAAAGAATTTTGCTAGTTTTAGAAAATGCAGCTTGGAATTGCATGGTATTATTAAGTCTATGATCTACCAGAATACCCAGATCCTTCTTGATCATTGACAACCAGTTGTTCTCCTCCTAGAGTGTTTGATGTAAGCACATTTTTAGCCCCAAGTGTGTAAGTTTACACTTATCAATATTAAAGTGGTTGTAAACCTAGTTACACCACTTTTACCTACAGGTAAGCCTATAATAAGGCTTACCTGTAGGTACTGGATATATCTCCTAAACCTGTACAGTTTACGAGATATTTACCATATATGTTGCGCCAACGTCATCGGCACATGCGCACTGAAGAAAGGGCACGATTGTGGCGTTTTTTAAAGGGCCCGTGCCATGACCGGCGGCTCCCGCACGCATGTGCGGGAGTGATGTCACGTGACTCCAGCCAGTCACAGAGCTGGAGTCCGTGGCCCCAGAAGGAAGAGGGGTGAAGATGGATGCGGCCACCAGCGGGGATAGTTTGCAGGTAAGTGCAACATAATGGGCTAGTATGCGATGCATACTAGCCCATTATGCTTTTACTTTGCAGGGGAAAAAAGAGGAAGTTAAACCCATGAGGGTTTCCTTTCTCTTTAACCACTTAAGGACCGGAAGAATTTTCCCCCTTAATGACCAGTCCATTTTTTGCGATACGGCACTGCATCGCTTTAACTGACAATTGTGCGGTCTCGTGACACTGTACCCAAACAAAATTGACGTCCTTTTTTTCCCACAAATAGAGCTTTCTTTTGGTGGTATTTGATCACTTCTGTGTTTTTTTAAATTTTTTTGCGCTATAAACAAAGTCTGACAATTTTGAAAAGAAAAAAAATTTTTTTTTTTACTTTTTGCTGTAATACATATCCAAAAAAAACAAATAAAAAACAAATGTATTCATCAGTTTAAGCCAATATATATTCTTCTACATATTTTTTCTACATTTAAAAAAAAAAAAAACAAGGAAAAAACTGCGCTTTACCATAAATTATGAGTGCATAAAAATCAATTAATTCATACCAAAGTGAATAAAAACAAAAATATTGTGAAAAAATATCATAATCTATGAATACATGAAATCATGAGTGCGCAAAATAAATAGTATATGGCAAAGTTCATAAAATAGAAAATTCAAAAAATTTTTCTATAGAGATGAGAAAAGTCCCTTGATGCCTCTTAATGAAAACCAATGTGAAAAGGTAGAAAACAAAGCACTGCTCACAGTGATCCTCCACCACCTAAAATTCACGCTTACCAGATTGCAAGCAAAACAGACTTGTATGTGGACCCAAATCTGGGTGCCCAGCTAGCAATGAAGCTTCTCTGTATGCAGCGTGACTGCGGACGTATGAATGGATGGTACACCAACCCGAACGCAAAGACATGAGGACAAAGGAAAGGTAGCCATAGCTTAATTACGATAAAACAATTTATTATAAAAAGGTAGAACACTTACAGGAGTGAAGTAATAAAAGAGCAGTTCGCCGGCCGGCATAGCGAGCGCCTGTTCTCAGCAAGGATGCGATGACGTCAAAGCGTCGACCTCCGGACGTACGTTTCGTCTATAACTGACATCGTCTAGGGAACGGGCGACGCTCTGACTCATCGCAATAAATAGACCGATGCAACCACGCCTCGTTGTGACCTCCCAATGGCGTGAAGCGCAAACAACCAATCCATTGAATAAATTGAAACAAAACCAGGAAACACTCAAGCAGGCATTGAGAAAGTTTCCTTAAAAACTGCAAAGCTTAATCAAACATAAGAATAATAAAAAATATAATAAAAATGAGGACAAGAGCTAAAATAAATATTGTAATACCTGGGATATTGAATGCATTAAAGATGAACATATGGATACTAAGCCCCCGGGTGAAAACCCACACTAGCACATATCCATATGGTCATAAAGTGTATGTGGAATAGCACAGCGCCATCTAGTGGAAACAAAAAGAAACTACCACTCAGAAACATAACCAAGGGAATACTAAAGTGCCTCGGAAATGACCATATCGATACTTAATCAATAGGTCAAACCCACAATAGCACATATCCATCTAGGAATGGAACGTGAATGGAAGATGTTTCATACACGTTCCATTCCTAGATGGATATGTGCTATTGTGGGTATTCCCTTGGTTATGTTTCTGAGTGGTAGTTTCTTTTTGTTTCCACTAGATGGCGTTGTGCTATTCCACATACACTTTATGACCATATGGATATGTGCTAGTGTGGGCTTTCACCCGGGGGCTTAGTATCCATATGTTCATCTTTAATGCATTCAATATCCCAGGTATTACAATATTTATTTTAGCTCTTGTCCTCATTTTTATTATATTTTTTATTATTCTTATATTTGATTAAGCTTTGCAGTTTTTAAGGAAACTTTCTCAATGCCTGCTTGAGTGTTTCCTGGTTTTGTT
This sequence comes from Aquarana catesbeiana, assembly GCF_042186555.1. Classification (NCBI taxonomy): domain Eukaryota; kingdom Metazoa; phylum Chordata; class Amphibia; order Anura; family Ranidae; genus Aquarana; species Aquarana catesbeiana. Next base: position 273,700,602 of record NC_133324.1, read on the forward strand.
TCAATTTATTCAATGGATTGGTTGTTTGCGCTTCACGCCATTGGGAGGTCACAACGGGGCGTGGTTGCATCTGTCTATTTATTGCGATGAGTCAGAGCGTCGCCCATTCCCCAGACGACGTCAGTTATAGACGAAACGTACGTCGGGAGGTCGACGCTTTGACGTCATCACATCCTTGCTGAGAACGGGCGCTCGCTATGCTGGCCGGTGAACTGCTCTTATTTACTTCATTCCTGTAAGTGTTCTACCTTTTTATAATAAATTGTTTTATCGGAATTACCCTATGGCTACCTTTCCTTTGTCCTCATGTCCTTGAGTTCGGGTCGGTGTACCATCCATTCATACGTCCGCAGTCACGCTGCATACAGAGAAGCTTCATTGCTAGCTGGGCACCCCGATTTGGGTCCACACACAAGTCTGTTTTGCTTGCAATCTGGTAAACGTGAATTTTAGGTGGTGGAGGATCACTGTGAGCAGTGCTTTGTTTTCCACCTTTTCACACTGGTTTTCATTAAGAGGCATCAAGGGACTTTTCTCATCCCTATAGAAGAATTTTTTGAATTTTCTATTTTTTTTGCCATATACTATTTATTTTGTGCACTCATGATTTCATGTGTTCATAGATTATGATATTTTTTCACAATATTTTTATTTTTATTCACTTTGGTATGCATTAATTGATTTTTATGCACTCATAATTTATGGTATAGCACAGTTTTTTCCTTGTTTTTTTCATATTGTTGTGTATATCTCATAGTTGAACTGCTGCTTTTCATGGGGTTTTTTTTACGGTAGCGCAGTGATTTTTTGTTTTTTATCATTTTTTTTCAGTTTGCGCAAAAGTTATCGCGCTTACAAACTATGGGATAGATTTAGGGACTTTTTTTAATATTGTTTTTACTGGCAATGGCAGCAATCTGCAATTTTTAGTGGGACCGCGACATTGCGGCGGACAAATCGGACCCAAAATGACACTTTTTGGGACCAGTGACATTATTACATTGATCAGTGTTATAAAATTGCACTGAATAATGTAAAAATGACACTTAACACTAGGGGCGATCAAGGGGTTAACTGTGTTCCCTAGGTGTGTTCTAACTGTAGGGGGTGTGGGCTGCTTGGGACATGACAGAGATCACTGTTCCCGATTACTGGGAACAGTAGATCTCTGTCATGTCATCTGTCAGAATGGGGATCCGGCTTGTTTACAAAGGCAGATCCCCATTCTGCCTCTGTACTAGGTGATCGCGGGTTGCCGGCGGACATCGAGTCCGCCCGACCCGCGGGCATGCTCCCGCAGCATGTGAGAGAGTGCGCTGCCCTCCCGCAACTGCACCTGCACAAGCAAACGTACAATGTCAGTTCAGTGATTCATGCAGGGGAGCCAACCTGCCGCAGTACAACTGCGGTGGCTGGTCCTTAAGTGATTAAACCTAATTTGCCACATAGTTGCCCAATTTAACAGTGCATTAAAGCGAAACTACACTGCATCTGAGCACCACAAACCAAAAATGCTATTTGATTATTTATTAATATTCAAAGCAAATTCACCCATCCATCCATGTCTCTATGCTTTATTTTGCCGAGAAAACACTCCTAGCATTTCTGGCTGTGGCCACCTTGAGAAAGAGTAGATGATTCATGTAGCATTTACTTCCTGAAATCCATCTGCCCTTAGATCTGGCATGCAGGTAGAAAGGTGTGTTTGGCTGAGAAAACCCCATCTCCCCTCCCGAAGACTCCTGGGATGTATGACATGATTTGCCTAGGCCAGAAACCAGGATGCAACTGAAGAAATGTAGAAAAAAAAAGTTGAAACCAATAACTATAATTTAGCTTCCTATATATTTACTAATGCTAGCAGCATAGGGATTAAAGTGAAATTCCACTTTAAGGTCTTCTTTTATATTGGAGACATTCTGTAAGAACTTTCATTCACTACAGAGCTTGGTGCTATCTGCAAACACAGACATGGTAAACGCAAACTGTATATCATTTATAAATAGATTAAAAAGTTGTCCCAACATTGAACCTTGGGATACACCACTAATAATCTTAGACTGTTTAGAATATGAATCATTAATCACTACTGTCTGAATGTGGTCCTTTAGCCAGTTTTCTATCAATTTACAAATTAATTTTCAAAGCCTGTAGACTTTAAGTTACATTTTAGCCATGTGTGGGGAACTGTGTCGCTTTTGCAAAAACCAAGTATACTACATCCACAGTCATTCCTTTGTCTAACCTTTGCTTTGTAGATTTGGTTGACCACATCAGTCTTTTGTGAATCCATGCTGTCTACTGCTTAAAGTATTGTTTTGTTTGTAGCAAAAACTCTTCTGTGTGGTCTTTTATTAAATTCTCAAATATCTTTGAGACTATAGAAGTTAAACCAACCGGTCTGTATATACTAGGTAATTACTTTTACCCCCTTTTAAAAATAGGCACGGAATTGGACTTGTTCCAATCTTGTGGCACCAAGCCAATCATTAAGGAGTCTCTAAAAATTGTTAACAATGGCTTTGACATAACAGAGCTGTTTGGGAACAAATGAGTGCATGCCATCTGGTTCTAAAGGGAACTGTACGTTGTCATCCTTTATTTGATGCTTATCAGGGACTTTCGTTTATCTGTAATGAAAAATTCGTTAGATAAAAAAAAACAGTTTTCAAAAAGGGGACATCCCCTCCCTCATTTTAGAGAGGCAGAGTGGCTTCTCCCACCATCATCTTTGGCATATAGCCTGCTCTAACATTGGCCTTCACATTTAGCTATTTGATGTTAATAATTATATTGCTGGATTATCTTCCACATATATTATGTGTGTCTAAGGTTGTATACAGTAATTAGATAATTGCATAATTTATGTGGGTAATGATGAGGAAACCATTTTTGTGTAAAAATATATAGCATGATTTCCATAATAATGATACAGAGACCAGTAGGAAAATGAACACTAATATCCATGTTCAAATGTTGTTTTTAGTGACACCCAGCTATGCATAATATAATGCTGGTATAATATCATAACTTACTGGTGACCTAAAACATTGTTAAACGCATCTCATAGCGTCCAAATACGTACATAACCAATATCTCCTTTTCTACAGCTCAGCATTGTGTTGGCCCACCCTCAGCTGCAGCTTAAATTAAAATGATGAATGGTAAGGAAAAGTAGTACGTCCAGAACATTTTAACTGCGGCTCCCTGTTTAATGTGTGTACCTCTAAGAGCTACAGATTAATAGAGCAATCACTGCCACTAGACTGTTGTTATTTCTTGTTGATGTAGCCTTTCTTGGTTTAATTTGGTGATTTCTGCTGTTCATGTTTTGGAGGAATGTTTGCTTGCAAGTGAGTAGGAGTAAAACTAGTTCTAAAATGACTGCATTTTTCATTTGGATTTAGAATACTAGGTCATATTGCTGCAAGGGTCTATAGGACACTGTTATAACGTTAGCCTATTTACCTGTGAACTGGTACAGTTCTACTTTGTGAATAAAAGCACTTTTCACCATTTCCATTTGCTATGTGGAGATATTCATCTTTAGTCATTAAAAAGTATTAGGAGATGGCAACATGAGTAAAATAGTAGACACCCTGTATCAAAGCTCCTTAGAAGTTCTCACTCATAGGCCACTCAATTGACAAATGGCAACCTTGGGTTCTGAGGTTAAAACAGTGAAGCAGGTCATAGATGAGTCCGTTTTTTTTCAGTCAACTTGATTCCCCCATCCACACATTCAAAGTCAATTGGGGAGTCCTCTCCATTGTGTCAATGTATTATGAAAGCAAGGGGTCTTCCCGCTGTCAGAATATAAAGATCAGCGCTGCAGTTTATAGCCTGCTTTTTTGCACCAGTATGGTTGAACAGAAGTCAATTGGTTGGTCGACTTCTGTTCAACCACAGTAGTCATACATGGATCAGAATCTGGGTGGTCAAGCAGGGACTGATTCATATAGGGCCAGCATTACATTGTTGTAGGCAGGCATGAATGATTTTTGTATGTAACAATGGAGAATTAAGCTGCCTGTAGATGACTTAAAATTCCACTGGTTCAGAAAGAATCAGCCCATATTTGGTCCATCTATGGCCTTTCCCACATGACAAATGTTGATCTAATGATTGACTTCTGTCAAATGGACTGTTTGAAAACGTTTTCTGATCAGCAGATTGCAGCTAAAGCAGGAGTCCTGCTGTTAGAATATATTGGTACAGTGAGGTACCACTCCTCCATTCACCTTGCATTGTGGATTGGGGAATCCTTTTGTTTTTTTTTTCAGCCCACTGGCTGATCGAAAAAAAAAAGGAATGGTCAGAATTGGCCAGCCTGGGAAACAGTGCCAGGGTCTCTACCCTAGTTCGGGGGATTTTTGCCTAGCTTAAGGAAACCGGAAGTGAAAGGTATAGAAGAAAAAACATACCGCCAGGAGTATAGGAGGGAATATTAAGTATGATAATTATAGAATGTCTAGAGGTGAACTCATCTGCATGAAAATGAATCAATGTAGCAATGCATGGCTACATTTACCTGACTGAAAGTGATGGGAAATCCAACATTTATTTGTCACCAGAACAGGAATAGAGGCAAAATCTTACAATGGACACACTTGTTTCAGTGACAACCTACTAAGAGCGCATTTTCCTCACTCTGGAGAGATTTCTTCTCGCTTCCTGTTGTGTGTACATGGCAAGCACAGTAGTAAAGGGAAATGGCAAATAAAAAGTCAAACAGAGATTTTAATCATCCCCTACTTTATCCAAAATAAATATAAAAGGGTTTTAGCTTTAGATACACATATGCTTGTTTTAAAAACTCACATATCAATTGATATTTACTGCCAATATACAGTATGCAGTAATTTGCAATCATACTGTTTTGAGTCACCTTTGATATGTTTTTCATGTGTTGTTTACGTTATTAGGTCCACCCACTTGCAGTTCATTGAGAACTACAAGTTGTTTGCGGCAGTGGAAGCTGGGACTTGTAAATCATTCATTCACAGAACTCTGCGAATGTATGAAATGGCTTTGTGGGTGGAGCCCACAGCCGTGCTGTTTTTACATTGTGACAGTGGATACAGGACAAGGGACCCCCACCTGCTGTCACAATGGGGGATCCGAGGGTACGGGGTTTCTGCTTTAGTAACATGTTACTAAAGGTGAACTTAGCCTTTAAATGTTAAAGTTTAGTTGCTTTACTCAAGACCTTCACACTTCAGTGTCTTTGATTTTTAAATCGGCACCTCAAATTTAAAGCAATTTTTAACCACAATTTCTCCACACTTAATGCCCCATACACACGGTCGGACTTTGTTCGGACATTCCGACAACAAAATCCTAGGATTTTTTCCGACGGATGTTGGCTCAAACTTGTCTTGCATACACATGGTCACACAAAGTTGTCGGAAAATCCGATCGTTCTCAACGCGGTGACGTAAAACACGTACATCGGGACTATAAACGGGGCAGTGGCCAATAGCTTTCATCTCTTTATTTATTCTGAGCATGCGTGGCACTTTGTCCGTCGGACTCGTGTACACACGATCGGAATTTCCGACAACGGATTTTGTTGTCGGAAAATTTTATAGCCTGCTCTCAAACTTTGTGTGTCGGAAAATCCGATGCAAAATGTGTGATGGAGCCTACACACGGTAGGAATTTCCGACAACAAGGTCCTATCACACATTTTCCGTCGGAAAATCCGACCGTGTGTACGGGGCATTACACTAGGAGATCCTCTAGTACTGGGACTACATCACCAATAGCATTACCATTCTTCATAAGTATGGAGGAAAATAAGCAAACATTTTGCTAGAAGCAAGTCTATTAGGAGAGAACAATTATTACAGATTTAATAAACAGATACAAACATACTAATTGCAGCTTAAAACTTGTTGCTGTACATTTATTTTGCAGAATTTGTAGGGTTTTACAGATGGTTTATATTTGATGAGTAAAAGAGCTATGTAGTGCCTCCTCTGGGTTTGTTTATGCAGTGAATATATATCACTTGGAAGTACTTTACAGCTTAAACCTCGGACAGGTTTATGCAGATGTAAGATAATGCTCTGATACTTTCTCTGTACCTGTAGGATATTCTAAATTAACTGTGAATCACTTCTGTTCCCTTCCAAAGGAAAGATCAACAGGGCTCAGCAGGAAGCTAGGCAGAATGGATTTATTATAACGTAAATTAAAGAAATATGCTGTTTTAGGGGCTTAGACGACATGCCCACACAAAGGCAAATACTATTGCCTGTTCTAGTTGATCTATAATACCAATGGCATTACTGATATTATTTTCAGTTGCTGGGGTGGGGGGTACCAGTGTTTGGCATCCTCTCCATTCTAAATAAATTGAAATCACCTGAAAGTGATTTGCCTGTAAGATCTGTTCAATGCATGGGCTATAATACTGATTCAACTAAAGACCTGGACATCAACCTGTTGCCTGGTGTCACGTGTGGCTGTTTGGCACCTACTGCAGACAGTATTGTGTTTTAGTGCTTACTGGAGCCACTGAAAGAAAAGTATTCTTTAGACTTGCTTCTAGTAGATAAATGATTTTATTTTTTGCACTACCTTGCTTTTTCTGGTCTGTCCATCCCTTTATTTCCTCTGATCTGTTATAATGGATTTTGCTGAGAACAATATTAAATGGGGAACAAGTAATTTTTAAGGGGCTGTAGGGAACACAAATGCAAAGGGGCTGTAATAACAATGATGACGAATAGTCTCATTTAACATGTCTCCAATCATTGCCTGTCTCCAGTCTCCAACAACCCCTATATCACACATTAAATAAACCAAACAATAAGCAGCATTTCTTTGTAACAAGTGCCCATAAAGTGAAACTAAATTTAAAAAAGTCCTTATAAATAATAAAGTGTCCATATGAACTGTGTATTTAACTTAAAGTGCTCAATTTCTTCTCTAAGTAATAATCACCATATGTACTGCCACCTCAATTGGGATCACACTGACCAGATAGCATGACCTCCAAATAAGAGTTAGGTCTAATAACGCATGTAATGGTATTCAGACGCCTGGCAATTCATATATTTCCTCTAATCAGTATAATCGACTATATACCTCCCGACCGTTAAATTCTCATAACATTGATATATTCATCTTATCTTATGGAGATGTAAAAAATACCCAGAAAGAGAAAAAGAAAGCTTTCCATTGGGTAGTAATGTATGGCACATCACGGATCTGGTGGACAGATTACTGGGAGGGGCTGGGAAAGACCCAGCTGTCATGGTGCACGTTGGCACCAATGACAAAGTCAGAGGCAGATAGTGTGTCCTAAAGAACGATTTTAGGGACTTAGGAGCTAAATTGAGGAAAAGGACCTCCAAGGTAATATTCTCAGGAATACTAATGGTACATCGAGCCACACCAGAAAGGCAGAGGGAGATTAGGGAAGTGAACAAGTGGCTGAAGAGCTGGTGTAGTAAGGAGGGGTTTGGGTTCCTAGAGGACTGTCCTGACTTCTCAGTGGATAACCGGTACTATAGAAGGGACGGCCTGCACCTAAATGAGGAGGGTGCAGATCAGCTGGGAATGAAGATGGGGTTAGAGGGGTTAGAGGGGTTTTTAAACTAGGTGATGGGGGAGAGGGTCCAGAGGTAGAGATAGTCAGCGCGGAACATATTCCAGAGGGCAGTATTGGGGGCATTAGTGGTAGGTTGACCAAAGCACAAAAACTCAAGGTAAGTACAGTAGCAAGTCCTAGTTGCAATCTCGGAACATCCAATACGAGGATAATATGGGACCGGTCTAAACTACATGGCATGTTCACCAATGCCAGGAGCCTGGCGGACAAGATGGGTGAACTAGTGATACTGTTGTACGAGGAGGATTTGGATTTTATGGGAATTTCAGAGACCTGGTTCAACAGCTCTTATGATTGGCTGGCAAACATTCAAGGGTATACCCTTTAACGCAAGGATAGAGAGGGTAAAAAAGGAGGAGGGGTATGCCTATATATCAAGAATAATGTACAAGTGAATGTGAGAGATGACATAACTAAGGGAGCTAGGGAGGAGGTGGAATCCTTATGGGTAGAGCTCCAAAGGGAGGAAGCTAAGGGGAAAATAATACTGGCAGTATGCTATAGGCCCCCTAACCTGATGGAGGAAGTGGAGACAGATCTCCTATCATAATTTGGATTAACAGCAAGGATGGGAAGTGTTATCCTCAGGACACATCACAGGAAGCACCTCCATGGTTAACAGAGGACAGAATTAAAATTAAACTTGAGAAACTTAACATTAATAAATCACCGGGACCAGATGGCTTGCACCCGAGGGTACTTAGGGAACTCAGTCAAGTGATTGCCAGACCGTTGTTCCTAATTTTTACAGACAGTCTACTGACTGGAATGGTACCAGCTGATTGGAGAAAAGCCAATGTAGCACCAGTATTTAAAGCGGAGGTTTGCTGAAAAAAAAGTATTAAAAGCCAGCAGCTACAAATACTGCAGCTGCTTACTTTTAATATATGGACACCTACCTGTCCAGGGAGCCCGCGGTGTCAGCAGCCGAAGCCAATCCGTCCTTCGGCTCTCGGCTGCTGCCACCGCCATCCTCGGTAAGGGAATAAGGAAGTGAAGCCGTGCGGCTTCACTTCCTTGTTCCCTACTGCGCATTCTCACAGAATACAGCGGGGGAGGACGGGGTAGGCAGCGGAAGTGGCGTAGGTCACCGCAATCACCGCGGTGATCTATGCCAGGAAGTGGGAGCAAATACCTGTATTAGACAGGTATCTGCTCCCTTCTCCCCCCAGAAAGGTGTCAAATGTGACACTGGAGGGGGGGAGGAATCCAAAAAGTGGAAGTTCCATTTTTGGGTGGAACTCCACTTTAAAAAGGGCCCAAAATACATCCCTGGGAATTACAGACCAGTTAGCCTAACATTAATAGTATGTAAACTCTTGGAGATGATGATAAGGGACTATATACAAGATTTTAGTAATGAGAACGGTATCATTAGCAGTAATCAGCATGGATTCATGAAGAATCTATCTACTAACCTTCTATGAGGAGGTGAGTTGCCAGCTAGATAAAGGAAGGCCGGTAGATGTGGTGTATCTGGATTTTGCAAAAGCATTTGACACAGTTCTCTATAAACGTTTACTGTACAAAATAAGGTCTGTTGGCCTGGACCATAGGGTGAGTACATGGATTGAAAACTGGCTACAAGGGTGAGTTCAGAGGGTAGTGATAAATGGGGAGTACTCGGAATGGTCAGGGGTGGGTAGTGGGGTCCCCCAGGGTTCTGTGCTGGGACCAATCCTATTTCATTTGTTCATAAACGACCTGGAGGATGGGATAAACAGTTCAATCTCTGTATTTGCAGAGGATACTAAGCTAAGCAGGGCAATAACTTCTCCGCAGGATGTGGAAACCTTGCAAAAATAGCTGAACAAATTAATGGGGTGGGCAACTACATGGCAAATGAGGTTCAATGTAGAAAAATGTAAAATAATGCATTTGGGTAGCAAAAATATGCGTGCAATCTATACACTGGGGGGAGAACCTCTGGGGGAATCTAGGATGGAAAAGGACCTGGGGGTCCTAGTAGATGATAGGCTCAGCAATGGCATGCAATGCCAAGCTGCTGCTAACAAAGCAAACAGAATATTGGCATGCATTAAAAAGGGGATCAACTCCAGAGATAAAATGGTAATTCTCCCGCTCTACAAGACTCTGGTCCGGCCACACCTAGAGTATGCTATCTAGTTCTGGGCACCAGTCCTCAGGAAGGATGTACTGGAAATGGAGTGAGTACAAAGAAGGGCAACAAAGCTAATAAAGGGTCTGGAGGATCTTAGTTATGAGGAAAGGTTGCGAGCACTGAACTTATTCTCTCTGGAGAAGAGACGCTTGAGAGGGGATATGATTTCTATAAACAAATACCGTAATGGTGACCCCACAATAGAAATAAAACTTTTTCGCAGAAGAGAGTTTAACAAGCCACTCATTAAAATTAGAAGATAAGAGGTTTAACCTTAAACTACGTAGAGGGTTCTTTACTGTAAGAGCGGCAAGGATGTGGAATTCCCTTCCACAGGCCGTGGTCTCAGCAGGGGGCATCGATAGTTTCAAGAAACTATTAGATAAGCACCTGAATGACCACAACATACAGGGATATACAATTTAATACGTACATATAATCACACACATAGGCTGGACTTGATGGACTATGAAAAAGGTATATAACCAAAAGAAAGCAAGTCGCAGTTTAAGTGCATAAGCAGTACTACACTTTCACAAGCATCCAGATGTAACTGTTGAGTAACCTTGAAGTAGATAAAGGTGTATATGAGGAACATGTACTGAATTCTCATCAACCCTTACCAGAAATGTCAAAAGATCTCCACAGCCAGATATTCAGTTGGTTCACTTGACTATATACGTCCCAGGCATTGGATCATTGTATCATAAGACTGATATATCCATCTAAAACTCATGGAGTTGGAAAAATACCCAGATGAGAACTCCATGAGTTTTAAGCCTCGTACACACGGTACGATTGTTGGCCAACCGAGTGTCTGATTTTTGTCAAAAGGGCGTGTGCCAGGATCTTGTCTTGCATACTAATGGTATACAAATTGTCAGTTGACAACACAAACGTAGTGAAGTACTAGAGAAAGTTCATTTCTCAAGCGCCACCCTTTGGGCTCCTTCTGCTAATTTCGTGTGGGTAGAAGTTTTATGAGTGTTGATTCACGCTTTTTAGTTTGTTTCTGAACGGCCGCTCGTCAACCAGCCATGTTTCGGAATCGTGTGATTATTGGGCTAGGAGTTATTGCTTTGACCCAAGTCCAGTCAAGGAACAGGAGGAGTTCTTGGACCAAAAGTTGGTTGCTTAATCATAACCAATTATGTCATATGCCATTGCTGTGGGAGCTCCAGGAGAATAATCCGGATAATTTTCGGAGTTATCTCCGGATGATGGATCTCTTCTTTCACTAACTCTTGGCGTTGGTGAATCCCTATATTAAGAAGCAGGACACATGTATGAGGCTGTCCATCACTCCAAATCAAAGGCTTATTGCTACCTTGTGGTACTTGGCGACGGGGAGAAGTCTCCAGGACCTCAGGTTTAAGACTGGGATCTCCTCCCAGGCTCTGGGAGTCATTATTTCAGAGACCTCCTCAGCCATCATTCAAGTCCTTCAGAAGGACTATATTAGGTTATGTTTTTACCTTTAAGATCACATTATATGTATTTCGGTTTGCTAATGTATTTTATTAATTTGATTACATAATTATCAATATTGTAATATGCTGTGAATGTCTTCTTTGTCCTCATGCATGCTGTAAGCTATTAATGCTCCTTTTTTGTCCTTCATGCATATTTTCCTTCTCTAACCTCCCCAGCATGCTATCCTGGGCCCATACACACCTAGCCTAGTAACTTAACAATGTTTTTTGTCAGCTACATTTTGGGGCTTACCCTAAACAACCCCTAAAATGTGTACAAATGTTATTGTTGTCCTCAAATTCAGGTGAAGTGCAAGAGGCCATTTTTTTGGGCCCAAACTCATTTGGAACCCTCCCCCCCCAAAAAAAAATGCTAAGTTAACAGATCCAAATACTCTATCTCTGACTTTGCAAAACCCAAACACACTATCTCTCTTTTGTATTCAAATTTCTGTATAAATTCACCAAACCATGTAGTGCAAGGGCCTGCCTGATTACCTACAAATTGAAACTTATTAAGTTTTTGTTTCCTATTATATTGATTTGTTAAATCATAATGTCAAAATGTGCTGCAATTTGGACAGTGTGTATCCAGCTTTTTAGATTATGACACTTCTTACCTGTCCACTGGGCTGCCAATAGTGTAAGGAGCTGGCCAAAGTATTTATGCAAACAGCTCTCATGGAAGTGGAGAGGGTTACCTTTCCAAAACATCTACCCATTACTCCCCCCCCCTAAAATTTGTCTAATGGGCCACCAGAGGGGGGAGGAATTGGATAAGTTGACCTTCCACTTTTGTCTTTAAATACTCATTTAAGTGTATCCTTATTTTGGCTAAGCATGTTTGTGTCAAATCTGCTTGCAATGTTATGTGCAGAAGTAGTAATTTCTTTTAGTTTTTTTTAAACCACAGTTTCCTTCCAACCCGGAGCAATGACAGGACGTTGCAGCCCAGTTCCATCATCAGTGGGTTTTTCCCAACTGTGGTGGTGCTATTGATGGCAAGCATGTCCGGATTGTACCAGCACCCAACTCTGGCTCCTATTATTTTAACTATAAGGGCTTTTGCAGCATAGTCATGCTAGCTGTAGTGTCTGCCAACTACGAGTTCTTGTATTTGGATGTTGGGAAGAATGGTCACAACTCTGACGGAGGAGTGATTATGCAGACAGAGTTCTACAAGAGGCTCCAGAATGGCACCTTAAACTTGCCACCTGCTGAGAGAATGTTGAGGGCCTCAATTTTGTTTTTGTGGCAGATGAGGCCTTTGCTCTGGGGGAACTTCTGATGAAGCCGTTTCCTATCAGGAACCTCTCCCCAGAGCAGAGAATCTTCAAATACAGGCTCTCTCGTGCCAGAAGGGTGGTCGAAAACGCCTTTGGCATCCTATCAAGTCGTTTCAGGCTGTTTTTGACTCCAATCAACCTGGCACTCTACAAGATAAACCATGTGGTTCTGTGCTGCTGTATTCTACATAATTTTTTAAGGAGGAATGCTACCAGCTACCTAGCCTCACTGCCAAGTGACGTGGACCCTGCAGTGGCAGGCCCAGCTGAAGAGGCTGCAGCTCGTCCGTCTGTGGGCGTGCTGATGGCTATTGAAAATGCCTGTGCTGGATTGCCCTCACAAATTGCCTGAGATTTACGGCAGAAATACCTGGAATATTTTGTGGGTAGAAGGGGAAGTGGATTGGCAGCAAATTGTAGCTGATCATTTATAATTTTTTTGGTAGCTCATAAACTCCTATTTCATTTAAACTACTGTTTGTGTTTCTTATATGTCTAATATGTTCCCAAATGGGCTTTATTTTGGCCACTTGCTCCAATAGTGCAAATGTACCTTAATTGCTACACGAGGTGACAATATCTTCTTCAGCTAACTATTATAGTGTGCTGTGGGTCTGCTACACACACACAATGTTTTTGTTCTTAATGGATCTAATGCATGAAGTTCAAAAACATCATGCCTTTACAACTCCTTTAAATTTTTGGAGGCCTAAAAATTGCAGGAGTTGTCCACATTTAAGAGCACATTGTCACTGTAACTACAACAACTTACGAAATGCACTGGTATTGAGCAATGAAATAATAAGCCACACATTGTTTAGTAAAAAACATTTTACTCAAAGCACATTTACATGTGCGGTTTAAGGTTTTAAAACAAACCAACATCTTGGTGTATAACATGTATGTTTTGCATTATTTCTCATTTTGTGTGGCTAAACAGGCATGTTCTAAAACATTAGATACACATCCCAAATTCAGTAACTTACAAAGTTCGAGTTTGGTAAAGTGAATGCCAAACGAGACATTAGTATCCCAAGACTGTGTGGATGTTGCCTTCCTCAGATGGGGTGATCTCACCCCTCTAAAAGCCAAAATTTGAAGCCACGTACATGTAGAGGCATAACAATTAAATGTCCCTTATGATCCCATGCCTCAAATGTGTGTAGTTACAAACATCTATTTTTCTAAAACCACAAAACACACAGTGTGTCAACTATCTCCCATCACGGGGTATCAACGGATGTGCTTCTGGGTGCAACCCATTCCTCTGAGCTACTTTAGTTATGAGGAAGGAGTTGCACCCCCAAAACATGTCCATTGATACCCTGTGATGGGAGATAGCACATGTTGACACACTGTGTGCTTTGAGGTTTTTGAAAAATAGATGCATGGAACTACACACATTTTAGGCATGGGATCATGGGGTAAATAAGAATGTTAGGGTCCAATTTGGGGGCACCTTCAAATTTTGGGTTTTAGATTCTAAAAAACACATAAACATTACAATTCACATTAGTTAGGGCAGTGTTTCCCAACTCTCCTCCTCAAGATGCAAAAGCAGTGGCAGCCTCCTCGATTTGCTCCAGTTCCTTCAAACAATGCAACATATCTGCACTCATTCTGCCAATAGTACATCGTGGAAGATCATGACCTAGTAAGAAGAGTAAAAAGTATTAAGGGAACAATGGTCAAGTGGCTGTGGCCCTACATAGTGAGTTATGGTCAAGTTACTAGTCAAATTCAGGAAATACTTACCTACCCAGTCTATTGTTGCTTTCAACCTGCTTGCCCTTCAGACACCTACACTACTAGGAATGTACATACTGCAACTACTCTGTAATCTTGGCCCTGGTGCCTGGGTCTCCCAAACGTGGGTACCTAGCAACACTGCCAGCTCCTACCACCTCTTCCTTCTTCATGCTAATGTTAAGGCACTACATACTTTGCTAATGTGTGGAGTGGGTGTTTGGTTTGGACAGCTAAACACTCGACATGTATACACATTTGAAGAGAGATTCCAAGAGTACTTACTTGCACAAACAAGAGGCTCTTGAATACTTTCTTCCTCTTCTGGTTTGCTTTGGCACTCACTGTGACTTGCGTCAGGGAATTTGACGTCCACAATGGCAATGTCAGTGCTGGGTCTAGGAGTCAGATCCCATGGCTCCAAAGAAACATCCTGAGTGAGCTGACCACACTCACTTTCCTCTAAAAAGAAACAATACACCATTCATTAAGCCACCCCAAGTCACATCTGTTTCTAGCATCCATTTTACTACATTAGTTTACCAACCTTGCACTTGGTCTGATGTCACTGTTTGCTCCTGACTAGTGGACTCCACCATGCTGCACTGTTTTTTTTTTCTCTGAAAAATTCATAGAAAAGGGAAGGTGATGGCATTTTCCAGAGGGCAAACACTTGACAAGTGCCAACATTGAAAAAGTCCTGCAGTTGCCCCCCACCCCTCTTGTCTCCTATGTGATACGGGATATATGATGACCATCCTGGTAGGCATGACTCTGTGTGACTGGGAGCCCCTGGGCCTCTCCTCTACCCATGTCTACACTGGCAAGGCTGCATTAATGGGCACTGATGAGCCAGGCAGCAACCAAAAAGTGTTATTTACCCCTTAGGTACTGCCCTAAGCCTGTGGCCCACCTAGAAACACCTCTGTCAGTGGCTAAATGAGTGTGTTTGAAGATGGCACTTACGATTTTTTGGGGGGGTGGCCTTGTTGCCTCCCCTGTTGGGGCCAGAGTGAGGGTAGCCTTGTGGTGGCTTGGCTGGAGCCTCCTTTTTTGTGCCTCCCTGTTGAAAGGAGAAAAAACAATAAGTTCCAAAAAAAAAAGAAATGACCAAATAAGAATGTTCATATATGCTTTATAATTAACTTCATCTTTGGAATCCCAAGTCATACAAAGATTTTAGAAAAGCTTATATAAAATTCTCTAGAGCTACTTGGAGAAAGAACCTATACAGGCAGCTAATTTACACATATATATGTAGTTTAGATCCAAATATTGCTTACTTTTTTTTATGATCTGATGTATGTACTCCATCTGGTCTTGTTCGCGGTGCTTGAGATCAGACCATTGTTTTTGGATTTGGTCCTTCGATTGTTCCATCAAAAATTAGCAATGAAAAACAGCGATGACCTTCTCCAAAATGATGTCCTTTCGGCTGTTGGGCCTTTCATAATTGCGCAACTTGCAGTCGTAATCAGGCTTCTCTAGGATGTGCACCATCTCCACCATCTCACTCTTGCTCATGGGGGTTGCTTTGTGCCTCCTATGAGCTCCACCACCGCGGGGCTGGCTGTAATCCTCCGAATCCTCCATATTGTCCCTCCCGAATGTTCTGCCGAGTTTGTCGCATGCAGAAGAGAGATGGTCATGCCCCAGCGTCATGACGCACTGAGAGCGGAGTTTGACGCATGCGCAGTGTGTATAAAGCCAGAACGCACGGTCAGTGGAACGGCTGTAGGAAGATCTTGGCGTGGAGGACGAACGCTCGCCAGCGCACGAAAGGAGGCATAAAACAAAGACACAATTGGAAATTGGGACATAGGTGAGTAGTGGCCTATACTGCTTAGATTGAGGCCTATATTGGGACTAGCTTATGGGTTAAGCCAGACATTATGGTTTGTCTTGTGTTCTGTCTTGCAGGCATCATATCATTTATCATGATGGATAAATTTACTTCGCCTGAATTTCTCCCCCAATACATTGACCTGTACCGGGAGCTGCCCTGCCTCTGGAAGGTGAAGAGTAAAGACTACTCAAATAAAATATTGAGGAAAGCAGCTTTGGAGAAACTGGTCGAGTTGGTCAAACCTGTGTACTCCAGGGCAGACACCAACTACGTCAAGCAAAAGATTGCTAACCTGAGGAGTACATTTAAAAGGGAGCTGAACAAGGAAAATGTCCTCAGGCTGTGGTATTACAACAACCTGCGGTTTTTGACAGACCAGACAGAATCCAGGCCATCGCTGTCTACATTCCCTTCGACGTCTGCTGAGGCCACAGCTCCTGAGGTCCGCACAGGTCCTGATGCACAGGTTGAAGATGTAGAGGAGCCCAGCTTGACCCAGGTAAAGCATTGTTGAACATATTTGGATGAAAAAATACTATGATGATAGCTAGATGTTATTGTGAAAATATTTCTGCCTTAACAAAGTGGTTTCCATATCAATAGACAGTAGTGACCAAAAATGATTTGAACAAGAATGAAAAATGCTGGGGTCAGAATGATAGTCTTTTCTATTTCTCCACATTCAATTTGCAACAGCGAGGAGATCAAAATTGTGTGTGATTGATGACCAAACCCTAAAAAAGATTCTAATTATGTCCCATTTTCATACACAGGAAAGTGTCAGCCTGGAGTCAGCGGCCAGCAGCCAGACAGAGTCCCAGATCCATCCCCTTCGCCCTCCTGCTAAAAGGGCCAGGAAGAGCAGGAATCTGGAGGAGGCCACAGCTTCCTTTCTCAGCCAGGCCACTACTGTGCTCCATACTGACACAGATGAGGCTGAGGCATTTGGATGTGTGAAGGCCACTAAATTAAGGCAGATGGCCGGTGACCAAAGGAGCAGGTGTGAAGAACTTATCCTGCAGCTCCTCAACAAGGGGGTGAGGGGCCAAATTTCAGAAAGCACCCAAATTTCTGATTTTGTGGCCCCACCTCCACAGCCACCCCACCCACCACAGCAGCATGGTGGTCAGTGGCAATACCAGCCCCAAGAACCCCAAAAACCCCTTTGAACTGGACATTTTAACCCCTTCACCACTAACTAATTTCTATTTTTTTTTTTTTAATAATGATTTTATTTGTTATATTTTCTATATTTTTGTATGCATGGAATGCACTTTTTGGTTAAGTTCTTTGTATTTGGATGGCAGATAGCATGTCTATTTTTTTTTCTGCACAATAAAAAAATTGTGTAGAATAATACTTGGCTATGTGTTTTACATCAAATGACAGTTTGGGAGTAGGCAGTTACATTAAAAAGAATACAATATAAAATTAACAAGGGACACCAATATAATTGTGTCTTTGATCTTAAAAACTACGGGATAATGGTGTTGTGGTAACTTGCCCAAAAAAACAAACAACAAGCATTCTAAAAATATTTTTGATATCACTAAAAAAAAAATGCCATTTAAAATATGTTTGGCATAACTCTATCAGTATCACCAGCAAAGCAGCTTCATTTTAATCCCATTAAAGAAGAAGAGAATGTGCGCTGCATTTCAACATTTCATAATTTGCCGTGTCATGAATGTTAATTCTCCATTACGAACGCTAGTTTACAAGACCAACCGCTTCTGGCTTGTTCCTTGCTTCCGATGATGCGTGTTTGTACTTTCGACTTTTGTGTGACGGATTTGTGTACTGACCATACGAAAATCAGACGTCAAACCGCTGTCCGCCAAAAATTTACTAGCCTGTCATCCAACATTTGTTGGCCATAAGTTGAACAACAATTGCCAAAAGGAGCGTACTAATGGTAAGATTTTAGGACAAGAGTCTGTCAACAGACAATCCCCTGCCAACAATCGTACCGTGTGTACACGGCTTAAGAAATATGTATCAGTCTTATGATATGATGAACACAGCAGGGACCTGAGAGGACACGCAGCGCGACTCGCGCAAGCGCAGTAGGGAACCAGGAAGTGAAGCCGCACGGCTTCACTTCCTTATTCCCTTACCGAGGATGGCAGCGGCAGCAGCCGAGAGCCGAAGGACGGATCGGCTTTGGCTGCTGATATCGCGGGCTCCCTGGACAGGTAAGTGTCCATATATTAAAAGTCAGCAGCTGCAGTATTTGTAGCTGCTGGCTTTTGATATTTTTTTTTCAGCGGACCTCCTCTTTAAATATTCCACTAAAATCATGCGTTTTATCTCTTAATACATATTATTATCAGTTACATTGTTCTGTGTCCTGCGTGCCCCCCTGTATGAGACTTGGCTGATCACAGATCGGAGTATTCCCGACCCCTTACCACGTGTTCAGCTTTCAGCCAATGGCAGCTGATCATGTGATGTAAACAGAGCCGGTAATCGGCTATTTTTTCTCCTCGCGCTGACACCAGCGGCTCTCAGAGGGACATTGGTTCCGATCAAGGAGAGCTGCCGCCAGCTCATCTGTGCCCACCTGTGCCACCTAGCAGTGCAGAACAGTGCTGCCTACCAGTGCCCACCAGCGCCACCTACCAGTGCCCACAGTGCCACCCATCAGTGCCCACAGTGCCACCTATTAGTGCCCACAGTGCCACCTATCAGTGCCTCATCAACAGTGCTGGCCATCAGTGTCACCTATCGGTGCCACCTATCAGTGCCCATCAGTGCCATCTATCAGTGGTACCTATCAGTGCCACCCATCAGTGCCATCTTATCAGTGGCCATCAGTGTCGCCTTATCTGTGCCCATCAGTACCGCCTTATCTGTCCCCATCAGTGCCGCCTTATCTGTACCTATCAGTGCCGCCTTAACTGTTCCTATCAGTGCTCATCAGTGCAGCCTATCAGTGCCCACCAGTGCAGCCTATCAGTGCCCACCAGTGCCACCTCATCAGCGCATATCAATGAAGGAGAAAAATTACCTGTTTGCAAAATTTTATAACAAACTATGAAACATGATTTTTTTTTCAAAATTTTCCATTTTTTTTGTTTGTTTAGCAAAAAATAAAACCCCCAGCTGTGATTAAATACCACCAAACGAAAGCTCTATTTGTGTGGAAAAAATTGCTAAAAATTTAATTTGTGTACAGTGTTGTATGACCGCGCAATTGGCATTCAAAGTGTGTCAGCGCTGAAAGCTGAAAATTGGTCAGGGCAGGAGGGGGGTTTAAGTGCCCAGTAAGCAAGTGGTTAAAAAAAAATTCTGGAAAAAAAAAAGAAAACAAATGCAGCCACCATATCTTTTTTTTGTTTGTTTTTAGGTTTAGGTATGCTTTAATCTTAGGATTTAGGAGGTTATTTAAGTTTATTTGATTTAGGGTTAGGTTTTAGGTGGTAGGTAACTTTAATGCCGCGTACACATGAGCGGACTTTACGGCAGACTTTGCCCGGCGGACGGAATTTCGTCGGACAATTCGATCGTGTGTGGGCTCCAGCGGACTTTGTTTTCTCAAAAGTTGGACGGACTTAGATTTGAAACATGTTTTAAATCAATCCGTCGAAATCGAGTCCGGTCGAAAAGTCCGCTCGTCTGTATGCTAGTTCGACGGACAAAAAGCCACGCTAGGGCAGCTATTGGCTACTGGCTATGAACTTCCTTGTTTTAGTCCGGTCGTACGTCATCATGTACGAATTCGACGGACTTTGGTGCATTGTGTGTAGGCAAGTCTGTTCATTCAGAAAGTCCATCGTAAAGTCCGTCGAAAAGTCTGCCGTAAAGTCCGACCGTGTGTACGCAGCATAACAGTTAAAATAGTATTAAACCTTAAACATTTTTAGTTTAACACATTGATCACAATAAAATACAATTTTCCCAGTAATCTAATTGTTCAAATTCTTACCCCAGCACTTGCAGATTATAACTTTCAATATAAGTTCATGCTCTCTTAGTGCTGCTACTCTGAACCGCTGCTACTCTGAACCTCTGGTCTTCACAAGAAAGAGTTAAACATTTAACATAAACAACAAACAACAAACAGTTAACATTAAATAGTCTACCCTCCAGTCGTCTGTTAGTTGGAGAGGGGAGGTGGAGGGAGAAGCAGGCCAGTGCCTTGCCATCCTAGGCTACAGGGCTATCTGTTTCTGTTGATGCACACAGTAAAGGGAGACACAGCTATAGCCCCTGCATGCAAGTGTGGCTGCATAGGATGCTGCAAGGATCCACTCTGAAGCAGGTACCTTAGGGCAGTGATCATCAGCATAAATTGAAACATAGGCAAGAACTAAAAGATAAAGAAGCTGCATACATAGTAAGTGATTAAAGTGGTTATAAAGCCTAAACATAATTTTTTTTTTACTTTAATGCATTCCTTGTATTAAGGTAAAAAATGTTTAGGCATCAGTGCCCCCCCTCATCTTTCCCACCTCTTTTACTTACCAGAGCCCTCATTCAATCCAATGCTGTTCCCGCCTGCAGCTTTTCTGTCCCCTCCCTTCCTGGTCTCACTGACTTTGCAGAAGCAGTGTGAGCCACTAGCTTCCACTACTGTCAATATAAGCCAGTGATAAGGAAGCAGAAGTCCTGCTAACTGTGTCTATAGATGCAGACAGAAAGGCTTGGGAGCGAGCCTGCCCAAGTGCCCCCATGCTTTCTATGGGGGTAATGGTCGGAGAGGAGGAACCAGGAGCACCAGTGATGGGACCCTAAAAGAGGAGGTTTCGGGGCTGCTCTGTGCAATTCCATTGCAGGTAAACATAAACCTATTGATTTATTTATTTTTATTAAAAAAAAAACCTTTATAACCACTTTATATTTGCTGCTAAAAGTGCTTTGACAACTGAGTGTTTAACCACTTGCCTACTGGGCACTTAAACCCCCTTCCTGCCCAGACCAATTTTCAGCTTTCAGCGTTGTCACTCATTGGATGACAATTGCACGATCATGCAACACTGTACCTAAATTAAATTTTATAATTTTTTTTCACACAAATAGAGCTTTCTTTTGGTGGTATTTAATCACTACTGTGTTTTTTATTGCTAAAAAAAACAGACAAAGACCGAAAAAAAAAAAAAAGTTTGCTATAACATTTTGGAAACAGGTAACTTTTCTCCTTCATTGATGTGCGCTGATGAGGCGGCACTAATGGGCACTGATCGGCTGCACTGATAGGCACTGATAAGGCGGCACTAATGGGCACTGATAGGTGGCATTGATAAGCACTGATGATACAGCATTGGTGGGCACTGATAGGTGGCACTGATGAGTGGCACTGATGGTTGGCAATGATGGTTGGCAATGATAGGTGGCACTGAAGGGCACTGAAAGGTGGCACTGATAAGCAGCACTGATGGGTGGCACTGATGGGCACTGGTAGTCACTGGTAGGTGACACTGATAGGCAGCACCGATCAATGGCACTGATGATGAGGCACTGATGGGGATTGATTGGCAGCACTGTTAGACATTGATTGGCAGCACAGGTAGACATTGATAGGTGGCAGTGGTGGGCAAAGGTAAGTGGCACTGTGGGCAATGGTAGGTGGCATGGTGGGAACTGGTAGGTGGCACTGGTGGGTACTGATAGGTGGTACTGGAAGATGGCACTGGTGGGCACAGATGAGGCAGCCTTGGCTCTCTGTGTGAGGGACCCATGTCCCTCTGACAGAAGCCGGTGATCTGCTTTTTTTTCCCCATCACGTTGAGGGGGAAATAAATACTGATTACCGATCTTCTGTTTACATCACATGATCAGTTCTTATTGGTTGACAGCTGATCACATGGTAAGTCGCATTCATTAAAAAACAACCAAAGGTCAAAGGTACAGTGGCAAACTAAACTTAACTCCAACTAACCACTAAAGCCTTAAAGTGAGTTAAAAAAAAGGAAAAGTTGATAACATAACTTACATGCATATGGCTTTTTCTTAGTTTTTTGTTTTGTTTTGTTTTTTTTCTTAGGAAAAGCTTTTTTTTCTTCTCTAAGCTTCCCACAAACTCTCCCTGGCTTGAGCTGCCAGATTCACATTATTTTGATGCCTCCTGAGATTGCTGGGACCTATGGAGTCCTGTAGTGTGCTCCTGTTTGGAACAACAATGCTATGTGCAGCCACTCACAGTTCCACACACACAGGCATGAGAGGGACAAAGAGCCTACGCACACTCCTTGTCCACAGCCATGATTGACAGAGGCTCCTGAGCCGTCAATCCTTCCTGTGAAAGAGTAGGAGAGGAGTGGCTTTAGCTCTGTGTCTTACGCAGCCTGTGTGTGCGCAGCTGTGAATGGCTGAACATAACACTGTAGTTCTGAACAGGAGCGTGTACATAAAAGAGAATCCCGCATAACACCATAGATCCTGGCAGGAACATGAGGCATCCATATAATAGGAGTCCGGCAGCGTGGCCTTGGGAGAGGTTGAGAAGAAAGCTCAGAGGAGGAAGACAAAAAAAAGGGGAAGTAAGTTCTGTTGTTAGCATTTTATTAATTTATAATTTTCCTATTAGACCCAGTCTTATCATATATGATCACAACTATATGAACTCTTTTCACAGACATTATTACTATATATATAGGATTATTATTTCTGTTCATAGAAATTAACACTAAAGCCTCGTACACACGATCGGATTTTCCGCAGACAAATCCTTGGACTTTTGTCCGAAGGCGTGTGCCTGGATTTTGTCTTGCATACAAACGGCAAGGAGTGACCTACTATGTGGTTTTTAGCTCTTTAGCGCCACCCTTTGGGCTCCTTCTGCTAATTTCGTGTTAGTAGAAGTTTGGTGAGTGTTGATTCACGCTTTTCATTTCGTGCTTTTCATTTTGCGCTTTTCAGTTCGCGCTTTTCATTTCGTGCTTTTCAGTTCGCTTCTGAACAGCCGTTCGTCAACCAGACGTGTTGCAGAATCGGAGGAGATAATGTGTTATATATTATTGGTCTTGGAGTTATTGCTGTGACCCAAGTCGAGTCCAGGAACAGGTGGAGGAGAATTTCTTGGACAAAAAATTGGTTGCTTTATTAATCGTGACCAATTATGTCATATGCCTTTGCTGCGGGAGCTCCAGGAGAATAATCCGGATGATTTTCGGAATTATCTCCAGATGACGGACTCCTGCTTTCACCAACTCTTGACATTGTTGACCCCCTATATTAAGAAGCAGGACACATGCAGGAGGCTTTTATTTTACTTTTTGGTTGAATAATGATTTAATTTGATATTTTTTTTTATATTTTTGGATGCAAAGAATGCACTTTTTGGTTAATTACTATTATCAGATAGCATGTCTAATTCTATTTGTTTTCTTTTTTTAATGCACAATAAAAAAATTGAGTAGAATAACACTTGGCTATGTGTTTTACTTCAAATGACAGTTTGGGAGTAGGCAGTTACATTTAAAAAAATACAATGTAAAGATGACAAGGGACACCAACATAGTTGTATCTTTGCTCTTAAAAACTACGGGATAATGGAGATGTGGTAACTTGCCCCCCCAAAAACAGCATAATAATGTCAATGTCTTGATATCACTAGAAAATAAAATACGTTTGCCATAACTCCATCAGTATCACCAGCAAAGCAGCTTCATTATTATCCAAATAAATAAAGAAGAAGAGAATGTGCGTTGCATTTCGAGATTTCATAATTTGCCACGTCACGAATGTGTTAATTCTCCATTACGAATGCTAGTTTACATGACCAACTGCTTCTAGCTCATCCTTGCCTCCAAGCATGCGTGTCCGCCAACAGCCTATCATCACACATTTCCCGTCGAAAAATGTGATCGTGTGTGCGCGGCTTTACAGTCATTGATTTCTGTAGCCTTGCAGAATGTTTTTCAGTAGCGCTGCACAATCACTAGTTTTGCATTTTTGTCTATTGCTGTGCTGGCTGCTGTCTATTCGGGTGTCAGCGCGATATATTCCTTACATAATTGTGCACACTGGTCCAATACCAGGAAAATGAAGTAGTATTATGTCTATTATAGGAGCTGGTCCTGGAGGCGGGACTCTCTGTGTGATCAGGCCGGCTCTACTCTTCCTCTTCTCCTTCCCCACAGTTTCCTGGCCAATCGCTGGGAGAAGAATCGTCTCCCATGAGGCTACATTGATGGGCACTGGCAGGCTGCATTGATGGGCACTGATGGGTTGCATTGATGGGCACTGATATGCTGCATTGATGGCCACTGATGAGGCTGCATTGATGGGCACTGATGAGGCTGCATTGATGGGCACTGATGAGGCTACATTGATGGGCACTGATAGGCTACATTGATAGGCACTGTTGAGTCTAGGCTACATTGATGGGCACAGATGAGGCTGCATTGATGGGTACTGATGGAGCTGCATTGATGGGCACTAATGAGGCTGCATCGATTGGCACTGATGAAGCTGCATTGATGGGCTATGATAGGCTTCATTGATGGGCACTGATGAGGCTGTGTTGATGCGCACTGATGAGGCTGTGTTGATGGGCACTGATGAGGCTGCACTGATGAGGCTGTGTTGATGGGCACTGATCAGGATGTGTTGATGGGCACTGTAGAGACTGTGTTGATGGACATTGATAGGGCTGCATTGATGGGCACTGATGAGGCTGCACTGATGGGCACTGATATGCTGCACTGATGAGGCTACACTGAAGGGCACTAATGAGACTGCACTGATATGCTGCACTGATGAGGATGCACTAATATGCTGCAGTGATATGCTACACTGATGGGCACTGATATGCTGCATTGATGGGCACTGATAGGCTGCATTAATGGGCACTGATGAGGCTGTTAATATTTATTTTTGTATAACTTAATTCTGCATAAAACATTTACCAGTTTCATTTCATGAGATAATTTATGAGGGTGTATTTAGGGGCGTAATTAGGGGCAGGCGGGGCAGGGAACGGGTTGGGCAACTGATGTCGAGTAACTCTTAAGGCCTGGCTAGTAGCTCAGGACTTGAAATGTTGAGCCCTGTATATAATATATATATATATATATATATATATATATATATATATATATATACAGACAACAGCTCTGTATAAACAGATGACAAGAGAAAACATTTCTTTGAGCTTCTACAACATTCACATTATGATGATATTTATTGGTACAAACCATCTATTTATATGACACTATTTATGTAATGGCAGCTCAGCTTCTTTACAGAGGACAAGGGCAATTATTTTGTATATGTTTGTGCATTTTTGAAGACATCTTTGTGTGTATTTATATCATAATAGATATATAGCCTATATCTGTATGACTGCAATGAACATTCTGTAAATGTAAAGGGATATTTGGATAAATTTGAATTGAGATATTTAGTAGATGTGCTGATAAATATAAGGCAATGTTGGAGAGGGTTAAACACTTTCTCTGACAGAGAATGTGTCATTAGAATTCTTATCTGCTGAGAATGCCTGTCACCATTGTTTCATGTGGAGAGGCTGTTAAACATAATCACAAGACTAAGAGGAACATTCTTCCTCCTCTGGAAAGCAGCCCAATTCTACTATCTGACAAGTAGAAATTTTTGAAATGTGAAATGGCAGAATTTTGGAAAACGAATGCCCTTTACCTCCTAAAAAGAGATATTGGAAGACAGCAGGGTGTCTGGTACAGGTAGTATATATTCCTTCTCTGCAAGACATTGCAGCAAGAAAAATAAAATTACTTTTCATGATTTAACCCATCCAGTACCTTTGATTTTATGCGCCAGTGGACTCTGAAAAACATGAAGTCTAATTATATGACTCATATGGGTATTTTCCATGTTCATTCTATTTTACATTTGGTAACATCTTTCAGTAAGTCTACTATAATTTTTTCTTACAAAATGGACTTATACAGCTTAGTGAGGGAGAATTGGGCTTTTCTTTAAATTTACAGGAGATTTCAACATCATATAGGATACCTTCAGTACATGGGGTTTTCCATCTGCCTGGAGTGTTTTTACATACTATTCATAGATCATTTTACTCATCCAGAGGAATCACTTAGAGCCCATTCACACAGGGGCAACTTTGGATTCGACTTCAAGTCGCCCCAAGTCGTCCCTAGTCGCCTCAAGTCGCGCTACATGAAAAAATCAATGTATATGAATGGATCCATCTTAATGCACTATACTGCAGTCGCTCCGACTTCAGAAAAGGTTCCTGTACTACTTCAATCCGACTTGAAGGCAACTTGTACCCATTGATTTCAATGGAAGTTGCCTCCAAGTCTGATCACTGTTCATACTGAGGCAACTTTACAGGAAGCAGAAAGGAAACAGAAAGTAATTTCCTCCACTAAACAGCCAGCCCCCTCCTTCTCACACACAGCTGATAAGCTCTGATTGGCCACTTGTAAAGTTCCCTGTCCTGGAGGCGACTTCAAGTTGTGTTGTAAGTTGCCCCAAGTCGTGCTGTGATTCATACTCAAGTCGTGTCCAAGTTGCCTCCCAAAGTCGTGCTGGAAGTCGTGTTGCCCCTGTGTGAATGGGCTCTCAGTGCAGCATACCTGTAGACATTGTATCATCTACCTTTTTTCAGCTATTATAATATATAGGTCCCCATTCAAGAGAGCCTACAGAGAATATATAATTATAGAATAATATCATTCTTATAAACATCTGTAAGAAAATTTTAACCATACTTTAATAAAATTCTGTATTTCATCAAAGTAGTACATAGTTGCTAGTCATGCCAGAAGCTTAACACCCCATTGTTTTCCTGTTTACTAGGATTTTTGGGATAAAGGGCACATAAGTAAAGTATGTTCTTTTTAATGGTTGGTTCACACCAAAGTGCAATGCGTTCCGTGCTCGTTTCCCACACAGCGTTCAAACGCACTCTTGCGATCTGCATACAGGTGCCATTGTAATGTTAATGGCACCCCAAACACAGATTACAAATTCAATGCACTTGCAGGCACCAATTCGCATGGTACCGCAGTATGGTTTGGTGCAGCATATTTTTGTAATGGATGAACTACTTTTTCTATGTTCTGATGTGATTTGCAGTCCATCCAAATGAATGGATTGCAAAATTACACTGCACAGGAACACATGGTAATCGCACAGGAACACAGCACATTTTCCGAGATTATGCATATATTAACCACTTAAGGACCGGAAGATTTGCCCCCTTAATGACCAGGCCATTTTATGCAGTACGGCAATGCGTCGCTTTAACTGACAATTGCGCTGTCATGCGACGCTGTACCCAAACTTGATTGATGTCCTTTTTTTCCCACAAGTAGAGCTTTCTTTTGAATAATAATAAATAACAGCGCTAAATAAACTAAAAAATAGATATCAATATTACTGTATGTTAAAAAACAATAACATTGTATATAACATAATTAGTACATAAATGTGATAAACTAGCCCAAAAACCCCATTAACGTGAGTTTTAAATATAGAAACGATAACTCTAAAAGTGAGCATTAATCAAGTCCATCTAAATGCAGGTGAAAAAAAGTCCAAAAATTTAAAACATATTCTTCTTAGTGATGTTGATAAATAGCTAATTGGTTCCTCCACCGCACCACTGTGGTAACACCAGTATATTAATGTGCTTACCACAAGGCAAGCTTAAATAAGCTTGTGACCTTAACCCGGTCGGGGCCTTTAACCAGAGGGGATGATTGGAAAGATCAGCCGCAGCAAGGAACCCTTCATGCGCACCTCCAAGGCACCGGAACAGTTAACACTCAGGGGTTCCCCAAAAGAAAGGAGGGAATCGACATAGTAAATTCCTTTTTGCTCTCCTACACAGAAGTTGTCTGAGTATCCCAGGCCAAGAGACGCTTTCTTTTGGTCATATTAGATCACCTCTGCGTTTTTTATTTTTTTGCGCTATAAACAAAAAAAAACAAAAAAAAAAGTGACAATTTTGAAAAAAAAACAATATTTTTTACTTTTTGCTATAATGAATATCCAAAAAAAAACAAAAAAAAAAAATATTTCTTCATCAGTTTAGGCCAATATGTATTCTTCCACATATTTTTGGTAAAAAAAAAACCCGCAATAACCGTATATTGATTGGTTTGCGCAAAAGTTATAGCATCTAAAAAGTAGGGGATATATTTATGGCATTTTTATTATTATTATTTTTTCTTACTAGTAATGGCAGTGATCAGTGATTTTTAGCAGGACTGCGACATTGCGGCGAATAGATCAGACACTTTTGACACCATTGGACCATTGACATTTATACAGCGATCAGAGCTAAAAATAGCCACTGATTACTGTATAAATGTCACTGGCAGGGAAGGGGTTAACACTAGGGGTGATCAAGGGGTTAAGTGTTCCCTAGGGAGGTGTTTCTAACTGTGGGGGCAGTGTAGTGAAAGGGAGTAGAGAGAGATCGCTGTTCCTGATCACTAGGAACAGCAGATCTCTCTCTCCCCTGTCAGAACGGGGATCTGTCTGTTTACATTGACAGATCCCTGTTCTAGCTCTTTGAGGAGGGAACATGGGTGGCTGGCGGACATCGCGGCTGCCATCCACGTGCATCGGCTCCTACGTTGCACGTGCCCCCTATACCCCTTAAAGTGGCCGCTGTACAGCTACGGCGATTCGCGCAGGGGAGCCAACCTGCCGCCCTATAACGAATGCGGCTGGTCGGCAAGTAGTTAATTCATTCTGGCTGATACAATCGTGTAATGTTTATGTGCGTTCCATGTTTTTTCTACCCAGAGGCTCCTCTCCTGAATGCGCTGGTGGTGTTTTTTTTCCTCAGTCCTTAAACGCTCCCCTTCTAAAACACGCATAAACAACTATATGTGCATGGACACATAAGCTAACATAGAGGTATTTTTACAGGCTTTTGTTTTCAAAGCACATTATGAACAGATAATGGAAATAATCTTGTATGATCGGGCCAATCATCTTTTGGGTAGTTAAATTCAGTTGTAGCTGTTTCTGTATATTGTGTGAGCTCTATATTAGTTGACCTGAGCTAAAGATTAAAATAATTACCCATAATTAAAGGTTCTAATGATAGTTTAAGTGTTTCTGAGATACATGAATCACACAAGAAAATCAATATTGCATGTATTGATTCTAATTAAGCCATGCTAACCCATACTGTGCTTGGTGGTTGGCAACAGATTTTTTTATATTAATGGTTAATAATAGTTTTAAAGCAAACCTGCCATCCTATTTAAAATTATAAAGGCAAAAATCTTGCATAAAAGTAGATACTATAAGGTGTCTTGTATTTATTACCTTTAAAAGCTTCTTGTGTATCCCCAAAGCTGGCCAAACTTTAGATTTACCTTCAACTATGTAGTGTAAGGGCCTGTCTGATTGCATACAAATTGAAAATGTTTAGGTTTGACCTTGTTATATGGTTTTGGTAAATCTACTAACCTGACTTTAGGGTTAAAATATATCCCTTTGAGGTAATATATGTCCCCTTGTTTCCCTGCCATTCAGTGAGTATGCATCAGCAGCCAGTAAAGCAACTTTAAAATTATTTTGGGACAAGGATTTGGAGAGGCTTACTCAAAAAATGGGTTTGGGTCATGAAGGCAAGCAGATCAAGACCTTAGTAGAAAGGCAAATCAAGAATTAGAGGGGTAACAAGTGGTATTTCTACGTAATAAAATTAACAGCAGACAGTTTGTGAAGAAACTAAGCAGTTGATATACTTAATGTACAAGACTTAGTTCTAGCTGGCAATCTATAAACAAGTAATCTTAAATAGAGGTTCTCTTATATTTATTATAGTTTCTGAAGAAAATAAATGTATCTGCAGGCCTTTAAACATACAGTATAGCCCAAGGGATTTATCAAACTTGAGGCCATTGACTGTATGAAAATTTTATTAGTAACAAGGTACTTTAGCTCCTGTAGGCACTTTATAGGCAGTTTTTACAGTCTGCACATCAAAGTTTCAAAAAGTTTAGATCAGTCACTTTGATTTCTGTTATTTTTAGAAGGTAAATACACAGATAGAGGTTTTCCATTAGCATCAGGAACCTAGTGCATTAAATGAAATCTGACATGAGCAAATATTCATGTGACTGTTGTGCTCCTTATGAAAATTAAAGTTGCTCGGGTGTTGTGCTGAACCCATTTAATACTTTAAATCATTGACCAGAAACAAGTGTGTGGATCAGCAGTTTTCACTTCCAATGTTGCATATACTGTATGTTTCAGATCTGTAAAACAATGTTTTTAAGCTAAGGGGGTTGCTAGAAATCCCTATGGGTATCTGCAATTGCATTTCCAACAGTTATTTTCTTTATTGATATATAACACAAAGACTTGCTGTAAAGGGACCTTTTATGGTACTACATTAAACCCAAATATACTGTTACAAGTTTTAATATTTGTTAGACATCCTTTTAAAAATCATACAAAAAAATACCCATGAACAAGTAAAATTACATTAATATCGAGGTACAAATAATCAATTACCTCCAACAGAATCCTGCCCCTCAAGCATCAATGTACATGTATATTGTCAGACAAACAAAGGTACACCTTTTGGTCAATAATCAAATATAGGTATAGTCACCTTCCACATGTATATTACAGTCAAAACATATTGTGGCAAGATTTGTGCAGTCTTGACATGTTTTAAAGAGACTGTGTCCATGTCTTTAGAAGATAGATAGATAGGTGGAGGCAGTGTTCTACCATAACACAACCTGTTGCAATTTATACAGTAGCAATTCTGACATAAGGTCCCTAACAATAATTAACTTACATAACGTATCGTTTACATATCAGTGAAAGCTGTTCCTTTGTCCAACCAGCAGAGGCTGACCCAACGCTGGTCTAATGCTGTTCCATTCATAGAAAAGGCTAACACAATAAGGCTCCATTCACATCTAGGCGTCCCGAATCATACAAGAACTTCTTTTGGGCGACAGGTGTCCCGCGCTTCTGTTTGCACGATTTTACTGCGATTTGTCAGCCGACAAACGAATCGCGCCGCGATCAGGGTGCCATTGGAAGTGACGGGGATCGCACGGGAGTCACGATCCGGGACATCTAGATGTGAACGGAGCCTAAGAAGCAAAATTATTATAGTAATAAGTACCAATATTTCAAATCAAAGTAAAACAGCCATGCATGGCGACCAATCAGCTTCTATCTTCAAATTGTTCAGTTAAGCTTTTAAAATAAAAGATAGAGGCTAATTAGTTATCATGCATAACTGCTCTAGATTCTATCTCCTCCAGTTTAGACAAATTCCCATCAATGAATACAGTTATGTAATTACCTTACTGTCCTGACAAATGTTGGGGGCAGGAGTTGACATAGTTGTGTTGCTTAACTGCAGAAGAGAAAAGTCAGGTCAGTAGGCTCCTTGTGCTGTCAGGAAGGACTGTGTTAGGCTAATTTCACACTGTTCCATTGCAAAAATGTGGTAAAAACGCATATACATTTTTACGGTGTGTTTGATGAGTTTCCGGTTCATTTTGCATCTCTGAAAAAAGGACAGGTGACTCAAAAACCCCACAAAAAATGCAACCGTGGGTGTGTTTTTGCCACTTTTTGATGCAGTTTGATTTCATTTCAATGGGGAGGTGTACTTTTGGTGTGTTTTTTTTTTTTTTTTTTTTTTTTTTTTACTGCACCAAGCATGCACCAAAAATGCAGCAAACAGGACTTTGAAAAACGCAATGGACCCATAACTGACCAGTATGAAGAGTTCTATAGGATTAAATTGTCAGGCGTTTTTTATCTGCTTTTTGTGTTGCAAATATGGAAGAAAAACTGATCAGTGTGAAAGCAGCCTAAATCTTAAGACTGGACAGAAGGAAACAAACCTTAGCGGGTAAAATAGCAACTATACATACATACTGTATTTCAGTAATGTATTAACTATTTGCCTGGAGTACAGTATCCCCTGTGTATCTTAGGGAGCTTCATTCCTTTGAGAGTTACTGAATGTGTTAACCCTATGAGAGCATAGCCTGGTTTATGCTATTTTTTTTCTCACATAACTTGTAGGTTCCACCAAAACACTCATCCAACCTTCAATTTAAACATCTGCCAGGAACCGCTCTTCCTCACAGGCATCAACATATTCTTAATGTAAATTTGCTTTGATCTCTGAAGACGGCAACATGCTGCATAATGTTTTGCCTTGTGGAATCTTGTCACTAATTTTTGACATTGTGAAACCATGCATTGGAGTGTTTGCATATGTATTTTGTTATGGATGTCATCTTTTTTTTTTGACTATTTTTCTTGCCTTTTAGTTTGAAGAACCACTTAGTGTAATGTGCATCCACAGTTTCTGTTGGACTTATTTTTTTAAGCATTTGCAATCTGTCCAGAAAGTCTCTATTGCCTCAGGGAAACCCGTCATATAAATCTGCACTAGAAAATTACATGTGGAAAAGGGAAGTGTGAGTTTTGCTGAGTGCTTTTGGGCAATACAGAGAGTCCTGAAGTTGAGACACTTTAATATAAAAGTCCCAGTTTTAATGGGAAAACCAGTATCATAACGTTTAAATGCCCAGTACTCCTAGGACTATAAATTGTTAGCACTTGATAGAGGTGTCAACTCCATACAGCAATATTTAATCAACAACCATTCAGTATGAGAGATATTCAACTGAATTGTTTAGGATATGCCTACTTAGATGAACTAACAATGTGAGGGTCCATGTTATGAAGTAAATGTTAATAAAAAAAAGGTGAACCTGTGTTCAGTTTGAATACCTGATTAAGTGCAAGGGAAAATAAACAGTTCATCTCTTGTACCTGTTTATCTCTTGTGGACCAGAGCAAATTTTACAGTTCAACTTGTCAGTGCTTAAGATAATAAAGTAATACATATTTTTTTTAAGTAAAAAAAAAGGCTTTCTCTTGGCCATATTGTCTTGAAAAAATGATTTTATTTTCTATCCAATTTAGAGACAAAAGAAGTACCTGAATAAAAATAGCTTTTCTCTAGTTTAATCAGTGTTAGGTTTAAAACCTTTGCTAAAAAGTGCACAATTTAGTCTATAATATCTCTTGTGTATAATGACAATAAAATCTTGTTTTATTACAAACATAGCAAAACTATTTTAAAATGAAATAACATTTTTCTTTCAATATTGTGCTTTTTTTTAAATCTAGCACTAAAAAATGTTTAATTTTTCAATGAAAATGAAAGGTAATCGTGGTACCAAAAAAATAGAAATAGAAAAAATTATTAGCAGCAAAATAATAGCAAACTATAGAAGGAGAGGAAGGAGTTAATTAAGGTTGATAAGAGTTAATAAAGGATTAAAAATGAACACAGTTTATTTTTTATTTCCTAGGTTGCATTAGCTGACATATGCAGATCAATGGTCACCCCTTAGAATGAATCAATAATAACTTTGCTATCTAGTAACTCTTCTTGATGCAGCAGGTGGCCAAGAATTGTCGGTAAATGAAGCCAGAGAGCTTGAGGGGATGAAGAGAGCCTGTACTTGACACATACAACCAATCTATTTTGTACTAGAGTACTAGACACACCCAAGATATTTAGAAGAATTTGTTCAAAAGAGAGAGCGGCACTTACAGGTCTCGAGAGGTGAAGTGAAGATTTTATTTCAACATTTCGAAGAGACACAAGTTTGTGTTCCTGAGGACAACAAACAAGCGAAACAACACAACATATACCCATCCCATCATTACCATCCACATGTGATGATATCAACAAAAGCAAATGTCAAAGTTCCAGCTAAAAAAAACAATGGGCAAATGTCCAAATTTTGGAGAACAGAAAAACAACAAAAGTACATACATAAATACACACATACATAAATAAAGGAAAAAGCCAAATCCTAGCACTAAAGACAGATGTCAGAGACAAAAAAACTGAGACAGAGTATCATACGGCATAGGCAAGATGGCTGTATGGTGTTCTGTCATGCAGTTTTTTGTCTCAGACATCTGTCTTTAGTGCCTGGATTTGGCTTTTTCCTTTATTTATGTATGTACTTTTGTTGTTGTTTTTCTGTTCTCCCAAATTTGGACATTTGCCCATTATTGCTTTTAGCTGTGTTGTGCTTTAGTTAAGGTAGACAAGCTTGTGCCTCTTCGAAATGTCAAAATGAAATCATCACTGTGCGTTCACCTCTCCAGACTCATGAGTGATGCTCTCTCTTTTGGACTGTATGTACTACAGGCTTTGCTGCGCACCCGGGCCCATTTTCTCTCTGATATGTGTGCAGTGGCAACCACTAGATTATATAGAATAATTTGTGTGTGTGGGGGGGGGTGTATAGCACAACCAATGTCCACCTTATTTAGCTTCACCTTATTTACTCTCATTCATTTTGCAAAGTGAATGTTCACATTGCCCAGAGAACAGCCTTATTTCCTTTAATACATCCACCCCAATGTGTTGTTCTACCTGCTTCATAATGGAAAACTCAATGTAGGACCAGAAATGCACCAGTAATTAAAATAAAGAAGACATCACTCCAGTTGGCTTTTATTTAGAGAGTGAGCTTTTTATAACTATTCCTCTCCTACCTCACGGGGATAAATGGTTACTGTGCTCAAAGACCTGGAGTTCTGTAAGAAGTGAAAGTTATGTTATGGTGGTGGAGGCAGTAGGCTAAACAAAATGCACCCTGTACCTGTCCACTTCTGTGATGCTTCTTAAAAGACCATGCGACCCATAGATCACATTATCTCAACAAGCTTCCTAGGTCTGTATCACAGAATTTTTAAATAAACATCCATGTAGGAGATGTGTTTCAGAAGCTATTAAAGGTTTAAAAAGGGAAATTCTTAGTGTGGCATTTCTTTATGTCTGTGGTCCTGGTGTTTTTTCTCCTAATCATTCATTGACTGAATCATTTATTGTGGTTGTATTAGCGCTGTGTTGTAATTGTTTTTCTTCAACTAATTATTGTGTTATTGCAACTGTACTGTAAAGTACAACATTTTATCAAAAATGTATCTTCTTGAGAGCTGATTTGTACAAACCTCTGCACTAAATGATTCTCTAAGGGTGGTGGAGGAGTTTCCCATTGAGCTGAACAGTGGAGTGTTCTAATACCCTTTACACTACTATGTAGGACATATGGCATCCTTTTTTAAAAGAGCTTTAGATTTTACTTTTACATTACAAAAATTCAAACAGCAATAGCAATTAGAAGCAACATGCTTCAGGTACAGTTGACCATACACTCATGCTTCCATGCATTTGTCCCCTCCTATTTCCCTCCACCAACTCTCTGGTTTGTGAAGGGCGGATGCATAAAAATATACATAGGAATATATGTATATAATATGTATCTAGTTCTATAATATTTTATTTCAGTTGGAATAAGGCCTCATGCACACAGGACATTTTGCAAACTCTCCTAGTAGCCTTTCTTCCTGGCAGTAGTGTTTTGGCAAAAAAAAAGCCTGAAGCTTGTAAAAGTGTCTAAAGCTTTACAAGCTTTTAGGCGTGTTTACAGGCATCAAGAGCTTGGGCATTAGTTCATTTAATTGGCCAGAAAATTAATTTATTCTGGCCATTGAAATTAACGCTCAAGTGCTAAACGTGCCTAGTGTTTAGGTGCGTTTAGCAGCATCAAGCATTTTTTCTGCCAGAACTCTGCTGCTCCTGGACACACTGGCAGTGGTATTTTTTATCCTGCCTTTAAAAGCCCCTGCTTCTAAATGCTGCTAAAAGCATGTGTGCACGGACACATAGGCTAACGTGCAGGGGAGTTAAGTAGCAGGAAAAAAAAAACGGCGGATGCCCCTAGAAGCAGCTGCAAAAACGTCCAGTGTGTATGAGGCCTAATTGCGGCCTCAGGTAGGATATCATTAATAATAGTGCAGAAGGTTTAAAAATCTGGCAGTGAGGAGTGTTTAAATTGCTATATTTTATTTCCTGGTGTAAAAATAACAAACTTACCAACAATTTGGAGTAGGCAATTGATGTCTGATGCAGGATACTATTAAGTAGATTTCTGGGATATATGGAAGTTTAAAGTGGAAGTAAAACCAAAGAAATAACAGTTAAATAAATTGGATGTGCTCTCAACCAAACAAGTCAAACCATTCAATGTCTGGTGTCATGACTGATCACATGTGCAGCATCATGGCAGATGAAGATTAAATAAAGGCCAAGATGGCAGCTTTCTTGGCTGAAAATTATAGGAGAGTTTACTTCCACTTTAAAGTCCAAAGATGTCACTGATCAAAGAATACATTTGTTGCCAATAAACTTCACCTTGGGGCAGGTCCAAAACGCATGGACGGCATTCACTGGTATTGAAGTACATGCAGTATATAATACTAAGGGGATTACTCGTTTTTCTCAAATCTGGAAATTTTATAGGGAGTGTAATTCAGTTGGTGGATGAATAAGAATTGGGATTGAAGACTCTGGGGTTTATTTACGAAAGGCAAATCCACTTTGCACTACAAGTGCAAACTACAAGTGCAAAGTGCACTTGAAATTGCACTGAAAGTGCACTTGGAAGTGCAGTCGCTATAGATCTGAGGGGAAGATCTAAAATGAGGGGGGAAGCTCTGCTGATTGTATTATCCAATCATGTGCAAGCTAAAATGCTGTTTTTTATTCCCCTTGCATGTCCCCCTCGGATCTACAGCGACTGCACTTCCAAGTCCACTTTCAGTGCAATTTCAAGTGCACTTTGCACTTGTAGTTTGCACTTGTAGTGCAAAGTAGATTTGCCTTTAGTAAGTAACTCCTTCTGTGTACTAAGTGCTCATTTGTTGGTGAGGGTATGGCTCTGGCCTATTTAGTTAAGGCCTTTTCAAAGGATTTAGAGGCCTGCATTTGTAAACTGCGGTATAAACCTGTCACCTGTTTTTTAGAAGACATAGAGCACAGTAGCTTTTTGAGAGGGAACACTTGTATATTTAGCATTAATAATCAAAATTGTGCCTGGATAGCATGGTGAATTTTAAGGTACCTGTTGAAGTAACACATATGGCGTTTTTGAACAGGGAACTAGTGTTGCAGTCATATACCTTACATAGAATAATACTGCAACTCTTGTCAAATTGATTGAAACTGGAAGAATTGTTACATGTGTCATGGTAGTCGTTATATCTTTAGAATGCTGTATTTTTTAGATTTATGCCAACATTTTATTTAGGAAATGTTATAAGGTTACCCAATTTGTTTGTTAGGTTTACATTAGTAAAAAATATATATACAATATTTTTGTTTATTTTCAGATATCTCCTGATTTGGTGATTCTGCTACATCTTCTGACGTAAAATGATACTGGGTAAGTAAATAAAATTCAAATTAATTTGAGTAAATGTTTAACTGACCATACTGAACAAATTGATACACACGTACTCATGCCATTACTTTAAAATAAGATGGGTACACTGCACAATGTCACAAACACAACACAGAGACACCATGGTGGTTGATAAAGTAGTGTTTTCAGTGGGATTTTAAGAAATATTTTTCTTGGAGTAATCTGGCTAGGGATTTTGCTCCAGGATGAAATAGTTGCAGCAAAAATGTAATTTAAAATGAAATTGGATTTTTTTGTGAAATTGGAAAACTAAGTAGATGTTTATTTCAATGTTTTTCAGCCTGATTAAAATTGTAAACTTTACTCTGGATTTCTGTATTGGAAATAAATTTACTACAGCTCATCTCTGTCACCTTCAAGGTTGAGAAATACACTTTTATATATATATATATATATATATATATATATATATATATATATATATATATACAGAATCTCACAAAAGTGAGTACACCCCTCACATTTTTGTAAATATTTTATTATATTTTTTCATGTGACAACACTGAAGAAATGACACTTTGCTACAATGTAAAGTAGTGAGTGTCCAGCTTGTATAACAGTGTACATTTGCTGTCCCCTCAAAATAACAACACACAGCCATTAATGTCTAAACCGCTGGCAACAAAAGTGAGTACACCCCTAAGTGAAAATGTCCAAATTGGGTCCAATTAGCCATTTTCCCTCCCCAGTGTTATGTGACTCGTTTGTTACAAGATCTCAGGTGTGAATGGGGAGCAGGTGTGTTAAATTTGGTGTTATCGCTCTCACTCTCTCATACTGGTTACTGGAAGTTCAACATGGCACCTCATGGCAAATAACTCTCTGAGGATCTGAAAAAGAGAATTGTTGCTCTACATAAAGATGGCCTAGGCTATAAGAAGATTACCAAGACACTGAAACTGAGCTCTAGCACGTTGGCCATGACCATACAGCAGTTTAACAGGATGGGTTCCACAGGCCGACTCGCCATGGTCGACCAAAGAAGTTGAGTGCACGTTCTCAGCGTCATATCCAGAGGTTGTCTTCAGGAAATAGACGTATGAGTGCTGCCAGCATTGCTGTAGAGGTTGAAGGGGTGCAGGGTCAGCCTGTCAGTGCTCAGACCATACGCCGCACACTGCATCAAATTGGTCTGCATGGCTGTCATCCCAGATGGAAGCCTCTTCTAAAGATGATGCACAAGAAAGCCCGCAAACAGGTTGCTGAAGACAAGCAGACTAAGGACATGGATTACTGGAACCATGTCCTGTGGTCTGATGAGACCAAGATAACCTTATTTGGTTTAGATGGTGTGAAGCGTGTGTGGCAGCAACCAGGTGAGGAGTACAAAGACAAGTGTGTCTTGCCTACAGTCAAGCATGGTTGGTGGGAGTGTCATGGTCAGGGGCTGCATGAGTGCTGCTGGCACTAGGGAGCTACAGTTCATTGAGGGAACCATGAATACCAACATGTACTGTGACATACTGAAGCAGAGCATGATCCCCTCCCTTCGAGACTGGGCTGCAGGGCAGTATTCAAACATAACCACCCCAAACACACCTCCATGACAACCACTGCCTTGTTAAAGAAGCTGAGGTTAAAGGTGATGGACTGGCCAAGCATGTCTCCAGACCTAAACCCTATTGAGCATCTGTGGGGCATCTTCAAACAAAAGGTGGAGGAGCGCAAGGTCTCTAACATCCAACAGCTCCGTGATGTCATCATGGAGGAGTGGAAGAGGACTCCAGTGGCAACCTGTGAAGCTCTGGTGAACTCCATGCTCAAGAGGGTTAAGGCAGTGCTGGAAAATAATGGTGGCCACACAAAATATTGACACTTTTGGTCCCAATTTGGACATTTTCACTTAGGGGTGTACTCACTTTTGTTGCCAGCGTTTTAGACATTAATGGCTGTGTGTTGAGTTATTTTGAGGGGACAGCAAATTTACATAAATTTACTGTTATACCAGTGTCATTTCTTCAGTGTTGTCACATGAAAAAATATAATAAAAAATTTACAATGTGAGGGGTATACTCTTTTTTTGTGAGATACTGTATATATATATATATATATATATATATATATATATATATATATATATATATATATATTTTTTTTTTTTACATTTTTTTTAGTTTTACTTTTATTTTCCAGAAAGAGAAACAACATACAGGGAATGCAATGAACTTTACTTTCCTGAAGCAAGCGTAATAAATCTGGCCCTAAGTAGAATATGTTGGATCGCTTTTTAGAACTTTACTTGCTATGTTGCTGTGTAATATTATGTAACATGTTTTTCCTTGTGCTGTCTGTTTGTTCAAAGAGAAAAAGCAGGTTTGGGAAGAACTGAGCTACATAGAAGTTTGCCTTTTCTTTTAGGTGCATTTATAAACATGAAATGTGGGAGATCAAAGCAGTAATCTTTTGGCTCAATTTACATGATTTTCAAGCATAGCTTACTGTGTAAGAAGACAAATCTTGGGAATGGACGGCAGTATATTTATTGCATGCAGTGTATTTTCTTTTTATTAGTGCAGCTGAGGAGGTGCCCGGTCTATTAGAATCATCATGTAACCTTAGCATGCATATTAGCATCCGTTCTGGCATAATGTAGGATGAAAGGCAAGTGTTTGTATCTACATTGCAAGTGTTCTTGAGACCGGTTACTGCTGTGCGCCTCTGAATCCCATGCTGATTTGGCTGAGATTCTGAATACAGAAGCCATCAAATGTGTCGGGAACTGAATGCATTAAACTTGGCATAGAATTGATGAGTTATGTAAAAATAATCCCTAGTGACATAAATGATATAGAAATTTGTGCTTGGACGCTATCTTGCAACAAAAGTCTCCTTTGGTAAGCGTATTATTGCTGAATATCAACACATGTTGTTTTACATTTAGGGTGGGACTTTTCCAAAGTGATCCCTGGAGTCGGCTGCCTTCCACAGGTTCACACATCGGTCAGAAAGATAATTATTGCTTACATAAAAGGCTCTTTTTGATGTTATATTTAGATCTTATACCTTCCCATATATTGGAAGAAAGTGTTTTTTTTTTTTTTAATTTTAATAACTGATCTGTGAGCCTTGTTGACAGCCACACCAATCTGTTCTCCCGTCCTAGTTATATTCTAATGCAGATGTCAGTTAGTGCACCTCCAAAAGTCTGAGGCAACTGACAAGATTATGTCATAACTATGTCACCTGTTAAGGGCATCTGTGGATTTTTGTTTAAAGCTCTTTTTTTACTTTGTTTTAGGTAGAAAGTGAAGAGATTTGGCTTCACTTCCTGTCCCTGTGACACTAGGACAAGTAATAGGGGACAGTAGTTGTCACTGGGGAAAAGAAGGCACAGTCAAAAAATGCAGCATTGCTAGCTGCTCCAGCCCTTTTCCATGTTTTTTCTATTCTTGTTGGAAATATTTCCATAATTTCCTGAATCTGACAGAATGTGAGAGGAAATCTCAGTAGGAACAAAGACAGACATAAAACCTGACATAGGCTCTAACACATTTCCACTCTATTCGTTCAACCTCTGTAGAAATTTAGTGATACTTTATTTACTTACCGTATTTATCGGCGTATAACACGCACTTTTTTCCCCTGAAAATGGGGGCGGCAAATCAGGGGTGCATGTTATACTTTGACAGCGTACCTCGGAGGGGAAGGAGAAGGACGAGCGCCACTGGAATTCACAAGCCACCGTCTCCTCTCCACTCAGCTCTCACTCGACTCTCACGTCACACACACAATCCCGCCTCAGCCACCGGCATTGGACCAGTGTTCTATCTATCACAGGAGCTGGTCCAATGCCGATGGCGGAGGTGGGACTGTGTATGTGACTGCCAACTGAGAGCCGAGTAAACAGGAGATGACAGCTCTGTGATTTCCTGCATTGAGGGATGGTGAGGCTTAATCAGGCAGCTGCATTGATGGGGGAGATGGGCGCGGATCAGGCTGCAGATGGGCGCGGATCAGGCTGCAGATGGGCGCGGATCAGGCTGCAGATGGGCGCAGATCAGGCTGCACATGGGCGCAGATCAGGCTGCATTGATGCTCACTGAACATTTTTTTGCTTCAAAGTGGTTTATTTAAAAAAAAAAAGTTTTTTTCCCCTCTTAAATTGGGGTGCGTGTTATACACGGATCTTATCTGTTTAAAACTTACTAACCTATAAAACTGCTTTTTCCACAAATCAGTGCTTGTCTCGGTGGAGTTTATAGGCATATGTCCTTGCAGTCACACACATTAGGCCATGTTTAGGTAAAAGTCAATTAAACTTCCTTATATGTTTTGGGAAACGCAACAATACAGTACAACCACTGGTATATACTGTATATTGGCCTTACATGCCTCAATACTATGACAGTGGCCATACATTGGGAAATCTCCAGTCAGCTTTCAAAAACAATTGTCTACTAGTTTCCAGGGACCATATTGTAGGCTATAGGTTGGAAATTGATTGAACCCTCAGTTACACTAATAAAGACATTTTCAATCAATTTCCAGACTCTAGTTTTGTGGTTGAAGGATGACAGCAATCCAGTTGCCAAGTGAATGTCTAGCAATGCAGTTTGTTAGCTATTGAGAATGGTGGGTTTTACAGTAAAGGGGTTTACTGCAGATTTTTGCAATTGTGAGTCCTGATGCATATAGATATTACAAAATGTTTATTGTTTTAAATGTGTGATAGGGCATCATGAGTGATTCATATAACACATGTGATAGAACACTCTATTGTTCTGAAACACATTTTGTCAGTTTCTGTCCTGGAGAAATTGCTGTTTGTTTCATTGTGTCCTTTCTCAAACTAATCTCTGAATCGAAGAGTCAGCCACTTGGTGCAGTTTATTCATTCTTGTAGAAATAGATGAGCCTTAAGCTGGCCAAGCATAGCTCTTGTTTTTTCATTCAGTCAGCGGGTTGAACAAAGTCAGATCCAAAGAGGAACTGTTCTCTACTCTGTACTATATCTGAGGTCTGATAGGGTAACAAGCTGATGCTGTTGTGAAAATGCCACTTCAGCAGAGAAAAAAGTCATCTGGGGGCAGCGTGGAATCTGGGACATCTTGTAGGAGATGTGCAACATGTGCCCTGGGTTCCTTGCGCTAGCAACGCCCATGCCTCGTATCTCAGCCTGTCTCAGTTTTTTGCTAGTGTCCTGAGAGAAGCAGACATCTTCTCTCCTCTGAGAGAAGAAAAAGCTTTTTCTTAAAAATTAGATCAAGATTCTTTTTCATGTAGAAGAACCTTACAATCAAAGTTGCCTTCAGCTGAGGCCTGAACATCCGCCTGGCAAAACCTAATACTAGTGTGAACAAAAGGTAGTGTCAGCCTTGGAAATCTGAGAAAACGATACCTTATGCTGTAAAACTCAAGATCCACTAACTGAGCTGATGGACAGGACTTCGACAGGGTAGCGGGGAACCCTCCCCTTAAAGTCATAGGAGTGATCAGTAACAAAGTGTTTTTTAAACTTACTGGAATGGGATATGTTGGAGGGTCTGCTATAGCAGTGTTTCCAAAGCTTGCCCAAGTGAATACCTCGTCAGAATATGAACATTCAAGTATCTACATATTCTTAAAGTGGTCCTTTACCATCCCACCCTACTTTATGTAATTGTACTCTCTTTTATTTATCTATTTGTGTTTGTACCTTTCTCAGGGAAAATATCCCTGCACTTCCTCTATTCCCCCCTAGGTGAAAATTACATTTGCAGCACCCAAAGCCTCTGATGATGGGTCATGCACCACCCGTGTCATTAGGTGTCTGGCTGTCACTTACAGGTTTTTACAGCAGGCCCCCTGATGGGGTGTTGCAGCGCATGCATGTCATCAGGCCAGCTGCAAGAACCTGGAAATGAAGGTCAGCCTCCTGAGGACATCACCAAAGAAGATGCTAGCTTGAGAACTTAATGTACTACCCTATAGAAAACTGTTTGATATGATGAGAGGGAAACATGGGGGTAAGTTAAGTTCCTCTTTAAGAAGTTGTAAATAAGCTTTAAAATAAGTCTACAATGGTCTCTGTGGATGCAAGCACTGTGGTCCAGTTCATCCTCAAAGTTCAATCCAGAAGCACTAACAGCTTTCAAATCATTCCCACAGCAGCTTACCTTACATTTTCCTATCCACATGTCTTCACTCATGTCTGCATTGGTGGCTGCTTGGTGAGTCTTAAAGCGGTAAATACCCCAAAACCAAAAATATAATACATTGCAGCTTACCAGTTATTAGATGTGGTGGCCGCATTCGTTTTTAGTTTTTTTTTTTTTTTTCCCCTGGCGATCTGTCCAGAAACACACTGTACTAGAGTGCCCCCACTCTGGATGAATGAACATAGGGGCACCTTTGGAAAGCAACATTGTCAGTCTGGGTGGAAGGGAGTGTTAGATGTGCTAGCAGATTTAGATACATTAACAGATTGAAGCCACACTCCACCTAATACTTTATAAATAGTTACAGCAACGTTTTTTTTTCCTTTTTGGATAAAGGTTTTACATAAAAGCTGACCATTGTAAGCACCCTTGTCAGTGGTAAATAGGTTGTCTCATCCCTGTAACTGCTACATCTGCAAGACGGCTTGTTCTTTTGAAAAGCAACAGACTTACTGGATGGATCATCAGCAGGTGAAAATAAAAGTAAGAAAGCCTAAAAAAAAGCAAATGCAGCAATCACATCTAAGAATTGGCAAGCTGTAATATAATAAATACTTGCTTTTGGGTTTAATACTGCTTTAAGGTGGGTTCCCTGATGGTGACAACAGTGGACCAAGGTTGTGTAATGTCTGTTAAAACAACCATTTGTAGTTTCTATCAAACGCTTGTGTGACAGGGTGACAATTCCTGATCACAATTAAAAGACAGGGAAACAATGTTGTCACCCTGTAACAAGATGTGACTGAACCAGGGACCTTAATGTCAGGATTACCAGTTATTTTTATGAAAGCTGCAGATATAACAAATTCATATCATATTAAATGAAAGGAGTACTAAAGTCATATTCTTTACCTTAAATATTAATAAAGAGCATTTAGTATTTTTCGCTCTTCCTAACAGCCGGGGGGGTGATATTTCAGTTTCACACTGATTGCAAAAGAACGTGGTTGTTAACCCACTTATATCACTTTACATAATCTTGCTGATTCCCTAATGACAGCTGCTCCTGTGTTTTATTTAAAAAATGCCTACTTTACCTGATTTCAGAGTGGTTCCTTGCAATCATGTCACCAGTCATCTCTCTCCTCTGCCCGGCTGACAGATACAGTGGGCGGGGCCGAGATTCCTGGGGCGCGAAGAGGAGAGGAGAGAGAGAAAGCTGATCGCGGGGAGCCGCTCTGAAACCTGGTAAAGGAGGCATTTTTTAATAAAACACAGAGACAAGAGCAGCTGGCATTAGGGAACCAGCAGTATTGTATATATTTTAAACATTTATGAGAGCATGAGGAGCAGAAGGGGTGGGCACTGACACAGGGGCAGGCAGGGAGGGGAGGGGGAGGAGGACACAGGAGCATAGAGGAGAGAACGGATGATGGAGTCATATAAACTGACCACGGTGTCAGGGCTCAGCAGCCATAATAAACCGTGGTCAGTTTACAAAGGGGAGGGCAGAACCAGGCAGGATCAGCCAGGTATTACAGGTGATACAGGGGGCCCTCTT
This sequence comes from Aquarana catesbeiana, assembly GCF_042186555.1. NCBI lineage: Eukaryota > Metazoa > Chordata > Amphibia > Anura > Ranidae > Aquarana > Aquarana catesbeiana. The sequence goes on from NC_133324.1 coordinate 273,745,593, forward strand.
ACCCTCAATGTAAAGCTGTCTTCCTTCCACTCAGCACCACTGTAAAGGGGGCCATTCACTCACTGACCGCCAATGAAAGAGGGTTCTTCTTATACTGACTGCCAATATAAGAGGGTTCTTTGCCCACTAACCACTAACCATTTAACATGACTGCGACATTATGGCGGATACATCGGACACTTTTGACACTATTTTGGGACTATTGTCATTTATACAGCGATCATTGCTATAAAAATGCACTGATTACTGTGTAAATGACACTGGCAGGGAATGGGTTAAACACTAGGGGGCAATCAAGGGGTTTAGTGTGTCCTAGGGAGGTGTTCTAACTGTAGGGGGGATGGTCTACCACTAACATGACAGCGATCACTGCTCCCGATGACAGGGAGCAGTGGATCTCTGCCATGTTGCTAGGCAGAAAAGGGGAAATGCCTTGTTTACAAAAGCATCTCCCCGTTCTGCCTCTCCTCACCACAATCGTGGGCCGCCGGTGAACATCGAGTTCCCGGGACCCGCGGGCACACCCCCGCGACGTGCGGCGCGTGCGCCAGCTAGGCGGCAAATTCAAAGGGATGTACAGGTACGCCCATTTGCCTGCCAGTGCCATTCTGCCGACGTACATCTGTGTGCGGCGGTTGGCAAGTGGTTAATATTAAATGTCCATGCTTATGTACCATGAGCTGCTGATATACGTAATAATTATTAGCAGGGGTTCCTTGAAACCTGAAAGTAATTTAAAGGGTTCATGCGTGTTAAAAGGGTTGGGAAAGTCTGCTCCAGAGAATCTTCGCTCAAGTTATTACACACTTTTAGGAGACTACGATTCCCCTGAAGTGTCTTTACTTCAGCTGGGAGAACTGTTTATCTGTATGGTGTACCATTGATCCTGTGAAGGTGAGGGAAGACCTGGTCAATACTTTGTAATTAACAGTGTTTTATGCTTGCTGAATTCTGGCAAGTCGGCAGGGAGCTGAGTTGGTTTCTTTGATAGTGCTGCCTTCTGTTAAAATCCTGCGGCTCTAGGCTTATTTTCTGTTATCTTACAGCTGTTAATTGTGACAGAGAGGTAACGTGACCAGCTGTTACCAATTCTACATTAGATTCACACACAGGAGGAGATCTGTGCTTTCTTGCTGTAAATGTGTAGTAACTCACCACTGACAACTGCTGCCCATGGGTCATTGATTCAAAAGTGACATGACACAGGTAGTTTATTTAATAGTTACAAGGGAAACTACAGGACATTAACAAGCTACGTTAAGAGAATAGGAATGCACAGAATTTTATGCAGCAACTTTTCTTCTTTTCTGCTTGCAAACCTAATAGCTGCATTACCTGTCCTCATTCTAAGAGCTAAGTCCTAAGTGCTATAAGCAAGCACAGTAGGCTTACATCTTTAGGCAGGTTATATGTTCCCCCCTAGCTCTCCCTCTGTCTTATCTCACTAACTCTGCTGCTATCTTTATTACCATTGATTTGTATGTGTTTGGTTTTCTCTTCTTTTTTTTTTTTTTTTTTTTTTCTTTAACATTCTGCTTAAAAATTTGTGAATCAGTACTGCTTGGACCTTGAAGAAGGGGACATACCCCGAAAGCTTGTCCTGAAAAATTGTATGTTAGTGCAAATAAAAAAAGTATCACGGACAGTACTCAATTTTCTCTATCTTTAGGCAGCAAAGGTAAAGAGGGTGCTTATCCCCGTACAGTTATCGATCACATATTTTACGTGTCATCATCATTAGAAATACAGGCATTTCATATAAGACCAGGGTTAGGTAACCTTTGGAACATAGTGTGCCGAAAAATGTTTTAAAAAAATTGAGAGTGCCAGCTACATAAAAATGTAAATTTCACACTCTCAATCACAGAAAGGAATTAAAAAGTAAATGCTGTCAACAACATGAATAATAGTAAGAAATAAACACTGAGATCTCTAAGATCAATGCTAAGTGGTAAAGTAAATGGTAACTTACCCTTGTTCCTGTGTATTACAAGGTAAGTATGGTAAGCTTGAAACAAATATGCCAGCTGGCTAATTCAGTTCAGTTATACAGTTGGAAATAACGTGTGAGGTGATAGTGGGCAACCTAATAAAGTTCTCTCAGGTCAGGCCCAATTCCTGCATCATCACACTTCAAATCCATCCCAATTCCTGCACCTTCACACTTCAGATCCGTCCCAATTCTTGCACCTTTACACCTCAGATTTGCCCCAATTCCTGTACCTTCACACCTCAGATCAACCCAAATCCTTGCACCATCACACTTCAAATCAACCTAATTTCTGCACCTTCACACCTCAGATCACCCCAATTCCTTCACCATCACACCTCAGATGAGGCCCAATTTCTGCACCTTCACATCTCAGATTAGTTAAAATTCCTGTACCATCAGACCTCAGGTCAGCTCCAATTCCTGCACTTTCACACCTCAGATCACCCCAAATCCTGCACCTTCACACCTGTGATCAGCCCCAGTTCCTCCACCATCACGTCTCAGATGAGGCCCAATTCTGCACGTTCAGATCTCAAATAAGCCCAATTACTGCACCTTCACACCTGAGAACACCCCATTTCCTGTTTTTTCACACCTCAGAACAATCCCAATTCCTGCACCATCAGAACCCAGATCCCCTCAATTCTTGCACCTTCACACCTCAGATCAGTCCCAATTTCTGCATCATCAGACCTCAGGTCAGTCCCAATTCCTTTACCTTCACACCTCAGGCCAGCCCCAATTCCTGCAACTTCACAACTCATATCACCCAATTCCTGCAACTTCACAGCTCAGAAGAGGCCCAATTTCTGCACCATCAGACCTCAGATCACCCCAGTTCTTGCACCTTTACACCTCCAATCAACCCAATTCCTGAAACTTCACATCTCAGATCACCCCAATTCTTGCACCTTCACACCTCAGAACAGTCCCAATTCCTGCACCATCAGACCTCAGGTCAGTCTCTATTCCTTTACTTTCACACCTCAGGCCAGCCACAATTCCTACATCATCAGATCTCAGGTCAGTCCCAATTCCTGTACCTTCACACCTCAGTCCAGCCCCAAATCCTGCAACTTCACACCTCAGATGAGGTCCAATTTCTGCACCATCAGACCTCAGGTCACCCTAACTCCTGCACCTTCACACCTCAAACCAACCCAATTCCTGCAACTTCACACCTCACATCACCCTAATTTCCTGCACCTTCACACCTCAGATCAACCCAATTCCTGCACCTTTACACATCAGATCAACCGAATTCCTGCACCTTCACACCTCAGGTCAGTGACAATTCCTGCACCCCCCCCCCCCTCCCCTGGTCACTCCAATTTCCTGAACCTTCACACCTCAGATCAACTCATATCCTGCATCTTCACACCTCACATCAACCCAATTTTTGCACCTCAGGTCAGCCCCAATTCCTGCAACCCCCCCCCCCCCCAGGTCATCACAATTTCTGCACTTTCAGCTCTCAAATAAGCCCTAATTCCTGCACCTTCACCCTACAGGTCAGCCCAAATTCCTGCACCTTCACACATCTAGTCAGTCCCAATTCCTGAACCTTTTAAATTAGTAGTTCCCAAAAGCTAGGTAAATACTAGTCCAAAATGAGAGCAGCAGCCTGGGGAGTTTAACTCCACACCAGGGCCACATCTAGCCTGTGTTATGTGGGAGTGTAGTAAAAAAATGTCAGGGGGCAGAGAACAGGAGGCCAACGAGGCAGACTATAGCAATTTGCAGGGCAGTGTACATAGCCGTTAGTTTGTAGGACATTGTGCAGGGGTCAGCACGGCAGAGGGTGGAAAGTCAGAGGGACAGTGTACAGGGGGCAGCAGGGCAGAGGATATGGAGTCAGTAGTGCAGTGTACATGGGTCAGTAGTACAGTGTACAAGGTTCAGCCTGGAAAATGATGGGTTCAGCAGGACACTGGACAGGAGTTAGCAGTACAGATGATAGGGTCACTGCTCTTAGGGCACTCAGGATAGGGGTCAGCAGGGTGCTGGACAGGAGCCAGCAGAGCATAGGACAGGGGTCAACAGTGTGGGGGACAGGAGTCAGCAGGGAGTGTACAGGGGCTAGCAGGGCAGTGTACATGGGTCAGCAGAGCAGAGGACAAGGGGCCAGTAGTGCAATGTACATGGGTCAGTAGTGCAGTGTATAGGGTTTAGACTGGCAACTGATAGGGTGAGCAATGCAGATGACCGGGTCACTGCTGGCAGGGCACTCAGCAGAGCTTCTGTTCTCAGCATAAAACAGGGGTCAGCAGGGTGGTGGACAGAGGCCAGCAGAATATAGGACGGGATAAACAGGGTGAACAGGGGTCAACAGGGAAGTTTACAGGGATCAGCAGTGCAGAGGACAGGGGTCAGCAGGGCAGTGTACAGGGGTCAACAGATCAGTGGACAGGGGTCAGCAGGGCAGTGTACAGGGGTCAGCAGGGCAGAGGACAGGGGCCAGCAGGAAGGAAGACAGGGGTCAGCAAGGTGGTGTAGAGGGGTCAGCAGTGCAGAGGACAGGGACCAGCAGGTCAGAGGACATGTGCTGTGTGGGGACCAGGAGCACTGCCGCATGTCCTGTGGCCAGGCTCTGTTCAGGGCGGGAGGGGAAAGATAAGCTCACCAATCCGGACACAGCATCCAAGGAGGGGTGCATCAGTCCCCTAGATTCAGCCATGCGAGTGAGGTGGGCAGGATTCGAGGCGGGCGGAAACTGAGGTAGAAGGAAACAGCCCTGCTCTCTTGTGTGTACTAAACCACAGCAGCAGTCACTGCCGGCTGGCTTTCTTGATGTGTGGGTCCAAGGTTTTCTTTACGTGCCGTTATGAATGCAGCGGCGTACCATCTCTGGCACGCGTGTCGGTGGATTCCGTCCCCTGTATAAGACTGTTTACACAGTCACAATATTTTGAGCTGGGTGAAGACCAGCAAAACTGTGTTATAGAGATGATTTTAGCATATAACACAGTGTTATCTATGGATGGTTCTACATTCATTTTAGTTTGTACTTGAACATTTAAATCCATTTAAAATATCCAGATAAAATTAAACTCCCTTCCCACCCTGTCTAATGATTGTCTAGTCATTGGCATGAAAAAATTCATGTCCCTTTTACTTGCCTAAAGTCAAGGTCACATGATGCTCCAGTACCAAGTTTTCTATCCTTTCTTTACTGATGGGGTTCTTCTTTGGGTTCCTATGCCACTGCAAGGGGCAATGTTCTTTTAAGATCCAGAAGCATGAGGGGGACTCCAGGGGACCAATATTCTTGTGTACATTTGTAGCTCTTGGTTAGTGGTCCCCAGGAGCTGAAATCAATATCAGTGACAGTGGACTAAGGTAGTTATACCTTGCTTCCTCTGGTAAGAAAAATACAAATTCTTGTAGTATGAGTTAAAGGAGCGTGGAAGGGAGTTCATATTTTGCCCAGAATAGGGCTTTAAAAATGCACAGCAGGAAAATAATAGGAAGCTGAGAGGAGAGCCATATTCCATCCCTAAATGGGAATGCAGTAACAGTATTCCAAAAAATAGAGGTGGGTACACATGCATAGTTTTTTTTTTCATTCAACCAGTGGCTTGAATGAAAAAAAGTGACAGATCCCTCCATCAACACAATGATGTGTGATCTCAGAACAGTCCCAATTCCTGCATCATCAGACCTCAAGTCAGTCTCTAGTCCTGTACTTTCACACCTCAGGCCAGCTACAAGTGCAACTTCACACCTCAGATGAGGTCTAAATTCTGCACCATCAGACCTCAGGTCACCCTAACTCCTGCACCTTCACACCTCAAACCAACCCAATTCCTGCAACTTCACACCTCACATCACCCTAATTTCCTGCACCTTCACACCTCAGATCAACCCAATTCCTGCATCTTCACACCTCACATAAACCCAATTTTTGCACCTTCACACCTCAGGTCAGTCCCAACTCCTGCACCTTCACACATCAGATCAACCCAATTCCTGCACCTTCACACCTCAAGTCAGTGACAATTCCTGCACCTAATCCCCTCGCCTGGTCACTCCAATTTCCTGCACCTTCACACCTCAGATCAACCCATATCCTGTATCTTCACACCTCACATCATCCCAATTTTTGCACCTCAGGTGAGCCCTAATTCCTGCAACCCCCCCCCCCCCCCCCCGTCACCACAATTCTGCACCTTCAGATCTCAAATAAGCCTCAATTTTTGCACCATCACACCTCAGATTATTTCCAATTCCTGCTCCTTCACATCTCAGGTCAGTCCGAGTTCCTGCACCGTCACACCTCAGATCACCCTAATTCCTGAAACTTCACAACTCAGATTACCCCAATTTGGGGTAACATGCAAAGGGTAGCATGCAAAACATGCATAGTTTTTTTTTTTTCATTCAAGCCACTGGTTGAATTAAAAAAAACTGACAGATCCCTCCAACAACACAATGATGTGTGATGCAGGGATCTCCCATTAAGCTATTGTATTCTGATAAGAGGACTCACCTGCTGCCAGAATACACTGATCAGCGCTTGCAGCCTTTGGTTAAAAGTGCTAATTCAATGCTGGTTTTCCAACAAGACCATGTGACTGAAGCCAGTCATTAGACCAGATTCTGTTGAACAAAGAAGCGTATACACACATACTGAAAGTCAGACAGTTCCTGCTGAACCGGCCATCTTTCGGTATGTGTGTACCCTGTTTAAGCCCTTATATAAGTGCAAGTGGGATTTATTTATCCTTCAATGCCAGCATTACTACAGCTAATAACAAATCATTTGAACATTTATCAGTGTAAGGAAAATCTGTAATTTACCTGTGCAACAGCTTTTCTTCACAGAAAGCCCTCAGCAAAACATACTCACCCTTTTTTCCCTCTTCCACTGCTCTTTTCGGCCAACAGGATTGATGGGGGAGTAGGTGTTTCATTCCCATTCCTCTCATTGGTCAGCAATGGTGCTTGGTGCTTGTCCCATCACTGAGGTAATCAACTCTGTGTAAAGCAGCTTGGACCTTAAACAGGGCTTTCTTTTCTTGCTCCTGGCAGCTAAATGAAGTGGTGGTGGAGGAAAGGTGAGTATATGCTGCCATTGAATGGGAAAGCAAAGGTTTTCTTTAGGGAAATGAATGTCAAAAGGGGCCAACACTCACACACTGCACTGTATCTTTGGAAAAGCAGTGTTTTCACCCCAGGACAAGAAGTTTGCTAGGAATACAGAACACCTCTCCTTCTCCTGACCTCCATAATATCTGGGGGATGTTCTGTAGTTATTAGTAGTGAACTGGGCAGAGCTGAAAACACTGGTTGAGATAACTTTGAGAGCATTTGAATTTACAAGCTTAAATGATTTTAAACAGGATCAGTAGATCATTTTTTTTGCACTTATTGAACAGATATAACAAAACATATTCAATATATTTAACAGATATAAAGTGTAGGAAAAAAAGAGGTTTACATATCATTTAGGTAACTGAAGACTTTTATTGGTTGCTTTTGCCCTTCGCCGCAGTATATACACTTTTTGTTTGCACCCCACTCCTCTGTTTAGCGGCTGTACTTCTGGATATGGAGAAACATGGGACCTTGGCCTCTTCCTCTTATGTGACTGCACTGTTGCTTGATGATTGGCCCAGGAGTAGAACACGGAAAGAGAGCCCTCAGTTTGGCGTGAGTTCTAAATGGAGCAGCTTGTAGCATACACAGACATAAGACTTACTTCCCTCCCACAGGATGAATAGAGCTGTTGTAGTGTGAAGTAAAGGTATATGCTGCAGGAGGTAGGGGGCAACAAAGCAACCTTGTTTTATTTGCCCTGCATAGGAAAGCATACGTTTACTTAAAAAAAAAAAAAAAAAAAAAATTAATTTAGCCAAAATTGCCATAAGCATTGGCAAGAGCATACTGTAAATGTATGGTACTAAAACTTTTTTCTACCAGCTGAAATCTGTTCAAGTCCTGAATATGCTCTAGACTTTCCCTAATAGACAGCAATAAATACATCAGTTCCCTAGAGGAGGAAGTTCATGTATGGCCTCCCTCCCATGTTAGGAGCTTTGTCTTGTTGGTCCTGCATATTGTGTTCCTGCCATATGTGCAGAACTATCTATTGGCTAAATAGAATAAGCTGGCCACTCATGTTGGCAGAAGAGAAAAACAGATTTTTATGTATTTTTTGATTCAAACCTGTTATCATCGATGTGCAGAGGAGGAGGGAAAGCCAAAAGAAATGCTGCTTTTTTATTCATCTGTGTGTTAAATCATATTCAAAAATGTTGTCATACATGTAGCAAGTTTCTGTCAATTTTAACCTCTTAAAAAAGCTTTTCATCTTAAATGTTGCAAAGATCAAGGTAACCAAAAGGTACCACAAGGAAAATATACATTTTTATCTATATAGCAGGGTTGTTTTTGCAGTCAAAAGGTGGTTGTGAGTGGCGCAATTGCTAGAAAATTGACAGGCCAGCATTTGTTTTTTCTTAGAATTTTTTTCTCATAGCTGTTCCTTAGTTTTTAAGAAAAAAAAAAATCTGAGATTAGAAATTAGTAGTGTTTTCTGGAGTTTCCCTTTATCTAAACTAACCTAAATTGAATCTAATGCTGCCTAGCAATCTTTTTGTTGGGGGTCACAACATGGTAAGAGGTGTTGCAAATGAGATGGCTACCAACAAGAGGTTTGCACTTCCAAGTGTTTCCTGTCACTAGAGTGCAGTCTTAAAGAAGAATTAAATCTTCCTATCCTTTACAGCCTAGTCTCTGTTTAATCTGCAGTTGTGCTGCACATGTGATCAGCTATCACACTAGCCATTTGATGGCTTGATAGTTCAGTTAAAAGCTAACATAAACACATTAGTAACTGTCTGCATGCCTTGAATGTAACTCTTTTAGGAAACAATGAAATTGGTCTGTTTCTTGCACTTTATTTTAGACTTTGTTTCAGTCAATTAAGTTTCTTTGTTAGGCTGCTGAGCTGGGATTCATTATGCAGCTGTTTGGATCAGCTAATCCTTGGCACCACCTTGGAGGCCATACCAAGATGCTGCTTTTCCCAGACACTTGTGTTGCAGTTTGTTAGCTGCAGATCGCTTTAAACTGAACTGCTCGACTGCACAGTCATCTGACCTAGATTAAGTCGGTCGATGCCACAGCAGCGTACATCAGCCTCAGGGAGGAACCTGAGGCCTTGCTGTGGTGAGAGAAGTAGAAAGCATTCCAGCTTGAGTAGAACTTCACATTCCTGCTTTTTCTGCTACCCACATTCCTGGTGTTTACAATTGGCAAGCCTAAATGAACAACGTCTGGACACAGGGGAAGGTTCTCATTACCCAGAAGTGTTCAGGGATCTTTCTCTCAGAGGGTGTACGCTAGTTGTGGACCTCCTAGTCTCCAGGTTCAGCAACAAACTAGACAGGTTTGTCTTTAGATGCAGGGAAACATTAGATGACCTGGTGGCTTTTTTAAATAAGTGCAACTTGATCTACGCCTTTCCTCCTTTGACGCTCCTTCTTTATCTGCTCTAAAGGGTTGAGAAGGGGGATATTCTGGTGATTCCCATTGAACTGGTCCAGGAGGATGTGGTACCCAACCTCTTCAGACTCCTGGCAGACATCCCGTACGTTTTCTCATATCGTACAGATCTCATGTCCCAAGGACCAGTTTACCTCCTTGCTTAATGTTCGCTAACTTTCACGACTTGGCAGGTTCTAAGGGACAGGGGTTTTTCTGACTCAGTCATTCCTACTCTCTTGAAAGCCAGGAAGTCCACAGCATGGCAGGTCTAATATCACACATGGAAGGCATACTTTTCTTGGTTTGAGGTGCCGAAATTTCCTAAAAATAAATTATTAATAATAATATTACACAGGACTGATCCTGACCATTCTTCAAGCTGGACTTAACATTTAAAACAAAATTGAGACAACTGAAGTTTGTTTCATTATGGCCAAAGTCCTATTGCTTCACAATCCCTCATCCGTCCTTTGTACGACCTGTACAGCATCCAGTGATTCTATGGGATCTCAACTCAGTTCTCTCAGCTCTTCAAAGCCCACATTGTGAACCTATCAGAGAAATTCCTTTGTCTTCTGTAGCTCATAAAGTGGCTTTTCTCATTGCTATCACTTCTGATTCTTTACAAGAACATGGTTGTTTTGAGGCTCAAAGCCTGTATTACCTTCCACCTTAACCAGGACATTGTTCTTCTATCCTTATACCGCTCCGGTTTCTTTCACCTTAACAAGGACATAGTTTTTTCCTCTCTCTGTCCCACTCTGGTTCATCCCAAGGAGATATCTTTCCATTGCTTGGATGTAGTTTGAGCTTTTTGTGTCTAGCTTTTAGCAAGTAACATCTTCTGTCAGACAGATTGACTTACTGGTTTGTTATTCTGGAAGGTCCTCACAAGGGACAACCTGCTTCCCATTGTACCATTTCTTAGTTGTTTAAGCAGGTCATTGTTATTTGTGAGTGCTTCCCGGCTTATAGGTATCAAGCATTAATCTGGTCTTCTGTTCAGATATTCTTAAATTTTTACCAGATGGATTTTCAAACATCTTTGGATTAAATCTTTGGACATAAGGTCCTGCAAGCAGATCTTAAGCTGCAGGTATCGCCGGTGTTTTTGTTTTCACCGTGTTTTTTTTTTTCTTGGGCTGTTAGTGCTGTGTTTAGTTCAGTTCAGTTCCTTCAGTTGTACTGCTTTGGTCCCAATGTTTTGCAATTCTTCTGATCCTGTGCCCCTTGAACTCCAAAAGTGATTCACATAAATCATATATGTATATTATACCACTGTATTTTTATTTGTTTTTATTCCTCTAACTACCTTATTTCTGCAGCACTGTTATGTGATCCCTACCTGTTCTTTGGCATCTGCAGGGAAAGATCCTTGGGAGGGGCTTCTAATACTCTGCTAATGTATGCTCTCTACAGTTTGAGTCTGTGTCTGGCAAGCCATGATTGGTGCTGTGTCAGTCACATGATGAAGAAAAAAACTGTTTCAGAAGAGCAATTCAAATTAGATTATAAATATCAAATAGCTGTTTTACAGCTCCCACTAAATCTTTATTGAACATCAAATTTGTATTTTTGTGCATTATTATGGTGTAGGCAAAGTTAAAGATGATTGACACTAGCTATCATTTTGTTCCAACCGCATCTGCATCCTAGGTTCTTTTTTTTACTTTACAGGTATTAGCAATTCCATCAGATACAGTGCCTTGAAAAAGTATTCATACCCCTTGAAATTTTCCACGTTTTGTCATGTTACAACTAAAAACGTAAATGTCTTTTATTGGGATTTGATGTGATAGACCAACACAAAGTGGCAAATAATTGTGAAGTGGAAGAAAAATTATAAATGGTTTTCAATTTTTTTTTACAAATAAATATCTGAAAAGTGTAGCGTGCATTTGTATTCAGCCCCCTTTAATCTCATACCCCTAACTAAAACCAATTGAAAACAATTGCCTCCAGAAGTCACCTAATTAGTAAATAGAGTCCACATGTGTGTAATTTAATCTCAGTATAAATACAGCTGTTCCGTGAAGCCCTTAGAGGTTTGTTAGAGAACCTTAGTGAACAAACAGCATCATGAAGGTCAAGGAACACACCAGCAGGTCAGGGATAAAGTTGTGGAGAAGTTTAAAGCAGGTTTCGGTTATAAAAAAAATATCCCAAGCATTGAACATCTTACGGAACTGTTCAATCCATCATCCCGAAAATGGAAAGAGTATGGCACAACTGCAAACCTACCAAGAGATGGCCGTCTACCTAAACTGACAGACCAGGCAAGGAGAACATTAATCAGAGAAGCAGCCAAGAGGCCAATGGTAACTCTGAAGGCGCTGCAGAGATCCACAGCTCAGGTGGGAGGATCTGTCCACAGGCCAACTCTTAGTCGTGCACTCCACAAATCTGGCCTTTATGGAAGAGTGGCAATAAGAAAACCATTGTTAAAAGAAAGCCATAAGATGTCCTGTTTGCAGGAAGCCAAGTGGGGGAACACAGCAAACATATGGAAGAAGGTGCTCTGGTCAGATGAGACCAAAAGTAAACTTTTTGGCCTCAAAGCAAAATGCTATGTGTGATGGAAAACTAACACTGCACATCACCCTGAACACACCATCTCCACTGTGAAACATGGCGGTGGCAGCATCATGTTGTGGGGATGCTTTTCTTCAGCAGGGACAGGGAAGCTGGCCAGAGTTGATAGGGAGATGGATGAAGCAAATATAGGGCAATCTTAGAAGAAAACCTGTTAAGAGTCTGCAAAAGACTTGAGACTGGGGCAGAGGTTCACCTTCCAGCAGGACAATGACCCTAAACATACAACCAGAGCTACAATGGAATGGCTTAGATCAAAGCATATTCATGTGTTAGAATGGCCCAGTCAAAGTCCAGGCCTAAATCTAATTGAGAATGTGTGGCAAGACTTGAAAATTGCTGTTCACAGATGCTCTCCATCCAACCTGACATAGCTTGTGCTAGTCTGCAAAGAAGAATAGGCAAAAATGTCACTCTCTAGAGTGTCTAGAGAGAACCAAAGGTGGTTCTACAAAGTATTGACTCAGGAGGGCTAAATACAAATGCACGGCAAACTTTTCAGATATTTGTTTGTAAAAAAAATTAGAAAACCATTTATCATTTTCCTTCCACTTCACAATTATGTGCCACTTTGTGTTGGTCTACGTTTTTGGTTGTAACATGACAAAATGTGGAAAATGTCGCCCCCATAGTGTTTAGCAATAGGAGGACATGGAGGAAGAGGGAGGGAGGGGGAGTGTCATTTACCACTGTGTATACGCCCACTTGTGTCACTCTACAGTCATGTGGGCTGCATAGATTTAAAAAAAGGGGGAAATTAAGAGTTTAGAGGGGAACTGAAACAAAGAATGTCCTGTAGAGGACACCAGCTGTTTTGCACAATATCAACCTGCAGTGGAGACAGAGAGAAGATGGGAGGGACAGCTGAAGTCAGGATCAACCAGGTATATTTCACTCTACACAAAACCAATGCTTTACTGGCTTTGTGGTTATGAACATTCTGTTATATAGCATGTAATTCACACACAGGAGGAGATCTGTGCTTTCTTGCTGTAAATGTGTAGTAACTCACCACTGACAACTGCTGCCCATGGGTCATTGATTCAAAAGTGACATGACACAGGTAGTTTATTTAATAGTTACAAGGGAAACTACAGGACATTAACAAGCTACGTTAAGAGAATAGGAATGCACAGAATTTTATGCAGCAACTTTTCTTCTTTTCTGCTTGCAAACCTAATAGCTGCATTACCTGTCCTCATTCTAAGAGCTAAGTCCTAAGTGCTATAAGCAAGCACAGTAGGCTTACATCTTTAGGCAGGTTATATGTTCCCCCCTAGCTCTCCCTCTGTCTTATCTCACTAACTCTGCTGCTATCTTTATTACCATTGATTTGTATGTGTTTGGTTTTCTCTTCTTTTTTTTTTTTTTTTTTTTTTCTTTAACATTCTGCTTAAAAATTTGTGAATCAGTACTGCTTGGACCTTGAAGAAGGGGACATACCCCGAAAGCTTGTCCTGAAAAATTGTATGTTAGTGCAAATAAAAAAAGTATCACGGACAGTACTCAATTTTCTCTATCTTTAGGCAGCAAAGGTAAAGAGGGTGCTTATCCCCGTACAGTTATCGATCACATATTTTACGTGTCATCATCATTAGAAATACAGGCATTTCATATAAGACCAGGGTTAGGTAACCTTTGGAACATAGTGTGCCGAAAAATGTTTTAAAAAAATTGAGAGTGCCAGCTACATAAAAATGTAAATTTCACACTCTCAATCACAGAAAGGAATTAAAAAGTAAATGCTGTCAACAACATGAATAATAGTAAGAAATAAACACTGAGATCTCTAAGATCAATGCTAAGTGGTAAAGTAAATGGTAACTTACCCTTGTTCCTGTGTATTACAAGGTAAGTATGGTAAGCTTGAAACAAATATGCCAGCTGGCTAATTCAGTTCAGTTATACAGTTGGAAATAACGTGTGAGGTGATAGTGGGCAACCTAATAAAGTTCTCTCAGGTCAGGCCCAATTCCTGCATCATCACACTTCAAATCCATCCCAATTCCTGCACCTTCACACTTCAGATCCGTCCCAATTCTTGCACCTTTACACCTCAGATTTGCCCCAATTCCTGTACCTTCACACCTCAGATCAACCCAAATCCTTGCACCATCACACTTCAAATCAACCTAATTTCTGCACCTTCACACCTCAGATCACCCCAATTCCTTCACCATCACACCTCAGATGAGGCCCAATTTCTGCACCTTCACATCTCAGATTAGTTAAAATTCCTGTACCATCAGACCTCAGGTCAGCTCCAATTCCTGCACTTTCACACCTCAGATCACCCCAAATCCTGCACCTTCACACCTGTGATCAGCCCCAGTTCCTCCACCATCACGTCTCAGATGAGGCCCAATTCTGCACGTTCAGATCTCAAATAAGCCCAATTACTGCACCTTCACACCTGAGAACACCCCATTTCCTGTTTTTTCACACCTCAGAACAATCCCAATTCCTGCACCATCAGAACCCAGATCCCCTCAATTCTTGCACCTTCACACCTCAGATCAGTCCCAATTTCTGCATCATCAGACCTCAGGTCAGTCCCAATTCCTTTACCTTCACACCTCAGGCCAGCCCCAATTCCTGCAACTTCACAACTCATATCACCCAATTCCTGCAACTTCACAGCTCAGAAGAGGCCCAATTTCTGCACCATCAGACCTCAGATCACCCCAGTTCTTGCACCTTTACACCTCCAATCAACCCAATTCCTGAAACTTCACATCTCAGATCACCCCAATTCTTGCACCTTCACACCTCAGAACAGTCCCAATTCCTGCACCATCAGACCTCAGGTCAGTCTCTATTCCTTTACTTTCACACCTCAGGCCAGCCACAATTCCTACATCATCAGATCTCAGGTCAGTCCCAATTCCTGTACCTTCACACCTCAGTCCAGCCCCAAATCCTGCAACTTCACACCTCAGATGAGGTCCAATTTCTGCACCATCAGACCTCAGGTCACCCTAACTCCTGCACCTTCACACCTCAAACCAACCCAATTCCTGCAACTTCACACCTCACATCACCCTAATTTCCTGCACCTTCACACCTCAGATCAACCCAATTCCTGCACCTTTACACATCAGATCAACCGAATTCCTGCACCTTCACACCTCAGGTCAGTGACAATTCCTGCACCCCCCCCCCCCTCCCCTGGTCACTCCAATTTCCTGAACCTTCACACCTCAGATCAACTCATATCCTGCATCTTCACACCTCACATCAACCCAATTTTTGCACCTCAGGTCAGCCCCAATTCCTGCAACCCCCCCCCCCCCCAGGTCATCACAATTTCTGCACTTTCAGCTCTCAAATAAGCCCTAATTCCTGCACCTTCACCCTACAGGTCAGCCCAAATTCCTGCACCTTCACACATCTAGTCAGTCCCAATTCCTGAACCTTTTAAATTAGTAGTTCCCAAAAGCTAGGTAAATACTAGTCCAAAATGAGAGCAGCAGCCTGGGGAGTTTAACTCCACACCAGGGCCACATCTAGCCTGTGTTATGTGGGAGTGTAGTAAAAAAATGTCAGGGGGCAGAGAACAGGAGGCCAACGAGGCAGACTATAGCAATTTGCAGGGCAGTGTACATAGCCGTTAGTTTGTAGGACATTGTGCAGGGGTCAGCACGGCAGAGGGTGGAAAGTCAGAGGGACAGTGTACAGGGGGCAGCAGGGCAGAGGATATGGAGTCAGTAGTGCAGTGTACATGGGTCAGTAGTACAGTGTACAAGGTTCAGCCTGGAAAATGATGGGTTCAGCAGGACACTGGACAGGAGTTAGCAGTACAGATGATAGGGTCACTGCTCTTAGGGCACTCAGGATAGGGGTCAGCAGGGTGCTGGACAGGAGCCAGCAGAGCATAGGACAGGGGTCAACAGTGTGGGGGACAGGAGTCAGCAGGGAGTGTACAGGGGCTAGCAGGGCAGTGTACATGGGTCAGCAGAGCAGAGGACAAGGGGCCAGTAGTGCAATGTACATGGGTCAGTAGTGCAGTGTATAGGGTTTAGACTGGCAACTGATAGGGTGAGCAATGCAGATGACCGGGTCACTGCTGGCAGGGCACTCAGCAGAGCTTCTGTTCTCAGCATAAAACAGGGGTCAGCAGGGTGGTGGACAGAGGCCAGCAGAATATAGGACGGGATAAACAGGGTGAACAGGGGTCAACAGGGAAGTTTACAGGGATCAGCAGTGCAGAGGACAGGGGTCAGCAGGGCAGTGTACAGGGGTCAACAGATCAGTGGACAGGGGTCAGCAGGGCAGTGTACAGGGGTCAGCAGGGCAGAGGACAGGGGCCAGCAGGAAGGAAGACAGGGGTCAGCAAGGTGGTGTAGAGGGGTCAGCAGTGCAGAGGACAGGGACCAGCAGGTCAGAGGACATGTGCTGTGTGGGGACCAGGAGCACTGCCGCATGTCCTGTGGCCAGGCTCTGTTCAGGGCGGGAGGGGAAAGATAAGCTCACCAATCCGGACACAGCATCCAAGGAGGGGTGCATCAGTCCCCTAGATTCAGCCATGCGAGTGAGGTGGGCAGGATTCGAGGCGGGCGGAAACTGAGGTAGAAGGAAACAGCCCTGCTCTCTTGTGTGTACTAAACCACAGCAGCAGTCACTGCCGGCTGGCTTTCTTGATGTGTGGGTCCAAGGTTTTCTTTACGTGCCGTTATGAATGCAGCGGCGTACCATCTCTGGCACGCGTGTCGGTGGATTCCGTCCCCTGTATAAGACTGTTTACACAGTCACAATATTTTGAGCTGGGTGAAGACCAGCAAAACTGTGTTATAGAGATGATTTTAGCATATAACACAGTGTTATCTATGGATGGTTCTACATTCATTTTAGTTTGTACTTGAACATTTAAATCCATTTAAAATATCCAGATAAAATTAAACTCCCTTCCCACCCTGTCTAATGATTGTCTAGTCATTGGCATGAAAAAATTCATGTCCCTTTTACTTGCCTAAAGTCAAGGTCACATGATGCTCCAGTACCAAGTTTTCTATCCTTTCTTTACTGATGGGGTTCTTCTTTGGGTTCCTATGCCACTGCAAGGGGCAATGTTCTTTTAAGATCCAGAAGCATGAGGGGGACTCCAGGGGACCAATATTCTTGTGTACATTTGTAGCTCTTGGTTAGTGGTCCCCAGGAGCTGAAATCAATATCAGTGACAGTGGACTAAGGTAGTTATACCTTGCTTCCTCTGGTAAGAAAAATACAAATTCTTGTAGTATGAGTTAAAGGAGCGTGGAAGGGAGTTCATATTTTGCCCAGAATAGGGCTTTAAAAATGCACAGCAGGAAAATAATAGGAAGCTGAGAGGAGAGCCATATTCCATCCCTAAATGGGAATGCAGTAACAGTATTCCAAAAAATAGAGGTGGGTACACATGCATAGTTTTTTTTTTCATTCAACCAGTGGCTTGAATGAAAAAAAGTGACAGATCCCTCCATCAACACAATGATGTGTGATCTCAGAACAGTCCCAATTCCTGCATCATCAGACCTCAAGTCAGTCTCTAGTCCTGTACTTTCACACCTCAGGCCAGCTACAAGTGCAACTTCACACCTCAGATGAGGTCTAAATTCTGCACCATCAGACCTCAGGTCACCCTAACTCCTGCACCTTCACACCTCAAACCAACCCAATTCCTGCAACTTCACACCTCACATCACCCTAATTTCCTGCACCTTCACACCTCAGATCAACCCAATTCCTGCATCTTCACACCTCACATAAACCCAATTTTTGCACCTTCACACCTCAGGTCAGTCCCAACTCCTGCACCTTCACACATCAGATCAACCCAATTCCTGCACCTTCACACCTCAAGTCAGTGACAATTCCTGCACCTAATCCCCTCGCCTGGTCACTCCAATTTCCTGCACCTTCACACCTCAGATCAACCCATATCCTGTATCTTCACACCTCACATCATCCCAATTTTTGCACCTCAGGTGAGCCCTAATTCCTGCAACCCCCCCCCCCCCCCCCGTCACCACAATTCTGCACCTTCAGATCTCAAATAAGCCTCAATTTTTGCACCATCACACCTCAGATTATTTCCAATTCCTGCTCCTTCACATCTCAGGTCAGTCCGAGTTCCTGCACCGTCACACCTCAGATCACCCTAATTCCTGAAACTTCACAACTCAGATTACCCCAATTTGGGGTAACATGCAAAGGGTAGCATGCAAAACATGCATAGTTTTTTTTTTTTCATTCAAGCCACTGGTTGAATTAAAAAAAACTGACAGATCCCTCCAACAACACAATGATGTGTGATGCAGGGATCTCCCATTAAGCTATTGTATTCTGATAAGAGGACTCACCTGCTGCCAGAATACACTGATCAGCGCTTGCAGCCTTTGGTTAAAAGTGCTAATTCAATGCTGGTTTTCCAACAAGACCATGTGACTGAAGCCAGTCATTAGACCAGATTCTGTTGAACAAAGAAGCGTATACACACATACTGAAAGTCAGACAGTTCCTGCTGAACCGGCCATCTTTCGGTATGTGTGTACCCTGTTTAAGCCCTTATATAAGTGCAAGTGGGATTTATTTATCCTTCAATGCCAGCATTACTACAGCTAATAACAAATCATTTGAACATTTATCAGTGTAAGGAAAATCTGTAATTTACCTGTGCAACAGCTTTTCTTCACAGAAAGCCCTCAGCAAAACATACTCACCCTTTTTTCCCTCTTCCACTGCTCTTTTCGGCCAACAGGATTGATGGGGGAGTAGGTGTTTCATTCCCATTCCTCTCATTGGTCAGCAATGGTGCTTGGTGCTTGTCCCATCACTGAGGTAATCAACTCTGTGTAAAGCAGCTTGGACCTTAAACAGGGCTTTCTTTTCTTGCTCCTGGCAGCTAAATGAAGTGGTGGTGGAGGAAAGGTGAGTATATGCTGCCATTGAATGGGAAAGCAAAGGTTTTCTTTAGGGAAATGAATGTCAAAAGGGGCCAACACTCACACACTGCACTGTATCTTTGGAAAAGCAGTGTTTTCACCCCAGGACAAGAAGTTTGCTAGGAATACAGAACACCTCTCCTTCTCCTGACCTCCATAATATCTGGGGGATGTTCTGTAGTTATTAGTAGTGAACTGGGCAGAGCTGAAAACACTGGTTGAGATAACTTTGAGAGCATTTGAATTTACAAGCTTAAATGATTTTAAACAGGATCAGTAGATCATTTTTTTTGCACTTATTGAACAGATATAACAAAACATATTCAATATATTTAACAGATATAAAGTGTAGGAAAAAAAGAGGTTTACATATCATTTAGGTAACTGAAGACTTTTATTGGTTGCTTTTGCCCTTCGCCGCAGTATATACACTTTTTGTTTGCACCCCACTCCTCTGTTTAGCGGCTGTACTTCTGGATATGGAGAAACATGGGACCTTGGCCTCTTCCTCTTATGTGACTGCACTGTTGCTTGATGATTGGCCCAGGAGTAGAACACGGAAAGAGAGCCCTCAGTTTGGCGTGAGTTCTAAATGGAGCAGCTTGTAGCATACACAGACATAAGACTTACTTCCCTCCCACAGGATGAATAGAGCTGTTGTAGTGTGAAGTAAAGGTATATGCTGCAGGAGGTAGGGGGCAACAAAGCAACCTTGTTTTATTTGCCCTGCATAGGAAAGCATACGTTTACTTAAAAAAAAAAAAAAAAAAAAAATTAATTTAGCCAAAATTGCCATAAGCATTGGCAAGAGCATACTGTAAATGTATGGTACTAAAACTTTTTTCTACCAGCTGAAATCTGTTCAAGTCCTGAATATGCTCTAGACTTTCCCTAATAGACAGCAATAAATACATCAGTTCCCTAGAGGAGGAAGTTCATGTATGGCCTCCCTCCCATGTTAGGAGCTTTGTCTTGTTGGTCCTGCATATTGTGTTCCTGCCATATGTGCAGAACTATCTATTGGCTAAATAGAATAAGCTGGCCACTCATGTTGGCAGAAGAGAAAAACAGATTTTTATGTATTTTTTGATTCAAACCTGTTATCATCGATGTGCAGAGGAGGAGGGAAAGCCAAAAGAAATGCTGCTTTTTTATTCATCTGTGTGTTAAATCATATTCAAAAATGTTGTCATACATGTAGCAAGTTTCTGTCAATTTTAACCTCTTAAAAAAGCTTTTCATCTTAAATGTTGCAAAGATCAAGGTAACCAAAAGGTACCACAAGGAAAATATACATTTTTATCTATATAGCAGGGTTGTTTTTGCAGTCAAAAGGTGGTTGTGAGTGGCGCAATTGCTAGAAAATTGACAGGCCAGCATTTGTTTTTTCTTAGAATTTTTTTCTCATAGCTGTTCCTTAGTTTTTAAGAAAAAAAAAAATCTGAGATTAGAAATTAGTAGTGTTTTCTGGAGTTTCCCTTTATCTAAACTAACCTAAATTGAATCTAATGCTGCCTAGCAATCTTTTTGTTGGGGGTCACAACATGGTAAGAGGTGTTGCAAATGAGATGGCTACCAACAAGAGGTTTGCACTTCCAAGTGTTTCCTGTCACTAGAGTGCAGTCTTAAAGAAGAATTAAATCTTCCTATCCTTTACAGCCTAGTCTCTGTTTAATCTGCAGTTGTGCTGCACATGTGATCAGCTATCACACTAGCCATTTGATGGCTTGATAGTTCAGTTAAAAGCTAACATAAACACATTAGTAACTGTCTGCATGCCTTGAATGTAACTCTTTTAGGAAACAATGAAATTGGTCTGTTTCTTGCACTTTATTTTAGACTTTGTTTCAGTCAATTAAGTTTCTTTGTTAGGCTGCTGAGCTGGGATTCATTATGCAGCTGTTTGGATCAGCTAATCCTTGGCACCACCTTGGAGGCCATACCAAGATGCTGCTTTTCCCAGACACTTGTGTTGCAGTTTGTTAGCTGCAGATCGCTTTAAACTGAACTGCTCGACTGCACAGTCATCTGACCTAGATTAAGTCGGTCGATGCCACAGCAGCGTACATCAGCCTCAGGGAGGAACCTGAGGCCTTGCTGTGGTGAGAGAAGTAGAAAGCATTCCAGCTTGAGTAGAACTTCACATTCCTGCTTTTTCTGCTACCCACATTCCTGGTGTTTACAATTGGCAAGCCTAAATGAACAACGTCTGGACACAGGGGAAGGTTCTCATTACCCAGAAGTGTTCAGGGATCTTTCTCTCAGAGGGTGTACGCTAGTTGTGGACCTCCTAGTCTCCAGGTTCAGCAACAAACTAGACAGGTTTGTCTTTAGATGCAGGGAAACATTAGATGACCTGGTGGCTTTTTTAAATAAGTGCAACTTGATCTACGCCTTTCCTCCTTTGACGCTCCTTCTTTATCTGCTCTAAAGGGTTGAGAAGGGGGATATTCTGGTGATTCCCATTGAACTGGTCCAGGAGGATGTGGTACCCAACCTCTTCAGACTCCTGGCAGACATCCCGTACGTTTTCTCATATCGTACAGATCTCATGTCCCAAGGACCAGTTTACCTCCTTGCTTAATGTTCGCTAACTTTCACGACTTGGCAGGTTCTAAGGGACAGGGGTTTTTCTGACTCAGTCATTCCTACTCTCTTGAAAGCCAGGAAGTCCACAGCATGGCAGGTCTAATATCACACATGGAAGGCATACTTTTCTTGGTTTGAGGTGCCGAAATTTCCTAAAAATAAATTATTAATAATAATATTACACAGGACTGATCCTGACCATTCTTCAAGCTGGACTTAACATTTAAAACAAAATTGAGACAACTGAAGTTTGTTTCATTATGGCCAAAGTCCTATTGCTTCACAATCCCTCATCCGTCCTTTGTACGACCTGTACAGCATCCAGTGATTCTATGGGATCTCAACTCAGTTCTCTCAGCTCTTCAAAGCCCACATTGTGAACCTATCAGAGAAATTCCTTTGTCTTCTGTAGCTCATAAAGTGGCTTTTCTCATTGCTATCACTTCTGATTCTTTACAAGAACATGGTTGTTTTGAGGCTCAAAGCCTGTATTACCTTCCACCTTAACCAGGACATTGTTCTTCTATCCTTATACCGCTCCGGTTTCTTTCACCTTAACAAGGACATAGTTTTTTCCTCTCTCTGTCCCACTCTGGTTCATCCCAAGGAGATATCTTTCCATTGCTTGGATGTAGTTTGAGCTTTTTGTGTCTAGCTTTTAGCAAGTAACATCTTCTGTCAGACAGATTGACTTACTGGTTTGTTATTCTGGAAGGTCCTCACAAGGGACAACCTGCTTCCCATTGTACCATTTCTTAGTTGTTTAAGCAGGTCATTGTTATTTGTGAGTGCTTCCCGGCTTATAGGTATCAAGCATTAATCTGGTCTTCTGTTCAGATATTCTTAAATTTTTACCAGATGGATTTTCAAACATCTTTGGATTAAATCTTTGGACATAAGGTCCTGCAAGCAGATCTTAAGCTGCAGGTATCGCCGGTGTTTTTGTTTTCACCGTGTTTTTTTTTTTCTTGGGCTGTTAGTGCTGTGTTTAGTTCAGTTCAGTTCCTTCAGTTGTACTGCTTTGGTCCCAATGTTTTGCAATTCTTCTGATCCTGTGCCCCTTGAACTCCAAAAGTGATTCACATAAATCATATATGTATATTATACCACTGTATTTTTATTTGTTTTTATTCCTCTAACTACCTTATTTCTGCAGCACTGTTATGTGATCCCTACCTGTTCTTTGGCATCTGCAGGGAAAGATCCTTGGGAGGGGCTTCTAATACTCTGCTAATGTATGCTCTCTACAGTTTGAGTCTGTGTCTGGCAAGCCATGATTGGTGCTGTGTCAGTCACATGATGAAGAAAAAAACTGTTTCAGAAGAGCAATTCAAATTAGATTATAAATATCAAATAGCTGTTTTACAGCTCCCACTAAATCTTTATTGAACATCAAATTTGTATTTTTGTGCATTATTATGGTGTAGGCAAAGTTAAAGATGATTGACACTAGCTATCATTTTGTTCCAACCGCATCTGCATCCTAGGTTCTTTTTTTTACTTTACAGGTATTAGCAATTCCATCAGATACAGTGCCTTGAAAAAGTATTCATACCCCTTGAAATTTTCCACGTTTTGTCATGTTACAACTAAAAACGTAAATGTCTTTTATTGGGATTTGATGTGATAGACCAACACAAAGTGGCAAATAATTGTGAAGTGGAAGAAAAATTATAAATGGTTTTCAATTTTTTTTTACAAATAAATATCTGAAAAGTGTAGCGTGCATTTGTATTCAGCCCCCTTTAATCTCATACCCCTAACTAAAACCAATTGAAAACAATTGCCTCCAGAAGTCACCTAATTAGTAAATAGAGTCCACATGTGTGTAATTTAATCTCAGTATAAATACAGCTGTTCCGTGAAGCCCTTAGAGGTTTGTTAGAGAACCTTAGTGAACAAACAGCATCATGAAGGTCAAGGAACACACCAGCAGGTCAGGGATAAAGTTGTGGAGAAGTTTAAAGCAGGTTTCGGTTATAAAAAAAATATCCCAAGCATTGAACATCTTACGGAACTGTTCAATCCATCATCCCGAAAATGGAAAGAGTATGGCACAACTGCAAACCTACCAAGAGATGGCCGTCTACCTAAACTGACAGACCAGGCAAGGAGAACATTAATCAGAGAAGCAGCCAAGAGGCCAATGGTAACTCTGAAGGCGCTGCAGAGATCCACAGCTCAGGTGGGAGGATCTGTCCACAGGCCAACTCTTAGTCGTGCACTCCACAAATCTGGCCTTTATGGAAGAGTGGCAATAAGAAAACCATTGTTAAAAGAAAGCCATAAGATGTCCTGTTTGCAGGAAGCCAAGTGGGGGAACACAGCAAACATATGGAAGAAGGTGCTCTGGTCAGATGAGACCAAAAGTAAACTTTTTGGCCTCAAAGCAAAATGCTATGTGTGATGGAAAACTAACACTGCACATCACCCTGAACACACCATCTCCACTGTGAAACATGGCGGTGGCAGCATCATGTTGTGGGGATGCTTTTCTTCAGCAGGGACAGGGAAGCTGGCCAGAGTTGATAGGGAGATGGATGAAGCAAATATAGGGCAATCTTAGAAGAAAACCTGTTAAGAGTCTGCAAAAGACTTGAGACTGGGGCAGAGGTTCACCTTCCAGCAGGACAATGACCCTAAACATACAACCAGAGCTACAATGGAATGGCTTAGATCAAAGCATATTCATGTGTTAGAATGGCCCAGTCAAAGTCCAGGCCTAAATCTAATTGAGAATGTGTGGCAAGACTTGAAAATTGCTGTTCACAGATGCTCTCCATCCAACCTGACATAGCTTGTGCTAGTCTGCAAAGAAGAATAGGCAAAAATGTCACTCTCTAGAGTGTCTAGAGAGAACCAAAGGTGGTTCTACAAAGTATTGACTCAGGAGGGCTAAATACAAATGCACGGCAAACTTTTCAGATATTTGTTTGTAAAAAAAATTAGAAAACCATTTATCATTTTCCTTCCACTTCACAATTATGTGCCACTTTGTGTTGGTCTACGTTTTTGGTTGTAACATGACAAAATGTGGAAAATGTCGCCCCCATAGTGTTTAGCAATAGGAGGACATGGAGGAAGAGGGAGGGAGGGGGAGTGTCATTTACCACTGTGTATACGCCCACTTGTGTCACTCTACAGTCATGTGGGCTGCATAGATTTAAAAAAAGGGGGAAATTAAGAGTTTAGAGGGGAACTGAAACAAAGAATGTCCTGTAGAGGACACCAGCTGTTTTGCACAATATCAACCTGCAGTGGAGACAGAGAGAAGATGGGAGGGACAGCTGAAGTCAGGATCAACCAGGTATATTTCACTCTACACAAAACCAATGCTTTACTGGCTTTGTGGTTATGAACATTCTGTTATATAGCATGTAATGAGAGATGTTCATAGTCTGGGTTTAATGGCAATTTAGGTGGTAGATTTAAACCAATATGCTGGGGGATTTTGTTTTAGCCAGTATACACACTGTAGGTATTTCAAGTGTGTTTTTAATCACACACTATCCCCACAATCAGAGATCATCGTCTGCAATATTTTTATCTTTTCAGGTTTGTGCTGCTCAGTTTGAGTGTTGGAGATCAAAGACTGTGTAGTTCCTGGGGCGTCTGCCCACTGCATTCAACAAAAAAATAATTACCTTAGCCCTAAATCTGTTCAGCTATTTTGTGCATATAGGAAATGGTAATTTCTTTTCTAAAATGTTATATTTGCAAAACGAACTGCCTGCAAAACTGGATATTATTTTGAAAGGATAACTATATGTTTGAAAAACAAAGTAAGATGCTATGAGAAACACATAAGGCTGCCATGCACGCAATAAAATAAGTACCTTATAATTCAAGCACTATGTAATGGTACCCAGTGTAGTGATTATGCAGCTGCGTAGTGTTTACAAGCTCCAGTACAGCTGTTCTTATAAGTTGTTTATGGCAGCATCTGAGCTCAAGCTGGCTGGGCAGAACCTTTTTCTGGCTTCCTCCTTGATAATGAAGATCAACCTATGGCAAACCACACCCTACTACTTGCTTCATAATGTACCGACATCCTGTGCTGGCATCACAAGGTGCTAATTTATTATTAACCTAGCCATATGCCTAATGCTAGCATACTTTGTTTTTGCAAACATACAGTTATCTGTTAGGGTAAGTGCATACCTGCATGTGGGAAGAAACATGCATTTATTTATTCATGTGTGGTTACACATTTATTTTATATTTTTTTTCACAAACATTTTATCAGGTTTTAACAAATACAAGAAAGTAAAGCTTGTTTACATCTTCAGTAATGACCAACATCCATGTGTTATGCAGCTTGATGAATGTATCTACAATGAAAGGCTTAGTTCGTCTTTACAGAAAGATTGTAAAGGTGAACTAAAAACAGCGCACCATCACCCAATGTAACGTCCCTGACCAGTGAGAAACCATCTGGTCCATCCTGGAGGTGCTGACCGAGAAGAGGGAGAAGAGCAGAGGTTTCAAATTCCTGGACTGCAGGAGTGGCTGTGGGGTTGCTGACAGCTCGGCAACCTCAGATGTAAGTTCAGCGGGGACCAGGGGGTGTGGGAATCGTGTCTGGTGTTTGTTCACCTTCACCTTTTTTCTGTAAAGTTGAGCTAACACTTTAATTTCAGTGTGCCTACTTTGCAAACAATAAAGCCGAATTGAACCCACCATCGGGCTGCATATACAGTTATAAATACACATTTTTTTTTTTCATTTTTTACTTGCCATGTGCATATTGGAGAATCGCACCACTGCTCTGATACACAATACATCAACCTTGGTCTCCAGTGGTCTGACAGTGCCTCCTGCACCCCCTGTGCAAGAGGCACGAGTAGAGGTCCATTTTAATAATTTTAGCTAGTTGTATATAGTACTTAATTACTTTAATCTCATGTAAGCTTTACCACGGTGATGTAATTTTAAAAGTTGTTTTCATTCTTTGTAAATCTTCAATTGATGTTTCTTCCATGAAAATCTTTGTTCACAGATTCTGTTATGGAGTGATAACAACTGTTTTCAGATTTCACTCCTGCATTGTCACCTTTTCACATGTACCCCTAGTAGAGACTACAGGCAGTTGTGCTAACACACATTACACATGGTCCACTGTTATCAGTATTAAAGCTGTTCCATAGCTATGATTTGCAGAAAACGCTGATGCAGCTGCATTCAAGGGGCCATAGATGGATCGAAATTCGGCCAGTTCAACAGGCACTGGCCGAATTGTGATCTATCTATGGGCAGGCTGGTTGTACAGAAGTCGATCTCTCGATGAACTTCTGTACAACCAGCCGGCTGGAAAGTTTTTGTTCAATTAGTGCTGCCTGCTATAGCTGACAGTTCTGATGAGTGTAACCTGAGGGCTGGAAAGCCTCCCCACTGTCAGAATACAATAGCTCCATGGGTGCATGGGGGAATCAGTTCATTCTCTTTCATTCAAACTGCTGGTTGAATGAAAGAAAATGAATCATGTAGGGCCTGCCTAAGGCCCCTTTTACACTTGTGCGATCTGAAAGTCGTTTGACTTTGTCACATTTTTTGCCGCGACTTTAAAGCGATTTTGACACGCATCAAAGTTAGACCAAAGCAGTGCAGGGACTACTTTGAAGTTGCAGGGACTTGAAGTCGCACAGATATGAAAGGTACTCTTTGGAAATAATGGGGGAATGACTTGTCATGCGACTTTGCAGTCCCAAGTTGCAGGACAAGTCTCACAAATGTGAAAGGGGCCTAAGCAAGAAGTTACTGGAAGAGGCTGCTGGAGATCAGCAACAATGAGGTACAAAAAATGATAAAATAAAAGTGAAAAATATATATTTTTAATGAAAAAAAATGTTATGATACAGAATGCTTTAGAAAACTAAATATCACCCAGTTAAGGTTTATATACACTTTAATTCTAAAAAAATAAAAACTAATATGTGTAATATAAGTTTAGCTTGCCTAATTTAATGAATCATAAAACCAATGGGGCTACCTCATTTTATTGCAAAGTCAGCATGGTAATCAGCCTCCGCATGTAAAATATATCCAGCATCTCTGTGTTGACATTTGTTTTAATCTATGCAGTTGTTAGTGGAAAGTCATGTAGTGACACATGTTTCTCACAAATAAATCAAGTGCATGACTAGAAAAATGGATGGGAATCACTGTGTTTATAATAATGTTCCTTGGAGCGATACCTTACTGCCTTGATTAATGGTTATACTAAGATATGGTTTATTTATTGCTGTGCCATGCAGTTCATATAATGTTGCTTTAAAAATTCAGTACTGTCATGTATAATTTGCCAAAAGGAACTGTCACAAAAAATTAATATCTCATATTATTTTAATTAAAATGTAATTTGAAAACTTATACATATTTTTCTTTGAGACAGAGTAAGTGCTCCTAAAATATTAATTGCTACACAAACAATTTTGTAATTTAATAAGGTTGTCCATTTAGAATTGGTATTTGGTTTCAATGGCTAAAGCCTCGTACACATGGTTTGATTGTTGGCAGGGGATTGTCTGTTGACAGACTGTTGTCCTAAAATCTTACCTTTAGTACGCTTCATTTGACAATTGTTGTCCAACTTTCAGCCAACAAAATGTTGGATGGCAGGCTAATAAATTTTCGGCAGACAACAGTTTGACGTCAGATTTTCAGATGGTCAGTACACAAATCCGTCACACAAAAGTCGAAAGTACAAACACTCATGCTCGGAATCAATGCTCACCAAACACGAAATTAGCAGAAGGGTCCCAAAGGGTTGCGCTCAGTAGCTGAAATTTCTTTAGTACGTTACTGCGTTTGTGTTTGTTGCACGACAGTTGTGTACCGTTAGTATGCAAGACAAGATCCTGGCACACGCCCTTTTGACAAAAATCAGGCTCTATCGTTTGGCCAACAATCGTACCGTGTGTATGAGGCTTAAGGGTACTTAGTCTGAGTTTCTTGGGAATTCCAACAGGTAGGTCACTCTCACAATACATCACCTTTCAGTCTCAATAGATTGGTGAAAAGTTTTGGGACAGAGTTCCCATTACAAACAGTGATGCCCTTCTATAAGTCCCTTTCCCCGTTTACCTTTCTTTTCTGTAAACTCCCTGGAGTAATTCAACTCATTGTGTTGCATCCTGCTTATTATAAATTGTGTTTAATATCTAAGAAGTGGCCACCCTTAAACAAAATGGCATAAAAGCACCCGTTATAGTGAGAAAAATTATATCCTTTATAGCCAGGATTAGATTAAATGGGATCATTACCCTTACCCTTGTCTTTGTTGTCTCTCATCTTTTGATTTATATAACCTGGTGCTTAAACACTTGGCAATTACCTTGAGAAAGAATATTCACATACAAGGAGTAGTGATGGGGTTTAAACCCATAGGCTCACTCTGTTTGCAGATGATTACCTTGTGTTTATGTATCAGGCTCTTCATAGCCTTTAAAAAATTGTAAGTATCCGATCCCTGTTAAAAGTAATGGCGCATAGGACACCTATACAGTTAGTTGCAGTGGCACTGGAGGTTGCTGCAGTCTTACAGTTTTAATAATGTATTGGTATTTTATTTTAATACACTCCACTATTGATTTGTAATAACTTCCTTGTGGCATGTTTTAATGACAGTTGTCCTAATGACGGCTTTTCATTATTGTTGTAGACTGACTTATATGAAAGGCAGTTTTGTGACCCTTATATAGAGGATCAGAGGACTGCGCATAAAGTGCATTGGAATCCAGTTTAAAATCAGTATTCCTAGTAGGCTAAGTGATGATACATACAGATTGTAACACACAGACAACATCACCTTTAGAGACCATTGCTAACCAGTAGAAATGGCAGGTACACTCATATTGCATACTCTTTAAGTGTTCCTGATTTTCATGTACATTCAAAGGTTTGAGGTTTTCCCTTTGGAAAAATCCTTGTTTTCAGAACTAACTAACTGGACCATAAATGTCAAATTTCAGAATTGTAATCTTATCACCTTTTAATGCTATTTTTTGACAAGCAGAATGTCACACTTTTCTTTGACGTGTTTTTGTTCTCTATTCAGCAGTGGGTGAGGAGACCTCTTATTATATTGAAAAGTAATATGCTCTATGGTGACCTAATGTGCACTACAACTTTGATCTGTTTTACTTAAAAATGTGGTGGAAGATATATGGGAATAAAGATACCTGTGTGCCTAAACTCCAAATCTTATATTACTAAAGTGGAAAGGACTCACTAGACTAGCCTTTCACCTCAGTCTTTTTAACACTTATGTCTCAAAAAGCTCAATTCACAAAGCTTTAACACAAGGATTAGTAATTTATTTCAGTCATGTGACCGTAATTTTAAAATCTCACTGGTTCTCAGTTGCGTATAACTGTAGTTTTTTTAATAATATTAAATGCAGCTGGGAATTGAGCCCTGCGTGGGAAGCTGTCACATTTATTCCCCACTCTAGTATTGGTGTACCTCTGTATGCCAGCTCAGAGATGGTCTTAATTACTGACAGTATTCTAATCCACAAACTCTTTATTAATCTGTTGCTGCCATAGTTCTTGAAGTGATAGTAGTTATAACTACTTGCATTTGTTGCCCATGCCGATTCTGGTGCAGATGCTTGCCCGAATTAGGCGTAGGTAATTCTAAAGAGAATTACCACCAGAAAAGTGCTCATTGTTATTGATCTTTTCTGTGTTGATATAGTTAAATGCTGTGAAGTGTTTAGTTGGCAGTTGCGCTTTTTTAGAAATGTACTATTGGCTGCCTTAAATGTCTGTGTTGTAGGTGGCCATGATAGAGATGTACATTATAGTACTTACTGCATGTGGGTAAATTCCATTAATTGCTGAGCAGTGTATCTTGAGAAGTGAGACACCATTTGTCTTGACAGTAATTGTCATGTTTTTTTACATAAAAAAATATTATTTTTTACTCTCATTGATATTTATTTTTTTCAACTTAAAATTTATTGTCAGACCTTTAATAATTAAAAGACAAAAGGTTTTGGCTTTGGGCCCAATATAACACAGAAAATGTTCTGACCTTGACTTATTCAGAAAATGTATTGAAGCTTATTGTATGGTAGCAAATGTCTTGCCAGCTCTGCCATTAACACAGGTAAAAGTTGCCCCGACTGAGACAAAGTTTGCTCTTGCAAAGTTTGAAGGTTTGATAAATTGATACGACAGCTCATCCCTGATGCCCACCTGTTTAATCAGCGTTACAGCATGTTCACCTCCTCAAGAAAAATTTCTGTCTTAATTGTTCAGGCGAGATCTGCTCTGAGTATTCCTTCCAGAGGCTGAGGCCATTACCACTATCCTCTTCAGCCTAATTTATGCAAACCTGACACTTTCAATAAATTGCTTCCTTCAGACTTGGCTGTTTTGAATGAATTTTTATTTCTATGGCAGTAAAGATGAGTTTCATTTAGTAGGAAATTGGATCCCCGGTGATTGACAGACAAATCTGAATGCCATCTTCTATAGGGGCACATTTAGTTTGCAAACTCCAAAAAAATAAGTAGCAACATTTACTTTGAAAAGGATTGTTATATTTATTGAGTGAATCAGTCTAAAAATTAATTATGCTGCATGTTTCATCTGTATCCTTTTTTCGACTTAGAAAGGTCTATTAAGATGGAGGATGCAATTAATACACGCCTTGATGTAGTTTAATCAGATGAGCATAAGTCAGGTTTATGGGCTTGTACACTGGTAAAGTGGCAGCAATGTGCTTTCCGCTTTGCAGAAACAGCAATCATAAATTATTAGCATCCATCGAAATGCAGCACACATAAATCTCTCTTTTGAGGTAAGCACTTCAGATCAAATCTCCAGATGTCCATTTAGAACACTTACATACATGATTTTTTTTGCAAAAAATACTTTTATATCCAGATAGACCCACCTGTCAATCTGCTGCTTCTTACCTGGGGCATATTTAGCTTTTTTCTTTTTCTAGTTAATCTCTATATTAGAATTAAAAAATAGGAACAGTTTATCGCTCAGCTCTGCACTATGATTTAGGATTTAGTCCAAAGCACGTAAGCTGTGCTTGCAGTTTAAATCTGTGTAACGCTACCCAAAAGGAGCCACATGATAGGATGAGTCCTCTGTTCTTTGCCTCTACCTTCTCAAGAACCCCACCCTCTGACACACCAAGTTGAGTGAACAAACTTACAATATCACAGGAATTTAAAGAAAGTAATACTTATTACCCAATAGTAGTGCTATATCAAAGAAAACAGGCACCAAACAAGGTAGTAAAGGCAAACTTAATACATTGTCACCCAAAATGGTTGGTAACTAGGCAAGCAAAAAAATAGATTAACAATGGTAATAACACAATTTAGCCTACAAAGTGATTAACCGTAGGAACTAGGCATAGGATCAGCATAAACAGTAGCAAGGCTACCTCAATTGCAGCAGTGAGCAGTAGTAAAGTTTAATCTACTGAGTGCTGGAACTATACTGTCAGAGCGCATTTATGCTGGCGATGCTAGTCCTAGACCGACTGGGTATGCACTGTCCAAAGGAAAAGGAGGATTGTAGTGGAGGGGGCAGGGGAACAAAAGGGGCTTCCAGAATAATTATTATGGAAGGGGCAGTGCTCTGAGATGTCCTTCTGCTTGCTGTCGTTGGGGCCCTTTAGAAGCGTTAGTGCACCTAATGACATTCCCAGTTAACATGTATGCACCATAGGTACAGTATCGACACAGGTGTAAGGTAGATGTGCTTCAGATGAGGTAAAGTTTCGGTGTAATGCGGTATAGGGTTGGTATGGGTGCTCTCTGGGTTTAAACTTAGTGCGGTATAGAGTGCAGTATGGGTGTGATATGGATTGGGTGCACTTGGTGTCTTGCTCTCAGTGGCTCAGTCCCTGCTAGCAGTATCAGCAATGGGCAAACTGCTTTCTCGCCAGTCCCTGGAATGCTGTGGTGACCTGTGGGGAAGCAGAGCTGAAGCTCCAGTCTGCCTACGACAGCAGTGCACGTGCTGTGATGTGGGCTGTGTTACACTGCCCCCGGGTGTCCTCACTCCCAGTCTCAGGCTTGGATCCCTGCTGGTATGGTCTCCTGCTTGCTGGCTCTCTCACTCCCTTAGTGCCAAGAGGAAGAACTTTAGCAGGCAGTTTAATTAAAAAAAGAATCTATCCACTCTTCCCACTGAACAATGCCCATTGAGATATGTAGTGTAAGGAGTCAGTGGGGGTCATTTACTAAAACTGGAGAGCACAAAATCTGGTGGAGCTCTGCATAGAAATCAATCAGCTTCCAGGTTTTATTGACAAAGCTTAATTGAACAAGCTGAAGTTAGAAGCTGATTGGCTACCATGTACATCTGATTCAAATTCTGAGTGTTCCGGTTTTAGTAAATCTACCCCATGTGTCCTATGGCTTCTGTCTCAACCAAAACTCCCAGGATTCTCAGCGCTTTGCATAGAAGTCTTTGGCCTTGCTTGGCATTAGCTCTCCACAGCTGGCTGGAGGAGAATGGTGCAGCATAACTTTAGTATAAGCCTCGGTTCACACTGGGATGACTTGTCGGGCGACCTAGTCGCCTGACAAGTAGTGTCCAGTTCTGTGCAATGGAACTGTTCTAATCGTCGCTCCGACTTAGAAAAAGGTTCCTGTACTACTTTGGGGGCGACTTGCATTGACTTCTATACAGAAGTCGTTTTGCAAGTCACCGCTGAGTCGTGTCCTGGGTCACCTGAGGCAGTCGCGCTGCAAGTCGTGCTGCCTCAGTGTGAACCGACCCAGTAGAGGGAGAGAAGAATAAAAGGCAATGTCTCCTTCTCCATATAGCTGTAGGCCAGCAACTAGCTGCATCTGCATTAAAGGAAATTTGTTATTTTTTTAAATATTTTTCTTAGTCTTTTCTTTTATTATTCCTTCCTTTGTCTTTAACTCTTTTTCTTTCTACAGAAGGTGGAGCTCTGTGTACATTTTGTACTCTCTGAAGTCTCTTAACTATAGTTATGGTCCTAAAAATAGACATTGGATAGGTAAGTGGGGGGACATTGTTAGGTTCAACTTTTAAACAAGTTGCTTAAGTTTATATTGCTTTGCCAAATTATTGCTTCTATAAGAATAATGACACGGAGTCAGGTATGTCTGTATTACAGTTCTGAGCAAAAAAAAAAGGACTGCTCCCTTTACTTCTTTTATAGGCAGTTCCAAAAGCAGTAATCTTATCGGCATTACCAAATGAGGTTAAGGTACAAAGAGTTTCTCATCAGCGAACATGTAATGATTATTCAGCAGTTCCAAATTCCATCTAGATACAGATTGATAGAACAATTGATACGTACATAGGTAAGAAAGGAGCACAAACAATTTAAATAGAACAATTGATACGTACATAGGTAAGAAAGGAGCACAAACAATTTAAATAGAACAATTGATACGTACACAGGTAAGAAAAAACAGAAACAATAAAAAGTGGAACTCTAAGTCATTATTTCAACCCTATCAATTTCCCCCTTTGACATCATCCTCTCCTTCCCCCTGGGTCCTCATGAATAAGTTCTAGTCAGTTTTTCCCCAGAGTCCTTTCCCTGACCGCAAGTTGTCAGAGGGGTAGAACCCATCCCCCTAGGTATTACCAACATCTTAAAATTCAAGAAGAGGAGTTTTATAGGAGTAGGGTGATGTCAATACACACTTATCAGTATACCCTGTCTATTCTCCTAATTTTCCTATTTATTTTCCTGTATACACATATATTCGTGATTGTAAGTGATATTAATATTAGAATAATAATTACCATTGGACTTAACAACCAGTGAAAGGTATTGGTTGCTGTAGAAGACATTCCACTAAATATATCCCACCAATGTGGTGCAGTATCCTGTTGTATCTGTGAGGAAAGATGTACTAGTCTACCTTTGTCAATAATAATTTGCTACTTTAGGATCATCTATAGCCCATTCGAAAGTTGTTGTTTCCTCTACTTCAAGTACATTAATACCAGGAGTCCATGCATATATTTGTAAAACAACAATCTTCAACAAAAAATCTGTAAGTAGATATTTCATCATGTTGTTTTCTCGGGTTGTTTCTTGCAATGTGATGCGTGTATCCAGGTAGGTTTTCCTTCCAGCTTTACTGAGGTGGCTGTGGTCAAGAGAACTTGGTAAGGACCTTCAAACCTGGGTTCCAATGTCTTTCTGGTGTGTTTCTTCACATATACATAATCCCCTGGTAGCAGAGTATGTGTACCTGTTATTGAATTAGGGTCTGGAAGAGAAGAATACACACTTTTGTGGATCTTAGTTAGACGTTGTTGTAATTGTATCACATATGCAGTCAAACTATCACATTGCAATTGCATACTCTGTGGAAAGTATAAACCCAATCTAGGTGCATTCCCAAAAAGTATCTCATATGGGGATAATCCTGTCTTTCCTGTTGGAGTGTACCTTATAGAGAACAAAGCCAAAGGCAGGCATTCTGGCCAAGGCTTGTTTAACTCTTGCATGGCTTTTTGTATTTTTAACTTTATTGTCCCATTTACTCTCTCCACTGATCCTGAACTCTGTGGGTGGTAAGGGGTGTGAAAACTTTGTTGAACCCCTAACATGGTCATCACATTCTGCATGATTTCTCCTGTAAAGTGTGTCCCCCTATCTGATTCTATGGTTTCAGGAAGACCAAACCTAGGTATTAACTCAGTGATCAGTTTCTTAGCTGTGGCTTTAGCTGTAGCCGATTTTACTGGATAACTTTCGGGCCAACCTGAGAATAAATCGATACACACGAGGACAAATTCAAAAGGGCCGCTCTTAGGCATTTGTATGTAATCAATTTGCAGTCTCTGGAAAGGGTATTGGGCCCGGACCTGGTGTTTTCGTGGGGTTTTTACTCTCTGTCCTGGGTTATTCAGGAGACAGATTTGGCAGGCTGCACAGTAGTTTCTTGCAGTGCTACTGAATCCAGGGGCGAGCCATCCTTGGTTCACAATCCTATACATGGAATTGGAACTGACGTGTGTGGGTAGGTGAACTGCCGCTGCCATTTCTGGGTACAGAGAGGCAGGCAGGCATATTTTGCCTCCTTCCCTCCATACATTGTCAAGGTCTGGTGCTGCTCCCATCCTGACCCACTTATCTTTCTCGCTCTCCCCTGCTTGCTCCTGTAATTTACTCAGCTGCTGCCATGTTGGTTCTGGGATACTCACCTCTACCGCTGCTAAGGTCTCAGGGCTTCCTTCCCCTAGAGCTGCCTGTTTTGCAGTCAAATCTGCAAATGCATTTCCTTTTGCCTCAATTGTTTTTGCGCTCGTGTGTGCCGCTATCTTCATAATGGCTACTCGTTTAACCTTTTGAAGATTGTTCAGGACTCTCTTAATCCCTTCTCCATGTTTTACAGGTGTACCTGCTGCTGTCAGATAACCTCTAGCCCTCCATATGTGGCCATAATCGTGCGCTACACCATAAGCGTAGGCAGAGTCAGTGTAAATATTCCCTTCTCGTTCTTTTAAGTATTCTAGGGCTTGTTCTAAAGCTTTTAATTCTGCTTCCTGTGCTGACATGTGGGCTGGTAAGGCCTGTGCTTCAATTACCTGCGTATCAGTCACTACAGCATACCCTGTGTGATATTTACCCTTGTCATCAGCAAACCTACTACCATCTATATACAAGGTGTGCTCAGCATTTAAAATCGGTGTATCTGTAACATGTGGGAATCCCATTGTCTCCTGTTCCATGAGCTGAAAACAATCGTGCTGATCTACTTCTTTAAACAAAAGAGTGTCAGTGTCCTCATTTCTTTTCTCACTAGTACTATTAGTACTATCATTCCCCCTTGCCAAATCTGGTGACTGAAGAGGCAAAAAGGTGGCCAAATTTAAGGTTGTACAGCGCTGAAAAGTAACATTTGGAGGTAAGAGTAAAGTACACTGTAATCTTAATTGCCTAGCCATTGAAATGTGTTTGGGCTGTACCTGAGACAAGATTGCATGTATGTCATGTGTGGTATGCACTACGACTGGATTGTCTAGAACAATCTCTGATGACTTATCTATGATAATTGACACTGCAGCTACCGCCCGTACACAAGACGGTGAACCTCTAGATACTGGATCTAATGCTGCTGAAAAGTAAGCGACTGGTCTTTGTTTTACATGTGCCTGTGTCAGAACACCTGTGGCGTGTCCAGTGATCTCAGCAATGTACAGATTAAATATCTTGGTGTAATCTGGTATACCAATAGCCGGGGCAGAAATCAACAACTTTTTCAAAGTGATAAACGACTCATAAGCTACTTCTGTAAGCACATACGGTACAATTTTCAAACAATCGTATAATGGCTGCATCAAAGCGCTAGCATGTGGTATCCACTGTCTACAATATGACACGATACCTAAAAACATACGCAATTGTTTGAAATTCCGTGGGGGTAACATTCCCTTTATCACTTGAACCCTCTCCTCAGTGAGATGTCTCGTACCCTGTGATATACAATGTCCCAAAAAGATAACTTTTTCCTGACACACTTGTAACTTTTTCTTATTAACCTTGCAACCTTTTTCTGCCAAAAATCGCAACAAATTAAGGGTGGTGGCCAAACAAGTTTCTTTGTCAGGGCAGCATAACAATAAATCATCCACATATTGTAACAATACACAGGAATCTGGTGGTACCCATTCTCCCAACACCGTTTGCAATGCTTGCGAATACAAGGTAGGTGAATGCGCCATACCCTGAGGTAGGCGTGTCCAGGTTAGTTGCCGATTTTTTATTGAAAATGCGAACCAAAGTTGGCATTCTTCAGCAAGCGGGACGGAAAAGAAAGCATTCGCTAAATCTATAACCGTAAAGTACATACTGGTTGATGGTATTTGTGACAGTAATGTATGTGGATTGGGTACTAAAGGTGTCATCGGGGCTAGTATTTTGTTGACCGCTCTAAGGTCTTGGACCATTCTATACTTAACCGGACTACCGGCTACTGATTTCTTTTTAACCAGGTACAAGGGAGTGTTTGCCGGTGATTTTACCTCTTTTAGAACTCCACTTTTTAAGAAGGATTGGACCTGCATTTCTATGGCCCTCTCTTGGGGTGCACTAAGTGGATACTGCTTTTGTTGGGGAAGCCCTGCTTCTGGAATCAGCTGTAGGGTAACCGGAGGTATGGGCAAAAGTCCAACACTAGCTGGATGTTTTTCCCATAGTTCTCCTGGAAGGGACGACAAAATCTGATCTAAGTCTGAAGGAGGTGTGCCGGACAATTCCGATTCCTCCTCTAGGTATTGTATCAGGTTACACATCTCCATGTGTTCTTGATTATCCCCTATAGCTAAGGTGACAGTGCCATCTGGGTGATAGGTAATGTTAGCTCCTATTTTCTGCAAAATGTCAGCTCCTAACAAATTAGTGGGGGCTCCTCTGGATACCAGAAAGCGTGAAAGGAACATGTGGTTTCCTACTTTAACTTTCAGAGGTTTTGTAAGCGGGGCGTCAGCTAAAATGCCATCATATCCAGTTATTAGTAAAGTGTCAGGTGATTTTGGCCAGGGAGTAGTTCAGAGTCAGAAAGTAACGAGCGTGAAGCTCCTGTATCGACTAAACAAGAGATTTTCTTATGGGAAGCACAGTGGTGTAGTGGGTAGCACTCTCGCCTAGCAGTAAGAAGGGTCGCTGGTTCGAATCCCAACCATGACACTACCTGCCTGGAGTTTGCATGTTCTCCCTGTGCCTGCGTGGGTTTCCTCCGGGTACTCCGGTTTCCTCCCACACTCCAAAGACATGCTGGTAGGTTAATTGGATCCTGTCTAAATTGTCCCTAGTATGTATGAATGTGTGTTAGGGACCTTAGATTGTAAGCTCCTTGAGGGTAGGGACTGATGTGAATGTACAATATATATGTAAAGTGCTGCGTAAATTGACGGCGCTATATAAGTACCTGAAATAAATAAATAAAATAAATTACCAACTGTTATATTTGTCTTAAGCATTGTTGTTTTGGATTTTTCTAAAACCGGGGTGAGTCATGCTCGTGGACCATCTCCCTGCTGCCTGATATGACTATTTTTGTTGTCCCTGAGCTGGTTCCTTCTCTGATTAACTGGAGAATCAACACCTTCCTCTCCTTCATCCCTTATTCTTTTCTTACAGTTGCGTCTGATGTGACCAATCTTGTTACAGTAGTGACAGGTAAGGGGTTTGCGAAAGGAACCTCTACCTTGCTCTTGGGGACCCCCGAGTGCGTTGATAGCATGAGATTTCCTCCCTTTGGTTTCTGCCAAGTCCGCCTCTATGCCTTGCGCTTTTTGTAACAACGTCCCTCTATCTCTAGTTGCCCTCCACTCTGGTGTGCAGGCTTTCAGTCTCTCACTTATCTGTGGAATTAATCCCTCCATAAATTGTCTATTGAAGGCTCGGATTGTGACTGGCAGGGCCAAGTCCAATCCCTCATCTGCCATCATACTTTCCATAGATAAGTAAAATTCCGATACAGTCTGTCCTGGCATTTGCTTCATGGGTGATATGGACCCCCTCTCCTGTTGTTTTGCCTGACAAAAAGCTTCTAATCTAGCAATAAAAGGGGCCCTTGAGTCTATATGTCTGACATGTCCTGTCTCTAAATTGCCATCCCCATCAACTTGTCCTGCAGGTCTGTGTGGACCTATTTCTGTCATAAACTGGTTAAACAGGGTCAGAGTCATTTTGTGTCTGCATAGATCCTCCCCATCCTGCCAGGTCGCTTCATGTGTATTCATTAACTGTGTCACAAATCTACAAAAAGCAGCTGGCTTTGCTACTGGGTCTGGGGCGCTCTGTATTAATGCCATAAGGGTGTCTGCTGACCATGGTGCCCAAGTCCTTATTTGCATTCTACGAGTGACAGTAGGCGGGGCATTTGGATGGGCTGCTTGTCCAAATTCTGGATTGTTTACCTGAACAATGCGTGTATCACTGCGTACGGGAGCTACAGTTTCTGGATGAGGTTTTTGTGCCCCACAATGCACACATTCTACTGCCCATTCTGGGTTTTGTGCTCCACAATCCTGACAAACCCATCCTCTCCCCTCAAGTACCGGATATATCTTGTGTGGTTTGCGTTCTACGTCAGTGTATGGGGGTGGGATGGCTGAGCTGGGAGCCTCGACATTTTTTGTTCTTCTATCTTTCATATCCCAACCATCACAATCTGTATTATACTTCCACCCCTCTTCTTTCGCTCTATTTGAGACCTTAATTAAGCATTAAACCTGACGCATCCATTGCTTCTCTAACACCTCTCCTTGTCTGTCCCTTTTTATTTCACTCCATACATCCGGGTCTAAGCCCGCTGCTCCTTTCACCTTAAATTTACGAAGGACATCCTTTAAGTCCTGTGCTTCGGTTTTCCCATAAATGTTCTTAATTATCTGTGGCACCGTATAGTGCGCCACAATTCCCTGACGGGGTTTTGTGTTCCTCTGGCCCATTCTAACAGTCCTGCCTAGGTAGCGTGTGGGACACTTAGTGTACAATATAATGCGGCTACAACATATACAAGAATGAATAATTACTTTATATGCTAGCCCAATAGCAAACCAGCTAAGTTACACTAGTTCCTCGTTGCCTTCCTCCTAGGGTGCTAGAATTCTAGAAACCTCTCCGGAATGAGATTTCTGAAACCGAATTACTTTATATGCTAGCCCAATAATAAATAATTACTTTATATGCTAGCCCAATAACAAACCAGAATGCGGCTACAACATATACAAAAATGCGGCTACAACATATACAAGCATTCCTTTAAGTGGCCAGGTATCCGACTAGATCTCGGGACTTTGTTGAGACCTTATTCCCTCCCCGTATCTGGGAATCCCTCTCATACACTCTTATCCCTGCTTTATGGAGCAGACAGGGCTTATACTCTCAACCCGTCTATGGTTTATGAGTTAGATGTGAGGTTAAGCATAAGCGTCAGACCCCCAAGCTCACAAGCCCTCAGGTTCCCAATCGTGTGAGGTAAGGCGCATTCCGTTGCTTAGTTCGGCAATCCCCTTCTAACTCATACCATCCTTGACAAGGCTCATTCACTTTCTCAACAAGACAGACAAGACAGACAAGACAGACAAAACAAACAAATAATTCCAGCAATATAAACTAAAATATCCAGTAATTCTAGACTCACCACTACAGAGGCTGGTGTTTTAAAACCAGGAGAACCGTAACTGACAGAACGGATAGGCACAAATCAGGGGAGCACAGAATATAAGAAAAATAAAGCTTTTTCTTACCTGCGCAGGTTTTTTTTTTGATCTGTGGTTCCCGGAATGCCTGTCTTTTTGTTCCGTCAGCGTAGCTCAACCACCTCTTGTAGTATCATCGGTGAGTCCCTGTTCGGGCGCCAAAATGTTAGGTTCAACTTTTAAACAAGTTGCTTAAGTTTATATTGCTTTGCCAAATTATTGCTTCTATAAGAATAATGACACGGAGTCAGGTATGTCTGTATCACAGTTCTGAGCAAAAAAAAAAGGACTGCTCCCTTTACTTCTTTTATAGGCAGTTCCAAAAACAGTAATCTTATCGGCATTACCAAATGAGGTTAAGGTACAAAGAGTTTCTCATCAGCGAACATGTAATGATTATTCAGCAGTTCCAAATTCCATCTAGATACAGATTGATAGAACAATTGATACGTACATAGGTAAGAAAGGAGCACAAACAATTTAAATAGAACAATTGATACGTACATAGGTAAGAAAGGAGCACAAACAATTTAAATAGAACAATTGATACGTACACAGGTAAGAAAAAACAGAAACAATAAAAAGTGGAACTCTAAGTCATTATTCAACCCTATCAACATACACCCTTTTTTCACTGAAAGACGCAATGCCCTACAATCAGGGAAATTTAAAACAGCTTTATCGACACTTTTTTGGTGGTAGTTCCCTTGAAAAACTACCTGCGTCTAATTTTGACATGCTTTTGCACCAGTGTTAGTAACATTACTAACATGTGCAGCAAATTCAGGTAGTTCATGCTACCTTCATTTTAAAGTGGATGTTAACCCTCTCCTATACCCAGTGAAGTGAACAGCTTCAGAGGATACACAGAGATTAAGTAAATCTCCCTACATAAGTTTTACATGTATATCTGCTGCCTTCAGCTATATATATTCTTTAGAAAGTGCATATCGTGTTAGAGATTTTCTCTTCCTGTTCAGCACTGGGAGTGGATTCTTGCCATACAGCAAAGGCACACACCCCCACACCACATAGGCTGAAACTTGCAGAACTGTGCTGTGACAAGACAAGCTGTCTGCAAATCTATTTATAGCAACCTCCCACGACACAAATTTCAGGCTGGTTTTGTCTTGGTTGACAGAACTTGACAGAAGTTATCTTGCTGATAATAGAGCAACAAAACTGCAGAAACACACAGGACTCTTTGGTTTTTGAGAGAGATATGAAAACACTACAAATATATGTGCTTACGTCAAAATTCATGAATCAGGTTTACATCCACTTTAGGAACCTGATGCTAGGGCAGTCCCAATTGTTAAAGAATCACCAGCAGTTCCTAGATTAGGAAACTGGTGGTAATTATTACCAACTCTGGGGTGGGGTACAGAGGTACAACAGTACTCAGAGTGGGCGGTGCCTGTGCTGGGAAGCTGTCATGTATGTGATAGCTTCCCACATAGAACTGTATCCCCAGCTGAATATTGGTTATGTGTCCGCCCACTGCTGTACTCCGTCAATAAAAAGTTAAGCTGACTTGGTAGGGAACTAGTCTCTCAGTTCCCCATCAAGCTCTGCCCACCCCAACAAAACTCATTAGCCATATTCCTTTTAGTGTGACAGGCACAGTGGCTGGGGAGGGCACTGACAGATTTGGTGCTGCGTCCCAATGTAATTCTGAAGGATGTCTATGACACCCTTTTTAAATTCCCCCAAATGTATGTAAACCCAAGAACAAAATTGTATATATTGCAGCCTACTATTTCTAGATGTGGTAGCTGCATTCGTTTTCATTTTTGGCATCTTTTCCCTTTACTTTCACTTGGGATGTTTACCAGTAACACGCATCCTAGGGTAACACTCACTCTTCAGTACTGTATCTGTATTGGGCCAGTATTCTCGTTCTAGGACAGGAAGTGTCAACAGAACACCTCCCTTTCTCCACACCATAGTGGGGAGTTAATCAATAACAGTTAGCAGAAGCAGAGAGCAAAGAAATGCATACAAACTGCTTTCAATGGTATGTTTTCCAGACTAAAAGATGCAAATAACAGTAATTCATTGCTACCGTTTATATACACTTAATAGAGAACACTGTTTATGAAAAAGCATACAGGCAGTGCTGGCCTTTCTCATCAGAAAGCCCAACATGCTTTCATATGAATATCGCTGATGCATCTTCTATCAAAAGATTATTTGTAAAAGAAAAAAGTGTTAAAAGGTTTACTAACTTATTAATGTTAAAGCATAACTCCACTTTTGTTGAGAAAAGAAATTCCCCTCTGGGTGATCTATGTACATTGCAAGGATTATAACAACCTTTGTTGCAGATTCCTACCTTTTCTTATTCTGACGTTATCCATGTGTGTTTGTCCGTGCCTCTGTACTGAGTGGGTTGAATGGGAGTGGTTTCATAATTAACTGTCAGGTGTGCAGCTGCAGGGCACTAATGAGGAAATCTGCTGGGCCTGCATCCCTTTAGACGTGCTCCTATTGAAAGTATCTCTCCAAAAATGACATTTTTGTTGCAGGGGATGCCTGAAATCTGACTTGTATCTTAGGCAGACTGCTGGTTAAATTGATGAGCCAATCAAACACGCAGGAAATTATGTTTCTGGGGAGTGGTCAGCACACACTCTGTGTACAG
Source organism: Aquarana catesbeiana (assembly GCF_042186555.1). Taxonomy (NCBI): domain Eukaryota; kingdom Metazoa; phylum Chordata; class Amphibia; order Anura; family Ranidae; genus Aquarana; species Aquarana catesbeiana. Next base: position 273,789,006 of record NC_133324.1, read on the forward strand.
AAAACTCCAAGTAGCCATATTGCAATGTATTCTCAGAAAATAACAGTGGCTGCAGATTGTAAAGGAAGGGTCATTTTTGGGTCATTTTTAATAACATTCAATTACAATATGATTAGTGTTGCAATTATATGTGCTATATTATTTTTTCTTTATTTGCTATTTTTTTCCCCCACGAAAGTGGAGTTACCCTTTAAGAAAAATTAAAACAGAGTTTAACTGCTCTTGAATGACCCTCCCTCCCATTCCACGCTGCAATATTAAAAAAATCTGCGAGCTGGAAAAGATTGCCAGCATATGTGCACTTGTATGACTGATTTCTGTCTATGGGCACAAATATAATCAGCTTCATCTGATGCGCATAGGTACGCACACCACAAAGTTGCAGCTTAGTAACACACTTCCTCCTGGGATAATGTAGATGTGATGAAGATATCCCAGCAGGCAGAGGGGTCTGGCCTAGGACAGACACCATGCAGTCCTGCCTTGCAGCACAAAAGCAACTAAATAGTAAAAAACTGAATACATTTTGTGCATTTGTGTAAGGGGGAGATGAGGAGGGACAAATTAAGAAATAGTTGTTCAAGTGAGTTTAGTTCCATTTTAAAATTAGCTGATTAAAACCCCTTAGTTCCCATTTAATAAAGGTCTACATTACTTTATACTAAAATAACCAACAATAGCAACACCTAAAGTGTATATAAATGAACTAAACTTCCTGTCATACTATTTAGGCGTCACGTGAATTTGTAGAATAAACAGACACTGATAAGTGCATTTTTCAAGAATCTTTGTACATGCTGCTTCAAGAAGCAACCTTAGGCTCATTTTTTATACAGCCATACCCCTTTAAGCTCCATTCCACTTTTATTAACAATTTGGCCATACCAATCACTTTGCACAGCATGCTTTGCATATTGCTATTAGCCCTGCTAAAAGTTGGCATGGTCATCTTCCCATAATTAACAAGTAATTATCCAATGAACTCTGCTCTCATGATCTTATAGAAACAAGTTTAGTAGATTTATTGGCAGGGCGTGTCTGAATTGTGCATTGTGAATTATTAGGCTGGAGTTATAAAGATGATATAGGAAGCTTCAGAGCTGCAGATTTTAATAGACCCAGTTGAGACCTTGGTGCCCTGAGGCTTTCTTTGTGTGCATTGTGTTAAAGTGGATTTAACTGTTTCCCAAAAATATTTCAATTCAAGGCATACCATGACTGATAACTGTCACAGAAGCCTGTGCCCTCAACTGAACTAATAAGCTATCAAATGGCTGGTGTCATACCTGACCACATGTTAAGCACCATGGCAACTGCAGATCAAACAGAGGCCAGAGGCTTCCTTGAGTGTAAAGCCTAGGAGGGTTTAGTTATGCTTTAAGGCAGTGGCGGCCCATCCATACGGATTGCAGGGGTGCCGCCCCCCCTAATCCCCTAAGGCCCCTAATCTACATGCAGGGTGCCGGAAAATGGATTCCAATGGTTATTTTTTTTGAAGCACATGATTAGAGCCTGAGGCTCTAATTGGCTTCAAAAAAGGGTGGGCTCGGGGCACAGACCACTGCGCCCCAATCCCACCCACTAGTGTGACAATAGCAAATTAATATTCGCTATTGTCTTCCTTATTCTCCTCCCGGGCAATCAGGAAATGGGCGTGGGTCCTAAAGTCTGATTGGCCAGGGAGTCTCAGGACCCACTTCCTGTTTGGCCGGGAGGAGAAGGAACAGCCCCGGAGCGAAGTCTCCATGGATAGCTCACAGCAGCCAGATTCAGCACTCCGGCTCAGACAGTGGAGGGAGAAGGAGGGGAGATCAGTGTCTTCCCGGGTGGACTTCTCATCTGCTTCCTAAGGTAAGGAGACCCTCTGCCTTCCCGTCTGTCCATCTCCCACTGGGGGGGCATTGGTTTGCCCCCCCCCAAAAAAAAATATTGAGCACCAGCCCCACTGCTTTAAGGCATAACCTAGTTCAGCTAGTGCTCTTTGGTTAGCTTTGGCTGATCATGAATAGAGCGGTCCACCGGGCCTTTTGGCAAGGTGTGCCTTGCCCTGTCAGGAGCCTTCCGCTCCAGGTGGGTCAAGGAAGATTTACTAAAGTCAAAAAGGCTGTTCACTTTGCAAGGGAATTCTCACTTAGCTTAGTCAATGTAGTAAAGTATAACTCCACTCTACTAATGCAGTTTGACTTACTTCTTTCATAGACTGCAATGTCTTTCTATAGCCGTATAGTCCAGTAATTAGTGCCTGCAGTGACTCATATCAACATGATAAAAACAATTTCATCATAACTGAACTCATTTTAAAATCAATTACATTTTATACCACCTCCTATATACACAGTTTGTTAAGTTTACCTACAAAAAAAGATGAGCATGCATGCTATAGTGATGATATTATAAAACCAGGCGTGGGCTACAGGCAGTGTAGGCCAAAAAAACCAAACAAATAAAACTGTGAGAAGGCTGAAAGAGGTACAATTGCTACTTTCTAGTAATTTTTTCAGGCATTAGTTTGGTTTTAATGACAATAGCTGACAAAGAAAAAGGTAAATATATATAAATGTGGGAACACAATGATCTAAATTACTTAAAATTTGAGAAAAGAAAAAAAAAGTAAAAAAATATGTTTTTGCTAATAGTATCCAATCGGGTTTTGCCTTTCAATATAAAAAAAAAAAAAAAAAAAAGGATTTCTGATTTTCATTATAAGTGACATCCTAGCTTTTATACTCTTATGTTTCACCTGTTTTATTGAATCATCTCCAATGGACAATTATTAGAGAAAAAACTGCTACAACAGAGCACATTTACATTCACGTTGCACTAGGAAATATGTGTACTGGCCTACGTCAATGGGCTTTGGGCTTGTAACATGGTATTAGTTTTGACATTCCTTTGTCTTCTGAGATCATTCAAAATTTGTTGACAGGTGCAGCTATCTTCCTTCTGACTTGCATTTGACTTGCTTCAGAGAGATTTTGCATTCCAATAGGTTTTGTATTTCTATACAGTCTGGTGCAAAGAAAAAAACATTGACACAGGCCCTTTATATTCTTAGTAAATAGAAATGCTGTAGTAGATTTATGTAAATGTAGCTGTAGCTTTGTAACATGGAAACATAAGGGTGTAGAAGCAGTAGAACTAATATATAAATTGATTCTCTGAAATACTCGGACAGGCAACATTCAAATTGCAAGTCTGCCCTTAGATTATTGCAATAGAGACCTACGTAGACCCTTGCTTTGCCCTTTCATGTAGCTCTTAGCTGAATTCGTTTTAATGTTTCCAGAAATTAACGGATTTGGGAAATAATACAAAAAAGTGTTTAAAAACTACAGTTGTGCCACCTGGACACAGACAGTAGTAATCAGGGAGCCATCTGGCAACAGTGAGATGATTAACTTTAGGACTACAGGAGACTACAGTGTGCACGAATAATGGAATGCAAAATATGAGCAGTTTGAGTTTACATCTGTTGATGTTGTGAGAGCACAAATAATTTACCACAATTGTTCTAAACGTCCAGTGGTACTGGGCACCTTGTTTCAAAATGTTTGATGGGGAAATTTCATATTTTCGTTTTAAAATTGGCTCGCGATATCTAAGAATTAATTCTAATGCCCCGTACACACGGTCGGACTTTGTTCGGACATTCCGACAACAAGATCCTAGGATTTTTTCCGACGGATGTTGGCTCAAACTTGTCTTGCATACACACGGTCACACAAAGTTGTCGGAAAATCCGATCGTTCTGATTGCGGTGACGTAAAACACGTACGTCAGGACTATAAACGGGGCAGTGGCCAATAGCTTTCATCTCTTTATTTATTCTGAGCATGTGTGGCACTTTGTCCGTCGGATTTGTGTACACACGATCGGAATTTCCGACAACGGATTTTGTTGTCGGGAAATTTTATATCCTGCTCTCAAACTTTGTGTGTCGGAAAATCCGATGGAAAATGTCCGATGGAGCCCACACACGGTCAGAATTTCCGACAACACGCTCCGATCGGACATTTTCCATCGGAAAATCCGACCGTGTGTACGGGGCATAAGCCTGATTACCTTAGATAATTTCACACTATAGGAATGTGCTATCTTTCTTAGAAGGTAATGTTGCTTACAGTTGGTCATTTACTTACACACAAGTCCTATATACTATAGCCAAAATGTAGAATAATCAGCCTTGTTTCAGAGTTGCGTTATGCATACGTCTAGTTTGATCATCGTGCCACACCGCATAGAGGCACTTGTTATATTTTCTAATATTTTTCAATTTGTTATCTGTACCTGTGATTACTTAATTACAAATGTTTGTGTGATCTCTCTTTGCACATCTTGACTAAAACCCCAAAAACGTAAACTTTCCCATAAGCGTGATAAAACAATATTAATGTTTTCCTTCTCTATTTCTGCCAGTGTTTACATGAGTCTTATGTAATTCATTATAGCAAGATTTAGTTCACTTTGTATTGCTTTTCTGGGTTCCAGCCTCTTGTCACATGCTGTACAAACTTAGAAACTACAGAAGCTGGTACTTAAAGCCAGGAAAGTTCAAGAACATTTGAGCATGGAGTACATTGTACACTTGTAATTTTTATTTTTTAGTGTAAGGCCTTTAGTTAATTTGTTAGCTATAAAATGTTTACAAATGATATGCAGTAGTAAAGGCTTTCTATGAATCTATGGGCTGATAGTAGACCTATAAGTAGCTTTACAAGTCCACATCAATAACTTCTAATTTAAAAGGAAACAAGTCATATTCAACTGGACTTAATCTGTGCTGTTGAAGACATGTTTGTAGCTTGTGCAAACGCAGATGTATTATGTCTCGCAGCATTAAAGGGGTTGTAAACCCTCGCCGTTTTTCACCTTAATGCATTCTATGCATTAAGGTGAAAAACCTTCTATGCTGCAGCAGCGCCCCCGAGCCCCCCTTATACTTACCTGAGCTAGTGGAGGGCAGTAGATGACTCTGGAGCCACTATTTTTCCACCATGTTCCCTATCTCCCTAATATTTCTCCCACCCCCTTTTCTTTTTTTGTTTCATCCATCATATTCTTTCTTTTCCGTCTTTTTTAAATGTTCCAAGATCCCACATGGGATCCACTCTACATAACATGTCCACACTTTCCCATATTAATAAATCTTTGGAAAATTTTTGGACGTTGTATACTTAGAAAGTTGACAAAATATTCAGATACATTAAATGGTGAAATGGTGTTATGGACAATAAACAATGCCAATAATCCGCTTGAGCAGATTGCTTTAATCTTAGGAAAGGCTAGAAATAAAATTGACGCTTAAGAGATATGTGTGTAGATTTGTTTCCCAATGGTGGCTAGTAATAGTCTTGTGTTAGAACCTTTTGTCAAAAATGACTGTGAATGTGGTTGATTATATAATGGAACATGTAATACAGGATTTGATTGTACTTCTTTGCACAATGTCCTAAATAGGGACATTAAAACAAAAGCATGTGATAGAGCCGAAACAGATTTAAAATGCTCAGAAAATGGACCATGGATGTCACATTGTGGTAAAAATCACAACATGGCAAGTTCCATTCTATGAAATTAAAGGGGTTATATACCCTCAAGGTTTTTCACCTTAATGCATTCTATGCATTAAGGTGAAAAAAAACTTCTGTCACTCAGCAGCCCCCTCGAGCCCCCGTTATACTTACCTGAGCCTTGTGTTTCCCACAACGGGAACGAGCACACCAGCTCTGGCCGGTGTCTCGTGTCCTGATTGGATAGATTGATAGTAGCGCAGCCATTGGCTCCCGCTGCTGTCAATCAAATCCAATGATGCGGGCACCGGGGGGCGGGGCCGAGTCCTGCTGTGTCAATAGACGAAGAAGCAGGACACGGGAGCGTGCCCACATAGGTGTCCTGAAGAAGAGCGCTTCTCTGACAGGCAATCGAGAAGAGGAGGAGCCAGGAGCGCCACTGAGGAACCCCAGAAGAGGAGGATTGGGGCCACTCTATGCAAAGCCAACTGCACAGCCGAGGTAAGTATGGCATGTTTGCTATTTTTTTTTTTTTTAAACTGTGAACCTTTACAACCCCTTTAAAGCGACCTTCAGTCATTTTTTCCACTTTCCATCTATTAAATCTTCTGCCCTTGTCGTTTTAACTTTGGATAGTAAAACATTATTTTTCTGCCAGTAAATACCTTATACAGTCCACTTCCTGTTTCTTGTCTGGCAAAAAGCCTAGGCGTATGACATCATGCACAGCTCTCTCTCTCTCACTCTCGTGAGAGTTTGCCAGGAAGGGAGGGGGGATGAGTCATAAGAGGGCCAATGAGAGCTGCAGAGCTGGACGTATGCCTCTGTGTGTCTGTGTAAATCCAGGAAGTGAACAGGCAGCAGCTTCAGCTGCCCACGGTTAAAATGGATGCAGCCACACTTAGTGGAGGGAGATTTCCGCAACTTATTTGGCAAGCACAGAATCACAGTATATATAAAATAATATGCAAAAGTTGTTGGAGGGAAGCTTCAGAATGGCAAAGATGCTTTCATTGCAAATTATGTGAGCATGCTGCAGTTCCTCTTTCACATTTCAATGACCCTTTAGTATTGTGATGAATCTTCTTCTTATTTCTCATACTGTCGACTAAATTGTAGCCAAAGCCAGTGTGTGCACATCCATTCTAATAGACCAGTCCGGTTAAGAATATTATTTACCGGGCAGGCATTTTCTAAACATACAATATACTTAATACAATGAGGGGCATCTTTTCATCAAATTATTTTTTCTGTGTTTAATTGTTACAATTCTCTTTCATATTTCTGTACTGTACTTGTATTCAAAGGGAACAAAGGATCAAACCAGAACCTGTTTCCTGCGTGAAGAGGTGGAAAGTGTGTAATAAACAGGCAGTCTGTAGGCGTTTGATAAGATGCCCTTAGAAAGTCCTGCTTTTCCCCTGAGATTACAATTCCTAAATGCTTTCAGTGCTTGTAAGTAGGACACAGAATTAAACAAACGACTTTACATAATTAAAGCTGTTCTTTTTAAGATGTCCATATGTCTTTCAATACCTTTTCCGTCTGAGATAGTAACTCTTTCTGATTGCACCCTCAGCAACTTCCCAGTCCCTGTGCAGCGTATCTGCAAAACAATCTGGACTTGATGAAGATCGTGATGCATAAAATATGAATTCTTGTGAAGAATGGTACACAAAAAGGGTGCATTTTCTCGAAGAATGAAACATTACCAGCAGCTGTGCCTAGTTAGACGTTAAAAGCTGGGAATGGGAAAAGCTTCATTTTTATGCATTATGCGAAATGATACTGTGCTGGCAATGATAAGGAAGCTCGTATAAGCAATTTGTGTACATTTTGTTTCTGTTTTCTCAATTTTATGTATTCATCGGAGCAAAGTATTCAACAATCCAGAAATAAAATCCCACTCTGTCCTAAATATCTGCTGTACATGCAAACACTCTAGATGATGTTCCACCAAATTGTCCCCTAATTGAGAGGGATGTTTGCACACTGTAACATTCTGGATTGTTTGGCCCATCTGCAAGCTGCATTATATTGTTGGCAGTAGTGCATCGGTGTGTGCACTTGTGTTTATTACACATTGCTTGTTTGCCTTCTTAGAATATTTGTTTTCTATTTTATGAGAAATCAGGCATTCCTACAAATAATTTGGCTGCAAATCTGTTTAGGTATATTGGTAAATACATAATTGCTTGTTATTAACAGGGAAATTACCATGGTTCAAACATTGCAAAATGTCCACATTTCTGTAATTCATAATTTACACTTTTTATACCTAAAGGTTTACAAAACCCATTACAAAAGAGAAGCTATCACTCGTCCATTGATTTAAACTGCAATCTCCCTATGAGACTATGTGTGCATGTAACATTTTTATACTTGTTCTTTTACCTGTAATGGTCTCCCTTGGGTAGACATCAAGAAGCCTAGAGAATGCATTTGATGTCAGTAGCCCAAACATACCCAGAGCTGTCACTTAAATGATTCTCTATAGTATTTCTCTTCCCTCCGCCCCTGACTGCTACATAAAAGGTTATTAGGACAGCGTAAGGGGAGGAGTGGAGGAGCTTGGCCAGCATAGACACTAAATTATACATTACCAGAAAAGAAGAGAGTTGGAGGGAAAGGGCTGCACTAAGAAACTGACTCTTCTTAAAGTAGTCAAATCCCTCAGCAAGTTTAAAGACCCATTTCAAGTGAATGAAAAATAGTTTTTTCAAAGAGAAAACACTGCAAGTAAGCATGAAAGAATACTTGATTTGTCTGTGATTAAAAGTATTGCTGGCATTCCACTCTCAAAAACAAAGGTATAAAGGAATCCAAGAAATGCTGAAAGGTGTATAAAATTAAATATGTTTTTTCTTATGGACATTGTCTGTATAAAAAAAAAAGACAGTGCATTTGTATCCCTAAGCTAAACAACAATAGTGTCCTGGTATTTCCCTTTAGGAGATTTAGGACATCAGGCTGTAGTCTAAATAAGTATAAATAAATATTTTCGTATTTTTTTACATATTTGTGGTGGTAAATAGAAAAACAGGTTATAAAAGCCTTATAATACAAAAAAAAAAGTATTTTTTAGTGATTCTCCCTATAATACAATGTATATAGAACTAATCTAGCATAGACTATAATTGCCATGTTAGTAATGATCCACTAAAGAAATGATCCACAGAGGGAGCTAGGTGATAATATATATATATATATATATATATATATATATATAAATAGATAGATAGATAGATAGATATAGATATGTATATCTATATATAGATATATAGATATGTATATCTATATATAGATATATAGATATGTATATCTATATATAGATATATAGATATGTATATCTATATAGATATATAGATATATATATCTATATATCTATATAGATATATATATCTATATAGATATATAGATATATATCTATATATCTATATATATCTATATAGATATATATAGATATATATATATATATATATTCATCAACCATAGATCAGGGGATGGCTTTTGATAATACCAATTATTGCCAAATATCAATTAACAAAAAATCTTACTAGAACTATACCTGTTTGTGAAGCTGATTTAGAAAAGGAGTGTGCACAAACCATCATCAATAAGTTTTAATGAACAAATTTATACTTAAAGTGCTTGACTGTGTTTATACTATTGAAAAATAACGGTCTTATTCCCTGACTTCACTTTTCTCTATCTTTAGCATTAAATTGGAGTGAATTCAATTCTTCTGTTAAGGGAAGAAAAAGCTGACCAACAAGCATAAGGGGGAATTTACAAAGGGTGTTGTAGGCACTCTTTACATTTCCGTCAGGCTGCAGTACCAAAATTAATGGTGCTTGCACCAAAATAATGAATTTGCTGCAACTCTACACTGAAGTCAGAGTGTCCATATTGTACACTCCTTCCACAGTGAGATACCTCCCTAGCCACTGGGCCTATCATACAGGAAGGCATGGCTAAAAGGAGTTTTATAGTGTGGTGTGTGGAGCCTGATGGAGAACTGAGGGACTAGTTTCCCATCAGGTCCAGCTTGCTATACATTGGCAGCGCATGACAGTAGGGGGATCCATAGCCAATATTCAGTCAAATAGCAGCTTTCAAATTTCTCCACTGCCATCCACTGTCAATTAAAACAAAAAGCAGACCTGATTGGGAACTAGTACTTCAATTCCCATTTGGCTCTGCTCACCCATGGCTGTGGCCATGGGGACTAGTTCGCCATCAAGGCTGCCTCCACTGTGACTCAAGTCATTTTCCAAATATTTGGGTACTCACCAGTATTCCCTGCCCCTTTGTTTACATTCAACTTTTGGCCAGAGAATAATTAAGGTTTAAAATGATCATATTCCTTTATTAAAATTTTTTTTCCACACTTTGGTTTTCTGATATTTTTTATTATTGGTACTGATCCATTTATTATAGTTTTGGTGGTCTTGGGGTGGTTATTTGTGGGGTTGTACAAACCCATGGTGAAATATTTCACCCATAAAGCTGGCTGGCTAGCTAAATGTCTGGTTTTGTTTTGTCTGTTCAATGTGCCCCTGCATAGAAAGATTTTTCATGTATTATCTCTGAAGAATAAAAGTGGGTTGTTAGCTCTGAAGCTCACATTGCTGATTGGTTTGTACTTAGGCCTGTTTCAAACAGGCTTCAGCTTGTAAAAGAACAGTGTGAACAGCGAGCTTTTAAAATGCATTTGCAAAGCTTTTAGCAAGCTTTGTTTAATCCTTTAAAGTACCATTCATCTCCACTTTGTAAATGTTGGTTGATTGCCGCTTTAGCTAAGCTGCTGGAAGGTTTTACCACTTACTTGAAGCTTGTTGAAAGCTTGCTGAAGCCTACTTGCAGCTTGTTTAAAGTGATAAAGCGCTCCCATGAAGATCTATGTTCAATATTTACTGACAGAAGCTGAATGGTGCTTTAAAGCCTTAGGCCCCTTTCACATGGGGCGGATCCATTTTGATGGACACCGCTTCTTCAGCGGGAATCAGTGGAGCGATCCCCTCTGAGGAAGCGGAGTCCGTCAAAAGATGACCTGTCAGAGAGATGACCTGTCAGAGTCCTGCACTCCTGTATGGGGAGATCGGATAAAAACGGACAGCCTGTCCATTTTCGTCCGATCCCATCCAATCCGACCACCATATATCACCATATATCATCGGATGTCAGCAGACACATGTCCGCTGACATCCGCCTCCCCAAAGAGGACAATGAGTGGCCCAAACAGGTCCACCTGTCTGTTTTTCAGGTGGACCCGTTTGGGCCACCCATTGTCCTCTTTGGGGAGGGCGGATATCCGATCCGACAAAATCAGCTGAAAACAGACATATGGTGATATATGGTGGTCGGATTGGATGGGATTGGGCGAAAATGGACAGGCTGTCTGTTTTCATCCGATCTCCCCATAGAGGAGAGCGGGACTCTGACAGATCATCTTGGTCTGATCCTGTGAAAGGGGCCTTAGAGAAAGCTGCTTGAAGCCTGCTGAAAGCTTTGCAAATGCTTGCTGAATGTTTCAGAAAAGCTTGCTGTTCACATCCTTCTTATATAGCCTATAGCTTGTGTAAAGCAAGACTTAAGGGCCATACACACAAGCTGAATATTAGAAACCGGCCAACATGCGTATGGCAGCAGGTCTGACAGAAGCCAGACGTTCGGCTGGCTTCTGACAAAGGGGCATGACCAAAAAAGATCTGCTGACTGTCATCTGATCAGTGCTCTCAGCCAATGGCTGAGAGGGCTGACCAGTGTGTTCTGGCGGGGGGATGTCAGAACACAATAGCTCAGCGGGGGAGATCGCTGTATTAGCATCATATAATTGGTACAGCACCTCTTCCCAAGCTCTTCAGTTGTTGTTGTTTTTATCATTCAACCCAGTGGGCTAGTATACACAGTAGTGTGAACTAGGCGTGTGTGTCTCTCTGATGCTAAACCTGTCCATTGTTCACTGCAAGGTAGTGGAGTTGTTAGCTGTTTGGAACCACAATCTTGATATTGTGATAAAGACGTGCATATCAATTGACAGCATAAAAGACTTCCCCAGGGGCGATTAAGTGACACTTTTTTCCCTGGACACAGTACGTCTGTAAGCAGGCTTCAGATTACTATCCCCTGCTGTGCATACATCCTCTCTGGGAAATTTCCTTTCATTAAACATAGGGGCGTTAAATACGATCTGCATGATATGATTACAGCAACAGTAATGTTTCATTTTTAACCCATGATACACTGAGTTTGGATGTTGAGTGTTTCAATGTAAATAAACTAGCTACCACTTGCAACTTGCTTGTCAAGTGCAATCTGTGGGCCTGTCATCTTTATCCTTGCAGTGCTACTAAGTAAGTTGATGGCCCAGAAGAAGTATGTAGGTTAGGAGTCCTGACTCACTGGCAGGATTATGTTTGCTAAACTGAAGGATCGTGTTAAGACATCAAGATGGGGATTGGTCCCAGGTGGATCAATGGACATGAAAGTTTATCTGGTTGTTTAATCCTTTTATAGCATAGATACGCTCTGGGGGTATTCAATCCCTCGTTTGTGGAAGAAAGCATTTTTTTTTTAGCTGTGCTTAGGGAAAAGTTTTAAATCCACTTATCTGTGACAGTCATTGTTAAAAAGTTTAAAGTTATACCTTAAAATCCAATAGATGATTTACACTAAACAGCTTCTCTAGTTACATAACACAGACGCTTGAGCTGCACGTCATCTTTAATGAAGTAAAAAGACAATTCATTCTTTTTCAATAACTTCTTTTCATTATAAAGATCAATACTTTTTATTAGGCGTTTGACCTAAAATCTTTTATTCTCAGTGTTTCTTTCATTTGTTAACAAAAGGTTTTGTGGGAATGGATATCCATTTCATTAAATATTCATAGAGGTCTGTGGCACTGACAGGCTTCGTGCATTCTGATTCCTCACAGCATGAGGTGTTTAGTGTTCTTTTTAATTAAGAGTGACGCTTGGTTTTCAGGCAGTAGTTTAGCAGGAAATGGGGGTACAGCAAATGGAAGAGCGAGATACTGTATGGAGCTGCAGCTTGGTAAAGTTATCCCAGAGTACTCGAGGAAACAATATATTATCACATTTTATATACCATACTATATACTGTATAATGCTTACCTCATTTCTGATATAGCAGGGAGGGAATTTGCTAAGATATAGTTGTGATATCTGGTAAGCTTAAGCCTTCAGTATTTGGTAGATCTGTGCCCTCACTGGATGAAATTCCATATGCCAAAGTACTGTGCAGCATCATTAACATTTGCTGTGTTTTATTTGTTCTCAAAATACTGTTTTCATCTTTTTTTTCATTCTTCCATGCATTTCATGCTGTTGGTCTCCTCCAGCTTTTTTACCCACTTTCTTTCTACATACAATCACTCCAGCGTTGGTGGCAAATTATTGCTGTGGACTAGCTTCTTGATAGTGAAAATGGTGGTCCATGCCTAGGCAAGTGTTGGCACAGCCACTTGCAGTCTCCATCGGGAGGGTGTGATAGCTGAAAATACAGCCCATAACAGGACAATGACCTTCATGACAGGTTTGCCATGTATTTTTTTTTTTATGAACTCTGCAGGTTTATCAATATTAAAATTTAGTTTTCTTAATTGTACAGTAAAGGATACAGGCTGAGTATTCACAGATTCTGGATTATAGGCTTTGTCTGAAGGTGATTGAGCGCTGGCAAGTTTTTGAGGACATGCCTCCCCTCTGGGCGCCTCCCAATAACCCTGCACCACTCTGTGAGTGCTCACTAAGGTGATGGAGCTCTGCTCTCTTAAGGAGAAATCACTCTTCGCTTATTTTGTTTTATTATTTTATCTTCGCATTCTTCAATCAACTCCTTCATTCTCTTCTTGTACCACAATAGAAGCAGTGCCTCCAGATCAATGCAACCTCGGTAAAACCTTGAGAGCCATGCTGTCACGTACCTTGTGGCTGGCTGAGCCTGACCTGCAGAGGGAAGGCCTCTCGTACAGCCCGGACTCTGATGTTGCAACAGTGGCCACGAGAGCGTGGAAGTGCCAGTGTAGTCTTCCACTGAAAGTAGTGATGCGTAGCGGGTGCGTCACCAGAGTGGACCGGATAGCTGAAACAGCAGATGTCAGCAGGAACAGAAGACCCTAGGTTGGTGTGCAGCACCGGCAAGATGGGCACCCGCAAGGCAGCGCCTGCACATTTGCAGTTGCCTCAGAACTTCAGCTGCGCTATGGCCAGCACTTCCCTGACACGTACCCAGACCCCACGCCGCGGGGACAGCCTGTAATGTTGCTTGTTATGCTGGTAAGACAGGGTCACCCTGTATCTCTAACCATTACTCTAAAAACAGGGGCTATGTTTGGAACGTATTCCCTTAAAGGGGTTGTAAACCCTTGTTTGTTTGTTTTTTAATAAAAATTGTAAAACATGCCTATACTTACCTGCCTTGTGCAATCATTTTGCACAGAGAAGCTCTGATCCTCTTCTGCGGTACCCCAACGGCGCTCCAGGCCCCTCCTCTTCATCATGTGCCCCAACGGGGGCACCTGTGCAAGCTCACTCCTGAGTCCCACTGCTCCGTCCATTGACACAGACAGTGGGACTCCGCTCCCCTGTCACTGGATTTGATTGACAGCAGTAGGAGCCAATGGCTCCTGCTGCTACCAATCTGTCCAATGAGGAGAGAGACAACGACTGGAGCCACTGCACTCGTGCACATCTCTGGATCGGATCAGGCTCAGGTAAGAAAAGGGGGGGTCTGGGGGGAGCTGCAGCACAGAAGGTTTTTCAGCTTAATGCATAGAATGCATTAAGCTGAAAAACCTTGAGGCTTTTTCAACCACTTTACAGGACAGTCTACACACAGGTTGCTGCACACTTTAATATGGTACATTTTTTATTCTTGGTGCTAAAATTCAACCACTTAGAGCATAGTCATGAGTGGATGACCAGACATTATATCACACATTGGTCGCACACTTTACCACCACTTCCTCTTAGAAATAGTATTAGTGGGCTTCCTTTCAACACAAGGACTTACTTACAGGACAGTCTACACACAGGTTGCTGCATACTCCTTCTGGGCATACTGTTGTTATTGGAGTTACTGTTGTCTTTCTATCATCTCAAACCAGTCTGCCCATTCTCTGACATCAACAAGGCATTTTGTCCACACAACTGCCACTCACTGGATATTTTGGTTGTGCATGAAAATCCGAGTAGATCAGCAGTTTTTTAAATACTCAGACTAGCCCGTCTGGCACCAACAACCATGCCACGTTCTAAGTCACCTAAATCCCTTTCTTCCCCATTCTGATGCTCGGTTTGTACTTCAGCAAGTCGTTGTCACCACACCTAGATGCCTAAATGCTTTGCTTTGCTGCCATGTGATTGGCTGATTAGCAATTTATGTTACCAAGCAATTGGTGTAAATAAAGTGAGTATACATTGTAAGTATAAGTGAGTTTATATACATACAGTATGTCAGCCTTACACTGAATATGCAATAATATCTGCTCTTAGAGAACTTTAGTGCATGCAGGGCTTTTTTTCAGCAGGAAAGCAGTTCTGGCACCTCCAGCACTGAATGTATGTAATAGCAAGGAGTGTAGGGTGTGCAGTAGGATCTATTGATGCTGGCTGCTGGGGGATCTATTGTCACTGGTGGGGATCTGCTTTTGTGTGAGGGTATATTCTTGCTGTGGGTCTTATGTTGATGGTAGGGATCTACTCTACTATTGAGGGAGAGATCTAATGTTGCTGGCTGCTGGAGGGTCTATTGATGCTGGCTGCTGGGAGATCTGTTGTTGCTGCTGGGGGTCTAATGTTGCTGGGTGGATCTTTTGTTGCTGGGGAATATATTTTGTTTTGGGTGGTCCATTGTTGCTGTGTGTGGGGGGTCTATTGTTGCTTGGGGGGACCTATTGTTGTTGGGGTGGGGTCCATTGTTGCTGGGGAGTCTGTTGTTGTGTGAGGGATCTATTGTTGCTGGGGTGGGGTTTATTGTTGCTGGAGGCACCTATTGTTGCTGGGGTGGGGCCTATTGTTGCTGGGGTGGGGTCCATTGTTGCTGGGGCGATGTATTGTTACTGGCTCCAGGCGGGGTCTATTGTTGCTGGTGGCCTATTGTTGCTGGTGTGGGTCCATTGTTGCTGGGGGAGTCTATTGTTGTGTGAGGGATCTATTGTTGCTGGGATGGGGCCTGTTGTTGCTAGGGTGGGGTCTATTGTTGCTGGCTCCAGGGGATCTATTTTACTGCTTTTTTGTTATTAGACTAGAACAATTTCCACACTAATTATTTAGCAACACAAAATGATACTGGAGGCAGTACTGGGAGGTGGGTAGGGGATGTATGTACCTTTTCTAAAAGGTTTCAGTTCGAGTAAGATGAGTTGGGTTGTCTGGGCTATGGGAGGATTGAAATGAAGAGAGAGGATGCTGCTATGATTGCATGTATAACACAATATGTCTGGGAATTTGTTTCAATCGCTCGGATATGAAAATTCTTCATATCTCCGTATAAGAAAACTTTTTTTTCTAAATAAATAAATAAATTATTAATTATTCACAGAAGTATGCAAAATTAAAAAAAAAAGTTTCCTTAAGTTTTCCTTTCCTCACTATTCCTGTTTTGGGATAGAAGATCTCCTCTTATGCCCAACCATTCATTACTGGTCTATAAGTCATAGAACTGAAACTATATTTCATAAAAATTGGTTCATTGTTTGCCATGCATTTCCCAATGTATCACTTTTTTCCTTTGCTCATCATAAACAACTTTTTGAGTGAATATGACCATAGATAGGGATATGGTTGGTTATTACT
This sequence comes from Aquarana catesbeiana, assembly GCF_042186555.1. Lineage (NCBI taxonomy): Eukaryota > Metazoa > Chordata > Amphibia > Anura > Ranidae > Aquarana > Aquarana catesbeiana. The sequence goes on from NC_133324.1 coordinate 273,805,339, forward strand.
GTTAAAGAAAAAAACTGTTGGTAATATGATTGTTAAGGTTATTATAAAATATAAAACCATTTGTTCTTTTTCCCTCGTGGATTCCTTGGATTCCGCTGTTGTGTCCACTTTTCGCCCACGGGAGGTATTACCCCGGACCGTGCAGGCTTCCCGCCACGGCGGGGAGACATGTATCTTACATGTCTCCCGCTATCAGCCCCCGCAGTTCCAACACTGTGGGGAGCCCACACCGTGCCGGCGGCGTTCTGTGATCACCGCCAGATGGGTAGATGATGTTGTGTGCATGCGCGGTATGTCTGCCTCACTTGGTGCGGCCAGTCGTGGCTGCGCATGCGCGTCACCTTCCACGTCACGTGATTGCGTCGGAGGCGATGACGGTTTCCGGGACACATAGTGTCTTCCGGAATGCCGAGGTGGTCACAGAAAAGCCGCGACAAGCGGCTCCTTGGGCCCCTGTTCCTTGGAGCACCTAAGGGCAGAGCTCTTAGACACCTGTCAATAATTTCCAATTAAACAAGTAAGGCATATAAGATGTATCTCACACGGGATCCTGCAGTTGATTCCCTGTTTGAGCACAGTGATTCACACATTAGGACGGCTGGGTAAGGAGGGACATTGGCGCTTTGATAGGCTTTACTATTATGAAAAAATTGTTTATCTCACATTTAGCTCACTGTACACTCTTGTAATTTAGATGCAGTTACTATTCCTTTCTGGAATAACTACATAGGCTCTGTATACCCAGTCTGGCTTTTAGAGTACATGAACAACGCCACATAATCAGGTACTTACTGGGTTTTGTACCGATTACTATATTATCCTACTTTTGCACTTTTGTTCTGTATTTTCCTCTGCTTACAGCAGTATAGGCTATAGCAATACACTATGATTCTAGTTCATGCTTTTCATTCATCAATTCAACACTTTATTTTTCACTGTTTTATTTTTGAGTTTATTCTATTCACTTCTTTGTTTAATGTTTTCACATGAGCATATTAGCACATCCTTATACCCTTTCGCTGGCTAATTCTAGCACTATCTAGTCGCCAGTAGCATAGCGATAGACCTATAATACACCTTTTTCACCTATTTAAGCCAGAATAAAATACTGTGATCATCTGGAGGGTGTTCACACGCCCAGATGGTCACCTCATCAAATTCTAATTGATTAAATAATACCTAATAAACAGATTGTGACCAAATAATCAGCCTACCATGCATAATAAGACATTGATTATGGGGCTTTCAGCACATGGGCATTAGATATATTTATATCCTAACCCCTGGTGCGGCGCCTTAAAATATAAAATAAAATAACAATGATTCTGTTAAAGAAAGCCACAATTCCAGATAATTACTGCTCTTGACAGGAACAAGAGGGGGATTTCCCTAATTCAGGGATCTTTTTCCTCTTTTTACCCCCAAGGCGTTTTCCTAAATGTCTGTTCTCCTCCCCCCTTTTTAGTCTGTCTTCCTGTAATACTAATAGTATATAATTGTAACTTTCAGGTGCTTTCACCCACATGCTCCTCTTGTGGGGGCCTTACCAGTCTGTGACCACTTGTAAGCCCCACGGTGTTGGAGTCGCCCCTAGGGGGGTAGATGTGGACAACTCTGCAGCGGAGTCTGGGATCAGCTCTGAGGGAATCCTTTGGTTTTTAAAGAAAGTCTCTGGTTTAAGCTAACTTGTTTGACGGAAAGGGTAAATAAATATTTGTTATGCTTGATAATGCATATTGAAATATACTTGAATTGGATACTAAAAACAATAAATATTGAAATTTCTCCATTTGATGTATCAACAGAAATGTAAGAATTCCCTGAAGAAGACCATAACCCCTAAGGTCGAAATGCATTGGGGCATTTCCATACATTAAACGGTGCTTTAGTCTAACATTGTAGGGAATTATCTCATGATGCTTCTACTAAAGTTTAGAAGATTACTTTATGATGTATGCTTTTTCCTAGCTTACTTTGTTTCGCTTTGTGTACACCAGAGCTCATATTTTAACTTTGGTACTTTAATTATGTTCAATCATCTTTTTGATAATAAAATCAACAACTTTTATGAAAATCTTTTCTCATAATTGCTGCTAAAAAACCCCATGGGGAATTCTTCAAATCTTTTTCCAAAGTGGGTAGGGGGTAGAACCAAGGGATGGTGCTTAGAGGGGGGTAGGGGTTGGAGACAAAGGGGGACTCAGAAGGGGAGGGCACCAGTTCTCTAAGAAAAAAAGCCCTGCGTGCATGTATCATAATTGTACTGTATGATGGAATATGTAAGTGGGAGTGATTTGTTTCAGCAGCTTTTGACATGGTGTATTATTTATGTAGGCTTATTGTGGTTTCAAAATGTAGGATTTTAAGAATACTAACAATGTAAATAATGATCTAATACAGAACTGAGAATTTTTTTTTTTACTTACCCTTTAATCCCTGTTGCTATGTGGTCCCTTCTAATCTTCCCCTTCCTCACCGCAGCTCCTGACATCATTTCCCTCAGCTCCTCTGCTCGCTACTGCTCCTGGGAGATGTGTGTAATCATTTCCCAGGAGTCAGTGGGCAGCGCCGAGGTCTAGGTTGCCATAACAACGGGGCGGGCACTTCTGGCAACCTGTATAGTTTACAGCGCCACTACATGCTATTACTGCGCATGCATGAGAATGGGCAGTGCATGCTGGCAATACAGCAGCACCGGTTCCCGGAAGAATATGCTTGTGGGCATCTCCTGCCCACAAGCAAGATGGGAATCTACAAGAAGGGAAAAGGTATTTTTTAAGATAAATATATAATAAAGGCAGCGCTAATGACAAGAATAAGAATAGCTTGATATGCATTATGCAAGATTAATAGAAATGTTTTTAAAAATCAAAGATGTTGGTGGAACTTCACCTTAAGGCAAAACTTTTTTTAGTATTAAATAGAGTGGAGAGGGATTAGAATGCTTGTCATTTTTGTATTGCCGCCTGTGTCCCCATTAGGGAGATTCGCCCTCGCTATTTGTCTTGTTTACAATTATCATTTAGAGTGAAAGTAAATGGAAATCCCAAAATTTGGGTTGTCCCCAGAATAGCAATAGAGGGGAAATCTTCCAATGGGGACACTAGTTCTGGTGACCTTGGGGTCCCCAAGGAAGTCCCTTAATTTCCAGGGATTTACTTTTACTTCCTGGTTGACTATGGGACAGGAAATAAAGGAAAAAGTTTGCAATGGGACACAGATGGCGAAAAAAATCTGACAGGGCTTAAAACCCTCCCTCGTGCTATAAAAAAACAGTTTTGCCTATAGTTCTACTTTAAGTACATAGGACTAATGGGGAGTACATGGTAATCCCAGTAGGCCCATCTTTTATTGTAGTCTTGTTGTTCAGTTTTGTGAACCCTGACAATTAAAGCCACCCATCAGTTTAATTTCCTTTATATGAGTATAAAGGAAATAAAGTTTCAATACTGAGGGAGAGTGGTTTGTTTCCATTTCAGTGCTAGAAGGCAGTGAGCTGCAGTCAGTATATTTGATACGTTTTTAAGGTATTTAGGTAAGCCTTTAATAAAAGGCCTCCTACATGGGTTAAAGGCTCCACAGGTATTGACCATTTTGATAGACTTAACAAAAGTTCATTAGGTTCACGCCAATACAGTGATATCATTGTAGATAAAAAAAGATTGAACAAATAGTTTGGTTTCATCTCCAACATTTCTTACAAACTGAGGGGTAGATAAAGTGTAAGTTGTCCGGCATCAAAAAAAATAAACAAAAATACCTAGCTCACTTACCAGCCAGCCTGCAACAAACTGAATTGACCCTGTCTAACAGTTCACATTAAAAACAAGGGGTTTAGTTTGCACACATTTGTCTGACATACATTATTATTAGATAAGAATAAAGTATTTCCATATCAATTGTGCAGAAGGAACTTTTAGGCGCTTGAGACCAGAGAATTGTCCAAACCTGAATGGGGAGTTTATGGCCTAGTGTTTTCCATGTATACATGGAGGATTGTTTTGAAAAGTGATCCTCTGCAAAGGAAGTTAGTATCTGGTATATCTCAAAGATTAGACCTTTTTTAGATGGTCCTTCTCTGCATATTTTTAAAAAAGTTAGTTCAGTGAAAGTTAGGTCTTCTGTCATTGATTTAGCATAATGGCAAATTGGAAGATAGCTTTTAAAGGCATTGCATGGAATATAGAACGTCCCTATGTGTCAGCAAAAAAAGGGAAGTCTCCTTGACATGCTAGTGGCCAAATGGCCAAGTGGGAACATATTTTTACATATGACTGATGGTATTTCTTAGGTAAACAATCTTTGAGTATTAGCAAGAAGCAAAAATAAATACGAGGTTTCTTCAAAAAGTTTCCACACTTTTTTTAAACCTCTATTAAATATACGAAAGTATGAAAAATATAACAAAGTGTGAAAACTTTAGTGGGATTTCTTTGTTTTAGTCCTGTTAAAGAATTTATATACAAAAACACTATGCATTCCTTTTAAAACCCAGGGACCAACAGTATCATGCTAAATAGCCAGAGAAACAGCATTATCATTAGGTTTACAAGTGAGCATTAGCGAGCAGCAACGGAAACAGAAACGGATAAGTGGGACTTGTTTATTTTCGTCCTGTTAAAGAAGTTTTATACAAAAATACTATACATTCCTTTCAAAGCTCAAAGACCACCAGTATGGTGCTAAATAGCTAAAGGAACAGCATTTGGAAGTTGAAGGCACTGACCACAACAAGGCAGAGGATGTTTTCCTTTTTTTTTATGTATGATTAAAAAAAGTTACTGTTCAAAGGAAATTTGTAATTAATAGTAAATGCAGGAAGATGTAGATGTGCATCAGCTACATTACATCTCATTTCATTTTTTCATTTCCGTTTGTAGGGTACATTTAATTTTTAGTTAAGCAGATCTATGAAGAGGGGCGGATGGCAGAGCAGAGGAGAAGTAATCCATCAGGGGCATAACACAAAATTCAATATTAGCAAATATCCTAGATAAATTGCTGTATTGAAATTTGCATAAAAAGTGATAATCTATAATGCTTTAATTACAATTTATATTTGCTGTGCTCGTTTCTAAAAAAGCAGTTATCATCCAGATGAACAGAATTCAGTATATGAGAAGGCAGTACATTAATCTGCCAGAGGCTATACTGTCTCTGTAGAAGGATTATAGTCTTTATGTAAATGGTCTTGTCTAAATGAAATGATCTGAAATTGAAGGGTTACTTAAAGTGTACCTGTGCTTTTCCTGTACAGATGAAGGAACAAGTCAATACTATGGCCAGTCTTCATGACATCTTATTTTTTTTCTGTCCTCTGATGCTGTGTTTAAAACAAGCCTAAGCTCTAAGTCAATCGTAGTTAGAACTTACACAAGACTGAGGACTCTCTCCATGCCCTCATGTGTCAGTGCTGGTACTTGAGCAGCCAGTTGCCAATACCACATATAGGAAAGGGATTGTGTCACATGAAAGGAAACAGGTTAAGGCACATGATCCCAGTACTGGGAATAGGTCTTTGTACCTGGATGAGAAACCTATGAGAGGCAAAGTACAAGTTCACCTTAAAGTGCCCATAGACACAAGAGGGTTGCAAAATGTTTGCCAAGTAGGCTAAAGCTATCTCTAGCACCATCATATGAATTATGAATGATCTCAGAAATATCCTAAATGAATGTCAAACGGATGCCATTGCACTAGCCCAAAGCCAGTCAACACAGGTTTAAATGCTGTTTACCCTAAAGATATGTGATTATTTAAATCAGCCAGGTGTCTCTGCAGGTAGTTTTATGCCCAATCATAGAGCAGATTTGAGTGAAATTAGAAGTTTCACTCTCCTGTGCTATAACACTATATGCAAAAAAATAATAATAATACTATATAAATAAGTATTAAGTATATATTGCAATAATACTAATAATACTAATAATAATTTTGAGGCATCTGTTTTTTTTTTTTTTTAGATATATCATTTAAGCTTTGCACTCTAAATAAATAAAGTGGGTTTTCAATATACATCCAATAAATAGATATTTTCTGAACTATCATTGATTTTTATTTAGTGGCTATCAAATCCTATAGCTCTGTGGGTTTCCATGTGCTTAAAATTGTTATAGCAGATTGTCTTTAGTGGACCTTAATTGGTGTTATGCCATGTCCTGTCCTTGCTCACTTCCCCAGTGAAGGTACCCATGGATATGATCGAGGCAGCAATCCTAAAGTCTATTGATAACTAAAAGCAGTATTAAACCCAAAACCAAAAATGTAATATATTGCAGCTTACCAATCGTTAGATGTGGCTACATCATGTCAGACTTCCCACTTACCAGACTGGTGAGTCCGCTTGGGCAGAGGGTAGGCTCCTTTACGTATCCGACTCGCGGCCCCTGGTAGAGCAGACAGGAGGCACGGGAGGGCGGAGTGGTATGAGAGCCTAGAGCAGTAGTCCTGGTGCTGGAAGAAAGGTGGTCTTCCAGCGGCAGGTAGTAATCAGGAGCACAAGCAACAGATGCTGAGCAGGAGCAAGGCAGGCAGGTCACAACACAGGCAGGGTTCGGCAACAGGCGGGCAGCAGAGGTACAAAGGAGCAGGCAGAAGCGGGGTCAATCAAGCCGGGGTCAGGTACAGGCAGAAGTCAGGAGAATCCAATAGGCAAGCCGGGTCGTCAGGAGATCAGTACACAGGAACACAGGAACACGGAAAAGGCAACAGGAACTATGGCACAGGAGCTGTTGATCAGGCAGCACCGAGCAGAGAGTGCAGCAGGCCTAAGTAGGCTGATTGGCGGCAAACGCCGCGCACGTGCGTTTGCCGACGCGCACAGGCGCGCGCACAACCACACGCGCACGCGGCGCACCAGCGCGCACACCAGCACCCCCAGGAGTATGCAGACCAGCGCCCGCAGGCAGACACGCGCTAATGTGCACACGCGCACGCATCCGGGCACCACCGCGCACACCAGGGTCAGCCGGACCATGCACACCAGTGTCCACAGAAGCGCGCGCGCTAGCGCGCACAGGAACGTGCGCACCAACGCGCAGCGGCGCCCGACCAGGTAACCTCTCTGACACATCAGTTTTCTTTTCTTTGGCTTTTTTCCCTGTTTTCACCTGGTGATCTGGCCACTAACACACATGCTGTTTTAGTGAACAAACAACAGAGTTGGGGGGCACACCCTAAAAATGCATTTACATTCAAGATGGTGCTGCTATAAGACTGCAAACAGAACAAAATAGATTATAGCACACACATGCAAAAATTACATTTAAATCCTGCAAGGCTATTTAAAACACCTGAACATATTCAAAAATATGAGGATTTAGTTACACCATATGGCCATATTATGCTAAGCCCACTACAGCGTCAAAGTACCCCATTATCAGTGGGTCCTACACTATTCATAGAATGAAAGGTCCTGCATCTCAACCATGAGAGTCAAACTCCTCTTTATGGGAGATCTATAAGGACTCCTCATATAACACAGGTTGACACTAATAAGAGGTAATGAAGGGTGGATGGGACGCTCCAGCCCAAAGGATCTGGTCAGGACCCTAACAATATACAAACAACAGACTTGGGGGCACACCCTAAAAATGCTTTTACATTCAAGATGATGCTGCTATAAGACCGCAAACAGAACAAAATAGATTACAGCACACTCATACAAAAATTACATTTAAATCCTGCAAGGCTATTTAAAACAACTGAACATATTCAAATATATGGGGATTTGGCTACTCCATATGGCTATATAGTGCTAAGCCCACTATTGCGTCAAAGTACCCCATTTTCAGTGGGTCCTACACTATTCATAGAATGAAAGGTCCTGCATCTCAACCATGGGAGACAAACTCCTCTTTATGCGAGATCTATAAGGACTTTCATTACCTCTTATTAGTGTCCATTTGTGTTATAGGAGGAGACACAACTCTGGAGGAATGAGCAGGGGAGGCACAGTGGGCAGCAACATTGTCAGTCTGGGAGGAGGGGAGGAGTGTTAAATGTATTAGCAGATTTAGAACCACTGACAAATTGAAACCAAACTCCAGCTCAAATAATAACTGTTACAGCATTTTTCTCCTTTTGGGATAAAGGCTTTGCATGAATAAATAAAATCTGTAAGGCATGAAAAATGTTCCAGTCACTGCACATCATGCAAAGCCATCTATTGTGAGAGCAATAGCAGCCTCAGCTGACTCCGTCTGAGCCACATCCCCAACGCATTTCACCCTGCCCCCGGAGCCTAGTCATCAGGGCGGGAAAAACACATCGAGCCTGGCTCAGAGTCAGGTGAGGTTACCCTCAGGATAGATGGCTTTGCAAGGTGTGTGGTGAGTGAGATACTTTTTATGCCTTACAGTTTGTATTGAGTCAGGACTGATTCTCAGCTAGTCTACATTCACAGTGGGATCCACCGAACGGGGTTGTAGAAGCTTGAGCGGAGACCCTAAGCTCTATCCAAATAAATAAAAGCTGATAATTTTAATCACCCCTGTCAGTGGTATGTGGTTTGTCTCATCCATGTAAACTGATACATTCTGCTGGAGAGTTTGTGCTGTTAAAAACAACAGATTTGCTGGCTGCATTACCAGATGTGAATAGAAGAAAGAAAGCCTAAAAAAGGAAACTAATACAACCATCTCATCTAACAATCGGTAAGATGCAATATAATAAATGTTTGCTTTTGGGTTTAACACTGCTTAAAGAAAACACCAACAACTAATCATTCACAAAATATAAATGACCTGTATTGCTCTTTCTGTGGACTGGACCAGGTCAAAATGTAAAGATCCTAACAGACCATTTACCAAACTTAAATAGGACCTCCTCATGGAACAGAGGCTGTCCTACATTGTGTCTGCCAAATACTAATTGCTTCTCTATGACCTCACCTGGGCAGGCCATACTTCCTAGCTACCTTGGGGATATTTATAACTCCCTAGGACTGAGATAAAGCCTTAATGCTAATGTATAAGCTGGCCCCAAACTGCTAGACTTCAGGAACCTAATTATAAAATTATCATGCAGAAATAGAGGAAATTAGCGAGATACCAGACATTGGCAGGTCCCTGGTGGCTTTTCCATCACAACATCCCGGACTTACTTTTATTTGATGAGCCTTTGCATTACCTTGCTATGTGAGTTGCCATTTGGCTCTTTTATTTATATTAAATATTTTATACAGTCTGCCCTTAGAGGCACTTTTCCATTTATTTAAAATATGAAATTATCATCAGGTGGTAAAAAAAATCCAACAGATCTCCATATCTTTGACCCGGACAATACAGACCTATGTTTGTGATACCTCAAAGACAAAGATACTATAACCTATATTTAGGAAAAGTGCCCTCCTATTCTCACCTGGTGGGACAAAATCTTGAACATTTATAACAATATCAATTGTTACAAATTCTTATTCTGTAATGACATTATAAACCCTCAATAAAAATTAATTGGAACAGAAAATTTAAAACAATATCATGAGTACTTTGATTGAGAATTATCATTGCATCACTCTGCTGTCTATTCTTCAGGGATCCTATACATCTATAAAAAAAAAAAAAATCTTTTGGTTCATGCTCTCTCAAATGCTAAAACAATCATTGCAGGATTTTGGTGGTTGGAGGCTACTACAACGGTAGTGGAGTAGGTGTGTAAGATTAATGAGATTGAATCCACTGAAAAGATGTTGTTCTGGGAAAAGAATAGACCTGAACCATGTAAAGTTGTGTAGATCTAATGAGACTACTTTAAAGTAGAACTATAGGCAAAACTTTTTTTTTTCTTTTTCGATAGAGTAAAGGAGGGTTATAATCCCTATCCATTTTTTTTTGTGCTATCTGTGTCCCATTGCAGAGATTCCTTGGGGACCCCCAGGTCACCAGAACTAGTGTCCCCATTGGAAGCTTTCCCCACTATTACTTTTCTGGGGACAGCAATAAAAACTGACAGGTGTTCTAATCCATCCCCACTCTATTCAAAAATAAAATCACCGCCATTATCAGTAAAAATAATAAAAATAATAAAAATGCCATAAATCTATCCCAATAGGGAGATAAGTACAGCGCTGCGCTAAATCAGAAAAAAACACTAAAATAGCAGCTAACACACCTATAGACGCAAGGTAGGGGATAACAACAAAAATAAAAGTGTAGCGCTATATATTATACAAACATATTAATCAAAAAATCCATAAGTGTATACAGACAGTAAGTGAAACCTTATCACACCTTGTACACAAAAATGAGTAATGCATAGTAAAGTAACACTGTATTAATCAGCGAAACAGTTAAGGTAAAACAATAAATAGTAAAATTAATTAACAATTATGAACAATAACTTAAATTTGAAAAACCGTAAAGGTTCGACAAATCAGCCACCTAATTTACACAAAAAAAAAAAGGAAGTCCACAATAGGGTTTTGTGGAAAAAATTGTGAAAGAAAAAAACCACCACCAAAAGTCTATGGGGGGTTGCACGCTGAGGTGGTAGAAATATAGCTCCCAAGTTTACACGTAAAATTCATCATCTGACGGCTCCTTAGCTGAAACATGTCGGGTGGACCCCTCACAATTACTGCTATATGATGTCTAGCTGTCTTTGATCTTCTAATATGTGAGTTTTATTTTAATTGATTTTAATAAACCAGTGTTTAAACGTTATTACGCTATGTGAGTTTCTCTACTCCTCGCATGGTATATTGTATATGGATGTGGAAGCTGTGCTGATATCCCCCTTCCCACTGTATGCTGAGGATACCTGACAAAATATACCATTCAGACCGGTTGGTCAACAAGCCTTTTTGACTTGTAGGACATATGTCTTTTCAAGTCATTAAGTTCCGGTAAGCCTCTTGATGTTTCTGGTGATGGCCCTAACACCAATCTAGACCCTCTGTTCACCTGTGGTTCCTTCAGTGTCTACCTATCTGCCAGATTCGATGAATTTTACCTACGTGTGAACTTGGGAGCTATATTTCTACCACCTCAGTGTGCAACTCCCCATAGACTTTTGGTGGTGGTTTTTTTCTTTCACAATTTTTTCCACAAAACCCTATTGTGGACTTCCTTTTTTTTGTGTAAATTAGGTGGCTGATTTGAAAAATTCTTACTGAGGCAATTTTGCAAAAGAATCATAATAATCTTATCTACAGTAAGGCAGATACTGTGTTGTACCTCCTGCAGTGCTATTGTATTTCGCTGGCGGGGGCGCAGGGAGCCTTCCTGGCCAGAAGAACACAATGAATTCTGCTATCAGCTATAGCCGCCGACAGTAATCAAATGTTAAAAATCTGACAGTGTGGTTGTACCTAAGTTGATTAATGGATCAACTTGGGTACTATCAGCCTGCCCATACGTGGATCGAATCTCGGCTGGTCCCTGCTGAACCAGACAAATTTCAATCCATGCATAGCCGGCTGGCTTTACTTTAATCTTTAAGTTGCCTCAGTTTCTGTATGAACAGGAGACAGAGTTTTGTTTATGACACAGCGCAACACTTTGTAAGAAAACACTATATTTGCACATGAATATGAGTATGTGATCAGTGTTAGCAGCTGTTAATTTATATATATATATATATATATATATATATATATATATATATATATATATATATATATATCAGTGTTTCTCAACTCCAGTCCTCAAGGCGCCCCAACAGGTCATGTTTTCAGACTTACTATTATTTTGCACAGGTGATTTGATCAGTTTTACTGCCTTAGTAATTACCACAGCTGTTTCATCTGAGGGAAATCCTGAAAACATGACCTGTTGGTGCGCCTTGAGGACTGGAGTTGAGAAACGCTGATATATATATACTATTTTGAACACTTTTCATTTGGTGAATGTTGGGTAGCTTGTAAGATTTTCCTTTTGTAAGATTTTTAATGAGACTCTCCTTTAATGAAACACTCCTTTTAAATTTCAGGGACTGTATTTTAACTTTATCAGAGAGATGTTATTTCATTAAAATGTGATACTTTGACTTCATGCATGTTGGCATCTCTATCCTTGCCTCTGAAGATTGTTGTTTTTTTGGAAATGTCAAAACAACAAAAAATGATTATCCATAAACTAAGAAGAAACTGTATAGATCTTTTTTTTCCTGCCATATACTACAGTATATATAATCGTTTTATAGCTTTATGCTGATACACTTGACTCTTCCATGTAGTTATTATTTTCTCTCTAAGGCCTGCTTAACGTGAAATGAAGGCAAAAGCTTTTGTTTGTCTTTTGGATAATGTGGGAAGTTAGGACCTGTCTAGTTTTTATATAATCTTTGTTGGGGAGGTTTCTTCTCACACAAAAAACCCCACTTTTGACAGCTGTCACGGCAATAGTTAGGGGATTACCTTTCCTCCTTTTCTGGTGACCACTGTCAGCTGTGCTAGTTCCCCCTAGGTTTCTGGCAGTGACAAACATCAATAAAAACCCGCAAAAGGTTTCAACCTCCTTCCTCTCTGTACACTAAACATTTCTTGGTTGGAGAGCTATTTTAAGAGCTGTATTGGAATTCTGCTGAAATAACCAGTAAATTTAGACATTCAGTAGCAATAGCAAATCTGAATTACCAGCATTGATCTTACAACAGAGTTCTTTGGCACTATGTGCTATAATTTGTTGTTTAAAACTGAGCAGGGCATTGTGTATATGTTGTTCCTTACTGAAGGGACCTACTTTTATATTCAATGATTTTTTATTTAGAATTGATATTATAGGCCATTAAATGAATATTTTAGTAACGTTTAGTGTTAATCTCCTTTTTTTTAGTGATTTTGATTTGATTTGACCTTCAGGTTTTTAGGCTCGGCTGGGCCCATGCACCATCTAGGGCATAACATCCCCCTGACACTCTGCTTTCAAAGTGAGAAGAGTAATAAAGTAGTATAGTGCAGCACTAATAAAAAAAAGTGGAATAAACAATGAAACATTTCAATCAAACATTAATAAAGTATACAAATGTGCAAATCATATATACACAACAAAATAAAATTATACAACAATGCTGATATAGTTACATAAACCAACAGTGTTAGTGCATATAAAGTGCATATAGTCCATATAATATGGCAATAAATAACATGACTGTGAATCTGTGTGAACTGGTTGTCTGTAGATAATCCACCACCATAAGGAAAGAGGCTTACCAGACAGGTTGAACCCAACTAGACATATGCCTGATGGGTCAACCGAGCTTTTGGTGTAACACACCCAAGGAGAGGTACAGCAACCACAACTTCTTAGTTTATTAGCACTGCACTATACTACTTTATTAGTTCACTTATTTACAGATTATCTGATGTGCTGGCAGCTACCACTGTTTGTATAATGCCCCGTACACACGGTCGGACATTGAGCGGACATTCCGACAACAAAATCCATGGATTTTTTCCGACGGATGTTGGCTCAAACTTGTCTTGCATACACACGGTCACACAAAGTTGTCGGAAAATCCGATCGTTCTGAACGCTGTGACGTAAAACACGTATGTCGGGACTATAAACGGGACAATAGCCAATAGCTTTCGTCTCTTAATTTATTCTGAGCATGCGTGGCACTTTGTCCGTCGGATTTGTCTACACACGATCGGAATTTAAAGGATCGGATTTTGTTGTCGGAAAATTTTATAGCATGCTCTCAAACTTTGTGTGTCAGAAATTCCGATGGAAAAAGTCCGATGGAGCCCACACACGGTCGGAATTTCCAACAACAAGCCCCGGTCGCACATATTCCGTCGGAAAGTCCGACCGTGTGTACAGGGCATAAGACAGGGCGTTTTTTTTCACATTTTTTCCAAAGTGAGATGAGTAGCCCATATTTGCAAAATAATCAGTATATCTTCAATACAATGTGTATCATTTACCCAAATAGCAGGATCTAAGAAATTACAGAATCCTACATTCATGCACTGAGTGGTGGAAGGCAGGGAGACTCCAGCACAGCTCTTGTCTTGATGCTTGAGGTCTTGAGTTTCATTCTGAGATATCATTTAGAGCATCCATGTACAGTTTGATTTTCAGTTAGTGCCGTGATGCCCTTTTGCAAGCATTGATCAGCACTTGCAACTGATGAGTGATGCTTTCAGCATGCATGCACAGCAGTCAAAAGTCATCTGTGATGGGGGGAAAAAGAGTCAGTGGGTATAGCAGTAAATGGAATTGGATAACAAACAGATCTTACATTGTTATGGTTTGGAAATCTGCCCATTTGTGGCAGCCCTACATCTAACTTTGTCAAAGACATTAAAGCAATCTTTTATTTCTCATTGCTAAAGCTGCTGCAATCAGAGCTACTGTGATAATTTATTTTTAATGAATGTAATGTAAAATTAGGACACCTTGGATATATGAACATAGATTGTATGGGCAAATAAAAACAATTCTCAGAAGACTGTTAATGGTTTACACAGCTCTATGCAGTCAATAACCAAGATTATGTTCTGTTAACATTGCCATAAGTGATGATACATTGTGACCCCATGATGGTGAATGAAGGGGAAGGTTGCAGTAAACAATGTAGTCTGTAGAGAGGGAACACAGGGCAGCACAGCTGCTCTAGAACAGAATACATAAAAATATGTTTGTTCCAATTTTAGATCTTGATCAGAGCAATTCAGCAGAATGCATTACCTAGGGAGAAAAACAAGTAAAAAAAAAATTCTTCCTGCTAGGACTCCTGTATACCCTATTACTTTTTTGTTATATAGAGATGCTGTCAAATAGGATATTTTAAAATTGTGCATTCAGTCTTTCACAATGTTGTTATGGACATTTGACAATGTACCAAATCCCTGACATTACTGCCAGCACACATTGATTGGTAGACAGTCTTCTAGCAAATGTACAGTGGGGACGGAAAGTATTCAGACCTCCTTAAATTTTTCACTCTTTGTTATATTGCAGCCATTTGCTAAAATCATTTAAGTTCATTTTTTTCCTCATTAATGTACACACAGCACCCCATATTGACCGAAAAACACAGAATTGTTAACATTTTTGCAGATTTATTAAAAAAGAAAAACTGAAATATCACATGGTCCTAAGTATTCAGACCCTTTGCTGTGACACTCATATATTTAACTCAGGTGCTGTCCATTTCTTCTGATCATGCTTGAGATGATTCTACACCTTCATTTGAGTCCAGCTGTGTTTGATTATACTGATTGGACTTGATTAGGAAAGCCACACACCTGTCTATATAAGACCTTACAGCTCACAGTGCATGTCAGAGCAAATGAGAATCATGAGGTCAAAGGAACTGCCTGAAGAGTTCAGAGACAGAATTGTGGCAAGGCACAGATTTGGCCAAGGTTACAAAAAATTTCTCCTGCACTTAAAGTTCCTAAGAGCACAGTGGCCTCCATAATCCTTAAATGGAAGACGTTTGGGACGACCAGAACCCTTCCTAGAGCTGGCCGTCCGGCCAAACTGAGCTATCGGGGGAGAAGAGCCTTGGTGAGAGGGGTAAAGAAGAACCCAAAGATCACTGTGGCTGAGCTCCACAGATGCAGTCGGGAGATGGGAGAAAGTTGTAGAAAGTCAACCATCACTGCAGCCCTCCACCAGTCGGGGCTTTATGGCAGAGTGGCCCGACGGAAGCCTCTCCTCAGTGCAAGACACATGAAAGCCCTATGGACTTTGCTAAAAAAACACCTGAAGCACTCCAAGATGGTAAGAAATAAGATTCTTTGGTCTAATGAGACCAAGATAGAACTTTTTGGCCTTAATTCTAAGCGGTATGTGTGGAGAAAATCGGGCACTGCTCATCACCTGTCCAGTACAGTCCCAACAGTGAAGCATGGTGGTGGCAGCATCATGCTGTGGGGGTGTTTTTCAGCTGCAGGGACAGGACGACTGGTTGCAATCAAGGGAAAGATGAATGCGGCCAAGTACAGGGATATCCTGGACAAAAACCTTCTCCAGAATGCTCAGGAGCTCAGACTGGGCTGAAGGTTTACCTTCCAACAAGACAATGACCCCAAGCACACAGCTAAAATAATGAAGGAGTGGCTTCACAACAACTCCGTGACTGTTCTTGAATGGCCCAGCCAGAGCCCTGACTTAAACCCAATTGACCATCTCTGGAGAGACCTAAAAATGGCTGTCCACCAACGTTTACCATCCAACCTGACAGAACTGGAGAGTATCTTCAAGGAGAAATGGCAGAGGATCCCCAAATCCAGGTGTGAAAAACTTGTTGCATCTTTCCCAAAAAGACTCATGGCTGTATTAGATCAAAAGGGTGCTTCTACTAAATACTGAGCAAAGGGTCTGAATACTTAGGACTATGTGATATTTCAGTTTATCTTTTTAATAAATCTGCAAAAATGTCAACAATTCTGTGTTTTTCTGTCAATATGGGGTGCTGTGTGTACATTAATGAGGAAAAAATGAACTTAAATGATTTTAGCAAATGGCTGCAATATAACAAAGAGTGAAAAATTTAAGGGGGGTCTGAATACTTTCCATCCCCACTGTAAATGCATGTCAGCCTTGCGGGCCTAGTTCACTAGGCCCACAAGGCTGAAATGCGTTTACAGCTGCTGTCTGTGTCTTTTATGGAGAATCAATCATTTTTGAAAATTTTAAAGAGCAAGCAAGGAGTTGCGGATCATGTTTTCTCATGATTGCTACTGCAGCTGTGCGACTGCGTTTCAGCACCCAGGTAGCTCTAAACAATCTTTTGATCATATTGGGTAGTAGCACCCTACTTCTGCTCTAATTTATAGTCTTCTAGCAAAGCCAGCAAAAGGAGCTTCACTTTATGGCAAAATCTTATATCTTTCCAGATATGCTAAAAGTATGTTTTTTTAAAAAAAGCTAGAAAAAAAAAAAAAACAGAGCAAAACAAAAAGCCCATTAGCTTCTGTACTGCATGTCTCTATAAAGACAGCAAACATGAAGAAAGGCACAATAAGGTTGTTCTGCTGTCTGATGTGTCTGTATGATCAGAAAGGCTCTTCCTTGGATTCTGTTCCAGTTGTCTGGTTTATCTCATATTTACAAGCAAGAACCTTAACCTTGTATCATTACTGTGTAACACTCCATCTCTTCTCTAAGCACAGCTATTTCTACAGGGCTGTTGTTAAAAAGCAATAATTATTACTCCTTACATTTTATATACCCGGGGCATGGTATTCGGGGCTGCAAACAGCCTGTATCACCAGGCCAATGCTGGAGAATAGTGATTTGTATTTGTTTTATGAGGTTGGAAGGTGATTTTAACGGCATGCAGGTAAAACTGACAATTGATTTATCTCCCACAATAGGTTCCCACTATAAAATTATTTTGCAGTTGTAGAGATAAATCTTTAAGGTGCCATGGCTCAGCCACATGAAGCATAGTCCATGCCGGCAGCTGTGTGCATTTTACTTTGGAGATTTAGACTGTTGTTTCTGACCTATCATTGATCTGAGGGACAGCAAAACATTGCTGTAGGTTTCAGCAAACTTATTTTCTAAAAATGCTTTAATGAGTAGTATGTTGTAGATGTAGAATTATGCATTCTGTGATAATGATGTATGTATGTAATTAAATCATGTTTTCTGTGTTGAAAAACTCCCATCAAGATTTGATTTTCAGCATTCACCGTAAAGCTTGTAACATTTTCTTATTCCTAAAGCACCTTTTACATGGGTGGTACAATCGGGTCTGCCTATCAGTTTATCAGATGGACCTGATCCACAGCTCTATGTAAGTTTATGGGCAGGCAGATGTAAACTGATGTCTGTCTGTTTAAATCCAATTACCTTGGAGTCCATGCAGGTCTGGGAAAAAATGGAAAAGAAGTGCATCCTTTTCCATTTTTCTGGACCCAAACCTGATAGTTGAGAGATTGGCTGAATTAAACAGATACATTCAGCCATAGACCCTACATGGGTCCAGAAAGTGCTGGTTTGTAAAAGCAGAAAAAAGATTAAAGCAGAGTTCCACCCAAAAATGAAATGAGCAGTAAAACCGGCAGATATGTGATTGTATTTTCAGTAAATGGTATGCACTATGAAACAATCTGAGCAAAGAGCAAATAAGAGCAAATAATCTGGCCTCTTCTCAGGCAAACCAAGCCCCACTACTGCAGGCCTTTATATAACATAGCTTGGTTTGTTAGCACACTTACACCCACCCAGTAAAGGACACACAGACCAGTGTCTTTAAGCCCTCGTTCACACCATGCCAATTTAACATCAAATTGCATGCCAAATTGGAGCCTATTGCCAGCAACAGTACCACCTGAATCGGTGCGACGCTGACTTTACGCCGCCTCGCCGATTCCCAAAAGTAGTTCCTGCACTACTTTTGTCGACTTCGGGGGTGATTTCGATAGACATCTGTGCATGAACCTGCACAGATGTCTCCCTCAAAACACCCCTGAAGTTGGGCTGAAATGCCGGTTTCAAAATTGTGCGATTTCAGCTGAACTCGCACGATTTCAAGCCTGTATTCAGTGTGAACCTAGTTTCAATCTGGTTCTTCATGTATGACTCAATTGTTTGCATCTGTTTAGAAGGGAACAAATACTCTCTCCAAATGAAGGAATGCATCAGCTATATAAGTGTAGGAATGCATCAGCTATATAAGTGTATTCTGCAGTGTACAACAGAAAATATGAAATGTCCAAGTCTCTGGCCATGTTCAGTGATAACAAACACAAAACAATTCAAGTTGTAGGTCATTGGGCAGGTGCAGGGTACAAAGCAGGAAATCTCAACTTTGTGAGGGCTGCTTTACCCAAATTGTTGCCAAGCACATTTGTTACCAGCATCCAAAATGAAAATATGGGTGCAGGATCACACCATACTTCTAAATCCATATCTGACCAAAAATACCTGTTCTAGATTCGGTGGTAGCTCATACTCTCTTATTTGTAACGTCATCTCTTTTGTTTCCATTATGTGAAACCCGTCAGAAATGTACACAATTGGGAAAAAGAAAATATAACAACACAGCAGAGGGAAAATTTACAAACTCCAGGCAGGTAAGTGCCATGTTTGGGATTAGAACCAACGCCACAGTGTTGCTAGGCAGAAGGGCTGACCAATTAGCCACTGTGCTGCCACATACATGGAGACTGCATCTCTGTGGTGTTAAAGAGCCCTAAGTCCCTGAGCATGCTCAGTGTAACAAGAGATCTATCCCAAATGGCTTAGTCCCTGGGCATGTCCAATGCACATGGCAGTACATACACAAGTATATATACCGCAGAGAATATATATAGAGTCTCTCCCTCTCTCTCTCTTCTCTCTCTCTTTCTCTCTCCTAAAATCTACAATGTATGTTTTTATGCAAGCAACAGTTGTACAGCTATAATCAATGATTTACACCTTTTTTCACATTTGTTAGATTTGCCAATTTCGGCATTTACTATAGCATGTCTCAGAAAGTGAATGCGGGAGGGATTGTGACAATTTTTCTATTCTGGACATGCGCAATTCTGTAAATACACAGTCATAGAAACAAGGTGAAGTTAGGTCTTTTTTTAGTTTAAAAAATATATCTGTCCTAATGTGAGAATTTGCAAAACTTTACATGCAGGTCATCTGCAAATTAAGAAACACATGTCTAGTAACCATAAAATGTACCTGATCATGTTCTAAAGTTTATTTTTATTTGCAATTATCCTGCTCCTAGGAGGGGAACTCATTTAGACGGTCGCTGAGTTCTGTGACTATTAGTAAATTTGCTTTCAGGACTATTATTTTGCGTGTGCTTTAGTAAATCTGTTTGCTGACTAGATGCTTTAGTAATTGATCACCAAAGTGACATTTGTCAAGTTCTGCTGCAGTTCGGCAAAGGGGTCTGTTCATGGATCCCCTGCTGATCAGATGATCCCATGTGAAAGGCACCACAAGCTAGCCATACACATCTTGGTTTCTCTCATTCAGCCGGCTAAACAGAACAAATGGAGAAATATCCCATCAGCTGTTGTATTCAGACAGTTGCAGCATCTTCAGCTGCCTAAATACCTGAAAAGTGACTTCATCTGTTTGGATGCAGTCACTGTTCGCCAACAATTTTCCACTCGGTTCCTTCAATTTTTCAATCAAAGTTTGTCGAACCAGTTGATGACAGGGCCATCCACAGCTTGAATTTTGGCTAATTGAGCAGGAAACGTGACATAGGTATACAGTAGAAAATATGAATTTTAGCATTCATTCTTCTAATGATGTCTAAGGCCTTGTTCATACAATACATACAGAGCTGTACAATTCTGGCTAACATGAAAATCACAATTTTTTTGCTTAGGAGATAGATCACGATTCTCTCACAATTGTTGCGGCGTAACATCATCTTTCACATTAAAACAAAAAAAAATTGAGCTAACTACTGTTTTTTGTTTTTTTTATTCATTGAAGTGTATTTTTTCCCAAAAAATTGCATTTGAAAGACCGCTGGGCAAATACAGTGTGACATAAAATACTGCAGCAATTGACATTTTATTCCCTAGGGTCTCTACTAAAATATATATAATGTTTGGGGGATCCAAGTAGTTTTCTAGCAAAAAATATTGATTTTAACTTAAGAAACAAGTGTCAGAAAAAGATTTAGACTTTAAGTGGTTAAACTTCCTGCATTTACACGTTGTTTACAAACTTGGCAGACTGCCTGGATTTTTTTTTCACACAGAAGTTTATCCCTTTAATCTAAGAAGGAAGAGTTAGTTACAATGTTTCATGTTAAAAACTTGGCAGACTGCCCAGATGTTTTCTTATGACAGCTGAGTGAGCAGATAAGTCTCTCCACTTGTTATATGAAAGAATCAGCAAACTCTTCAATAGAGATCGTCAGGGGGGTTGAATCGAGATCACAATTTTTTAATGCTTAATTGTGCAGTTCTACCATACATGCATAAAAACTGATGGGAAAACCACACAGATTTCACTTGCAGAGAGAAACGTTTACATCAGTTTTCATGCACGTTGACATCAGTTTTCATGTGCGTGCCCTGTTCACAGTACAATGTTGATGTCATGTCAGTTTTTCTCAGTGCAGAAAACTGCATACACGTTGCAGAAAAAATCCACACATGATACCAGTGTTGTGGTGTGAACAGGGCACATAGAGCACAATAAGGCCTAAGGTGGTGTTGAGTGTGTGTCTGTATGTTTTGGTAACAAGCCTCAGAAACTAAGTGGACAAGAGAATTAGCCTTCAGTTGAGTCAACAGTAGATCTCTGATGCCCTTCTTGGGCTTTTGTCAAGGCAAAGGAAGCCTTTTTGTGCTACTAAAACATTTGAATGCTTTACATAATTAAATATGCACCTTATTTTACTGCCCAACGTTCTTTCCATTTTGTGTTATAGCTATTTATATACTGTGCATTCTTGATTACTACAGTACCCTCCAAAATCTTGATCTAGCATTATGAAAGTATACAGTCGTAAAAAGACAAGCAACCAAGAAGGCGCAGGCACCTAGTGCATTACCGATAGACATTTATCAATTAAAAAAGGATAAAAAAATGGATACTCACAAAATAGCAGCCAAAAATAGACCATAGGACACACGTATGCTGTTGACATCAAGCAGTGTGTAGCTGATGTGTTTTGGGGGCGCACCACCCCCTTACTCAGAGCTAGGCTGCAATAGGTGCCTGTGCCTTCTTGTTTGCTTGTCTTTGTAGTGTTACTTCGGATTACCCTCTCTGAGGAGGGCTGCATCCCCCTAGTTTTTGGTGTTGCCGTTGCCTTTCTGGGTTCCACCACAGAGGGCCTCTTAGCACTGGAAATGTTGGCTTATTTTTAAGTATACAGTTGTATTAAAAATAATAGCAGTGTGTTTAAAAAAGTGAATAAAGCTCAAAATCCTTATAATAGCTTTTATTTCCATACACACAAATGTATTGGGAACACTGAACAGTCTCCATACACGCAAATGCATTGTGAATTTTAATTTAACTCTTCAAGTATTTTGATGTATTCAACTGATCCATGATCCCTGGTATGCGATAAAAAAGTCCAACACCATAGTATGAGAAACATTCCTATATCATGATGCTTGCGCTAGCTTGCTTCACTGTCTTCACAGTGTACTGTGGCTTGAATTCAATGTTTGAGGGCCATCTGACAAACTGTCTGTGGCCCCTAGATCCAAAAAGAACAATCTTGCTTTCATCAGTCCACAAAATGTTGCGCCATTTCTCTTTAGGCTAGTCAATGTGTTCTTTGGCAAATTGTAACTTCTTCAGCACATGTTGTTTTTTCAACATAGCTTCTTCTTGCCGATAGCTTGGCTTCACATAGGCATCTTCTAATTGTTACACTACTCACAGGTAACTTTAGACCTTCTTTGATCACCCTGGAGCTGATCATTGACTGAGTCCTTGCCATTTTGACTATTCTTCAATTCATTTGAATGGAACAATGTCTATAATGACCCATTTTATTCAAATTTTCAGAGAGAAAAATGCTCTGTACCCAGCATGTACAATATTTGCTGTCTTTGTCCTTAAATAAGGGCCACCTGTTTGACACCTTTTTTTCACAGACTGAATGACCTCACTAATTGAACTCCGCACTGCTATTATTTTGAATAAACCCCTTTCAATTAATAATTAAATTACACAGAATCAGTAGCATGCATGTCATGACTATTGGGTCTGTTGGTTTTATATTACTCTGCTAGTAAATATTTTGCAGTCAATCTTCTCTAACCTCCCTTTTCAATCATTGTTTGCTGAGGGAATGGAAACATATTTTGTCCTTTAGATGCAGAAGGCAGGAGGTTGTGTAGGTGAAACATTCATCATGGATTCTGCATAGAGTAGTTAAGAAACGTATATTTCCACGGATCAATTGATTTGTTTGCACATTGATTTTTGTGACCAAGTACAAAAGATATTTGTGATCCTGAGACTGAACAGTCAGGCGCTTACAATTTCTGCTCAGAGCAGACACCATATAAGATGTGATGGTCCAGAAACATTTATAAAGTAGTGAACACATTGGGGTTGATTTACTAAAAGTGGAAATTACAAAATCCAGTGCAGCAGTGTATGGTAGCCAATCAGCTTCTAACTGTAGCTCGTTCAATTAAGCTTTGACAATAAAACCTGAAAGCTTTAGCCCCTGTTTTAGTAAAACAACTGCAATGTGATAATATTTAAATAGGCGATCAATAAAATATTGAACAAGGGGGGCTACAAAATGAATTTTATAAACACAAAGTTTAAGGTCAACTCCAGTCAAAAATAACAAGATAAAAACGGATAACCTATTGAAAGAAAAAAATAACAAAACCATAAACCAATATCTACCTTCAATACAGAGATTTCCCCAAGGGTACTTTTTTCCTACCCACTTTCTCTGAACCCAGGTCTTCCTAGACCTGGCCCCAGCCTGTGACTGGACAGTGAAATGAGAAGCAGAACAGTGATATCTCCTCTTGGTCACTCTGCTTTCTTTTCCTGTGAGCATTTTTCTTGTCAGCACATTAAATTCTTGTCTCCTTATACTGCTTCTTTCCCTCACACTCCAACCTTGATTTACAGGGACTGAAAGAGGCTGATACCAGGTCAGGTTCAGATACTTACACTGCTTGTATTTAAAAATACAATTGATGATGTATTCAAGATAAAAAATGCATTAATTGTGTCCTTTATATCTGCCTAGATATCAGCTTTAAGCAACTAGTCTTATAGATGGGAATTTGTACTGTTAAATAAAGACACTGATTCTAAATCAGAAATGACAAAATAAATTGAAATTAATACTGAGTCAAGTATACATCCTATGACAGCAAAATTTATAGGAAAAAATAAAATTATTCAAGATAAATAACACATTTTTAGATATAAAGAGATATAAAAAAGAGAGTTTAAACGTCTATGATTGAGATTGCCAAAAACACATTACTGCTAAGTAGTTTTTATTTTAAATTATATTTTGATTAACATGGGGGACAGATAAAAGCTCTGTCAGGTTTCTAATGCATGCCCCTGTTTGGAAATTTTTCCATCACTCCTGTTTCAGTGATGGCCTCACCAACGTGAAATCAGACAATACTACAAACCAAACAGTTGTAGGGGGAAATGGTGCAGCTGTGCATAGTAACCAATCAGCTTCTAGGTTTTAGGTTGGGTTCACACTGCTCTGACATGGAAGTTGGACGATTTTCGATCCGACTTTGCCCTATGACTATGAATAAGGCTGAGTTCACACCTAAGCTGGATGCGACTCACAGCAGGGGTCCGGTGCATCGCTGTTCTCCATTTCAGGGATGAATCAGGCCGAATTTTTGCCTGAATTTGGCCCTGAAACAAAGCCAAAGACGCACAGCACTTCTGTGCAAGCCGCTCCGGAGCCTCCACGGAGATAAGTGAACTGGCTCCATAGAGAGCCGGTCACAATCTCCTGTTATGCAAATTGGACACAGGGAAACCCGCATCCAATTTGCACTAGTGTGAACCCAGCCTTAATGTCTGACTTTCATGTGACCTCAATGAATGGGATCAGACTTTGATCCGACAATACTCAGCTCTTTGAGTCTGGTATGACTCTTAGGGGGGAACCCTATGCCAAAAGTTAAAAAAAAACAGCGTGGGGTCCCCTGCCCCCAAGACCATACCAGACCCTTCGGTCTATTATGGATTTTAAGGGGAAACTCTTTGGGATCCCTCCCAAAATCCATACCAGGCCCTTATCTGAGCTTGCAGCCCAGCAGGCCACATGCCCTGCGCCCCCCACACCCCAAAGCACCTTGTTCCCATGTTGATGGGGGCAAGGGCCTCCATCCGACAACCATGGGCAGTGGTTGTGGGGGTCTGCGGGCAGGGGGCTTATCAAAATCTGGAAGCCCCCTTTAACAAGGGGGCCCCCAGATCCCGGCCCACTCCCTATGTGAATGAATAGGGTTGCATTCACATAGGGAGTTACATAGTAGGTGAGGTTGAAAAAAGACACAAGTCCATCAAGTCCAACCTATGTGTGTGATTATATGTCAGTATTACATTGTATATCCCTGTATGTTGCGGTCGTTCAGGTGCCTATCTAATAGTTTCTTGAAACTATCAATGACCTCCGCTAAGACACATCCTTGCCTCTCTTAAAGTAAAGAACCCTCTACGTAGTTTAAGGTTAAACCTCTTTTTTTCTCATTTTAATGAGTGGCCATGAGTCTTGTTAAACTCCCTTCTGAATTTCCTATTATATTAAAGATTTCATATTTCCTATTATATTAAAATAAAGCATTCCAGTTTACATAAAAACTAAGAAAGATTTGTAAATTAGAAGTTATAATTGCCAAGGTGTTAAATAATTATTTTCATTTGACTGTGCAAAGGAATTGTCATTCCTGAAATTAGGAGGAATGATGTAACTGATGCTGATGCTCCTTTTTAAATCTTACATTGTTCAAGTAGTGCAGTGCTTAAAGTGGGTCTTGCAGTACAATGCAGGGCCTTCATATAATGCCCAAGCCCCCGTCTCTTTAAAAATCTCCTAATGTCAATAGTTCCATAATTACCTGTAAAGAAAACTAACTAGATTTATACTTGCCTTACTCAGTCTTCCACATTGGTGGATGTGAGGTCACCGTCCTTCTGGGAAGGTTTCTGAGCAGAGCAGATGGAATCTCCTAAAAGGACCTTCCAGTCTATTGCAAGACTGCATTGTCAAAATATTTCAGCTGCTTTGTATTCTAGCTGGAAGGAATATGATGACATCCTTGCCCATGAGCCAAGGCGGGGTTAGATTGGTATAAATTATAATGTATAGAGAGAGTCAGTATTAAACTGCACCACATCCTAATAAAATAGAAAAAATATCCCAAACGAAGGTCTCTGTGTACTTTTTAGGTGCACAAGGACAAGCGATTCAAATCTTTTTAATCTTTTTGTCACATAAAATTAAAATAGAAAACATATAAACATTACAGTTAAAATACAAGAACAAAAACCAGATTCCATATAGTGGACTCTACAAAAACTTGTCAATGTCACAATTAATAAGTAATAGAAAAAGGAGGGTCCCCAATCCACTGTGTTAATGCCTCAATGTGTTTTCTGAGAGGAACCCGCTTCCTAAAATGATTTAGAATAATAATCATAAACATAAACAAATATCCTTCATACATGGCATACAAATTACAAATACTGATTACAATAAATGCAATACATTTTTTGCGTAACAAGCATATCAGGTTTGCTTTACTCACTGGTTTTATTCTTCTATTTTTTCGTTTTTGTATAATCTTTATTTACAAATATTTACATTTTTCAATACAAAACAGTGAGTAAACTGTCACATCTGACATAGCATGTGATGTACCCGTCTAAAGAGTATAGAAAAGAAAAAATGTGGAGTTCCATGTACCAGAGGATGCAAAGATCACAGCAGTTCATTCTCCATGTGGAAGAGAGAAGAGAAATAGCAAAAGTTTGACTGTGGGTCTGCTGTAGGATTGACAAGATGTTAAAGCCAGAGAGAGTTGACAAATACATAACAATCCCCCACCAAAGCGAACATGGAGTGTGTCGTTTTTTTTTGCAAAACTTATTTTCCTTTTTATCCGAAACTTATGGCAGGTCCCGCACAACAAAAAGGCGTACCTATGCCGCAGGGAAGGAAGCATATGTAACAATAAGGTCAACCAATGGTGTAATAATGAAAAGGACATATTATTAACAAAATATGACCAGTGTCTCCATTTAGACATTATTATTTTATTTTAACAGTGATTTATATTTGTTTTCTATTGTAATTTTATATTTAGGATTAAAAGTATTTTAATCGATTTGTCCTTGTGCACCTAAAAAGTCCAAAGTGTCCTCCTCCAAGGTTAGTATTAAATCAAACTGTTTTCCGCACAGGTACTGTATATTTTATAACTACTAATGTTAGGGGAGGTGGGGGCCTGACAAATTATGTGAATCTTGCATTTTACTGTAAGGCCTGATTAAACAAAGTTATGATAGCAAATGCGCAAACACAGATGGCATCCATCCATGTGCTAAGACTTTAAGCTCAGTCATTGATAGCCCAATGTATCTTATTTTCTTTGTGTGTCCTTTAACTGGATTGTGATGTTGTATCATTATCTAAAAATAGTGAAAAACTAAAACCAGAACACAATGGCAGATAATAATTTAATTGCAGAGCCTCATCGTGGGTTTGGAAAGTACCAATAGTGGCTATTGGCTAACATGAATGGTTTTTATGAAGTTTAAATTTGTATGTCAGAGACGATATTCATAGAAAATATTTGGAATCTACTAAATCTTTTGGCAGTGTTCCTCATAAAGTTGAGGATTCATGATTTCGGGGAGAATGTATGTAGAAGGGGACAGAAGGACAAAGGGTAGCTCTAAACAGAACATATTCAAAAAGAATACAATGTTGCTGTTTTGTTAATTATTCAATTTGTTGAATTGTAAAATTATTAAAACTTTGCAAAATGGTGACATAATACAGAAGGATCTTGGCAAGGATCTAGACAAAGACATGGCATTGGCAGTTAATAGAAAATTACATTTATTGTAGAAAAAGTAAGGTTTTGCAGCATTTTCAGTATTCTGCTCATTGGGAAATAGATGTGGAAATCCCAAGGATATAGGAGATAATAGGATTTATTTGCTAAAAGAGGAGAGAAATGTTCACTGAGCTTCGTAAATTGGGTGAAGCTGGGTTCACCCTAAATAAGTAATCACATACTACCAAAAGTTCATTTTTTTTAAATTATCGGTTTTTAGAGTTGAAAATGTTTTTATTGGTATAAAGGGACAAAAGAAAATAATACAGTTGACACAAAATATTATACTTTAAAAGAACAACCAGCAAGCAAAATGGCTATCGCCCACAGCAGAGCTGATAGTTATTAAATAGAGAATTATATAAACAAATTATGTCAAACATCAAAATGATAAAATGAAAAAAGAGAAGATGAAAGGGGAGAAGGAAAACGAAAGAGAGGAAGAAGGAAGGGGGATAGAAATAAAAAAAGGGGGGGGGGGGGGTTCTGCTGGCTGGAGAAGGGGAGGAAGGACTCCAGGTCATCGGATATAAGAATAATTCAGGGATCAGAGGGCATTCAAATTTATGGAGGGAGCTGGGGACGGGGTGACAGGGAGCAATGTAACCAGCGTGTCCGAGGAGGAGAAGCGTCGCCAGACCGACCATAGTATTGTGAATTTCTCGTAGGTATCATTGTCAAGCGCCAACATCTCCTCTATACGCATAATATCATTCATAGTGGAGGTCCAAAGGGCTAACGAGGGAATAGTCATTGTCTTCCAAAAAAGAGGTATGAGTTGTCGAGCCGCAGACAGGAAGAAACGTAGGAGATTGCGTTTTTGAGAGGCTATCGATCCTGGCAGGATAGAGAGAAGGGCTATTTCCGGGGTCAATTGCAAAGGATCATCATAAATTTTTTCATAAACCTGGGATACCTGTTTCCAGAAGGGTCGGATCCGATCACACTCCCACCAGACATGAAGGTAGATCCTGTTGCAAGAGAACATCGCCAACAGGTAGATGAAGTGGAGGGAAATATTTTCCGTAGAGAGGCGGGGTCCCTATACCACTTCGCCATAACCTTAAAATTCTTCTCTTGTGAATAACAAGAGATTGAGGACTTATGTGCGAAATGGAACGCAGTTTGCCAATCCGCTCTGGAGATGGTCTTTCCCAGGTCTGCCGACCACATTCTAGTGTAAGTGGGTAAGTCATTTTGTGTAAGAGCTTGAATCAGTCTGTAAATAAGTGAGAGTAAGTGTCTAGGTAATTCTTGAAGAGAGCTTAGGTGTTCGAAGTCAGTCAGGGGGCGATGGACCTGAGAGGAGACAAAAAGATGTTTGTTGAAGGTGGAGAGGTGTAGGGAGGTGAGCCAGTCTCAGTTTCCCGTTGGGATATTTGGAGTTCCATTGTCCGCCTGAACAAAGGAATGAGCTTGTGGCCAGGAGGAGCGGAGGAAAGAGCCAATAGCATATGCCCCTATACCCTGTGGAAAGGCAGGATTATCAAAAAGTGGTGATAAGGGAGATGGATCTGAAGACAGGATCTCACATAGTCTTCTCCTATACCAGAGCACAAGGGCAGCTGTAGTTAGGGGGGAAGAGTCGGCCAAAGCCGATAAATTGCTCCTATAACCCCAAAGTAAAGCCCTAAGATCGACGGGGGACATATCCTGTTCAACCATAACCGAGGCTTTTTGAAAGGGTCGTGGGAACCATTCAAGGATACGCGCCATTAATGTGGCTTTGTAATAAAGCTCAAAATCTGGTAAGCCTGTACCACCTTGCAATTTTGGCCATGTGAGTAACTTAAATTTGATTCTAGATAATCCTTTATTCCACAAAAAGCGAATGGAGAGAGAGCGCAGAGTAGAGAAAAAGGATTTGGGTATTATGGCCGGTATGGTCTGAAATAGGTAAAGCAGTTTGGGCAAAGTGTCCATCTTGAGGGTATTTATTCGTCCAAACCAGGGTATAGATTTGTCCCCCCAGGAAGCTAGATCTTTATGAAGACGGGAGAGGAGGGGAATGTTGTCCAATGTAAAGAGGTTTGGAAGGTTAACCGGTATGATTACACCCAGGTAAGTAATGCCCTTGGTCTGCCAATAAAATGAATAGTTGGATTTGAGGGAGGACATAGTGGATGCAGGGAGAGAAATGTTAAATATTGAGTTTAAAATTACTTAACTTTCCAAAGCGTTGGAAGTCCAAGAACAGGGAGGGGAGGGATATATGAGGCTGGCGGGCGTAAATGAGTAAGTCATCGGCATATAATGAAATTATCGGTTTTTAAAAGTGAACATGGGCTTGACTTCATCCACTAATACAAACTTTGCAATGTGAACATACACTTTGCTTATTGAATAGCCCAGTATATTATGCATGTGTGCACAACTATGTAACCTGATTTCATTTTACTAAAATCACTGATTGTCAGTTATTCATTATAAGATTAATTATAATTGATCCATATTAGTCATCCATTTCACTGTGTAGTGTAGTGTAGTTCCACTAAAAAAAAAAAAAAAAAAAAAAATACTGCAGTTGCTGGCTTTTAATAATCGAACACTTACCTGTCCCAGGGTCCAGCGATGCGGGAGAACGAAGCCCCGCTTGTTTCCCCCTCCTCTCTGCGGCGCCGGCATTGTTACTGTGGGCACACACTGCGCATGTGCGAGCCATGCAGTGTACTGTGACTGGCCGGGCAATCATCTGGGACCTGTGACGTGTCCCAGATGATTCCCAAGAGGGAGGGGGAGAGGTGATCTCCCTTCTGGTACCGCGGTGCAGTGGGAGGAAGTGGGAGCTGGGAGGGTATCCGCTCTCCCCCCCAAAAAATGACATGTCAAATGTGGCATGTC
Source organism: Aquarana catesbeiana (assembly GCF_042186555.1). Lineage (NCBI taxonomy): Eukaryota > Metazoa > Chordata > Amphibia > Anura > Ranidae > Aquarana > Aquarana catesbeiana. The sequence goes on from NC_133324.1 coordinate 273,835,648, forward strand.
AGGGGGTCACCTTCCCTTAAAGCGGAAGTTTCATTTTTGGGTGGAATTCTGCTTTAAATAACTAGGCTAGTTATATCATATAAACTAAAAACTCTCCTGCCCACCTATTAATTATAGTGCAACGTGAAATACAACAATTACAGACAGCAGCACATAAAGTTTCGAATTTTCTTAAAGTTCAAAATACCACCAGTGCCACACACAAATTTGTGAAAAAAAAAAGAATGTGTTAATACATATGAATCGTATTTGTTAACACCGATTAAAGAAGCCCTTTTGAAGAAGCTGACCGACGTAATGTGTAGGGCAGAGTTTTTTGTCAGTTTGTGTCCTTGAGGGAATGTTTTTTCCCTATCTGACAGCAGCTGCAGCCCAATCTATTGGCTTCCCAAACAGTCAACCAAATGGCTTCTATTTAGCAGTGAGCTTCGGGTCAATCCCACTTTATTTTGGTGCACACTGTACCCTGTATAGATTACTATTTTTAAATAAAGTGACCTTAAAAATGGTTAAATAGAGAGCTCTGTTTTTATATTTTTATGAGCTGCATCGATGGTAAATCTGACTTGGAAAGGAGTGAAATCTGCTTTGAGAGCCTGTCACCTGTAGCTGATCCCAGCTTTTTAAAGGGAAACATGCGTGCTTCGACCTTTAAAACTGAAAGTCTATATCCCAAGGTGAGCATCTAGTCTATGTGGTGGTTCCTCACATTTGGAGGTGATTGAATACACTTTGTCAAGAGATTATTTACAATGCATTTGCAAAAAATGTTAAACCTCTGTGATTGATTGGCCATCTTTTGTTTAAAAGTGGTGGAACTTTATATCATCACATGGTGAATAGAATAAGAAGATCACAACAAATAACTTTATTTAATCATCTTGTGATTTATTTTGTTTGAGTTTTGATGCACAAAGATGAGACAAATGTGAATTATATGAAATAACACACTCACATTTTTGTTTTTGTTTTTCACAAATTTTGCACAACACTGGTGGTATTTTGTAGTTATATTATATAGCTTTACATCGATATAGTTATATAGCTCATTTACATAATTCAAGAAAGGGTAGTAGGAGTCATTTATAAATGATGGTATACTCCAGGGGGAGAGGAGATTGAGTTGTTTGTATGTTTGACAGATGGGTGAAGGATTTAAACTATTGTACTCTCCAAAAATTCCTAATATAATCATTGGTAAAATTTTCTACTGCTAAGAGTTTCCTCAAACTAAACAAAGCAGCCTGAACTGAGCATAATCTGTAGAGCAGCCTGACTATAACTGAGGACAAAGCACTATGAAGCAAATTTTATCGCAATGAACATTGCTTTCACCAAACGTTGGCGGATGTCACTGAACCAGGGTATCTTTCTGGTTCAGTAGCAGTGAATGTCACATTAATTACTTTAAGGCCACATGTCAACATTCCTTGGGCTTGTGTTGTTGACATGAGTTTGACATCAGTTTAGGACACTTCTGAGATTATTCAGCATTTGACCACTGCATTTGACCTGCTGTTGACCTCCTTTTGGCCTGTATTTAACCAAAAGTGAACAAAAGCCTGTTGACACAGGCCTTTCAAATATGCTTACCGTATTTATCGGCGTATAACACGCGCTGGCGTATAACACACACACCCCAATTTAGGAGGGAAGTTTCAGGAAAAAAAAACTTTTTTTTCAAATAAACCACTTTGAAGCAAAATAATGGTCAGTGAGCATCAATGCAGCCTGATTAGTGCCCATTTGCAGCTTCGGTGCAGCCTGATCTGTGCCCATCTGCAGCCTGATCTGTGCCCATCTGCAGCTTGATCTGTGCCCATATGCAGTCTAATCAGTGCCCATCTGCAGCCTAATCAGTGCCCACCTGTAGTCTAATTAGTGCCCATCTGCAGCCTAATCAGTGCCCACCTGCAGTCTGCTCAGTGTCCATCTGCAGTATTGCCGTTATATATGCTGCCATCGAGGGATAGGTGGGGACGAGCGCTGCTGAAATAGAGCCAGATCTCCTGTGTACTTGGGTCACTATCAGGCCCAGTCCCGCCCCTTGACCCGGATCCTATGATGGACATAACGCCGGTCCAATGCCAGGACGTCCATGCTAGGAGCCGTCCAGGGGGCGGGACTACACAGGAGATCCGGCTCTATTTCAGCAGCGCTTGTCCCCTCCTTGCCCTCGGTGGCAGCCTATATTGGAGTATAACACGCACACACATTTTCCCCCCTATTTTAAGGGGGAAAAAGTACGTGTTATACGCTGATAAATATGATATATATTTAGTTTTGATTTGTTTTAGTTCTGTAACAGTGAAGAGGACATATTTATTAAAGTGTTTGAACTTAGTTAGGTAGTGTTTTCCTATGTCTTGCAGTATATTGGCTTGCTTCAATGCTATTAACTAATAAAGATTGCCTGTAGTTAATAATTTAAACTTTCCATAAATAAATTACCTTGTTTTGACAATATATGTATCAATGGACAAAGGGCTTGTTCACATCTGACTAAATTTCTAATGCCCCATACACACGAGCGGAATTTCCGTCGGAAAAATCTTGGATGGTTTTTCCGACGGAATTCCGCTCAAGCATGCCTTGCATACACACAGTCACTCAAAAGTTCTCTGAACTTTCGACCGTCAAGAACGCGGTGACGTACAACACTGACGAGCCGAGAAAATGAAGTTCAATGCTTCCGAGCATGCATCGAATTGCGCGTTGAATTGAGCGTTGGAATTGCATACAGACGAACGTAATTTCCGTCAAGAACTTTTTCCGTCGGAAATATAGAGAACTAGCTCTCAATCTTTTGCTGGCAGAAATCCAGACAGAAAAAAGTTGAATGGAGCATACACACGGTCGGAATATCGGACCAAAAGCTCCCATCACACTTTTTTTTACTATGGGCGTTAGACTGCCGTTTTACCAGTGTTAAAGACGCTTTAAAAACACTCCCCAAACGCCCTATGCATGGTTTTGACACATTTAGTGCACGTAAAAACGCTCCACAAATGCCTTGGTTTTTTTTTCATTATCGCAAATAAACAATTTCAGGTGTGTCTTGTCATGGTGAATGTTTCCTCTGCATAATCCATTAGCAGGGAAGGCAGCAGCACGGATTCCTTTACTTTGCTTCTTCTCATGTTTGGCCTCCTGCAGCTGATGCTGATGTATGAGCAATTGGCTGAGCAGAGGATGAGGAGAAGGGCATCCAGGTGCTATAGGGTACATCCAATTGTCTCTCAGAGGGCACTTTCATGCCCTGTATCATGATTTACACACATATCCTTAAGTTGATGTCAGCCATCTTCAAGCAACACAAACATGAATTACATTGAAGGAAGTGAATACAGGACACTCTATGCTCTCCTCTATCATTACAGGACATGTGGGACGTTATATTCCTCCTGCATGATTTTTTAAAAACGTATTTTAACGTGCCACAAATGCACCCCAAACACCTGCCAGCACATTTGCAGAGCTTTACTACAGACTTATGTAAAAGTGAAAGAGCCTCACGCTATGGAAATAACAAAGGATACTTATTATTGAAATTTAAAAAGTTAAGCTGCTCCCCTCAAAGTGCATTGGTGCTATCTTTGTCTGATTTGTGTAGTGGTAGGGAACGCTATGAGTGACATTAGTTTGTATTTTCCTGTACATAAACAAATTAAAGTACATAGTGCTAATTAATTAAACGCCATGCCAGTGTGAACTTAGTACAGAATTGACCTCTTGTGAGATCAGGAAGTATGCTTATCCTTCTTTAGGTAAACTTGGATACGTTTGCCCATGGTGTTTTTTTTTGTTAGTGTTTTTTTTTCCTTCTTTGCTTGTGAGTTTGTGAGAGGTTAATGTTGATGGGTGTGTATCTTTGTTATCAACCTAGTTAACTATTAATGATTAATCATTAATGATACCATGGCATCACTGTGAGATTAATCTCATGAGAATAATCTCTAATCACTGAGCAGTCTTTTCCAGTAATACAAACTATCAATTTTTGGGGGAAAAGAGACCTTTAAAACTGTAGGTGCGGCTATGTGTTTTGTATTGCTATATCACACAACAGATATTCTCTGATGGTTAAGGCAAATTTATTTGTAAAAGTACAAGGTAAATGATTATTATGATTAATTGTGCACAATCGTGCAGTGCCACAGTCATGTATGTATGGCATGTATCTGCTGCCATGTAACAAGTCCAATAGGGGCTTTTTGTCTATAACAGTGATTTTCAACCAGGGTTCCTCCAGAGGTTGCTAGGGGTTCCTTCAGCATTGGGCAATTTCTGCCTCTCAGATAAGTTCCCACTGACACCATTGATCTTTTTAACTATCTGTAAGGACGTAATTCTTTCCCATGACCAAGTGTAAGGACCACTCTTAGTAGTCGTGTGACAGTGTGATCAAAAATAAAACTCGTGGGAGGCCAAATGCAGAGACTGCTGTAAGGTGGCCATTGAACTGTAATCCTCCATTGGAGCTTGGTGTCTAAAGGTCTTTATTTATGCTGCGAGCAGTATCTAATCAATTAAGGAACATTTCTGCATGCCATCAGGTGCTCTGGAATTCAAAATAGGCCCAGAAGAAAGCTTCATACAAAGAGAACTGGGTTAATTCTTTGCAAAACAGGTCAGGCCCATGATAGTGGTGGATTCAAGAACTCCCACCCCAGTTACAGCAGCCTCACTCATCATCTGCGGGCGTATGACTAATCATACCAGATATCCTAGAGGCAAAATTGGAAAAGCAATTCTCACTATCACCCAGATCCTGCTAATGTCAGTGGAACTGACCTGCCTAGGTGAAGTCACTTACTTAAATACAAGGCGGTTTGTAGTTTGTCAAGCAAATATTGAGGATGAGCCTTCTCACACACAGCAAGTGAAATTAAATCTTCTACCTGTAAATATCGTTGAGAACAAATTGTTTACCAAACTTTCGACCCCCAAACTATGGTGGATAAAGATATTTTATTACACTTTAAAGTGGAAGTAAACTCCCATGCATAATTTATACCTATAGGTAAGCCTATAATAAGGCTTACCTATAGGTACTGTAAATATCTCCTAAATGTGCACCGTTTAGGACAGGGGTGTCCAAACTACGGCCCTCCAGCTGTTGCAGAACTACACATTCCATGAAGCATTGTAAAACTCTGAAATTCACAGACATTACTAGGCATGATGGGAATTGTAGTTCCTGAACAACTGGAGGGCCATAGTTTGGACACCCCTGGTTTAGGAGATATGTACTGTACATGTTGCCAGTTACTTCACTGGTGCATGTGCTATGAAGAAACGGCCACCCAGGCCGCTCCTTTAGAGTCATGTGCCGTAGACAGAGGGCTCCAGCGCGGGAACCTGGAAGGAAGACGGGTGAAGATGGAAGCCTTGACAGCAGTGAGGGCTTTGTTCTAAGTTAAGTTTCACATATTGTGCTACTATGCGATGCACATTATGGAGTCAATTCACTACTTTTTAAAAAAAATACTGTGGGGTCCCCCCAAAATCTATACCGGACACTTATCCAAGCATGCAGCCCGGCAGGTCAGGAAAGGGGGGAACGAGCGCGTGCCCCCCTCCTGAACCATGCCAGGCCACGTGCTCTCAAGGTGGGGGGTGGGTGCTTTTAAGGGGAACCCCATGGGGCAGAGCCCTCCCTGCCCCAAAGAACCCCCCATGTTGAGGGCATGTGGCCTGGTATGGTTCAGAAGGGGGAGGAGGCACAAATACTGCTTCCAAGAACTGGATTCATTCACCCGATCTGTCATCATGAAGTGCTTGTTAATGGCCTACCAAGCTCAATAAAAATAACTTCCTTCTATATTTATTGGTTTTGTAACATCTACTTTGGAAAGAGGAATTTGAGCTGCCACTACTGTAGAGTAAAACTCTATTTTTGCCAATCTGTTTTCAGAAAGGCAATTAATTTCGTAAACGATTTTACACTATTGGAGCATCTCTTTCCCTTTATACATTCGTCCATGTGAATTGATGTGGCTGGTCTGGGTTTGAGGAGAGACAGTCCAAGGTCCATAGAGGGGGATACAACATCTCCCCAATGGTTGTGATTATTGCTCACTTGACCTTTCTAGAGATAGAAGGTGAATAAGATCTGGTAAGTGCCCCTTATTATCAGAGGTGGTGGTATTCACACAAGGAGTCTTTTTCACTTGAGGTGCTGGAGCTCTGAATGAACTTTTAAAGAAGATTGCTGTAATATTTTTTCACCGTTTCATGTGGACTCTATTCATTATATTGCATTTTTTAAATAATTTATATGTAGGGCAACTTTGTTGATTTATATTTGTTTTACTGTGCTGATATCACATGGTTAAGTCACTGCTTTGCATTGTTATTTTGTTGTTTTACACTGTTATTTTGGAGCACTGTATTGACCTTAGCACTGTTTTTCCTATTTAGATCTAAAAAAGATAGATATGTGCCCTGTTATACTTCTATATGTCCTCACTATTGAACCCCTGTCACTTTAAAATAATAACAAATTTTTAAATAATTTTAGGCTTCAGAATAATTTGCCGGCAATAACCTATGCATTTTTAAAAACCACTGTCCACGTAGCTAGAAATAAAATATTTAGTAGTTCAGGTAAACTCTAACATATTCCAAATTTTTCCAGACTATTTGAAAAAAACTGTATAATCACTGATTAAAGACATAAAGGTTATATGGAATTTGGGATATGTACTGGATCTTGTGGATCAGTTATCTAATCCCCAAGGATAAGATGAAAATACTACATTGCCTACAATATATTTTATAAACCCTATTTGTCCGTCCTTAAATCTTATCTCAAGGGGTTTGCAAAAAAGAAGATTTATTTGGACCTCCTGAGTCTCATAGGACAAGAATGCCTTAGACATATAACTAAGCCTTGACTATCCATAACCCCATATTAATTGTGCATGTCTGGAAATTTGATAAGTTAGGCATTTGAATATAACTAATCTGTTCTGGGATATAAATCCACTCTTGTTAACACATCTGCTTGCATTACTTGCTATGCCTTTCACAAATAAAGTGTTTTTCCAAAATTTTTTTGTAGTTTTAGATACAGTGGGGAAGAGTAAGCAATGTCATGTTTTTACTGCTATTTAGGGGTCCTTTAGAGAATTTCCCCTTAATGTCTCTATGACAATGACTTTACCAGACAGAAAGTGAGAGGAACTCTCCAGCAGCAATTTGCACAAATACAGTTCTTGTAGAATATGAGAATATGGGCTCGTCAGCTTTTTTTATTTTTTAAATATATTTTTTATTGAATACCTGGAAGGGCAGATCCAAGTTATTTCAGTAATAAGCCACCACTTGTGCAAGTTCTCCCACTTAAAAAGATGAGAGAGGCCTGTAATTGTCATCATAGGTATACCTCAACTATGAGAGACAAAATGTGGAAACAAATCCAGACAATCACAAGAATTTATTTGCAAATTACGGTGGAAAATAAGTATTTTGTCAATATCAAAAGTTCATCTCAATACTTGTTATATATCCTTTATTGGCAATGACAGAGGTCAGAGGTTTCTGTAGGTCTTCACAAGGTTGTCACACACTGTTGCTGGTATATTGGCCCATTCCTCCATGCAAATCTCCTCTAGATCAGTGATGTTTTGGGGCTGTCGCTAGGCAACACTGACTTTCAACTCCCTCCAAAGGTTTTCTATGGGGTTGAGATCTGGAGACTGGCTAGACCACTCCAGGACCTTGAAATGCTTCTTACGAAGCCACTCCTTCATTGCACGGGAGGTGTGTTTGGGATCATTGTCATGCTGAATGACCCAGCCACGTTTCATCTTCAAGGCCCTTGCTGATGGGAGGAGGTTTGCACTCAAAATCTCACAATACATGGCCCCATTCATTCTTTCATGTACACGGATCAGTCGTCCTGTTAACTTTGCAGAGAAACCTCACCAAAGAATGATGTTACCACCCCCATGCTTCACAGTAGGTATGGTGTTCTTTGGTTGTAACTCAGCATTCTCTCCCCTCCAAACACGACGAGTTGTGCGTCTACCAAACAGTTCTACCTTGGTTTCATCTGACCGTATGACATTCTCCCAATCCTCTTCTGGATCATCCAAATGCTTTCTAGCAAACCTCATACGGGCCCGGACATGTACTGGCTTAAGCAGAGGGAAACATCTGGCACTGCAGGATCCTGCAGAGTCCCTGGCGGCGTAGTGTGTTACTGATGGTAGCCTTTTTTGCATTGGTCCCAGCTATCTGCAGGTCATTCACTAGGTCCCCCTGTGTGGTTCTGGGATTTTTGCTCACCGTTCTTGTGATCATTTTGACCCCACAGAGTGAGATCTTGCGTGGAGCCCCAGATCGAGGGAGATTATCAGTGGTCTTGCATGTCTTCCATTTTCTAATTATTGCTCCCAGAGTTGATTTCTTCACACCAACTGCTTGCCTATTGAAAATTCAGTCTTCTCATCCTGGTTCAGGTTTACAATTTTGTTTCTGGTGTCCTTCGTCAACTCTTTGGTCTTCACCATAGTGGAGTTTGGAGTGTGACTGTTTGAGGTTGTGGACAGGTATCTTTTATACTGATAACAAGTTCAAACAGGTGCCATTAATACAGGTAATGAGTGGAGGACAGAGGAGCCTCTTAAAGAAGAAGATACAGGTCTGTCAGAGCCAGAAATCTTGCTTGTTTGTAGGTGACCAAATACTGTATTTATTGGCGTATAACACTCACTTTTTCACCATGAAAATTGGGTGCAAATAGCGCGTGCGTGTTATACGCCAATACTTCAATTTTAGCTGCCTCGGAGGGGACAGGGAGGAGGGTGGGACGAGCGCCATCAGGTTACATACAGTGAGAATCTCCTGTTTACTTGGCGGTCTCTGTAATAGGAAGTCCCGTCTCCTGGGCCGCCATTGGACCACTGTTCTGTCTATCGTAGGAGATTCTCACTGTATGTAATCTGTTGGCGCTCGTCCCACCCCCCTCCCTGTCCCCTCTGGGCTGCAGATGGGCATCTATCAGGCTGCACTGATGGCAATGGTGAGGCTGCTGCATTCATGGCAATGGTGAAGCTGCATTGATGTGGACTGATGAGGCTGCAGATGGGCACTGACCCTTATTTTGCTTCAAAGTTCCTTATTTAAAATATAAGTTTTTTTACCTGAAACTTCCCTCTTAAAATGAATGTGCGTGTTATATGCCTGTGCGTGTTATACGCCGATAAATACGGTACTTATTTTCCACCATAATTTGCAAATAAATTCTTTCAAAAATCAGACAATGTGATTGTCTGGATTTGTTTCCACATTTTGTCTCTCATAGTTGAGGTATACCTATGATGACAATTACAGGCCTCTCTCATCTTTTTAAGTGGGAGAACTTGCACAATTGGTGGCTGACTAAATACTTTTTGCCCCACTGTAAGAAGAAAAAGATTCAGCTAGAAATTGGCATTAAATCTTGTAAACCTAGGTTCTGAGACCAAGGGGTTGATTTAATAAAGGCAGGTAAACTGTTCACTTTTCAAGGGAGCTTTTGATAAAGCATTGTGAATGAGGTGAAGTTCTGCTGACTTCCTATCACGTGAAAGGAAAAATGCTTGTGTGTATGTGCAGTGTGGTGTAGCAGCAGTAAACACTTGGAGTCAAGTTGCAAGTAGCAGAACTGTATTGAAGTTAAAGTTTGGTAATGTACAACAAGCCCGGCAGGAAGGCACCTTACCGGGAACACTCACAGGATGCAACAGCGATGAATAGCTAAAGTAGGTCTCAGGTGTGCTGACAGCATCTTTTGGAAAGGGGTGGACTGCAGCCTGGGTGATCCAGAGAGGCAGAGAGGCGTGTCCCTGCACTTTCACTACTCCTCTGGAACCTTTTCCAACCCTATGCACTGTTCCTGACAGGCGGGTGACCTGTCCCTACTCTAGCCACACGCTAAATGTGCACCAAGCCCAGGAGCCAGGGTCTTAAATAGACTCTGCCTGACCTGAAATGGCCGCCAGAGTTACATGGGCCACCAGCATCCAATCGGATAGCTGCCTTAGTGACCCAGGAAACCATAGAGGAACACTCAACACACAGCCATTAATGTCTAAACCGCTGGCAACAAAAGTGAGTACACCCCTAAGTGTAAATGTCCAAATTGGGCCCAATGTGTCAATATTTTGTGTGGCCACTGTTATTTTCCAGCTCTGTGGTGTTGTCATGGAGGAGTGGAAGAGGACTCCAGTGGCAACCTGTGAAGTTCTGGTAAACTCAGTGCCTAAGAGGGTTAAGGCAGTGCTGGAAAATAACAGTGGCCACACAAAATATTGACATATTGGGCCTAATTTGGACATTTTCACTTAGGGGTGTACTCACCTTTGTTGCCAGCGATTTAGACATTAATGACTGTGTGTTGAGTTATTTTGAGGGGACATAAAATGTACACTGTTATACAAGCTGTACACTTACTACTTTACATTGTAGCAAAGTGTCATTTCTTCAGTGTTGTCACATGAAAAGATATAATAAAATATTTACAAAAATGTGAGGGGTGTACTCACTTTTGTGAGATACTGTACATGTTTCCCCTTAAACTACTCAAGTGTTGCTTTAGCAGTGTGTTTGGGGTCATTGTCCTGCTGGAAGGTGAACCTCTGCCCTAGCCTCAAATCACACACAGAGTGGTACAGGTTTTGGTATAGGTATAGGTAATAAGCCAAGGGGGGTGAATACTTTTTCAAGACACTGTATTCCTTGAATGACATTGCTAGAACACAGGCTTTGGTTCTGCCCAGAACTCACTACATTCTGGTGAGATGTTCCTGCTCTCTAGAAGGCAAATATGCTGTTTATTTTGCAAGAACATTTTCATTTTGCAAGAGAATTTTCGCTTAGCTTAGTGAATGTTAAAAGTATACTTATCAAAGAGTACCCAATCATCTGCACAGACAAAAAAAAAACAGTATTTTTGCTTACTCATGATTAATTGATGGAACTCAGCAGAGCTATTACCTATTCACTAAGCTTTGGGAAAACTTCCTTGGAAAAAGAAAATTTCCTTTCAAAATGAACAACCTATTTGCCTTCTGTAAATCAACCCCATAGAATTACATTTCTATATATCTGTGTTTTATGCCAATCTTTTTCTCCAAATGAAACAAAACAACACAGAAATGAATTAATGATATCCTAACAGCAGCTAAAATGGCAATACAATCTTCCTCCCTGCCTTTTATTTTGACAGCTGTAAAGAAATTACTTTTGTTAAATGTACTTTTTGTTAAATTTATGGAATACCTTACTGTACAGCTCCGAAAGATTTTTACAGATTTTATAAACATGCTTGTTTTGGGACTTATATTATTACAATATATCCACTGTTAATTAATAAATTGACAACTGGAATAGCCTAATACATCGTGGGGTTAATTTACTGAAACTGGAGAGTGTAAAATCTGGTACAGCTGTGCATGGTAGCCAATCAGCTTGTTCAATTAAAGTGGATGTAAACCCTAATCATGAAATTTGAGCTGGGCAAATATGTCTGTAGTGTTTTCTTATCTCTCTTCAAAGCATTATGTCCTATAGCTGTCTCCTGCCCCTTCTTCTGTTATCAGCCTGATAACTCCTGACAAGTTCTCCATCACATATGATAAATGCAGCCAGGAGTTTTGTGTTGGGGAGGATGCAATAAATAGATTAGCAGAGCCCTGAATGATTCAAGGGACAGAGCTGAAATTCTCTATCTTTGAGGAGAGGGGGTGTGTGCCTTTCCTCCAATCAGCTGTCTTGGCTGTATGCCCAGGCTTCACTGCAGTGTTGAACAGAAAATCAGTGTTGTGTTGTGAACAGTGTTGAATAGTGTTGAAAAGAAAATCTCCTAACACAATCTGAACTTTCTAAACAGTATATAAAGCTGAAGACAGCAGATATACATGTAAAACTTATGTAGGGAGATGTGTTTTATCCCTGTGTATCACCTGAAGCTGTTCACTTCACTGGGTATATGTGAGGGTTTACATCCACTTTAAGCTTTGACAAAAAGCTGATTGGTTTCAATGCAGAGCAGCACTATAATTTACACTCTCCAGTTTTAGTAAATTGACCTCAGTATTTTAATCCAAATCTAACTGTACTGCCCCAGTCCACTGATGGTAATTTTGTTATCTTGGAATTTGGGATGAGATTACCTACTTAGTCAGTGGACTTCTTTACAATAAGTTGGTTTCATAGGCGTGCCCACGGGGTGTGCCGGGTGTGCCTGGGCACACCCTAATCCCCCCAGCACTGTTTAGCCCCATGCTGTCTGTATCCGATGTGCAATGTGTACCCTGCACTGCCTGTGAGTCAGTATAACATTGTGCGATATTGGGGCTTGAAAGATCCGCTCAGTGTGACACTGTCCTGTATGCAGAGAGAGAGAGGAGCTGTCAGATTTCATGTATGATGTCGGGGTGGGCGGGACCAAGCAGGTATCTGAACACAAGCCAATGGGATGGGGCCACTATGTGTATGTAGCCCCGCCCCTTTCTCAAGCTGCTCGATTATTGGCTGATGTTCAATAGATGCTCGGTCCTGCTCGGATGTCACACAGGCACAGCAAGCAGAGTGAAGCTGCCTCCCCCTCCAGTGTTTATGTGTACACAGGGGGAGGGGACCTGCTGTGCCTGTGCCACGCTGATCTGAGGTACTGAATGGGGGGGATCTGTCTGTGCTGAAGGGGAGGGTCTGTGCTGAAGGGGTGGGGTCCATCTGTGCTGAAGGGGGGGTCTGTGCTGAAGGGGGGGGCCATCTGTGCTGAAGGGGGGATCTGTGTTGAAGGGGGGGTCTGTGCTGAATGGGGGGGCCATCTGTGCTGAAGGGGGGGTCTGTGCTGAAGGGGGGGGCCATCTGTGCTGAAGGGGGGGTCTGTGCTGAAGGGGAGGGTCTGTGCTGAAGGGGGGGGTCTGTGCTGAAGGGGGGGGGAATCTGTGCTGAAGGGGAGGGTCTGTGCTGAAGGGGGGGTCTGTGCTGAAGGGGGGGGCCATCTGTGCTGAAGGGGAGGGTCTGTGCTGAAGGGGGGGTCTGTGCTGAAGGGGGGGTCTGTGCTGAAGGGGGGGGGATCTGTGCTGAAGGGGAGGGTTTGTGCTGAAGGGGGGGATCTGTGCTGAAGGGGGGATCTGTGCTGAAGGGGAGGGTCTGTGCTGAATAGGGGAGATCTGTGCTGAAGGGGGGGTCTGTGCTGAAGGGGGGGGATCTGTGCTGAACGGGAGGGTCTGTGCTGAATGGGGGGGGGGTCCGTCTGTGCTGAAAGGGGGGGTATGTGCTGAAGGGGGGTAAGTGATGAAGGGGGGTCTGTGCTGAAGAGGGGGGTCCATCTGTGCTGAAGGGGGGGGGTCTGTGCTGAATGAGGGGTCTGTGCTGAGGGGGGCTGTGTAATATAAAGGGGTCCAGAGGTGTAGGGTGCTGTCTAATGTAAAGGGGTCCAGTGGTGCAGGGTGCTGTGTAATGTAAAGGGGTCTAGAGGTGTAGGGTGCTGTCTGATGTAAAGGGGTCCAGTGGTGCAGGGTACTGTGTAATGTAAAGGGGTCCAGTGGTGCAGGGTACTGTGTAATGTAAAGGGGTCCAGTGGTGCAGGGTGCTGTGTAATGTAAAGGGGTCTAGAGGTGTAGGGTGCTGTCTGATGTAAAGGGGTCCAGTGGTGCAGGGTACTGTGTAATGTAAAGGGGTCCAGTGGTGCAGGGTACTGTGTAATGTAAAGGGGTCCAGTGGTGCAGGGTGCTGTGTAATGTAAAGGGGTCCAGTGGTGCAGGGTGCTGTGTAATGTAAAGGGGTCCAGTAGTGCAGTTGTGGAGAGGAGGTACACAGTAGTGACAAAGAGATATTGAAAGATGCAGAGGTATGCAGGAGGTACAGTGGGGTGTTTTTACATTTTAACGTGGGGTGGGGGGTTCCAGATATAGGATCCGTCCCGGGTGCCAAATGCTCTAGGTACGCTCCAGGAACCCCCCCTCTCCTCCCCTCTCCTCTGTCAGTGCCTCCAACTGCCACCTGTCTGTGCCAATCAGTGCCAGTGCCGCCTGTCAGTTTGTCAGTGCCAATTAGTGCTTCCAGTCAGTGCCACCTATCAGTGCTTCCAATCAGTGCCACCTGTCAGTGCCACCTGTCAGTGCCAATTAGTGCTTCCAATCAGTGCCACCTGTCAGTGCCAATGAGTCCCAATCGGGGACAATCAGTGCTTCCAATCAGTGCCACCTGTCAGTGCCAATCAGTGCCAGTGCCGCCTGTCAGTGCCAAATAGTGCTTCCAGTCAGTGCCACCTGTTAGTGCTAATGAGTGCCAAGTGCTTCCAATCAGTGCCACCTGTCAGTGCCACCTGTCAGTGCCAATGAGTGCCACATATCAGTGCTTCCAATCAGTGCCACCTGTCAGTGCCAATCAATGCCAGTGCCACCTGTCAGTTGCCAATTATCAATGCCAATCAGTGCTTCCAATCAGTGCCACCGAGTGCCAATCAGTGCCACCTGTCAGTGCCAGTGCTTCCAATCAGTGCCATCTGGCAGTGCCAATCAGTACTTCCAATCAGTGTTACCTGTCAGTGCCAACCAGTGCCAGTGCCACCTGTCAGTGCCAATGCCGTCTATCAGTGCCAATCAGTGCTTCCAATCAGTGCTCCCTGTCAGTGCCAGTCAGTTCCACACCAGTGCAAATGAGTTCCACCTGTCAGTGCCAATCAGTGCCGCTTATCAGTGCTGTTAATCAGTGCCCATCAGTGCACTGAGTGCAGGGATCGGGGTGATGAACTCAGCCGCCAGGCACATTGTCCCGGGGGGTGCCGGCCTGGTGGGGCACAACTGAAATCTGTTGTTTATTAATGCCACATGCTGATTTTAGTATAACAGGTAATTACCACACTACTATTTACAATAAACTACTGGAGGTAACAAAAAAAAGTGTAATTGAAAGGCTTGCCACTAAGCACTGTTATGTGTTCCCACACCACACAATAAAAAAAAAAAAAAAGTGCAGCGCTAACTTACTGATCAATAACTTAACAATAATGGTGGAATCCTCTAATGTATGGAAATCTCAATAAACTTCAATATTACCACAATACTGGTCTCTGTGATACGCAACTTCACATAATACACATCAAGCTGAAAACAAGACATACTGTATAAAAATAAGCTTAGCAGGGATGGTAGAAACCCCTCCTATAGATATTTACCATACAGATTAATCTCAAGTGAAACAACCTTTTAGTTGGGAGGTTCCCACCATTATAGCACTTTGGAATTTTTATTTTTTTAGATTGTTACACTTAATTTTAGATGTTTTAGTTACTATTATAATGTGAATTTTTGCACTTAAAGGTAATTTTCCACCATCCACGTCTTTATGGACCTTGCTTTGTGCACTGGTGCGCAGTCATGTTGGAACAGGAAGGGGCCGTCTCCAAACTGTTCCCACAAAGTTACTGACACCTTAAGAGTTCCCTTCACTGGAACTAAGGGGCCAAGCCCAACCCCTAAAAAACAACCCTCCACCATAATCCCCCCTCCCCCCCCGCACCATAATCCCCCCTCCACCAAATAATTTGGACCAGTGTACAAAGCAAGTTACATAAAGACATGGATGAGTGACTTTGGGGTGGAGGAACTTGACTGGCCTGCACAGAGTCCTGACTTCAACCCGATAGAACACCTTTGGGATTAATTAGAGCGGAGACTGCGAGCCAGACCTTCTCAGACAACATCAGTGCCTGACCTCACAAATGCACTTCTGGAAGAATGATTAAACATTCCCATAGACACACTCCTAAACCTTGTGGACGGCCTTCCCAGAAGAGTTGAAGCTGTTATAGCTGCAAAGGGTGGGCCAACTCAATATTGAACCTTGTGGACTAAGACTGGGATGTCATTAAAGTTCCTGTGTGTGTAAAGGCAGGCGTCCCAATGGCGTCCCAATACTTTTGTCTGTTTGAGCTTTGGGGTGCACACCCTAATGCAATAGGCTGCGCACGCCTGTGGTTGGTTTATTTGTGTTCAAAGTGACAGCTGTTTCCACAGGGTTTATGAGGTTGATTTACTAAAGGCGAATAGACTTTTCAGTGTGCAAGGGAAGTTGCACATTGCAAGAAAATTTTTCACAGAGCTTAGTGAATGAGATAAAACTGCTGACTTCCACCATCCAATCATGTGCAAGCAAATGTGCTGTTTTTTATAATTTCCCTGCATGTGATTGGGTATTCTTTGCAAAGTGAAATTTCACCACATTCACTGAGCTGTGGGAAAACATCTCTTGCAATGTGCTACTTCCCTTGCAAAGTGAACAGCTCATTTGCTTTTAGTATATCAACCTCCACATCATGCTACAAGATAATTAAAAACTCCCAGGTATTTGAGCCCTTGCCATGTGTCCCTGTTGCCTGCATTAGAAAGGTCAGGGATGTACCTAGAGCATTTGGCTCCCAGGGACGATCCTGTATCTGGCACCCCTCAGGCGGGCAGGCAGTGCACCACACGTCGACGTCAAGTGACATTAGGGTAGTATACTGGTAGGTTAGGGTGGCACAGTGCCAGATTAGGATGATATAGTGCCAGGTTAGGTGATATAGAGCCAGGTTAGGGTGATATAGGGCCAGGTTAGAGTGATATAGTGCCAGATTAGGGTGGTATAGTTCCAGGTTAGGGTGATATAATGCCAGGTTAGGGTGATATAGTGCCAGGCTAGGGTGATATAGAGCCAGGTTAGGGTGATATAGTGCCAGGCTAGGGTGATATAGTGCCAGCTTAGGGTGATATAGTGCCTGGTTACATAATATAGTGCCAGGTTAGGGTGATATAGTGCCATGATAGGGTGATATTGTGCCAGGCTAGAGTGATATAGTGCCAGGTTAGGGTTATTTAGTGACAGGTTAGGGTGATATAGTGCCAGGTTAGGTGAAATAGTGCCAGGCTAGGGCGATATAATGCCAGGCTAGGGTGATATAGTGCCAGGTTAGGGTAATATAGTGCCAGGTTAGGTGATATAGTGCCAGGCTAGGGTGATATAATGCCAGGCTAGGTGATATGGTGCCAGGTTAGGGTAATATAGTGCCAGGCTAGGGTGATATAGAGCCAGGTTAGGGTGATATAGGGCCAGGTTAGAGTGATATAGTGCCAGGTTAGGGTGGTATAGTGCCATGATAGGGTGATATTGTGCCAGGCTAGAGTGATATAGTACCAGGTTAGGGTTATTTAGTGACAGGTTAGGGTGATATAGTGCCAGGCTAGGATGATATAGTGCCAGGTTAGGTGATATAGTGCCAGGCTAGGGCGATATAATGCCAGGCTAGGGTGATATAGTGCCAGGTTAGGGTGATATAGTGCCTGGTTAGGTAATATAGTGCCAGGTTAGAGTGATATAGTTCCATTATAGGGTGATATTGTGCCAGGCTAGGGTGATATAATGCCAGGTTAGGGTTATTTAGTGACAGGTTAGGATGATATAGTGCCAGGCTAGGGTGCTATAGTGCCAGGTTAGGTGATATAGTGGCAGGCTAAGGTGATATAATGCCAGGCTAGGGTGATATACTGCCAGGTTAGGGTAATATAGTTCCAGGCTAGGTTAACATAGTGCCAGGTTAGGGTGATATAATAGTGCCATGTTAGGGTGATATAGTGCCAGGCTAGGGTAATATAGTGTCAGTAACTGGTGTGACCAGAAATGTGTGGACTGCCAGAGAATGCCAGGCACAAGTAGTGTAAAATAATAATATGTATTTAAAAGATAAGTGAATAACAAAGATGTAAACGCACCTCCAACATACCAAACTGTGTAAAACAAACCAAATAACCAAATAGCGACACACAATGAACAACTGCCTAAACTAAGTATTTACAGCTGATAGGGAATACAAAATCATAATCGTAGCCAAGCCAGGGTCATACAAAGTGAACAGCTCATTTGCTTTTAATATATCAACCTCCACATCATGCTACAAGATGATTATAAACTCCCAGTTATTTGAGCCCTTGCCATGTGTCAATGTTGCCTGCATTAGAAAGGTCAGGGATGTACCTAGAGCATTTGGCATCCAGGGAAGATCCTATATCTGGCACCCCTTAGATGGGCAGGCAGCGCACTGCATGTTGACGTCTAGTGACATTAGGGTAGTATACTTGCAGGTTAGGGTGGCATAGTGCCAGGTTAGGATGATATAGTGCCAGGTTAGGTGATATATAGCCAGGTTAGGGTGATATAGGGCCAGGTTAGAGTGATATAGTGCCAGGCTAGGGTGATATAGTGCCAGGCTAGGGTGATTTAGTGCCAGATTAGAGTGATATATTGCCAGGTTAGGGAGATATAGTGCCAGGCTAGGGTGATATAGTCCCAACTTAGGTGATATAGTGCCAGACTAGGGTGATATAGTTCCAGGTTAGGTGATATAGTGCCAGGCTAGTGTGATATAGTGCCAGGTTAGGTGATATAGTGCCAGGTTAGGATGATATAGTGCCAGGTTAGGGTGATATAGTGTCAGTAACTGGTGTGACCAGAAATGGGTGGACTGCCGGAGAATGCCAGGCACAAGTAGTGTAAAATAATAAAATGTATTTAAAAGATAAGTGAATAACAAAGATGTAAACGCACCACCTGGGCACTGAATCATCAGGCAAGAGGCTGAGCCAGCTGCTCCTGCCTCCTCCACAGCCCAGCGCTCCACTGAGCGTGAGGGGGAAGAGCAGAGCGCTGCTGACTGACAGCCAGCAGCTCTCTGCTCAGGAAGCTGTGAGAACCGAGCAATCGGCGTTGTTCGATCGCTCGGTTCTCAGTGTTAGAGGCACCGGGGGCCTGATGCAGCATCCACCTGGGTAATCAAATGAATCAAATATGAATAAAAAAACACATACATCTCTTTTAACCTAAACAGCAAATGGATTGGGGGCATCTGAGCTGTGAATGGCACTGATTCAGAGATTTGATGTATTTTTTTTTAACATCGCTTGCCATATACGCTAATATACATATCCTTAGCAAAGTTTTATAGGAAAAAAGAGCAGTCAAAGCATACGTGTGCTTAGACAGTACTGTCATGACAAGTACCCAGGTGTTAGCAATGTATTTGTGATATGTTCTGTTTTGTCAGATGGAGGGATATGTTATTCATCACTATCTGCTGTTCTCTGTCTTCTTTGGGTTGGCATCTGAATCCTAGTTTTGTCTTTATGTGATATCAAGCCTGATGTGATTAAAAATTATTAGGACATGTTTCACCCGGTGGAATTTCTACATCTGCTTGCCAAGCTCTGACCCAGACACCTTTGGGATTCAGCTACCAGCATTTTGCTTTTGTGTCTTTTTTTAACGACTTGTGACATTTAAAAACTGCAATTTTACATGTGACATTTGGAAAAGAAATGTTGTTTGATCCTGGAGTTGTCATAGAGGACTGATGTATGTGTTTTCTCTCCTTACCTATCCATTTATATACACGTTTGTGATTGCTCTCTTTTTCAGACTTCTGTTTTTATAGTACAGGGATTAAAATAAAAGCTCTAAGGTATAAAAACAAAGCATAATATCATCCAATAGTTAAAAAAAATATATATTGAGCTGGGCTAAATTAAGCACATCACTCAGAGTAGGTCAGGTTTGTTTACTCACCAAATCACTATTTAGACTGTTGATCTCAAAAATGGTGAATTTTATCCACATAATTAAAAAGAAGCACTTTCCACTGGATATATTTATTTAAATAAACATCAATGTTCTTAAAGTGTACCTGACCTCAAACAGAGATGAGTTGCTGTGTTGTAGGGAACATCCAGAAATGTTAGTTATGCCTAAGCAGTACCTTGAAAAACTACCTTTTGTCTACACGCCAGTCCACCTGGCTCATTTTGTTCCTTACTACCCATCAACTTGCTTGTAAGGGTGTCCTTAGCCAGTCTTGCCCCAAGGTGAGCAGACTGTGGATCTGGATCTACACCCTCTTCTGCACATTATTACAGGAAATTTTATAATTTTCCTTTGGGATTAATAAAGTATTTTGAATCTGATTCTGAAGTCCTTGTGAGGGCCTCCTGTTCAAACCTATAGAGGTGTTGTTTCATTTACAACGTCAGCATCTTTTCATAGTGACTAAGCTTACTATCGTTAGGTCATGGAAATCTCCTGTACTAAGTTTTGAAGTGGTAAAACACCATTTGAATAACATTATGGTTAATGAGAAATTGATGGCTATTTTATCAGACTCCCGTGATAAATTTCTTTGAGTTTGGCAGCTTTGGATAGCTTATACACCTCCTTAGCGTTTTGATCATCTTCTTGTACCAATTTGACTTTGCTCTGCGCATTGACCCCTGTGACTTTTCTTCTCCTTTTCTACTCATCTCATCTTACCTTTCCCCCTCATACCCTTGTCCTTTTCTTCTCTATCTAGCTCATTCTTACACTATTTTTTTTTTAATCTGCCAAAGCTTTTACATTTTCATTAACTATACAGTTTTGAGTGTGCACTGGTCCTACCACTGATCCTTTTGTACGCAATTTTGTTTGTTTCAGGACAGTAACTTTTCTTTGTTATTATATGACAAATGGCTCTGTTTATTGTGCTGTCAATAAAAACTTTGTAAAAGAAAAATCTATTTTTTTTCTGAAAAGTAGCAGTGCACTTTCTGCAACTGGCTTGTCCTCTTCTGTTGCTTAATGGTTTCATGTTACATAGTTACATAGTAGGTGAGGTCGAAAAAAGACACAAGTCCATCAAGTCCAACCTATGTGTGTGATCATATGTCAGTATTACATTATATATCCCTGTATGTTGTGGTCGTTCAGGTGCTTATCTAATAGTTTCTTGAAACTATCGGTGCCCCCCACTGAGACCACCGCCTGTGGAAGGGAATTCCACATTCTCACCGCTCTTGCAGTAAAGAACCCTCTACGTAGTCTAAGGCAGAGGCGTATCTAGGGTATGGCAGCCATGGCAAGTGCCATGGGCGCATAGGGGGGGGGCGGCAAAAAAGCACAAAAAATAAAGTCCCACTACCCGTCCTCTCGCGGCCGCCTCCCGCTATACTCTTGTCCCCGGCGCCACGACCGGCCTGCTGGAGCGCAGCGCCGGCACAGCAAATTAGCAAGTGAGGAGGCCAGGAGGGAAGCCAGTGACAGGCGCCCCCCCTGACGGCCGATGAGTTGGTCTGGCCAGAGTGACCGCCCCTGGGTCATCTACGCAGAGATAGAGTAACTGGCGGAGGCGGAGCCTAATGCTCCGCCCAGGGCCGGATTAACATAGGGGCTGGTGGAGCTGCAGCTCCAGGCCCCTCCCTCAATATAGGCCCATGGAAGTGGCTTGTCAATTCCTGTGTGCCTTCCTGAAGGAAGAGGAGGTCTCTGTGCACACATGGAGGAGACAAGTCAGTGCAGCCGAGTCCTGTCTCTGCCGATGCCTGACCCCTAATCACAGGATCTGTTCACTCACACAGATCCTCCATGTCTGGGGGAGGGGCGCTGATGTCCTAACCAGCAGGAGCCCGGGAGGAAGGACATCTCCCATACTGTTATGATAAGGTCAGTACATTTGTTAGGGGGATGTTGTGTAATTATTGTGCTAGGGGACAGACTGCTGCTTCCCCCATGTAATGTGCTCTCTTGTGCCCAGTGCCCACCATGTCATGTGCATTGCAGTGCCCACTATGTAATGTGCTGTGCCCACCATGTCCTGTCATGTGCATTGCAGTGCCCACTATGTAAAGTGCTGTGCCCACCATGTCATGTGCATTGCAGTGCCCCCCATGTAATGTGCTGTGCCCACCATGTCATGTCATGTGCCTTGCAGTGCCCCCATGTAATGTGCTGTGCCCACCATGTCATGTCATGTGCCTCGCAGTGCCCCCCCATGTAATGTGCTGTGCCCACCATGTCATGTGCCTTGCAGTGCCCCCATGTAATGTGCTGTGCCCACCATGTCATGTGCCTTGCAGTGCCCCCATGTAATGTGCTGTGCCCACCATGTCCTGTCATGTGCATTGCAGTGCCCACTATGTAAAGTGCTGTGCCCACCATGTCATGTGCCTTGCAGTGCCCCCATGTAATGTGCTGTGCCCACCATGTCATGTCATGTGCCTTGCAGTGCCCCCCATGTAATGCGCTGTGCCCACCATGTCATGTCATGTGCCTTGCAGTGCCCCCCATGTAATGTGCTGTGTCCAGTATGTCATTTGCTGTACATTGCAGTGCCCACCATGTAATGCGCTGTGCTGACCATGTCATGTGCTGTGCATTGCATTGCCCTTCATGTGATGTTCAGTGCCCACTATGTCATGCTGTGCCTTGCAGTGCCCACCATGTCATGTCATGTGCTGTGCCTTGCATTGCCCACCATGTAATGTGCAGTGCCCACCATGTCATGTGATGTGCCATCCAGTGCCAACCATGTCATGTGCAATGCCCACCATGTCATGGCTGTGCCTTGCAATGCCCGCTATGTAATTTGCAGTGTCCACCATGTCATGTGCTGTGCCATACAGTGATCCCACCATGTAATGTGCAGTGCC
Source organism: Aquarana catesbeiana (assembly GCF_042186555.1). Classification (NCBI taxonomy): domain Eukaryota; kingdom Metazoa; phylum Chordata; class Amphibia; order Anura; family Ranidae; genus Aquarana; species Aquarana catesbeiana. Next base: position 273,858,138 of record NC_133324.1, read on the forward strand.
CACCGTGTAATGTGCAGTGCCCACCGTGTAATGTGCAGCGCCCACCATGTCATGTGCACTTCCCACCATGTCATGTGCTATGCTGTGCCCACCCTGCCATGTGTTGTGCCCAGCATGTAGTGTGTTGTGCCCACTGTGTAATGTGCTGTGCTGTTCAACAGTGCCCACCATGTCATGTGCAGTTCCTAACATGTAATGTGCAGTTGCATTTCCCACCATGAAACGTGCTATGCCATGCAGTGCCCACCATGTAATGTGTTGTGCCCACCATGTAATCTTATGTGCCATTCAGTGCCCACCATGTAATGCGCTGTGCCCACCACGTCATGTGCTGTGCCATGCAGTGCCCACCATGTAATGCGCTGTACCCACCATGTAATGTGCTGTGTCATGCAGTGCCCACCATGTCATGTGCAGTGCCCATCATGTAAATTGCTGTGCAGTGCTCACCATGTCATGTGCTGTGTTGTGCCCACCATGTCATGTGCTGCACCATGCAGTGCCTACCATGTAATATGCTGTACTCACCATGTAATGTGCTGTACATTGTCTACCATGGCATGTGCTGTGCAGTACCCACAATGGAATGTGGTGTGCAGGGCTCATCATGTCATATGCAGTGTCCACCATTTAATGTGCTGTGCTCACAATGTAATGTGCTGTGCTGTGTCATGCAGTGCCCACCTTGTCATGTGCTGTGCAGTGCCCACCATGCTATGTGCAGTACCCACTATATAATGTGTTGTGCCCACCATATAATGTTCTGTGCAGTGCCCACTTGTAATGTCCAGTGCCCACCATGTAATGTGCTCAGCTGTGCCTGCCATGTCATGTGCTGTGCCCACCATATAAGGTCCTGTGCCCACTATGTGCATGTGCTGTGCCCACCATGCAATGTGTTGTGTTGTGCAGTACCAACCATGTCATGTACTGTGCCTACCTTGTAATGTGCTGTATTGGGCAGTGCCAACCGCGTAATGTGCTGTGCCCACCATTAAATGTGCTGTATCCATGTATCCACCATGTAATGTGTTGTGCCAACCATGTGATGTACTGTGCTATACCCCCCCCCCCCGTGTAATGTACTATGCTGTGCCCCCCACAGACTCACCCCCTCACTCCCACCCCCCTCTCTCTCTCATCCCCTCTCTTTCACCCTGTTCTCTCACTCACCCCCTTCACCCCCTACCACCCTCTCTCTCTTTCACCCTCTCTCTGTTCCCCTTTCTCTCTCTCTCTCTCTCTCTCTCTCTCTCTCTCTCTCTCTCACCCCCCTCTCTCTCTTTAATTTAAATTTAACAAAAAATTGTTTGCGTTTTCATTTTATTTATTTTCATAAAAAGGCCCACCAACATCCTTAGCACCAGGCCCATGATGCTCTTAATCTGGGCCTGTCTATAGGGGAACATGGAGGCTGGCGACCAGGAGAAGAAAGAGACATCAGAGTAGAAAACCAATTGAACCCCCCCCAGGCAGCAGCAGCAGGTACTAGTACTGTACAGCACCTGTCACCATGATATTGATCATCTTGTGCATGTGTACCAGTAACCAGCACCAACTTCAAAGCAAACAATCAAATATAGTGCTCAAACAATTTGGATTAAATAAATATGCTTAGCCATAGATATCATAAAGTGTAAAAAAGTGATTTGTGTTAGTAGTACCTGCTTTTGCACAAATCACTTTATTACACTTTATTTATGATATCAATGGCTAAGCATATTTATTTAATCCATATTGAGCACTATATTTGATTGGCTACTTGCTTCTGCTTGGGCCTGGCATACACACACACACACGCACATGATGATGACTTAGACCCCTTTCACACTGAGCCGCCCCGGGCGTCAGCGGTAAAGCAGCGCTATTGTAGCGCCGCGTTACCGTTGTTTTAGCAGCGCTATTCGGCTGCTAGCGGGGGCAGTTTAACCCCCGCTAGCGGGCAAAAAAAGGGTTAAATCCACAAAATGCCGCTGCAGCAGCGCTTTGCCGGCGGTATGGCAGCACTGCCCCATTGTTTTCAATGGGCAGGAGCGGTGGAGGAGAGGTGTATTCACCGCTCCTCCACCGCTGCAAAGAAGCTGCTGGCAGGACTTTTTATGACATCCTGCCAGCGCAGCGCCCTCAGTGTGAAAGCACTCAGGCTTTCACACTGGGTTTGTAGCTGAGGCTTTTTTCAGGCGCTATGCTGGCGCTATTTTTAGCGCTGTAGCACCTGAAAAATGCCTCCAGTGTGAAAGGGGTCTTAAAGTCATCATGGGCGATTCTGCGTGTGTGCCAAGCAGACTGGGCCGGCGCTACTACTAGGCAAACTAGGCAGCCTAGAGCACCCAGTCGCTGGTGATTCTACTCCCTTTCTACCTCTGTACAGTGTCAGAGGCGATGGCACAGCATTTTTGGGTGCTGGTAAGGCCGCATTTATGGGTGCTGATGTTACTGTATTTATGGGTGCTGATGTTACTGTATTTATGGGTGCTGATGTTACCGAATTTTTGGGTGCTGGACAGGGGCGCAGTTTCAGGTCTTGCCATAGGCGCCATTTTCACTAGATACGCCTCTGGTCTAAGGTTAAACCTCTTTTCTTCTAATTTTAGTGAGTGGCCACGAGTCTTGTTAAACTCCCTTCTGCATAAAAGTTTTATACCTATTATGGGGTCACCAGTATGGTATTTGGATATGGAAATCATATCCCCTCTCAAGCGTCTCTTCTCCAGATAGAATAAGTTCAGTGCTCACAACCTTTCCTCATAACTAATATCCTCCAGACCCTTTATTAGTTTTGTTACCCTTGTTTGTACCTGCACCATTTCCAGTACATTCTTCCTGAGGACTGGTGCCCAGAACTGGACAGCATACTCCCGGTGCGGCCGGAGTCTGCAGTTTGAGATCATATAAGACGCACTGTGCCTCTGACTGCTAGTTTGGCAAGATTTGGAGTGCGATTTGTTGATGTCACTCCTGTACTGCTCAGTGTTCTCCTTGCTGGAGATAAAGTTGTAACTGATTACTTGCATTGCCTGCATCTCTCTGCTGCAGCTTCATTCATTCTTTAAGCCTGTGTTTTCTCTACTTCTCCCATTGTTTCTTGGTTATTAGCTGCCAGTTATTAGATCACCAGCCATCATTGGGGCAGCTCTGATATTAGGAAACAAAGGTCTGCTCCTCTACCAAGGTGTCTGCCTCCGCATATAGACACAATGCAGAACAAGGCATAGTAAGTCAGTCCTGGGGAAAAGATCAGGTGCAGGGTGATCACAGGCAAAATGGACGACTAGTTCTCTACCCTCTGTTTGCATTTTCTCCATAGCTTATTTTGACCTCAGTAAACTCATGAAAGATGAAATCAGATTGGGTGCCGTGATTTTTTTGCACTTCGTGCATTATTGAAACTCATGGTTTACTATTGGATGTACTAGCAGAATTATTCCATACATTTCTAAGTGCTTGGAACACCTTCCCCAATCCTTCTTTGTCCTCATCATCAATCTGCAGTGTGCTTTCATCTTATCTATTGCCATATATGGCAAAGGAAATAGGAAGTGTAACTACACCAATATTATTGCTAATTGCCTTTGAATAATGCCTCCATACTTAGAAGAAACACATATAAAATTGCCTGTTCGTTGAAAAACTCAAGCGAGGTTGTCATTTTTCCCATAATGGACATTATATACCCCCTAATTCATTACTACATGGTCTGCTTAATACAGTAGAGTGCAGTTAGTAGTGTAATCCAAATCAATCGAATACACGCAAATGCGCGCTTGCACCGCATACTAGCACATTATAACAGTCTTACCTGAAAACGTATGCCTCCAGGCGGTGTGATGTCACCACTGACAGGGAATCCATTTAGTGATATCACCGGCTGCTGCACATGTAAATATCTCCTAAATGGTGCATGTTTTAGATATTTATTATACCTACAGGTAAGCCTTATTATAGGCTTACCTGTAGGTACAAGATCAAAAGCGAGGTTTACTACCACTTTAAACTCATCACACACACAGTCTGATTGTACATTGTGCTAAAGATCTACCAACAAGTATGTAGTGCAAGGGCTTGCCTGAATTGATACAAATTGAATTGATAGATTTGTCCTAATATTACATTGCTTAGGTAAATCTAAAATTGATAGTACAAAGATTTTACAGTCAGACTGCAATGTGTATAGTGTCCCTTACTTAATTCCCACCCACCTTCCCATTTTCTCTCCAACTTGCAGTTCATGTGTTGGCACCATACCCATTTTTCCTTTCTGCAAATTTCCTGACTCTCTCAAATGTCATTTGGGCACTAACCACACAGTTATAACTGTACCACACACCACACACACCATTTCCAGAACTGCTTCAGAAGATCATTTATTAATAGTACTTTGTGCCCATAAAGTCTTTTAGTGCACCTGCTTTTTTTTCACAACAGCATTATAAAATATTCTCTGCGTCAGCCTTCCATTAGAAATTCTCCTGTGGGATGTGTGGTTTCAGAGTTATTGTGTTTATGTTAGGATTCATGTTCCATGGTGTCTTGGGGGAACAGCCAACTGAGAACAGAGCAGTGGTACTGTGTCTATCATCCTTTGTGGTTATTATGTAAGCTGTGTATACAGTTATGTATATCTATGAAACTGTCCAAGAAGCCTAGAGGGCCTGTAGCCCTGAAGGGAACAAAGATCAGACACTGAAATGCCAGGAAAATAACAAATTGAGTATCTTAAAATGTCCTAAGGCTTACTGACCTTAAAAATGATATTTTCATACAGATACCCTTTAATAAATTGTTATGCAACTTATTCCTTAGCTTTATTTCAGGACACCAAAAAATGTACCTTACAATATCCCAGCATAGTTCATTGCAAAAATTGCTATTTTGTACATATTTAAGTTTACTCTTACCTAAGGAGTACAGAATGGAAACCATGAAATCTATAAAATCTTCATCGGTTCACCTGAAGACGAGAGATCAGCCATTTGTGATAATTATTGCTAACGGAGCATGGGGTGACTTTCTGTCATCTTGGGTAGTCTTGCTTAACCCTATGTTATCTAGGTATTTCCAGCGAAGCTCAACTAGCTAACTTGAAGTGCTGTATGGCTAGATAACAAACACAAAATCACAATCTATTCTGCTGAATGACACTGTAAGAAATCTTTTCCTAGCTTACAAAAGCTCAAAATCAACAACTGCAAATTTTAAGAGCTATTGCTGTTTAAGGCACCAGTTGGTATAGGGTAGTAAGTTAAAAAGTAAAAAAACTCCCCCTTTTTTAATGCAGTGCATCAGAATCCAAGGCCAGTACATTGTGATGTACAGTAAAATATGCGCTGCAATGTATGCTGTGGAAAAACACCCATTATCTCAATGCATTTTTCTGAAGGAGGTCTAAGTGCTTTACAAAATGAGGGCAGACAGTATAGGTACAGTAAAATTCAACACAGGAGGAATCAGAGGGCCCTGCTCATAAGAGCTTACAGTCCAGGAGGAAGGGTCAAGTGATACAAAAGATAATAACTGTGAGGGATGAGCTGATGGAGAAAATACAAGTACAGTTGTTAGGTGTGGGCAGGATAGGCTTCTCTGAAGAGGAGGGTTTTCACGGATTGTCTAAAAGCACACAGAGTAGGAGATAATCGGACAGATTGGGGTAGGGAGTTCCACAGGATGGTAGAGGCTTGGGTGAAGTCCTAAAGGGGGGGCATGAGAAGAGGTGATAAGGGAGCTAGACAGCAGGAGGTCTTGGGAGGAATGAAGAGAAATGATTTGGTTAGAATTTTGAGACTAGGTTAGTGATGTAGCTGGGGGCTAAGTTGTGAGTGGCTTTGTAAGTTGTTGTTAGTACTTTGAATTTCATTTGTTGGGTGAGTGGAAGCCAATGGAGGGATTGACAGAGAGTAGTAGCAAACACTGAGCAGTTGGTAAGTTGGATGAGCCTGGCAACAGCATTCATGATGGACTGAAGGGGGGAAAGCCTATGTAAAGGTAATCCAATAAGGAGGGAGTTAGAGAGATGAGAGAGAAGAGATGACCCGGGAGTGAACTAGGAGCTTTGTGGTGTCATTGGTTAGAAGGGGGTGTATTTTGGAGATGTTGCGGAGGTTGAGGCGGCAAGATTTGGAGTGATTGGATGTGGGACCTAAATTATAGATTAGAGTTCAGTATTACACCTATAACCTTGGCATGCGGGGATGGGCTGATAGTTGTGCCATCGATCTTGACAGAGAAATCAGGAAAGGGGCACACGGCGAGGAAAAATTATGAGCTTGGTTTTGGATAGATTGCGTTTGAGGAAGTGGTGTGACATCCAGGCTGATTTGTCTGTTAGTAAATTAGTGATACGTGAGGAGACTGAAGGAGTGAGCAGAGGGATGGAGAGATACATTTGGGTATCATCCGCATAGAGATGGTATTAGAAGCTCAGCTGACCCAGGAAAGAGGTGTAGATCGAGAATAGGAGTGGTCCAAGAACATAACCTTGGGGGACCCCAACAGAGAAATGGAGAGGAGAGGAGAGGAGAAAGTAGAATTGTAAGAAACACTAAAGGTGCAGTTGAATAAGTAGGAAGAGAACCAGCGAAGAGTACAGTCATGGAGACCAAAGGATGGCTGGCTAAACAGAGCAAGAGTTTCAGTTCAGAAACAGATATGCAAGAGGGCAGCGTTATAAAGAAAACAAGAGGCCATAATTTTAGGTAAGTCACTAGGGAGAAAATAAAGCATCACAATGTGAACAGGTCTAAAGATGGTTAAACAGAAATAACATACTAGAGTAATACACAAACATAAGGAAAGCAGTTTTCAGTATTTCAGTTATGGGTGGAATTGCAGCAGCAAGGACATACCTGTGGAGGGACAGAGAAGAAATTTTCAGATGAGACATTCAGATGACGATACAGAGTCGGAAGTGCTTACCACTTATAGAAATACCTCCACTTCTAGAAAGAGCCCTAGCAGCAAATGCGCCACCCTGCTAATGTATGTAGGCATAGGACACCCCCCTGCCACACCCCCCTAAAGGAGAATTATACAAAAATAAATTATTAGTTAAACCCACAATACCTTATCACTACTATTCCTTTATACTGGCTCTTGAAATTTACAAATGCAGCAATTTATAAATTGGATGAAAGGTTTAGCACTGGGAAACACTTTTTGAAAGATAAAAAGTGCATTTCTATCTCCAGTTCTTCCACCCGAATAACAACTTCCCAGCTGGGCTGACTCTAGGTATTTAAGGAGGCCTGCCCCCTGCCAATCCAGGTTGGAGATTGATCAGGGCTCTTTAGAATATCCCAGACAGCTCCCCATTTCTTCCCCACCTTCCTTCTAAAAGCCTCTAGAAGCAGAAGGGAGCTAACCGAAAGCTGAAACTAGCTGTCAGTCACCAGCCTACTTTAAGCCACTAAGCCTGTCCTAATTTTACCTGTTCTACAAAAACATCTCACTCTAGCACCTACACTAGTAGAGGGAGCTACACTTACAAGTAATCATTTTTTGTATTTAGGTCTGTGAAGAACCTAGCTCTCTGTCACCGAGCATCACTACATCTGCATGCTTGACTTCTCAATACCCCTGATACTGCACCCGCCTGCACCCCTGTCCCTGAACCTAGACACTGCACCTTTCTATCAGCTTGCAACTTTGCCATGGCATATTCCACCCCTGCTCCTTGTGTCCCTGCTCCTCCTTATCATGCAAAGAGGAGGGAGTGCTAAGCCTGGAGTTTCGGGGCTCTCTGCCCACTCCTGGTGACATTGCCCCTTCCAAAGTGTAGAGGCCAGTCAGTCCTCTGGGGGTTCTATGCACACTGTGGAGTTGATTTACTAAAAGAAAATAGACTGTGCACCGAGCACTCATTTTCCCCAGAGCTTAGTGAATGTAGTGAAGCTTCACTTTCTAAAGAATACCCAATCAGGTGCAAGGAAAGTAAGACAACAGCATTTTTGCTTTCACATGACTGGATGATGGAAATCAACAGAGCTTCACCACATTCAGCTATGGGAAAAAATGACTTGCAAAAGGCAGAGTCTATTTGCTGTCAGTAATGTAGCACTACCTCTGCAGGAGCGGCTGGTGAATGAAATATCTCCCACCCTGCACAGCCAGGCACACAAATTTCCTGACTATGTGCTGTAGTCAGAAAACAGTCCTTGCAGCTTTGTTTTTGTATTTTATTATGAGGGTGTTATGGGATGCCCACTTGATCAAACTCAGAACTCTTCAGGGACACAAACTATATACAGCCTGTATACGCACGTCTCCTTCTACCTCTACCTAAATCTTGCTTGTAGAACAACTCCCAGGACCACCTGACACTGTAAGGATGGTCTGACAAGAGCGCAATCAGACAATAGCAAATGCCCTTTGCAGGTAGGGATCGCGGGCCCCTTTGATAGTGTAGCAAAAATAAGAAGTCCCGTGCTCATCTGTCCTGCTCCTGTGGTTACTGATCACAGTACCACCTCTTCAGGCACTGCCAGCCAGCCTGGCTGCAGCTGCCCCTTTCATTAGCCCTCCTGGCTAAGACTCCACAGTCCTCCCAGACTGACTCTGCATGGCAGTGTTCTCCTGCTGTCCTCAACCTTGCTCCCGTGCCTCCTGGTCAGGATCCCTTCGTATGTCACAAAAAGGGTCCTTTCCACACCCAAGTCCAGGCCCAAGGTCACCCCCCTCAGACTAGGAGCACCTTAAGGACAACCGACAGCCTAACGTTCCACCTCCATCTTCCACCCAAACTCCACTGCCCCCAGCTGGGCTGACCCTAAGTATTTAAGGGGAGCTGACCCCTGCCAAGCCGTGCATGTTTTTAGAAGTAGGGGAAGGTCTTAGAGATGCTGCCTGTGACTCGTCCAACCCTCCGTGAGTCACTCAACCCTGACCCTGAAAAACACAGGTTTGGCTGGTAGCCAAGCCTGACAATTTACCTACACTGTACAGAAAAACAATTACACTTTTAGAACAGAATGTTACAGTAAATCAACCCCTGTGTTTGTTACCATGGTAAGAAGGAAGGAGGTGATCACTTCTAGGCTAGATGAGAGAGGAAAGCCAAAAAATACTACCGAACCATTCCAATGCAGTAGCCATTTTCTAGAAGTCCAACATCCAAATGTATTGTTTTACTTCCATGGAAAAGTTTGATCTAAAATACATCACCACTATTTATCACTTATAGGCATAAGTGATAAAGGCATAAACCTTCTATGCTATTATTTTGAACATGCAATTCCTATATAAGGCTGAAAGCTAAGGGGGGGGGGGATAAAACTTCATTTAATTTCCAGTATTCTTGTTTTACAATAAGAGGTTGGAGCCATTGTAAAAAGGGTTTCATTTATTTGTTTTTACAGCAACACAATCTCTGCAAAAAGAACCAGACATTGTGTGTTAATATCTTACAGTATATGTGCTGTTTAATGAACACATATAACTTTAGGTTTCATAAGTGTCCACCACCTGCATGTCTTACAGACCTTTTGTTTTGATCATTAACAATCCTTTTTGAACATTCTTATGCTTGACAGATGTGTTGTGTAGATTTCTGCCTTCATTTTCTTTTTACTAAATATCTTGTAATCAAAAGTTTTCATTCTTTTTCCATGTATAAAAATGTAATCTTTCCAGTTTGATTTTCAAAGAGCCGTTAGCTTCCTTTCTTTTTTGCAGAACACCTGGAATGGAATATCTCTAACATTTTCCACATTACTAGATGCTGAAAGAGTTAACTGTTTGAATCTCATTTTGTAAAGAAGCTCAAGGCTTCGGAGAATCTGTGGCAGTTAATCAGTAGTAACCTGTGTAATGGAATGTGGCATTTGCCCTTCAGACAATGAACATCATCATAACAAATCTATTCAGCAATGTCTACTTTAACTATTTCTCTCCTGTAGCATAGACAGTTGCTTCAGTTTCAGAATTTAAATGCAATATTGTTTATTTTGTGGCCTCAGCATCTACCTTCAAGTATGCAGTATGCTCCTACTTATTAAAAGGGAACTGTGTGAACTTGCCCCTGTGGATATAGACAGGAAAGCAGATTCTACCATCAGCAAGCCTGACCTGTTTTCAGAGCAGTTTGCTTTCCTAGGTTCATGAAAGTGATCAGATCTTGCAGTTATTAAAGAGTAGAACATAGTGGTTTCTGTAGCGTGGTGTGATTAAACTGTGTTGAATATACTACACTGGTGCGTTGATTAAAGGGCAAGCTTTCTTAACAAGGTAGTTGGAATTTTCTCTGAGCTTCTGTGTACCAGACACTTGACTCAACAAATGGAGCTGTAGGTTGCTGTGGTCCTTGAGGTGAGCTGGTTGGCCAAGTGCATTAGCTACCTCTGCTCCAGTGAGCTATGAAAAGGGGAACTTTTATTCTTACTCTGAAAATTAAGATTTGCAGTGCATACAGTGCATTTACTGTGACATACTGAAGCAGAGCATGAGCCCCTCCCTTCGGAGACTGGGCCGCAGGGCAGTATTCCAACATGATATCGACCCTAAACACACCTCCAAGACAACCACTGTCTTACTAAAGAAGCTGAGGGTAAAGGTGATGGACTGGCCAAGCATGTCTCCAGACCTAAACCCTATTGAGCATCTGTGGGGCATCCTCAAACGGAAGGTGGAGGAGCGCAAGGTCTCTAACATCCACCAGCTCCGTGATGGAGGAGTGGAAAAGGACTCCAGTAGCAACCTGTGAAGCTCTGGTGAATTCCATGCCCAAGAGGGTTAAGGCAGTGCTGGAAAATAATGGTGGCCAAAATATTGACACTTTGGGCCCAGTTTGGACTTTTTTACTTAGGGGTGTACTCACTTTTGTTGTCAGCGGTTTAGACAATGTAAAAATGTGAGGGGTGTACTCACTTTTGTGAGATGCTGTATATATATGTGCGGCTGTGGGGCGGGAAATGGCTCGGACACTTATGGTTGGCGGTCCGCAGTGACAGGTTCCTGGAGGAATAGCTCAGGTGGGTTTGAATTAGTTTCCAACATGGCTCATCCCTGCTTGTACAGGAGAACTATCCCCATAGTAGGTTCTTTGCTGTATCTCTAATATAGAAAGCCTGATGTAAAAACATGTAAGTACAAATAAGGCAGATTGGAAGTTTGAATGTGGTGAGTTTTTTATTTTTTGCACAGCAGGAGTGTTAGATTTATAAACATGATTGGTTTTATTTGTTGCTTTAAATTGCTGTTTAACAACCCCATACCAAATTTAGCAGTGTGTCAGTTAACCTGTTGATAACTCTGAACAATTTTCTTACCTAAATAAATGTTTTTTAAGGACATATAAGGTTTATTTGGTACACTGCTTTATAACTGTCATGGTGACCATATGGTCGAGGACCGTGCTGATTGCATCCCTGTTGCTTAGGAAGACCCAAAGTTGTCAACTAACAGCTGGGTTCCAGAACCAAGAACTTGCATAGCTGTGAACTCCTTGTTCTTGCATACTTTTTTCTGCACTTCTGTGACCCAGATTCCGCCTACAGCAGGCTAAAGCTGTCAGCTGATGTCCCAGAGTCAGTCCAGGCTCTGCAAAGATTCTAATTTTATTGTTGGGATCCACCCAGATGCCTTACTGGCAGCTGGCTTAAGCTCTCGGCACGCTGCTAAGAGCCTGAACCAGCCGCTTACATCCCCTCCACAGACCAGTGCTCCAGTGAGCGCTGGAGGCGCAGAGCACACAGCCAGTGATTGACAGTCACTGCTCTCTGCTATGTGAGGACTGAGAACTGAGCGATCACCGGGCTGATGCTACAGCCACATAGGTGAGTATGAATGTTTGTCTTGTTAAATCCCACACTTCTCCTTTAAGGTTCTCATTGCACTGAATAGGTTCAGGTTGCAGACTCTTTGCGCTGAAAATGTTGAGAATGCAGACTCATTGCACAGAGTACAAGGCCTCATTCACACTGGGCATTTCAACATATATGCTCATGCAGGTGTTCTGTGCATCCCTGTACAGTCAGTCCCATTGATGTCAATTTGGATGCAACGACTGCACAAACACTGTCGCTGCTCCCAATGTGAGGATGCATGTCCCGAACCCCTAGGGGTAGAGTAGGGGACATGCACCCACACGGATGCCAAATTTGGAGCAGCGGCTAGGTCCATGCAAACACACCACGTGAACGAGGCCTAAAGGTGCATGCTCCTGTAATCCTTTTCCTTGCTTAAAGTGTATGTAAAGCCAAAAAAAAGTTTGTGTTTGATAGAGTAGGGGAGGGTTAAAGATCCTGTCATGTTATTTTTGGTGCTTATGCTGGGGAGATTCCATCACTTTCTGGCCTAAAGACAGAAAAGGAAGTGAAATCGCTCCAAAAGTTCCTGTCTAAGACAGTTGTTACAAGAACTGATGTCCATATTGGAGGATATTCCCTGATCTATTGCATTGGTAACAACTCAAAATGTTTGTATTTCCCCTTACTTTCTGCCTTTGTATCAGTGGGTCAACAGGTCAGATAAAAAGGTGTCTCTTGCAAGTAATAATGGCCCTGGAGTTTGTGCCTTCCAAAGGCATCTCTTAGCAATGTCCTTAACATGGTCCTAGGAGTTTTCCAGTCAGGCTTTATGAGGTTCGTAAATGGCCTACACCTATAGCAAGGGCAATATTCAACTTTGGTCAAAGCTGCACAGTTTGTTTTTATCTACAAATGTCCCTTATCTGCATAACACGGTTTTTTGGTAAAGGTGAACTAACCCTTTAAATAATCCAGACACCCATAACAGCCAGGTAATGGTACTGAAAACTTGGTACAGCATAGTTAAAGGTTGTTTGTGTAAACATCATTGTCAAGAAAACCTGTCATACATATAGCAGCACATTACATACATTTTCCTGTTCCTAGACACAGTATATGACTATGGTGTATTGTCTGATACATCTTCATTACTCACTGTTTTATAAGTGTAATTTTAATGAGCCTAGCATACTTTTTAAATCTGTAAATTAAATTCTATACCTATAATGCACATACTATAAATTAAGATTTTGACATGCTATTCCTAACTTAAAGCAGAGCTCCAGCCCCCCCCCCCCCCCCCCCCACCCCACCAAAAAATTAAAAGTCAGCAGCTACAAATACTGTAGCTGCTGACTTTTAATATTAGGGCACTTACCTGTCCAGGAATCCCGCGATGTTGGCACCCTAGCCGATTTTTCATTTGTTGCTGGAGTGCTGCTGCCGCCATTCCTTGCAGGGGAAACTGGCAGTGAAGCCTTGCGGCTTCACAACCGGTTCCCTACTGCGCATGTGCGAAGGGCGCTGCGCTTTCTGAATAGCCCGGCAGCAGGGGAAGGAGGAGGGGGGCCGAACTTCCAGGGGACCTCGCCGCATCAAGAACAGGTACCCTCTCCCCTCCCCCTTGAAAGGTGCCAAATGTGGCAACGGAGGGGGGGGGAGCAAATAAGCGCAGATTTCCCTTTTGGATGGAGCCCCACTTTAAAATGGTTCTAAAGGCAGAAGATTTTGTACCTTAATGCATTCTCTTCATTAAGATAAAAAAAGACTTCTACATTCAGCTCCCCCCACCAGATCCCCCCCCCCCATTTACTTACCTAAGCATGATCTTGATCCAGTACTGTGCACAAGAGCAGCGGCTCTCTCAGCTCTTTCTCCTTCTCACAGGGTAGGTTGATAGCAGCGGGGCTGTGCCACGCTGTTTGTGTTTTTGCACACAGGCAGCGTGGCTCAGGATTGAGCCCACAGGTGTGCCACAGTAGTAAGTGGCTTCTTATGGTGGAACACCAAGAAGAGGAGGTGCCAGAAATTCTGGCAGGGGACCCTTGAAGAGAAAGATCAGGGCTGCCCTGTGCAAAACCATTGCACAGAGCAAGTTTAAAGTTCAAGTTTAGTCACAAATGCAAAAAAAAAAGGAATGCAGAACAAAGAATATAGTAATAGAATGGGGAGACCTGTGACTTTCTGCTTGCCTCCTCCATTCAAAGATGATCTTTGAATAGAGGGGGCAGACCTTAAACTCATCTGCCTATCCTCCATTCATAGATGGCTTCACATTCATAAAAACTAAAGTACAGCTTCTATGAATTGAGGAGGGTGGGTGGAAAGTCAGCATTCTTGCCGAAATTAGGGGAGTCGACCCCTTTTATAGCTGTCGCCAGAATAGGTGTTGTAATTTGAAGATTGGTCCTCACCTCTTATCCTTGTGACAACTGTAAAATTCTGAATGACAATGCAGGGCAAACAGAGGTTTGAATCTTGTCAGTGAGGATACAGACAGTAATATAAAAATGACCAAGGGAATAAATCTTGCACTATATTCAAAAGTTAAATGCGTCCTTATTTATTCATTAATTTTACATAAACATGGGAAGAACATACTAATCCAAGTGTTGTACTCTTCGCTTTCACAGCAAATTTTAATGCTTTCTATGCCCTCAGAAAGCTTGCCCATCTAAATCAAAGAAATGGATAAATGAGCCATCTTGTTTTAAAGCTTGCTTGCCTTGCTTTCACTATTTATTTTGTGATGCATATTTATAAAGCTTTCCATACTTAACGCTTACTTAATTTCCTCTGTAAATATGCAAGCAAATCTAACCAAAAAAAACATTCATGCATATGTAATAGTCAGATCGGAATGAGCTAGTTTGTCATGTCACCATTCCTTTTGATATTCACTCCTACAATTTGATTTTGATTAGGCATGTCAGCTAGTTGGAGATCTTGGGAAATGTGTTTTTTTCCTTCCCAAACAAGATTATTTGATTCTAATTCTGTGCACATATCCGTTGGACTCCTGTCATAAAATTGAGTTTTATGTGAAGCATGCTCTTTCACCTGTTTAGTGGCCTCAGACTTTTTTGTTTTTGTTGGTTTCTTCACTGCTTCATAAGCACATTAGGGACGTGCAGTCAAGAGAGGCAGGTGAGGCAGAGCCTCACCTGCAATGAATAAAAAAAACAAAAAAACCCAAACCCATTGAGCTTCGAAGGTCATAGCTCAGTGACCTGGGGTCACAGAGATCCAAAATTTGGGGGGTATGCAGTTGAAGTCTTACCCCACCACTGGTCAAAATTTGGCTCCTGCCACCTATAGTTCCCAAGATTCAGGGCTTCTTGTGCAGCCTGTCAGAAGCTACATACAGAGCGACCACTTTAAATACAAGCTGGCACACTCTGTTTGCAGCAGACTGAGAGGTTGAGCTCACAGTGCCTCTCACTTCTTGTCAGAAGCACTGAGCTTAATGGACAGCTTGGAACCTTGGACCAATGGTAAAGCGCCATTGGAACAACTTGTCCAAAAAATGCTGCAATGGAGGCTGTCCTCTCACTGCAGTGTCATAGAAGGGGGAATGTGTCTAAAAGTTCAGCCATCTTAACTAGAAGGAAAAAACATGGGTTTATGAGTATAGGATTTTACGCAAAATCCCATGTTTTTCTCACAGTTAAAAGGGAGAATGAGAATCTGCTGCCTGCTGAAAAGGTACTGTTTTAATCAAGCTAAAGCATATATTATTATGCTATATGTTATAACATAATTTATTATTTATCATTTATTATTATTTATTTACTGGGAAATTACTGGTATGACGTTATAAAATGAATATAGAAAAAAAAAACCCACTAAAGTTAGCCTGATTTTTTTGTATACTATGAAAGATGATGTTATGCCAAGTAAATAGATACCTAACGTGTCACGCTTTAAAATTGCGCACACTTGTGGAATGGCGTCAAATTTCGGCACATAAAAATCTCCATAGGCGACGCTTGAAATTTTTTTTACAGGTTACATGTTTAGAGTTAAAGGAGGTCTAGGGATAGAATTATTGCTCTCGCTTTAATGTTCGCAGGGTATGTAACCTGTGTGTATCTGGCTCTGATACTAGCCAGTGCCTCACCAACCACTGACCTCACTGCACGTCCCTGGAGCACATCCTCCAACTGTTTGAAATTACTTTCATCACCTCTGAGGTTTTTATTTTTTGGACTATAAACAAAAACAGACTGACAATTTTGGAAAAAAAAAAAACAATATTTTTTACCTACTGCTATATAACATATTCAATAAAAAATGTAAGAAATCGTTTTTCTTCATCAATTTAGACCAATATGTATTCCACTACATATTTTTGGTAACAAAAATCCCAATAAGCGTATATTGATTGGTTTGCGCTAGGGTTGCACCGATACCACTTTTTTAAGACCGAGTACAAGTACTGATAATTTTTTCAAGTACTCACCGATAACGATTACCGATACTTTTTTTTTATTGTCATGTGACAGTGGCACTAATATGCAGCACTGATGAGGCGTTATATTTTTTTCTCCAACTGTTTCGTGAGATATCAGAGGTCTAAAGAGACCCCTGACATCTCCCCTTTGAGACAGGGAAAGAAACTGAGGACACAGATTCCCCAGTCCCTTTCTCTGCAGCCTCAGCTGCACTGAAGATGAATGGACAGGAGACAGCAGATCCTGTTTCTTCATGAACTGATATCAGTTGTGAATGGACAGAGTCAGATACTCTGTGCATTCAGAAAAGGAAGGAGCCGGTAAATAACATATTTACCGGCTCCTTCCTTCGCTCTCCATTCTGACAGATCTGGGACATTGGGGGACCGGAGGAGGACAGAGGGGGCAGAGGAGCACAGAGGGGGGGCAAGAGGAGGTAGACTGGAGGAGCGCACAGAGGGGGACCGGAGTAGGAAACATAAGGGGAACGGAAGAGCACACGGGGGGACTGGAAGAGCGCACAGTGCGGGACCAGAGGAGGAAACGGAGGGGGAACGGAGGAGGACACAGGGGCCCAGTCAAGGATGATCGGGGCGGTGATGGGGGGCGTTACAAGCACCAATCTCCCTGTATGGATTTCAATAAAGCAGCAGAAAGCCGTAGGGGGAGGGGGGCGGGGAAAGGAAGAGAAGCAGCTGTCAGCTGCATTATGGAAATCTATACAGGGAGATCGATGCTTGTAACTCCTCCCACCCAGTATCGGTGCAACCCTAGTTTGCACCAAAGTTATAGCGCCTACAAACTATGGGATATTTTTATGGAATTTTTTATTTTTTTTTTTACTAGTAATGGCGATTAGCGACTTATAGCGGGATTGCCATATTGTGGCAGACATTCGGAACATTAACTGACACTTTTGACACCAATATAGTGATCAGTGTTAAAAAATATGCACTGTCACTTTACTAATGACACTGGTTGGGAAGGGGTTAATGTCAGGGTCAATCAAAGGGTTAAATGTGTGTGCGCCTCCAACCCGCAAGTGCTAAATGACGTACTAGGCACTTGATCCATAGCAGGAGAGCTGCCTTGCCGCCGTATATATACAGTATGCAGTGTTTAACCCAAAAGCAAACATTCATTATATTGCAGCTTACCAATCCTTAGATATAGTGGCTGCATTAGTTTTCAGTTTTAGGCTTTCTTTTCTCTATTTTCGATAGTTTTGATTGGTTTTAACAAATAGTGAACAAAAAGTTATGCGTGGGCTAGTATTGAAGTGGTAACAAGAGTTCGCTCACATGGAAGGCAAAAAATTAGGTTATACAGTACATGGACAGAAGAAGCAACAGCTAAGATAACAGCAATGAATAGGAGTGTTCGTGGGCCCATGAGGACCAAGGGGTCCCGGAGAGCCTCCTCACAACTATGGGGTGTCCCCTGGGCCCTCCATAATCCAAATGGTGGTGCAATATATAGCCTAGACAGATCTAAAATGGAACGGAATTTAGAATCAAGCATCAACGCGGTCATGCGATCCCTCACCCCCTGAAAGGGAACAGAGGTTTTTTTCCAGGCTTGGGCAATTGTTCTTTTGGCTGATAGAAGCAGATAGGAAGCGGGCTTCCGTTGATAGGCGAATAACCCGGAATTGGGCAGTATAATAAGGCAAACTTGGCTTCTTTTGGTATGGGCAGATGAAGCAACGTAAATAAGAGGCCAAATACATGGGACCAGAAGACAGTTAGATATATTAATGACATCACCTCAATGACCACAACCTCAGAAGCAGCGGTCACTGTAGGATGGATTGGCATGGGCAATGCGGGCAGGGACCAAATACCAACGTAGAAGCACCTTATATACTGCCTCCAAGGTGGCTGTGTTAAAGGAGCATTTGGCCACAAAAGACCAGGGCCCACTCCAGTCCGCCAAGTCTACTTCGGTCGCCAAGTCTTGTTCCCACTGAGCTACATAGGTGAGTGAAGTAAAGGAGGGACGGTTGTTCAGAGAAGCATAGAGAGCCGAGATGAGGCCTGTGGATCCCGGGAAGTGCAAGCAGTCTTCTGGAACGGGTACGTAGAAGTTCTTCGCAGTGAGGTGAGGCCAATGCTGAAGTTGGAGATAATGGAAGAGCTTCCCTTCCGGTATGTCATGGGTCTCCCGGAGTGAAGCCCACGTGGGGAGTGATATGGTGGTGAGGAAGTGTCGAACATGTGAAAATTCGTTAGTAACCCACCAGGAGAGTGCCTGTGGTTGGTCTAGGCCTGGGAGGAAAAGAGGGTTATTAGTGATTGAAAGCAAGGCCAGGAAGGGCGACATGAGGCAAGTGGAGTACCGCACAAAATCCCAAACTTGTAAGCTACGTTGCATGAGCGGGCTCAAAGTCGGCGGACGAAGATTATGAGGTAGCCAAAAGAGGGTTGGCAGGGTGATGGGGGTGCAATTGGGTAGTTCTAACTGAACCCATAGAGGAATATCTACTGAGGCATGAAGCAGGGATAATCTGGGCAGCCAAGTAATATTTAGCAATATTGGGAACCCCCAGACCTCCCTGTAACCTATGTGTCAAAAGGGTCACTCTGGAGATCCTGGGGCGTTTGTTGGCCCAGATAAACCGGAAGATAATTTTTTGGAGTAAACAAAGAAAATGTGATGGAACTCGCACCGGGAGAGTCCGGAAATAATATAAAAGTTTAAGCAAGACAGTCATTTTTTACAGATTTAATGCGGCCTATCCAGGATAAGTGCGGGAATTGCCAAGACTGCATAAGGGCCGATATAGAGCGAAACAATGTGTAATAATTAGCTGCAAATAAGGAGGAGTAGGAGGGGTTCAGCTGGATCCTGAGGTAGTCCATATGGGAGGACATCCACTGGAAGGGGAAGTGGGACTGTAAGCGGGAAACCAAGTTAGGAGCCAAGTTTACATTAAGAGCGACTGTTTTGATTAGATTGATACACAGGCCCAAAATTAACGAGAATTGAGAAAAGACCCACTGCAAATTTGGGAGGGTATTGAGAGGATTGGTCAGGGTCAGAAGAGTGTCATCTGCCAAAAAGTTAAGCTGGAATTCATGGCCTGCATAAGGAATTTCTGAGAACAAGCTGTGACAGACTCACCTGGGACAGAGGCTATTGGAGGGGACTGAATGCTAGCCTCTTGCCAACAGATTATGGGCCCTGGCAGCCAGACAGAGAGTAAATGACCTCTGCCCCACACCTACGGAGGTCAACTATTCCTTGCAGCCAAGAATGGAGATCATGTGGGAAGGCTATGTGAGTTCACTCTGCCTGACTAATGCATGTCCAGACAAGGTGGAGGTCTGGGACCTTGTTAGTCAACCTTTGATGGGGGAGAAATGTGACAGACTCACCCGGGACAGAGGCTATTGGAGGGGCTGAACGCTAGCCTCTTGCCAACAGATTATGGGCCCTGGCATTTGGGGGAATGGTACTCTCTGTGAGCTGTATGTCTGGGGACTCTGGGGTTGGTGTTACTTTGGATTCAGCTCCATGTCCCCCCAAAACACACAGACTCTGGGGACCCTGTATTTGCCATAGTAGCAATAGTGACTGAGTCATACTGTTGGGACTCATACTGTGAGAAGATGCTAATGTCATCAACTCCACTCACCTGTCTGATGTCAGCTATAATGTGTTTAATGTAAATGAGTTTAGTCTGGCTTACCACAGTTTCTAAGGGTATTCAACTCATTGTTTGTTCTAATTAACCCTGTGTTGATGTTTATGGTAATGTGTGTTGAATAGTCAATGAGCTAGGAGACGTAGTCACTTAGTCTGGGTAAAAGGTTTAGTTAATTAGCTCATGTTAATTAGGTTAATTAGGTTACATTTGTATTGTTAAAGTAATATGAGCAGGAGGGGGGGACCTCATCTTCTCCTGTATATAAGACTGTATTTTGATTCTAAATAAAGTTAGTCCATGTTAGCAACAAGCAAGTGTCGCCTTGTTTTGTGCTCAGAGAGGTTGGAATATCTGATATCTGTATCCAGACTACAAGGAAGTGGTATACTGACGGAACAGCTCACAGAGAGCACCATTCCCCCAAATGCCAGGGCCCATAATCTGTTGGCAAGAGGCTAGCGTTCAGTCCCCTCCAATAGCCTCTGTCCCGGGTGAGTCTGTCACACAAGCTCTCCAGCAGAACGTGTCAGTTACAGAGCTGAGACAACCCATTTAGCGCTCACAGGGGTGCTTGCAATGATTAGCTTTTATTTATTTATGTAAAATCTTTATCCCAAAAGGAACATAACTGCTGTAACTGCTTATAAAGTATTAGCTGGAGTTTAGCTTCAATTTGTTAGTGTATCTAAATCTGATAGCCCATCTAACACTGCCCTCCTCCAAGCAGGGCAGCTGTTAGAAATCACAGAGTCCCGTACAACCTAACAAACAGGGACCCCACCCGAGAAATTTAAAATTGCTAAAATGCCATGGTCGCAGTGGTATACTTTGCAGCCATGGCTGAAATTATAGCCATGCTACTGCCCCCTCCTGACACCTGTTTTTTTTTTTTTAGTTTGCGAATGGCAATTTTACATTGCAAGACTGCACTGCAACTGTGAGCCAAGTGTTTGAACACAATGGGGAGTTTGATAGGTGGTGCTACCTGTCAAACTCTGTAGCCTGCATTAAAAATGTTGTGGCTGTGAAGTAAAGAATTGCAGCCATAGCATGTATACAGCCCTGAGGGAAAAGGGGTGACCCCTATTGCAGCACATCTGAAAGATCCTAGGAAGGTGAGTGGAGTGGCAACCTCAGCCTGGACTCCGACCAGGCCATGCCCCTCACGAGTTTCACCCCCCCCCCCAGAGCTTAGTCATGGGGAACATGACTAAACTCCAGGGGACGGAATGAAACATGTTGGGGGCGTGGCCTGGTTGAAGTCCAGGCTGAGGTTGCCACTCCACTCACCTTCCTAGGATCTTTCAGATGTGCTGCAATAGGGGTCACCCCTTTTCCCTCTGAGCTACTACAGGAGCCAGGGTGAGCTCCATCCCCTGCCGGCACTCTTATTAGCAGATATGGATGCACCCACTTATACATCCCTCGTTCATCAAAATCTTAGCGGCACACACATAGAACAAACCGGTTACAATGTATACAGCCCTGTCAGATTATATTAGGATTTGGGTGGGCAGCCAGGGATTGCAGTAAATCCATGCTGCCCATGTAAAAGAGTTTTTAGGCTGCATTCACATATGATGTTTCCTGAACGTGTGACAAAGTGCACAACTAACCAAAGTTTTGCAGTGCATTTCAGAAATGCACTGCAAAAGCACATAGCACTTGTGGTGCCGTTAATTGTTAATGGCACCCCAAATGCAATTAGTAGACCTGCATTTTGTCATGTGGCAGACTTGCAAAGCTGCATGTCCTAAAAGGTTCTAGAGCCTCTATGATGTGTTTGTCACACATACAACAGCCAATTCAAGTGAATGGGCTCCCCTATGTGCGAAAAACAAGCAAAAAAAAAAAAAAATTGAGCAGGAACGTGTGTTCCCGCTACACAAAGTGTGAATGCGGCCCTAGAGGTGGCATATAAAAATGGCTGGGCAGAGAGCTCTGTCAACTAGAGGGAGAAGTGTATTTAATGGCTCCTAGCTCCAGCACTGCAGGGAAGCTAGTGTCTTATCTACCTGCAGTTCTAGGATGGCTCCTGGCATATTCACCCCCTCGCCAAAATCCTGAAGTTTCTGTTGTTTCACTCCAGCAGCAACTCCATCCAAACCCTGCAGCCAGCTCTGGATTTTACAGTGAACACAGAGCACGGTCTGGATGGAGAGGAGCAGGAGTTCGGACTGACTCAGGGAGAGGGTGGAGCAAGCTTCCTGTTCCTTAAAGTGATTGTAAAGTTTTTTTTTGTTTTTTTTTAAATAACAAACATGTTATACTTACCTGCTCTGTGCAGTTGGTTTTGCACAGAGCAGCAGAGATCCTCCTCTTCTGGGGTCCCTCTTTGCAGCTCCTGGCCCCTCCCTCCTATCGAGTGCCCCCTCAGCCAGCAGCTCTCTATGGGGGCACCTTCGTCTATCCATTCGGACATGGAGCCCTGACCTGGTCCCGCCCACTCTCCCCCAGATAGGCTTACTGACTTTGATTGACAACCGCGGGATCCAGTCGCACCGCTGCTGTGTTTCAGCCAAACAGGAGGAGTGCCCCAAGTGGCTTTAGACACTCGTGGACATTGCTGGAGAGAGAAGGGGCTCAGGTAAGTAATTTGGGGTTGCTGGGGGGGCTGCTACACACAAAAGTTTTTTTCTCTCTGCCTTTACCACCCCTTTAATCACACTGACAAGAGATAATACTGCCGACTGGAGGAAGGGGAGTTACAGGACCCAGCAGAGACACAGGCAGAGACTCTGCATCTGTCTCCCTCTGCTCCAAACCTGGACACTTCGCAAGTATTTAGAAACAATCCCCCTGCAGAGCTGCTGGAGGGAGAAAGCTGGCAGAACTACAGGGGATCCACAGGTGTCACAAGGCAGTACAGATGTCTTTTCTCCTGTAGGGGCCCAGGCCCCTCTTCTGAAGTGATTGGGCTCGGACCCAGTACAGGAGGGCTGGCTGTACTGCCTTATCAGCGGCCCTGCCTCCAAGGTTTACAGTGCTGCTGCCCAAAGGTGCCTCCTGTGCTCCTTCATCCAGAGTGGGGGCCACTCTAACACAGGGGGTGTGTTACTGGTCAGATCACCAGGTTAAAACAGAGGGAAAAAAGCCAAAGAAAAGAAAACCAACACAGCTACTACATCCGAGGATTGGAAAGCTGCAATATATTATATTTTTAGTTTTGGGTTTAATACTGCATGAACTCTAAAAAACCCTGCACATCCATGGCACATCCATGCACATTGAGCATGGTTCCAGCGCAGCTCCTCTTCAATTGGGTCAAATTTAGCATTGGCACTGCCTGCCAAACGTGACAGGGTATATATTCTGTTGCAGTATGTGTACAACCCCCTCAAGTGTAGTTCAGTTTTGTTGTTAAAAAGATTTAAAACATACACATTTCCCACTCACAAGTTTCCTGTGCAAACAAGCATGTAACGACAGTACAGAACCAGCAGAGTAGTGTGCGTGTCAAACGCTGCTTGTGATGTCACCGGAAGTTCCCACCTAATGCATTTTGCCCTCCCACTGGACATCTTCAGAGGCATTTTTCATTGTAAAGCCGGCCATACATGGGTTGAAATTTGCCCGGTCCAGCAGGGGTCAGTCACATTTCTATCCATCTATGGCCAGTCCTGTTCGAGAGCAGTCAACCTACCAATCAACTTCTCATGAACAGGCTTGTTGGAAAACTTGTTTGATCAGTGCTTCAGCCAATAGACTGAGTCCAGCTGACTCCTCTGCTGTCACACTACAATGACACAGCAAGGAGGATTCCCGCATCCACCTCGAATGTGTGGATAAGGGAATCGGCTCAGCTTTTTTGGGGCTGAACAAGAAAAATTTAGCCATGTATGGCCATGTATGTTGTAAGAGCATTCATTTGTTTTTCTAATCATTAGTGGGGTCAAATCAACTTTCATTTTTGATTGCAACGACAAGAAGATTTGAAGGAACAACATGGAATTTTTTTTCACTAATGTATGAATTTCTAACAGTGTATGTGTTTTTCATTTGGTAAAGTCTATTCAGTCATAGAAATATAGAAAGGTCCTCCTCCCCTTCTTCCTGCCACATTTGGAATGTCATTTTTGTTTGGGGGGGGGGGGCAGGTACACAGGTCCCAGAAGATTGCGGGACCACTTACAAAGCGCAGCATGGCTCATGTATGGTTGCCCTCAGTTATAATGCAACCCCCGAGAACCTGAAAACTAGTGAACAACTAGCCTTGGTGAGGACGGTGCTGGATCCCTGGACAGACTTATAATTAAATATCAGCAGCTACAGGATTTATAGCTGCTGACTTTTATTTATCCAGAATGAACCTCCTCTTTAAGCTATGACAAAGGAGCACACCCCCCACAACCCTTTAGATGAGCATTTTACCCTCTGCTGCCTATTAAATGGTGCAGCCAATACAGTGTCCAGCTTCCTGCCTGGAACATACAGATTTGAAGGGTGCCAGGGGATGTGCTATTTAATTTTTGCAATCAGCAAGAAGTCGATGGATCACTTCTCCTTGCTGGCCTTTAAAAAGAGCCAAAAAAGCAACTGTAGCTACAGGGATGGACTAAGGATATGCGCACAAGAAAAAATATTTCAGCAATACTAATACAACTTTTTGTGTTTGCGAATAATGTTCTTTTTAATAGTTAATGTAATGTATGTGACTTCAGTACTCCTTTAATATTCCAACGTTAAAGTGATTGTAAAGTCTTGTTTAAAAAAAGTAATATAAATAACAAACATGTTATACTTACCTCCTCTGTGCCATTTGTTTTGCACAGAGCAGCCCGGATCATCCTCTTCTGGGGTCCCTCTTTGCTGCTCCTGGCCCCTCTCTCCTATCGAGTGCCCCCTCAGCCAGCAGCTCTCTATGGGGGCACCCGAGCCGAGTCAGAACTTCGTGTATCCATTCAGACATGGAGCCCTGACCTGGTCCCGCCCCCTCTCCCCCCTGATTGGCTTACTGACTTTGATTGACAACCCTAGGATCCAGTGGCGCCGCTGCTGTGTCTCAGCCAATCAGGAGGAATGCCCCAAGCAGCTTTAGACACTCGTGGACATTGCTGGAGAGAGATGGGGCTTAGGTAAGTAATTAGGAGGTGCTGGGGGGGGGCTGCTACACACATAAGGTTTTTTATCTTAGAATGCATTAAGATAAAAAAAAACTTTCTGCCCTTACAACTCCTTTAAACCTAAGGGTTTATATACTACCCAGATTCTGTGCCACAGGCCACCTCCTGTTTGCTCTTTGGGATACCAGTGAACATCTCCACAGTCAAGATGTGCACAGTTGTCTCCTTACAGTGGTAAACAAAGAGTCTATCCTTTCCCACCCACGCGGTGCAAGCCTGACTTCTGCGTTTGGCTGAAATGTATAATGGCAGGTTTCAACAAATTACTCCAGCCGAATTAAAAATTGTTTATTACTTTTTAGGAAAAATACATACATGCTATATGTCCCCAGCCCTGCTCTAGTGTGTTTCTGGTTGCTTTTCTGTTCTCTGTTAAGAATTTCATAGTATTATCTGCTTTTTCTATGATGCTGTCATCACAGTTCATGTTTGTATTTAGAGATATAAGAGGCTCTCAGGGATGAAAGAACTTATGATAGATCAAAAATTAACATGTCAGGGCCCTTTTTATCAATGCCAGCGTGATTCTAGCTGGGAGGTGAATAGCAAGCGTAAAGTCATACATTAGCACCTGGCTCATGGAGCCTTCACTGATTGCTGCCAGTGTCTTAACCTGATTACTGCTCTGTTTATTTGTGGCAAGTTCATCTTTTTTTTTTTTTTTTTGATTCTCCGTTCTCATTCTAGAGGGATCAAGAGGATAAGCTGTTCTTCCTATAAAAACCCAATGAGATTTGAGCCTCCTCATTTGTGATTCACCCAGATGCTCTTGGAATGTTCCCTTCTTCCCCTCAAAGGTATCATCAGTGCTGAAATTAGACTGCTTACAGAAAACTAGATTTATTATTTTTTTTTCTAGTTAATTAAACACGAGAAGGACAATAAGTAAGTTTTAGCTAAGCTGAAACCAAGTCAAAGTCAATCTATGCCATGGCAAGAAGCCTTGAAATGCTAAGAGTAAGTCCCTTGTGCAGACACAAAAGAAAAGAAACAGTTCCACTAATGTTAATAGTATGCCTCTGGAATCCTTAATACTTCCCGATTCCTGAAGAAGAACATAAAGATAGAGAACAATAAAGAAAAGGTTGTGTACCTGGTGTGGTATCTCTGGAGAATGACATTCGGCTGTCACGAAGAAATATGCGGAAACATTCATACACATATCCTTCTTTGTTTCTTTTTTGTCTGTCAAGACTATATTTTAGAGAATATATATAGCCTTCATTTCAGTGGACAGTGTGATAGAGAATTTACTGCAACACAGGGAACCTTCCTTTAATTTACAGCAAGTGGACAGATAGAGTAAGCAGAATTTTGATGATTTTGCAAGCAATGTCTTTCTATTTTAAGGGTAGAGCTTCTTTCAAGTAGCTCAGCAGTAGAGATTTCCACTTCTCTGTTTCTTTTGGATCTACCCTACGCTAATACTGCATTAATAAATAACCTAAAAGGATTACATATTTTAATATACTTGTATTGTTTGTTAGATTATGATAGGGGTTGTCTAATTTACATGGTTTGATCTGACACATATTGCAAGATCCAGCATTACCAGAATCTTGTAGAAACTGAGATATAAAATGTAATGTTTTCAGAAACATTTATGGCCCATTCATGTTATGCATTGCTTTGAAGCATGCCGTTTTGTACATAAAATAGTTGGAACCTTGTGACTTAAGTAAAGGCCACTTGCATAATCAGTAGTGGGAAGTGGTGTGGGCCTCTCAAAGTGTTTAAAGGAAAAGTAGAGCCAAAGCTCTTTTTTGCCCTACTTCTCCTGGGGATTCATGTACCTGTGTAGATTTTTTGTACTTGAATTTCGCACATGTTGCGCCACTTTTAGAATGCACGTGAGACGCTTTTGCAAAATCTGTCTGAACCAGTTTCTGTCTGTATGCCAAAAGAAAGTTGGTCTTCATTTGCTCCACTTTCCTAAGATACAAACTGTTGGTATTTTATTTTGAATTTGGCACTTTCAATGAACCACAATGTAAAAGTGGCACAATTTAGAACTACCTGAATTTAGTGCATGAGTCGCTGTCAGAACCAAAACTGTTGCATATGCTTCATGAATTTGGAGCAATACATTAACAAGAGGGATAAACTCCAGAAATGTGGTGCAACAGCTTTTTTGAATCCCCCACTCAGTGTTTACTAGCGTTTAGGTGCCTTCAGCTTAGATGCGTTTATAGAAAATAGAACTCTGCGCATCCAGGATCTGATTACAAAATCTAAACATGGCTAAATGCATTTACAAGCACATAACACGGCTAAACCCTGGCAGAGGTAAAATTGCCACTGGACACTTGAACTATACTATTTGCTTTCAGTGACTCCTCACTCCCCTGTTCCCTGCATATGTGCTTTTAAGCGGTCCATACATTGATTGAAATTCAGCCAGTTTGTCAGGAACCGGATACATTTCAAACCATGTACAGGCTAGCTGAATTTCGATCAACTTGTGTACAACCAGCCTGTTGGGTTTTTCTGAACAACCAGTACCACTGGCTATAGCCAGCAATACTGATTGTTGTATTCTGCCGACAGGGAAAATAGAATAAAATAGCTCAACTAGAGTAATTCTCCCATTCATATCAAATGTGTGGATGGGGAAATCGGTTAATTTGTAACCTTTTAATATTTAAAAAATAAACCACATATGGCCTGCGTTTAGGCTGGGTATACATGCATAGTTTTTTTTTTGTTCAGGTGGAAAGATT
The DNA here is from genome assembly GCF_042186555.1 of Aquarana catesbeiana. NCBI lineage: Eukaryota > Metazoa > Chordata > Amphibia > Anura > Ranidae > Aquarana > Aquarana catesbeiana. The sequence continues at coordinate 273,885,822 of NC_133324.1, forward strand.
CCCCCAGATTCCCCTATCCACACATGCGAGGTGGATGAAGGATTACTTTCCGCTGTGCTATTGTATTCCGACAACGGAGACTCCTCACAATACACTGATCAGTGCTGCAGCAATGGCTGTAGCAGCTGATCAAATGAAGGTTTTCCAGCAGTCCCATTCGACAACTATTGATCAACCTATGGACTTCTATATGACAGAACCAGCTGAATTTCAATCTGTGTGTACCCAGCTTTAAGCCCCGGGCACAGCTGACCGTTTTGTAGCTTGAAGCTTCAATACTCTCAACATCCAAAACCCTTTGGTTTTCACATGTGCTTTTGGATACCTGAGTGTAGCATCGCTTAAAGCCCGTAGATCTTTTAAGCTACAAGCTTCAAACTATTTGGCCTCCAATAACGTTCAGTTGGAGCACCTTAACTGGTTGCCGCCTGCCCAACGTCAAATGACGGCGGGGCGGTGCAGCTCTTGTTCTGGAACGACGTCATATGATGGCGTTACAAAACGGCCGCTCTCACACGCCCGCTGTGGGCGCACAGCGATCGCGGCCATACCATGTTGCTAGGACATGGCACAACCCCGATCTGTGGAAAGAATTGAAACATGTGATCGGCTGTGTCCAATCACAGCCGGTCACATGTAAACAAGGAAGTGCCGGTAATCGATCAGCGGCATCTCCATGCAGGGGGACATTTAGGAATGTAATCAGGGCACTGATCATCAGTGCCCTGATTACAATAGTGAAAAACAGTGTCATAAATCAGTGCCCACCAATGCCAGCGATCAGTGCCCAGCAGTGGCAGCAATCAGTGACCACCACTGCTCACAAGTGCCACCAATCAGTGCTCATTAGCGATGCCAGTCAGTGCTGGCAATCAGTGCTGCCTATCAGTGCTGCCCATCACTGCTGTCAATCAATGCTCATCAGTGTCACCTATCAGTGCCACCCATCAGTGCCGCCTATCCGTGCTGCCTATCAGTGCTCACCAGTGCCGCCTATCAGTGCCCACTAGTGCCACCTATTAGTGCCCACCAGTGCCGCCTATCAGTGCCCACCAGTGCCACCTAACAGTGGCCATCAGTGCCACCTAACAGTGCTCATCAGTGCCACCTATCAGTGCCCATAAGTGCGGCATATTAGTGCCTCCTCATCAATGCCAGCTAATCAGTGCCCATAAGTGCCACCTCATCAGTGCCCATAAGTGCCGCCTCATCAATGCCCACCAGTTTAGCCTATCAGTGCCCATCAGTGCTGCCTCATCAGTGCACATCAGTGAAGGCGAAAAATTACTTAGTTACAAAATTTACTGGCAGAAAAAAATGTGAAAAAATTTTTTTTTCAAAATGTTTGGTCATTTTTTTGTAAAAAATAAAAAACCCAGCAGTGATTAAATAGCACCAAAAGAAAGCTCTATTTGTGTGAAGAAAATGATAAAAAAATTTGTTTGGGTACAGTGTAGCACAATCGCGCAATTGTCATTCAAAGTGTGACAGCACTGAAAGCTGAAAAATGGCTTGGGCAGGAAGGGGATATAAGTGCCAGGTAGGCAAGTGGTTATGCAAAAAAAAAGAAAAACGCACAGAAGCACAAATATTGTGCTTTATTCCTGGTACCTACTGTAGCTTTACATTGACTACAAATAATAAAAAAAAACAATTAAGCCACAGACGACTGCAAAAAACATCTGTACAAACGCCAAAAAAAAAAAAAAGCCTGAAAAAGGACCAAAGATACTCAAGTGTTAATGCCTATTCTGATTATCCTATTGTGTAGATATGACGGTAGTGTTACTAAACGTCTCAGCTCAGAGACATACAGCAGGGGGAGGAAGAGTTCCATAGCACCCACTTTTAGTAAATTTCAGTTGGGGAAGTGATCTGTGAAACAAACTCTTTTTTCTAACATCCAATCATGTGACGGAAATTGTACATTTATTGTTTTAGTACTTCTGCATATAAACTGGATGTTTAAAATGAACTCTTCCCTTTTATTTACGCTGTGCCTCAGCAATGTTTACACTGTGCAACTCGTTCATATGAGCCCCCACGTGTTTTAGTTGGTGTTCGTTGTGTACAAGTGGTGCAATGAGTTGTTACAACTCAAGGCGCTGTTTACGTTTTTCTTTTTTTTCTTTTTTAAGTGTTACAAAGTGACAATTGATTTAACGCTATGAACTACAGCACACATGATGCACATATGCTACATTTTTACACAACGCGCACCACTCGCATGTGTATGCTGTGAACAGGGCCCATAGAGAACAATTGCTTTCCACAACGCACATGGTGTTAACAAGCCTCAGGTAAGGAAATCATTTATTTTTTCATTGTATTATACACCAAGGTATGCAGCCGGCATTTTTATCTTTCTGCACTGTATCAGGCCAATCTATCTTGCACACTTAACTTACTGAGCTGTGTTCACCCTTATTGTCTGCGTACTACTAAAAACAGCCAAAACACACCGCTTGCGGCCATAGATTTTTCTGAGATCTCTAATAGCATATTTAATGTATTATGCCTGATAATTATAGACACATTCGATGAATGTTATGATTATCTTATTTTGGCTGTAGTTACAAAAATAATGTCTGCATTGAAAAAGCAATGTGGAGACGTATTCTGAATACAAACCTAGAGTCACGCTATGTATTTCTGCCTTAAAGGTGCACATTAAAGACTTTATAATGTAGATCAAAATTTCAGTAAGTCCAAGCAATAATGGTAAAATGTATTCTAGTCTCTTATAATTCTCTGTGGATGGAATGTAGCTGCTTCAAGGAAGCCTGCACTGACAGTATGCAGTCTTCCATTGCTGACCTCTTAAAATGCTAGTTTCCTGGCTGTCATGCTGATCCAGTGCTTTTGATTAAAGCCCAAGAACAAGTATTCAGATGAGAATTTCTGACTTGACTTTGCTAGCTGTATGTGTATTCCTGGTCAAAGGTTCATTGAGTATTGACATTGGAGATAGCCAGGTAAGGCCAGCCATAGACTCAATTCCTCCATCAACACAATCATTGTTGATGGGGGAATCCCTCCCGCAGAGTCATGGTGTTCTCCCAGCGGGGGGGTGGGGGGGGGGGGTGGGGGTGTGGGTGGGGGGGAAGCCATCCCCATTCGGCGGACATAGTGATCATTTGCTAGCGGCTATCACAGCCGCTAGCAATGATCGCATGTAAAATCTGACAGGCTGGTTGTACCCTAGTTGATCAATTTATCAACTTGGGTACATTCAGCCTGCCCAGTCATGGTTCAAATCTCAGCCAGTTTAGCCAGCTTAAGTAGCATTATTACAAGATATCCAAGCTATATAGTCTGCTCTGTATATTATTATAATTTACAGAAAAAATATGTTTTGTAGTACTTTGCAAAATCACAAAATAGACAGATAAACAAATGGTTGGTAGCCCTGCCAACACAAATGTACAATTTAACCTCTTCCCAACTGTGTAATGCTAACAAGATGTGTGGCCTCAGCCAGCACCTGTCCAGCCACCTCCTGACGTGTTTCGCCCTGCCCACCGGGCTTGGTCACAGAACCCGCTGCTGCACTTATGAATCCATGGAAGCATGAGGTTTGTGCCTTGCAAGTGCATTCACTGTGCACTCCCAGAACATTGTCCTAGCTGTACCCAACACCTCTCAGTCAAGGCTTCTGTTTGGGTGCCAGGGCGGGTGGGCTCATGATAAAGTGACTGCTGTGAGAGCCAATTATAATATTCTAATGGTACAGAACCCGCACCACCTCCCATGCAATAAAGCCCACCTAAAAAAGTGCTAAGGGTTTAAAGTAATGAACAAAGTATGCCCAGACAGTACAATAAAAGAAATGCTCTGGAACTGAATGTTAAGTAGATCTAAACCCTACTTTGATTACATCTAGTTTAGTAAAGCAATGTACATCATAAGCAATTAATGAGGATAGGACTAGATCCCTGGACAGGTAAGTGTCCTTTTATTAAAAGTCAGCAGCTACAGTATTTGTATAGTATTTTGTTTTGTTTTTTGTCAAACTGAAGAACATCTTTAACCGCTTGCCAACCGGCTCATGCCGATATACGTCGGCAGAAGGGCACATACAGGCAGATTAACGTACCTGTACGTCACCCTTTAAGAAGCGCCCGCCACGACCTCCGTGAGCATGATCGCGGGTCCCGCGGACCTGATGTCTGCCTAGTGACAGGACACTGATCACAGCTCCCTGTAATCGGGAGCGGTGATCAGTGTCATGTCACACATAACCACTCCCCCCCACAGTTAGAATCACTCCCTAGGACACACTTAACCCCCTCACTGCCCCCTAGTGGTTAACCCCTTCACTGCCAGTCACATTTACACAGTAATCAATGCATTTTTAATTGCACTGATCGCTGTATAAATGTGAATGGTCCCAAAATTGCGCAAAAAGTGTCAGATGTGTCCACCATAATGTCGCAGTCATGATAAATATCGCTGCTCGCCGCCATTACTAGTAAAAAAAAATTATTACTAAAAATGCCATAAAACTATCCCCTATTTTGTAGACGCTATAACTTTTGCGCAAACCAATCAGTAAACGCTTATGCGATTTTTCTTACCAAAAATATGTAGAAGAATAGGTATCGGCCTAAACTGAGGAAAAAAATGTATTTTATATATTTTTTGGGGATATTTATGATAGCAAAAAGTAAAAAATAATGCATTTTTTTCAAACTTGTCTCTATTTTTTTGTTTATAGCGCAAAAAATAAAAACTGCAGAGGTGATCAAATACCACCAAAAGAAAGCTCTATTTGTGGGGAAAAAATTTTGTTTGGGAGCCACGTCGCACAACCGCGCAATTGTCAGTTAAAGCAACGCAGTGCCAAATCGCAAAAAGTGCTCTGGTCTTTGGGCAGCCAAATGGTCCGGGGCTTAAGTGGTTAACAGGCTAAGTCCTAATTTAGATATTATTGGTTGGGTTTTGATTTACTTTAAAGTTATATAGACATTTTTTTTTAATAACAAACAGGTCATACTTACCTGCTCTGTTCAGCGGTTTTGTACAGAGCAGCCCCGATCCTCCTCTTTTTGGGTCCCCCACTAGAGCTCCTGGCTTCTCCCTCCTGCTGAGTGCTTCCAGAGCAAGCAGCTTGCAATGGGGCACCCTAGCAGGCACACCCCCGAGCTCCTGCTCTGCGTGTTCATTCACACACAAAGCTGTGGTTCAGCCCCACCCCCTCTCTCTCCTCATTGGCTCACTGACTGTGATTGACAGCATGAGGCAATGCCTCCCGCTGCTGTCTCAGTCAATGAGGAGGGAGAGACCCAGCAGAGCCGAGGCCCCCATGCACAGCACTGGAAAAAGATCAGGCTCAGGTAAGTATTAAGGGGACTAGGGTCTGCTGCACAGAGAAGGTTTTTTACCTTCATGCAAAGAAAGCATGAAGGTAAAAAAAACCTTGAGCCTTTAGAACCACTTTAAGTGATTCTGAAGATCCTCTAAGGTTGACATAAATATGACAGAAGTAAAACGTTACTCGTACTAGAATATCAGAAATCTAGACATATACACGATATAGTTACTATTACGTTTTTATATAACATTATGTGTATTTAGTGAACTGTGTTAATACAGACATATTCAGGTGAGTAGTTTAATTTAAAAACGCTAATTTAATTAAAGCTCAAATTAACGTGTATGTCAAGCATTTTTTATATGGCGTGGGGAAGGGTTAGAATCTTTGTCTTGTTTTTAATGCTATATGTAACACTGATTTCACCTCTATTCCTGTGCTGCTGAGAAGGTTTTAACAGACAGTAAGTGAAGGTAACTATACAACAGAGACACAGACAGAAATAAAAAAAATTTGGGAGAGTAGGGAAGGATAGAACCCCTGTCAGATTTTTATATCTGTCTGTGTCCTTCGTGTCTGGCGAAACCAATATCATTGAGACAGAAAGTGAAGGTAAATTTCTCTTATGGAGGGGTCAGACAGAAGTCAAAGTCTGGTGTCACATATACTTTAACCACAGTGGTTGACACTTATTTCTGCATTGCCATTTATAAACAGCACTGCATAAATCACCCTTGGGTGGCCAGTGTGCCCGGTAATTTCTGTGAAAACACACTGTACAGAGCTGATCTGAGCAGCTCTTTACCATGTGATAGCTGTGTTGACAAATCACAAAGATCACAAATGTAAACAGTGTAGTGTTTACATTTGTGAGCCCACCCCTTCCTCGTATAACATTAGTTGGTAGGAACTAATAAATTAAAATAAGGGAAACTGATTGTTTTTCAAATGCTTTGGTCTTTTTTTCTTTCTATAGTAAAAAATAATTTTAAAAAACAATAGTTATTGTTAACTACCACAAAAAAATCTGTTTCCAAAAAATATATAAAAGGAATTTGGGTACACTATTGCAGGACTGAGTAATTGTCAGTCAATCTATCACAGCACTGAAAAATGGTCTGTTAATGAAAGGGTTTTAAAGGCTGGTACTAAAGTGGTTAAAGAAGAATTACTACAATTTTCACATTTGCTCTTTGATTATTAGGATTGAGGAAAGATGGGCAGAAATCTTGCTAAGTGTGACAGACACAGAGATATCTGTGCTGAACTTACAGTGCCTTGAAAAAGTATTCGTACCCCTTGAAATTTTTCAAATTTTGTCATGTTACAACCAAAAAGTAAATGTATTTTATTGGGATTTTATGTGATAGACCAACACAAAGTGGCAAATAATTGTAAAGTGGAAGGAAAATGAATAATGGTTTTCAATTTTTTTTTTACAAATAAATATCTGAAAAGTGTGGCATTCATTTGTATTCACCCCCCGTTTACTCTGATACCCCTAACTAAAATCTAGTGGAACCAATTGCCTTCAGAAGTCACCTAATTATTAAATAAGAGTCCACCTGTGTGTAATTTAATTTCAGTATAAATACAGCTGTTCTGTGAAGCCCTTTAGAGGTTTGTTAGAGAACCTTAGTGAACAAACAGCATCATGAAGGCCAAAAAATACACCAGACATGTCAGGGATAAAGTTGTGGAGAAGTGTAAAGCAGAGTTAGCATATAAAAAAATAATCACAAGCTTTGAACATCTCACAGAGCACTTTTCAATCCATCATTTGAAAATTGAAAGAGTATGGCAAAACTGCAAACCTACCAAGACATGGCCGTCCACCTAAACTGACAGGCCAGGCAAGGAGAGCATTAACCAGAGAAGCAGCCAAGAGGTCCATGGTAACTGTGGAGGAGCTGCAGAGATCCACAGCTCAGGTGGGAGAATCTGTCCACAGGACAACTATTAGCCGTGCACTCCACAAATCTGGTCTTTATGGAAGAGTGGCAAGAAGAAAGCCAAAAATCCATAAGTCATATTTACAGTTTGTGAGAAGCCATGTGGGGGACACAGCAAACATGTGGAAGAAGGTGCCCTTGTCAGATGAGACCAAAATTGAACTTTTTGGCTTAAAAGAAAAGTGCTATATATGGTGGAAAACTAACACTGCAACACTGCACATCACATCATAAATCACCCTTAGGTGGCCAGTGTCCCCACCGTGAAACATGGTGGTGGCAGTATCATGTTGTGGATATGCTTTTCATCAGCAGGAACAGAGTTGATTTGAAGATGCATGGAGCCAAATACAGGGCAATCTTATGAGAAAACCCGGTAGAGTCTGCAAAAGACTTGAGACTGGGGCTGAGTTTCACCTTCCAGCAGGACAACAACCTTAAACATACAGCCAGAGCTACAATGGAATGGTTTAGATCAAAGCATATTCATGTGTTAGAATGGCCCAGTCAAAGTTCAGGCCTAAATCCAATTGAGAATCTGTGGCAAGACTTTAAATTGCTTTTCACAGATGCTCCCCATCCAATCTGACAAAGCTTGAGCTATTTTGCAAAGAAGAATGGGCAAAAATGTAATTCTCTAGATGTGCAAAGCTGGTAGAGACATACCCAAAAAGACTTGCAGCTGTAATTGCAGTGAAAGGTGGTTCTACAAAGTATTGACAAATGCACGGCACACTTTTCACATATTTATTTGTAAAAAAATGTGAAAACCATTTATCGTTTTCCTTCCACTTCACAGTTATGTGCCATTTTGTGTTGGCCTATCACATAAAATCCCAATAAAATACATTTACGTTTTTGGTTGTGACATGACAAAATGTGGAAAGTTTAAAGGGGTATGAATACTTTTTCAAGGCACTGTATCACAAAACATGCATGACAATGATAGCAGCACATCCACTGTATTTTGCACCTCTTCTATTCTTCATAGGCCTGTTCACAGTCCCACAAGTTGTAAAATCTCTCTGCAATAAAAAGTGTGCTTGTCATTGGCATCTAATATGGGGAGAAATTGTTTAATTGCTGGAAGCAGTTCTGGATATCAGGAGCATTATCGGCTCTTATCTTCTTTATTTATGTACCATTCTGATGCTGTACATATACCTTAATGTTACAAAATATCACATGGATGTCTTTTTTATTTGCTTATTTTGTTAGAGCACAAGTAGTAGTAGTATGACAAAATTGCAAAGTGATATAATAGTTTGTAATACAATACCATTGTCAGGGCTGGGCCCAGCCCTTCCTTCTCTGAGTTGGCTGCTCAGCTCTCGGCTAATTGCCAGCTCCTATCTCTCCACAGTGACTCACCTGTTGATGATATCCTGCTCGTCAATCCTGCCTGCTTAAGCCGTTCAGCCCAGATGATCTCTACCTTCGCCTTGGTTAACATCTTAGAGACCCACAGTCTAATAGGGCTGCAGAATGAGCCAATCAGTCCTTGGAGCAATTCCTACGTTGCTATATTTCTGACCAGCTGAATAAATTAAAAATGTAGCGCATGGTGAATAAGTGTATAATAAGACAAAGAAATTCCTTGCTTGTACTTCAATCAGAAAAAGTAATCGTGAAACATCAGCCAAATGGCATGTGATAAACATAAAGTCAATATAAATTATATATGTGAAGGATGTAGTATCCCACTGTACAAAAATGTGGATGTGCTCCAGAGGGCGATGGCATTCAGGTAGTTGGCAGAAGTTTGACTTCACAAAGAGGGGACACATCAACTGGATGAGGCGATCATGGAAAGAATGGTGTGTAAAAAACTCTTACCAGATCCCGTGGATTCCTGTGTCAGCGACAGGGAATCGCATGAGCAGTCAGCCACCAAGGGCGTGGAAAGGGACGTCCTGTTGCTTGAATCCTCCAAGCTGGACTCTGCATGGATATCCGGAGGCCACTGGGTAGGTCCTCACAGCAGGCAACCGAGATGTGGATTAGATCGGCAAAGACATCACTTGTGGAGCTGAAGCTAACACTTGACCTCATTCGGAAAGTATGTGGAAAGAAAAAATATGCCTCCACATAGTGCAGATAAAAAAAGGGTTTTTTTTTATTTCTAAAAAACTTTTAACAGTTTTATGCCCCTGTTGAAGACCCCTAGGTCGAAATTCATCGGGCTCATTTACCATTCTCCATGTTGCCCACTTCTTTTATTTTACTGTGATCACGTTTTTATTGTTAAAAGTTTTTTTAGAAATAAAAAACCCCCCTTTTTTATCTGCACTATATGGAGGCATATTTTTTCTTTCCACATACTTTCCGAATGAGGTCAAGTGTTAGCTTCAGCTCCACAAGTGATGTCTTTGCCGATCTAATCCGCATCTCGGTTGCCTGCTGTGAGGACCTACCCGGTGGCCTCCGGAGATCCATGCAGAGTCCAGCTTGGAGGATTCGAGCGACAGCACGTCCCTTTCCACGCCCTTGGTGGCTAACTGCTCATGCGATTCCCTGTCGCTGACACGGGAATCCACGGGATCTGGTAAGAGTTTTTTACACACCATTCTTTCCATGATCGCCTCATCCGGTAGATGTGTCTCCTCTTTGTGAAGTCAAACTTCTGCCAACTACCTGAATGCCATCACCCTCTGGAGCACATCCACATTTTTGTACAGTGGGACACTACATCCTTCACATATATAATTTATATTGACTTTATGTTTATCACATGCCATTTGGCTGATGTTTCACGATTACTTTTTCTGATTGAAGTACAAGCAAGGAATTTCTTTGTCTTTGATTATACACTTATTCACCATGCGCTACATTTTTAATTTATTCAGCTATTCATTGTTTTTGTCAGACTGTATGTAGCTGCTTCCCTTGTCTCCACTAGTTAGTGCAGTGTTTCCCTTCCACCTTTTCACTATATTTCTGACCATCATAACAACTGGTCAGACCTCTTACCGTGGGCAAAGTTTGCTCATAATAGTGCCTTGAATCCTGCTTCCTGATTGTCCCTGTTTATGGCGAACTATGGTTTCCAAACCTCCATGTTGCCTGACTCATTTGTTCCGCAGAGTATTCCTGCTTTAGAGGAGCATCTCCGTGGTCTTCATTCCACTTGGGCACAAGTCCAGGAGGCTTTGCAACGTGCTAATGATAGGTACAGACTCCATGCTGACCACAGACGCCTGCCTGCGCCTTCCTACCAGGTTGGGGACAGGGTCTGGCTGTCATCTTGCAACCTCCGACTTCATGTTCCCTCTCTGAAATTCGCACCTCGGTTTATTGGGCCTTTCCGTATTCTTTGCAGGATTAACCCAGTGGCTTATGCATTAGACCTTCTGTCTAATATGCGTATCTCAAATGTATTTTGTGTCTCCTTATTAAAACCTTTGGTCTGCAACCGCTTTACCACCTCTGTGTGACGTCCTCACCCTGTACAGGTTGAGAACCATGAGAAGTATGAAGTACAGTCCATTGTTTACTCCCATAGGTTCTGTGGGCGCATACAGTACCTGGTGCATTGGAAAAGGTACAGTCCGGAGGAACACTCTTGGGTCTCATCCTCGGATGTACATAACCCTGTCCTCCTCCGTGATTTCCATAGACGTTTTTCCCCTTAAGCCTGGTGGTCCTCCGAGGGGGAGGGGTCATTGAGGAGGGGGTACTGTCAGGGCTGGGCTCTGCCCTTCCTTCTCTGAGCTGGCCACTCAGCTGTCGGCTAATTGCCAGCTCCTATCTCTCCACAGTGACTCACCTGTTGATGATATCCTGCTCATCAGTCCTGCCTGCTTAAGCCATACAGCCCAGATGATCTCTGCCTTCGCCTTGGTCAACATCATAGAGACTATCTCCTGCATTCCTGTTAAAGACTTGCTTGGCTGACATTCCTTCCGGCTCCAGATCCTGCTTGCTGTTCTATTACGTTGATCTCTGGCTTCCTGACTTTCTGGCTTGTCTGACTATCCATTACGGTTACAAAACTTTGGCTATGTTTTGACTACGTTTGTTCTATTTACTTTTAATATTAAACAAATGTGATTTAACTGTACTTCTGTCTTGGTCTGATTCATGGTTTCTGACAACAATACAATACAACCCTCAGGATTAAAAGCAGAACAGCATGTATTATGGCGGTGACCATAGAAGGAATGGGTGGTGGCAGGAGTAGAAGATCAAGGCTACCTAACGTGAACATATTGTTTTTGGAGGGCCTGGACACTCCCAGCCTCACAAGAACTTAGGGGAGGGAGAATTCAAAGGGCTCGTTGAGATCTTGTATTTTCAGCCTGCCTAGAGAGTTGGTGAGGTCCCGCATGAGATACCACTCTGTGTAGCGGAAAGGGCGCATTGCAGCCGACAGCTCTTCCTGAATAAACGTGAACTCCATAAACTTGCACCATTTGGTGAAGAAGTGCTGAGTAGACTGGTAATTCAAGACAATAGTGTCCAGTCTTTCGATGTTGAAGAGTGAGAGCAGCGCCTGTTTTACAGCTGTAAGTCAAGCTGGTGAGGGATTTATCCAGTTAATCAGGATCATCCTATGAGCTACAAATAAGCATATCTGGCTCCATTCAGAGAGGTTCGGCGTTGCCTTCGAGATGAATGGGGAAGTTGGGACTTCGCATCCAAACAGGCATAACAGGGGGTCTTTGGGAATCTGAGTCTTATGCCGCGTACACACGGTCGGACTTTTCGGCTACTAAAGTCCGACAGCCCGTCCGACAGACTTTCAACAGACTTTTGGCAGACTTGCGGCGGACTTTATAACGAACGGACTTAACTACATACGATCACACAAAAGTCAGACGGATTCGTACGTGATGACGTACGACCAGACTAAAATTAGGAAATTGATAGCCAGTAGCCAATAGCTGCCCTAGCGTGGGTTTTTGTCCGTCGGGCTAGCATACAGATGAGCGGATTTCTGGGTCCAGCATTTTCCAAATCTAAACTCCGTCAGATTTGCAACTGGAAAAGTCCGCTGAAGGTCCGGTGAAGCCCACACACGATCGGATTGTCTGCCGGATTTGGTCCGTCGGCGTCCGTCGGACCAGTCCGGTCGAAAAGTCCGACCGCGTGTACGCGGCATTAGTGATTTTGGAGATGTAGGCAATAACAGAGTCTCAGTATATAGAGATAGCCGAGCAGTCCCATAGGCGGTGTAGTAGTGAAGGGCGTGGTATTGTGCACCAGGGGCACTATGTTTGCGAGGGATCTTCCATATTGAAACGGAAGGGGATATATACCCTGTGAATGATTTTAAACTAGGTTTCCCGCCAAGTCTCTGAAATGACAAGTGTAGGTAAAGTGGTAGCTTTTAAGATGTTTTTCTGGGAGGTCTGCGTCATTGAAGATGAAAGCCCATTTTCTGAACAGGGCAAGATGGTATTTGTCTGCTTGATGTAAAATGAGTTGGGAGTAGAGGCTGGAGTAATCATCACGTTGGAATACCACATCAGTAAAAGATTTTTGTAGAGGATCAACCTGAGAGCCGTGGCAGGTTCGTAGGTAGCTAAGTAGTTGCTGATGATGAAAGTTGTGCGATGGTGGCAGAGAGTATTCTTGTGCCCGGAAAGTTTTGAACGCTGCAGGACTGCCATGATACAAAGAAGATATATTGATGAGGTGTGAGTGCGCCAATAGTTGAAAGTTTTATAGATAGTAAACAGAAGAAACATAGGGTTGCTTTGGATAGCTAAGTGACAGGATATGGTTGAAGGTAGCCCCATCAGCTTCCGCACTTCCCCCCAAGCAATGACTGTGTGTCGAATAATAGCATTATCTCTAAGGTGAGGTGGCAGTGCTCTCAGTGAGGAGTGTAAAACAGCAGGAAGGGTAAGCGGAGAGACCCAGGCATCCTCAAGCATATGATTGGAATAACGAGACTTTTCAGATATCCAATCTAGGCCTTGTCCAAGTAAACATGAAAGGTTATAAAATTGTATATTGGGCAGACCTGCACCATCCTCGGACTTAGGGAGACAAAGTTTTTGGAGAGCTACGCGTGTTTTTTTTGCCAGATCACAGGAACATATTTAGTGCTCTATGTATTTTTTTGTACATCAGAGTGTTTCAATAATAGTGGTAAGGTTTGCATTGGGTATAGTACTCTTGCGAATTAGACCATTTTAAAAAGGTGACATCTCCCAAAGAGCGAGAGGGGCAGGGCCGCCAAAGCTTTCAACTACATAACAATCTTAGATATCAGAGGTGGGTAATTAAAGCTATATATAGAAGAAGGTTCCCAGCCTATGCGTATGCCCAAGTAAGTAATGTGTTGTGTGGCAATAGTAAATGGAGAAGATGATCGTAATTTAGTGGAGAGTTGAGGATGTAATGGTAAGACTTCACTTTTGGCAAAATTTATTCTAAAACCAGAGCTGAGTCGAAAGGCTGCAAATAGCTCCCGAAAGCTTGTTGAAATCTGATGTAGGATTAGTGGAAAATAGCAAGATGTCGTCTGCGAAAAGTGCGGATTGAAAGACTTGGTCACCAACAGCAATACCACTCACACCAATAGGGGAGTTAATAAGCCTGGATAGAGGCTCAATAGAACAATTTTTTGTAAATCCCTACAAGTTTCAAAAAATTCTATTTCATATCAGTCTCTAAATGAGGTTGTGAAACAGCTTGAGAGCAAAATATAAAGTCATATGATTGTGTATATTGTTTGAAACTAACCCCTCTGTAACAATATATCACAGACTTTTTAAAAAGTGTTTCACGTTGACTTCTTAGAACAACAGACAGTTAAATCACAAAGTGAATAACGAGAGGCGCATTCAGCCAAAGAGAGATGCCTTTGCACAGACAAAGGTACTTCTTGCCAAACTGAAACACATTCCCTGCCAAAGTAACAAATCATGGAAGAATGGCCTTTTTATGAGGCAGGCTGTGTTTTGTTTACACATGCTAGTATAGTGCTTGTAAATGAATGTCTACACTATTATATTGGTGCTAGTCGTTGCTACTAATATATCTCCCAGCTAGCCACTTTCAGTTCCTGTCCAGAGGACCCATTATGTCTGTATGCTGTATGGCCATACCCCTCAATATATGCACATAGTTTCCAAGAAAATGCTTTTTTTCTAGGTAGTTTTATATAAACCCACTGGATGTGGAATTTCAGTCACATTTCTGCATAATCAGTTTTACTTTATTTGCATTCTCATTCCTAAAATGTACTTCTTTAGAAACCTCCTAATCATTCCCTACCCTGTCCAGGCATTAATTCCTCTGGTTACCAAGCAGAACAGAGCTCCTGACTGGGACTGTTAATGAAAGATAACGACAAGCGCCTACTGCTTTGCTTTCAGCACGTTACTCCAAGAAACTATACACATAGTAGTATGCTCCCCTGTAGTCTTCAATCAGCCCTGGTTGCTGATCTACTCAGTTTAGTTGCCCTGCGGCAGATAGAATTCCTTGCAATTGAATGTTGTGTTGAATGTTGTAGCTGCAACAGAAAAGGGATTTTTTCTCAATTTAAGGTTGCTAGACAAGATATCAGAAGGTATTACCTGAAAATTTCTATCTTTCCTGATGTGCATCTACATTCAGTTATGTTGTTTTTTAATTTATAATTATTTATTATTAATATTATACAACAATGTTTACATTGTGTCATATACAAATAAATTGGAATCATTATTGATGTGGTATAAATACCAACTATAGAATATTCACTCTTCAATCTCCTCTTTCTGTCCTCCCCCTACATTTCCTCCAGGTCTGAATTCTTCTAATACATGTTATGGGGAAGAGGAGAGGTGTGTGTTGCTTATCTTGCAAGAAGATGTGAGCCAAGGGAGAAAGGAAGGGTAGAAATAAATGATGGGAAAGTAAAAGGACAGAAAAAAAAGGGAAATAGGGCTGAGGGGGAGGTATAGGTAGTCAGGGGGCACAGATCAACCTTCCTCAATTATTCACCCCTGTCCAGGCCTGGTTGTCTCCCAACTCACTGGTCATGAGGCCACAAAACTTTTTTGAGTGTGCCATACCAGCACCTAAACACATCTTCCTCAAAGTCTTGGGTATTACCATGTAGTAGTACCTAGCTGCCAACTTAGTAAAAGCTGGAAAGTAACTTAAAAGTTGACCTCTCCTAAAAAGTGACTTAAATTACAGCAGTACTTAAATGCAGGCCTAGATTATCTGTCTTGGTCTTCAAATAGATCCCTATGCCCTGGGGGAACCTTAAAGTGTGAATAGGACCATCACTTCTCTCTAAGTCTAGGTTAAGCACTGCCCCTTCCTGGTGCTAAGCCCAACCATTGTCATTCAGTTATCAATATCACCCTGGGCAATAGAAGCACGAGCTTTTGTGCTAGAAGGGGTAGGGCATAATCTCCACTTGGAGAAAAGTAAAAGTCTGTGTAAATCTTGGTTTTAAGATCCAAGAGTAATGGAGGGTACACACGGGCTGATAGTCAGCCAAAAATGTTTTCGGCCCATGCGTACAGCTCCCTTCCAACAGAAGCTGGTCCCGCAACCGGCTTCTATCGAACAGGCATGCTGGAAAACCAGCATCAGATCAGCGGTGGCAGCCAATGAATGCAAGCATTACCCGTTGTGTTCTGGCAGGGGGCAATACCACTGTCAGAACACAATAGCACAATGGGGGAGATCACTGTACTAACATCGCTTGTGTTAGTAAAGCGATTTGTCTGTTTTTTTTTTTTTGTTCAGCCCTCTGGGTTGACCAAAAAAAACGTATAGTGTGTACCAGGCCTGACACAGGTGCATTGTGCCTGCAGTTAAGTACAGTCATTACTTAAAGTGTATTTCTACTTTTGGGGTCAAATTTGGGAAACCTCCACTGCATATTTGTTATGTGTTCCCATTCACACAACTTACCTAAAAAGATTTTTAAAAAAATATTTCTTAACTTTTTGATATTTTCGAGGTTGGCTGCGGGCATTTCTCAGCTAGCTCAGTGTGATCTGTCCCAATAGCCGGTCTGGGGATTGGCAGAGTCCAGTTCTCAGTAACATACAATAGAGAAGCCCAGCTCCTAAACCTTGAACCTTTTTTGTTAAGACATACAGGGGGTTATTTACGAAAGGCAAATCCACTTTACACTGCAAGTGCACTTAAAAGATACATAGATACACACTGAAAGTGCACTTGGAAGTAAAGTCGCTGTAGATCCGAGGGGGAAATGCAAGGAAAATGAAAAACAGCATTTTAGCTTGCACATGATTGGATGAATAAATCAGCAGAGCTTCCCCTCATTTCAGATCTACCCCTTAGATTTAGAGCGACTGCACTTCCAAGTGCACTTTCAGTGCACTTTCAAGTGCACTTGCAGTGCAAAGTGGATTTGCCTTTCGTAAATAACTCCCACAGTGTATACCCTGGAATCATAAAGACTGGTGCAGAATGCGCCATATACCTGTCTAGAACTTGTACTTGAATCTGAGCCAGTTTTTCTCTCTCTAAGCCAAAAGAGAGTTGGTCTTATTTAGGTCCACGTTTACATTTGGTGGATTCAATGCAAAACAATGTAAAAGAGGCACATTTTAGAACTACCTGAATTTGATGCATGAGTCGCTGTCAGAACCCAAAGTGTCGGAAATGCCTCATGAATTTGGTACAATACATTAACAAGAGAGATTAACACCAGAAAAGTGGCGCAGCAGCATTCAAATCTATTACAACTGATGAAACAGTACCCACAGGGTTAATTATAGCAAGAACAGCTTTCCAACCCCATTCATGAGAAAGAGAGGTAAGTAGAAATTTTTCTTTCTGAGAGTTCCAGAAACAAACATCTAAAATGGGAAGCTGTGATTTTTAAATATTTGGGTAATGCTACGAAAAGTAACAAATTTAAAGTAGGTAATCCCAAATTGGCTGCAAACATGGAAATATCCTTTAAGGCACTTCTATTCCAGATATTATTTGACATTCTGTTAGTTTAAATCTAAATGAGTCCTGAAGTGTGAACTGGAATGATTGTATAGTACTGAGTAACTTTCCTTTGTATGTTTTTCAGATGTCCCTGTGACTGAGATGAAGAGTGTAATAAATTATTACTAAATAATAGCAACCTAAAGGAACAAAGGTATGTTGGTTCATTCTAGATAATAGATTTTTCAATGTTCCTGATTAGTGCAATCACAATGTATTCTTTCCACATGTTCTTTCGTTCTGATCTATTATATTGCTTTTATTTTTACTTTCTGTATCTATGAAAGCCCTGTTGGAAGTTCTGGTCATGGTGTACCCTTTTCTTCAAAAGGCTTTCTTGAATTTTATTTTAAAAAGTTACAGATTTGTTTGTTAAAGGCACTGGGCTTGATTTACTAAAACTAGTGAGTGAAAAATCTGGTGCAGCTCTGCATAGAAACCAATCAGCTTCCATGTTTTTTTGTCAAAGCTTAATGTAAGTTAGAAGCCGATTAGCTACCATGCCCAGCTTAACCAGATTTTACACTCTCCAGTACTGGTAAATCAAGTTTAGTGCAATTCAGCAAAGACAAGTTCAGTGAAATGGTGCAGTGCACTGGTGCGCAGTCATGTTGGAACAGGAAGGGGTCATTCCCAAACTGTTCCCACAAAGTGAGTGAGTTTGAGGTGGAGGAACTTGACTGATCTGCACCTGACCTCAACCCGATAGGATGAATTAGTGCGGAGACTGTGAGCCAGGCCTTCTCCTCCACATCAGTGCCTGACCTCACAAATGCGCTTCTGAAAGAATGGTCAAACATTCCCATAGACACACTCCTAAACCTTGTGGACGGCCTTCCCAGAAGAGTTGAAGCTGTTATAGCTGCAAAGGGTGGGCCAAATCAATATTGAACCCTACTGACTAAAACTGGGATGCTATTAAAGCGTATAAAGGCAGGCGTATCAATACTTTTGGTAACATAGTGTATATGCTACCAGTAAATATCAGATTGACTGCAGCAGTGTTGCTCTGACAAGGAACATGAAAGAAAGGAGCAGCGGGAGTCTGGCACAGTTTTTTTTAGCGCAGGACTCCCATTATGGAAGACATATGAAAACTCTTCAGCTTTCCTAATAACCCTCACATATCTGAACACTTAGTGAACTCCGGGCAAGCAGCTACGTATACAGTTAACATACATATATGCTGACTGTTCCACCTGCTTAAGCATTAATAATTCTTTACAACCAATCTTGTAATTTAGTGCTAACAGAGGAGTGAAAATCAAAAGAATGGCTGAACGTATACGGTGTGTATTAAAACATCTATTTAGCTGTTTGCCTGGAGTGCAGCTTCAACCTAACTCTAATGCCCCGTACACACGGTCGGACTTTGTTCGGACATTCCGACAACAAAATCCATGGATTTTTTCCGACGGATGTTGGCTCAAACTTGTCTTGCATACACATGGTCACACAAAGTTGTCGGAAAATCCGATCGTTTTAAACGCAGTGACGTTAAACATGTACGTCGGGACTATAAACGGGGCAGTGGCCAATAGCTTTCATCTCTTTATTTATTCTGAGCATGCGTGGCACGTTGTCCGTCGGATTTGTGTACACACGACCGGAATTTCCAACAACGGATTTTGTTGTCGGAAAATTTTATCTCCTGCTCTCCAACTTTGTGTGTCGGAAAATCCGATGGAAAATGTCCGATGGAGCCCACACACGGTCGGAATTTCCGACAACACGCTCCGATCGGACATTTTCCATCGGAAAATCCGACCGTGTGTACGGGGCATAAGAAAGGAGCACATTACCCCCCCCCCCCACTTTACTTTAACCTTAATGTTTTAATTTAAGCCCTAAAGGGAACCCTTCAAGCCCAACCTCCATAATTCCCTACAATGAGTCTTTAACATTAAAATGTGCAATCCATGCAAAAGTAATATTTTACATATAGGGTGAGGCAAGTAAACGGAGTCAGCCACCGGTTTCTTATATTGAACACTTTAACAGAAAGATCTCACGGCCATAGTTCCAGATGCTATTCCTTCCTACCTTTACATGTTTCAGCTCCTGCCTTCTAAAAAAAAAAGATTTTTTATAAAACCAGCCCTTTCACTACCCTTATTGCTACACCACTGAATACTGTCAGTGCCAGGACAAAGTCATCCAGTGCCAAGGGCGAACATGGCAAGCTGCCCCCACCTTCAGATAGTGCTATTAATGTTGATATGCACGTAATGTTTGGGACATCCACTGAAATAGTACTAACATATCATCCAGCTTTTGAAGTTGAAATGAGGAACATTTCAGGGAGAAAATGGCATGTGGCGTGTGTAGCGATGGGTGGGTGTGGTTTAATTATGATGGCTGGGAGGGGGCAAACTGGCACCCCCTGGGTGCCTCAACTGCTACATCCTTTAGGTGCAGAGGGTTAGCCTTGGGATGTACACATGCTGTGGCCGTGATGTTTTGCTTCCCTGCTGCAGCATGAATGATACTCCTTGTTGAACTTGACGCATTGAAGGGAATGGTGCCCCACAACTGTGTACAATGCACATGGTTGCAGCATGCTAGTGCAGTATTGGAGGGCTTAAAGCAGGCAATAATGAGGCGATACAAAGGCTCCTTACCACCTGTCAAATGCTCTCTGAAGAGCAATCTGAACGCTGATCGCTTTTCAGAGGCCAAAACACGTGACCAACTATTTATTTTTTTAATTTTTACATTTTTTATATACTTTTTAAAATGTAATAATTTTCTTTTTTGTTTACATTTTTAACTGTCCTGTTGGGAGGGGGCTTTGAGAAATATCAGGGCTCTAAACAGACCAAAGATGTTTCATTTTTGAGACACTATGTGGTTTGGTGCATGTGAAAATGCATGTGTTAGCAGTTGTGTGGGGGTGCCATTAACAATTAATGGTACTATCACATGTCTACTAATGGACAGTGTATTTCTGTTTGTCAGGAAAGCCACAATTTTGTGGCTGACAGGGAAAGGTGTGAACCTAGCCTTATAGAGGGCTCATGCTATTCCGCTGCGATTTGGCCACAGTGTGATTGTATATGCGGTTTACCTGTGTTTTAGGTGCACTCCCAAGGAATTCCATTACACAGTGCATTTTTCTGAAACTGCATCAAAGGGGCAGCATGCACGACTTTGATGAGCTTTCATGAAAATGCACTGCGTAATGGAATTCAATGGAAGCGCACCTAAAACCCAGGTAAACCGCATATACAATCACAATGTAGCCAAATCGCAGGGCACTGATTATTGGGTATGAGAAAGAGTGGATGGGGGGGTGGCTGGGTAGTACGAATATGTGTTAATGAAGAACAGAGTGAAGAACTGTAGTGAAAGTGCTAAGGCTACATTATAGGGACAGGACAGTTAGTAGCGGACTAAACTGGGATGGAACATATTTATAAAATCTTGCTGGCAGTGAACGGGCTGGACGCCCTGCCATATATGAAAAAATGGGAGAAAGAATTAGGAGCTAGAAGTAATAAACTTAAATTAAAAAAGATTATGAGATTGGTACACACCTCTGCAGTAACACAGCAGAGATTAACTTCAAATGTTTATCAAGGTGCTATAGAACCCCGGACAAAGTAAGCAGGTATCAAACAGAGAAATCGCCATTTTGTTGGATGGGATGTAAAATTGTGGGAACAATGGCTCATTTATGGTGGGACTGCCCAAAAATTTAAAATTATTGGAGTGAGATAATACAGCTAATAAAAGAAATAACTAAAAAGGAAATCTCAGAAGATCCATGGACGTGCTTGTTCGATGGGACAGCGCTCAATAAAACAATATAAAGAATCTTTGATACTTCATTTATTAAATGCAGCTAAAAGTCAGATTCCAAGATGTTGGCAAGAAATAGAAAGTCCTACAATAAAAGACTGGATTAGAAAAGTAGAAGTCAGATGGAGGAATTGATCCACGTCTCCCAAGAACGTCTACAAAAATTCACATGTGTCTGGGCATGTTGGACACACTTCAGATCTACCGAATCCTACAAATCCTACTTCCCGTCTCTTGATGTGGCCACCTGAATCGTCTTCTAGGAATTACTGTTTGTGTGTCCTGGGTGGGTGTTCGGGTCGGAGAGCGGTCCCTACCACCTACCCCCTCCCCCTATTTTCCACTCTTGACCCTTTCTCGTTTCCCTCTCTCCCTCTCCCCTCCTTTCCCCCCCGTACAGTTTTTTTTTTTCTTTCTCTTCTCTCTGGGTCTCTCCTCCCTTTCTCTCTTTTCTCTCTCTCCCATCTTTCTTTCTCCCTCTAGACCTGCATTTAAATAGTCCCAACTCATCAGCACTTCTTATGCTGATTCATAATATATGTGCATGGCTGACCCTACCAGATCCAAAATTTCCACGGTGTAGACCTATTGATAGTGGTCTCAGTGGTATTGCCCCAATCAGCACAGTGAGTCGGGTCTGGAAAGCATCCATTATCTAAATGTTTTCTTGTTGTTTTATGTTAACGCAAGATCAATAAATCTGTATGTATTAAAATACACTGATTATCCTCAACAGTCACCCATACCATGTTTTATAGGCTGTTCCTACCATGTACTTCTTTACTGTATTGTTTAGACATGGAACCTGTTTCAAATGATGTACTGAGGGTACTGTATTGTAAACTCTTTCAATTTTCTCCAATAAAATATTTTTGTGAAAAAAAAAAAAAGAAAAGAAAAGTATAAGTCACATATAATATGGAACATCTGAGATATAGTGGAGAGGAAGAAATAGAGGGAATAAATAAATAGATGGAAAGATTGGAAGGTGTTTAAGAAGACCAGGAGATATGCGGAGGTTGTAAGTGGAAGAAAAATGGTCTAAACTAGGAGAATCGGGCAAATTAGGGAAACTTAGTTTTAGCAAAGGATGGGAATAGAGGGGAAGAAGAAAGGGAGGGGGTGGGGATGGGTTTAGTAGTTGTGTAAAGGGATGGAAAATGTATATTGTATTTATCTGCATGTTGCACTTTATTGGTGTGTTTGTATACGGATGCAAATGAAAAAACAATAAAAAAAAAAAAAAACTGGGATGGAAAGGGTGTCAGCCAAATGGCTGTGTGGAATGTCCAGAGCTGAGACCAGAGACTGCAGGACATGCAGTGCAGATTTACGAATGAGACAGCTGATAGAGGAAGATGAAGGGTTAATGTGAACAGCAGAGAGGAGCAGGAGAATCTGTGCTGAATTATGGTTGTGCAGGGGACACCCTGGAAGTGAGATGAGCCACACAAAGTGAAAGTGACCAACAGGAAGACTGAAGTGACCTGGGGGAGGGGAGCGTTGAAGGATAGGAGTGATTGATGGGTGCAGGAGAGATAAGGGAGAGTTAAAGTTGCTGGAATGGAGGAGTCTGGGAATCGATACAGTATGCAGTAACAGGAGGGAGAATGACAGTCACTCCCGTCGGGCAGGAGAAGCTCCCAGTGGGCCCCCCCTCATCACAGATTTGGATACCGCCCAGGGCAGGTGCCCCTCCCGCCCCTCTCCCTTTGTACTGGCCCTGAATACTGTACAATAGTATTTTATAATTGTGTCCTTCTCATGTTCACCCATTGTCTGAACAGATCTCAGTAAAGCTTTTTATTTACATTTCTTCTCTTTAAATAATAGCCTCAGCAGCTAATATCATTTATTTGCACATGCTCCAGCTCCAGTAAGGCCAAACCTTCCTTTCTACATTTCCAGTGTGTGTGCAGCTGCTTCACAGGGAAATAGCAGTTAGATCACTGACGGAGTATAAGTAAGCCTCCAAGCTTTGCTGCAGAAAATATTTGTCACTTTGTATATGTCTGTAGACATTAAAATACAAAGAAAGGTTCCTGTGTGACAGTCTAAACAAGTACCAATTCCAGTTACTATGTGATGCACAAAAATTTTACTATGTAACACAGTTGCGCATGTCCCTTGAAATCAATAGTGCAAAAATGTACCCCAGAAATAAATAAATATGCCTCAAAACATTCAGTTCATATGGAAAATGTGATAACTATTCATAAATATAAAATGTCCAATATTCATACACAATATCTCACAAAACTAAGTACACCCCTCACATTTTTGTAAATATTTTATTATATCTTTTCATGTGACAACACTGAAGGAATGACACTTTGCTACAATGTAAAGTAGTGAGTGTACAGCTTGTATAACAGTGTAAATTTGCTGTCCCCTCAAAAAGACTCAACACACAGCCATTAATATATAGTTTAGTTATTCTGCGCTCACCGATCTTAATGATATGATCAATGTTATATAAAATATGATATTATAAGTGAAAAAAATTGAAAAAATATTTGTAAATGTATGCTGCTATCTCCAATAATTAAATACTTAATTCAACATATATACAAAGAAAAAAAGAAGATTGTGCAAACGTAAAAAACACATTATTAAGTAATCATGCAAAAACACATAATATGTGAGTGAATCTGTCCATGTGAATCAATGTTAATGTGTAAAAAAGTCCCAAAAAAAAGAAAAAATATTTTTTGTAAAATTTAACAATTAAAAACAACTTCTAGTTAATTGGTTATAAAAGTCCCAAATCACACAAAAAAAATGAAGGGACAATGAAGGCAACTTCGGGTGTAGCACCTAGAAATCTGCAATGGCAACTGGTCAGTAATTTATATCCCAGCGAAGAAGTAAGCTAAAAAAAGCCAGATGGCCTCTTACCAGACACAATGGACCCCAAGTTATAGGGATCAAGCTCACCTGATATGCACAGTAATCATCTGTGATGTTCCATTTGGTCCGCTCCAAACACTAGCCACTTTCCTCCGTCATGGACAACAGGACATTTTTAATAAAATTTCACCTTCCAGTCACTCTGTCCGACACTCATCCAGTAAGTATAATGGATTTAGAAGAAAAGGAACTTCATGCTGCAGTAAGTAATGGTAGTTTATTCCATAAAATTTTCTTAAGCACAGCAAAGAAATACAATACAATGACACAGCCACAGGTTTTTCAGACTGCCAGCTGGTGCGAGGTGACGCCACAAGATTCTCTCCAACCGACGTGTTTCCCTGTAACAAGCATCGACTGGGTAACCTGTGGCTCTGTCTTTGTATCGTATTTCTTTGCTGTGCTTAAGAAAATTTTATGGAATAAACTACCATTACTTACTGCACCATGAAGTTCCTTTTCTTCTAAATCCCTTATACTTACTGGATGAGTGTCGGGAGAGTGACTGGAAGGTGGAATTTTATTAAAAAAGTCCTCTTGTCCATGACGGAGGAAAGTGGCTAGTGTTTGGAACGGACCAAATGGAACATCACAGATGATTACTGTGCATATCAGGTGAGCTTGATCCCTATAACTTGGGGTCCATTGTGTCTGGTAAGAGGCCATCTGGCTTTTTTTAGATTACTTCTTCGCTAGCATATAAAGAACTGACCAGTTGCCATTGCAGATTTCTAGGTGCTGCACCCGAAGTTCCCTTCATTGTCCCTTCATTGTTACTTCATTTTTTCGTGTGATTTGGGACATTTATAACCAATTAACTAGAAGTTGTTTTTAATTGTTACATTTTACAAAAAATAATTTGTTTTTTTTTCAGACTTTTTTACACATTAACATTTTATTTACATGGACAGATTCACTCACGTGTTATGTGTTTTTGCATGATTACTTAATAATGTGTTTTTAGGTTTGCGCAATCTTCTTTTTCCTTTCAACACAGCCATTAATGTCTAAACCTCTGGCAATAAAAGTGAGTACACCCCTAAGTGAAAATGTCCAAATTGGGCCCAAAGTGTCAATATTTTGTGTAAATGGGGGTGGTTCTAGCGCAAACTGTAGTTGAAATGATGCCAGAGAACCTGAGTCTGTTTTATTGTAATGGATGTGAATCAGGGGAGAGCACAAACCATGCAAGATGGATGGTAATATCCAGGGGTGAAGAAGAAAATAGTTAAAGATCTAGACTGCTAAAGAGAGAAATGATGTATGGCAGATATAGGATACCCTAAATGTTGAAAGGGGCCACAAATCCATGGTGCCAGCTGTAAGCCTGGCTCGGCAGCATGGAGACAGGTCTCCTGAAAACCATTAGGTGGGGGGAGGGGGGGGGTTTGGGGAGTTAAGGGGAGGAAAATGGGAAAGAAAACTACAAATAACGTAAAAAGTGTATCCCGGACAATAGAGCTGCACAATTAATCGCTAAGAATCGTTATCGCAATTCTTTCCCCGTTGTGATCTTGACAAAGGTATTTCCCGATTCTTTCTATGCAGAGAATTCTCTCTGCTCTGCTGAAGTCACAGCCGTCAAAAGAAAAGAAGAAAAAAAACGGGCAGTCTGCCAAGTATCACAACATTGTTTAGCAGTGAAACTAAGTCTAAACATTGTAACAATTTGTCAAAGGAATAAAATTCAGTGTGTAAATGAGGAAAGTTTAACCACTTAAACACTAAACCTTTTTCTGACATTTGTTGGTTTCAAGTTAAAATATTTTTTTTTTGCTAGAAAATGACTTAGAACCCCAAACATTATATATATATATATATATATATATATATATATATATATATATATATATATATATATATATTTAGTAGAGGCCCTAGAGAATAAAATGGTGGTTGTTGCAATATTTTATATCACACTGTATTTGCGCAGCCTTTCAAATGCAATTGTTTTGTAAAAAATGACTTTAATGAATTAAAAAAAAAAAAAACTAACCAGTAAAGTTAGCCCAATTTTTTTGTATAATGTGAAAGATTTTACGCCGCGAGAATCAGGTTCTTTATTCTAAGCAAAAAAATTGTGATTCTCATTTTTTCCAGAATCTTGCAGCTCTACCAGACAATATACTTACAGGTACCGAACCCAAAACACCCACCACCCTAGTGGCAAAGATCACCCAATCACCTAAAAAATATTTATGTACGATAAGGTGATCTGGAAGAAAAATGGAGGATAATGTTTAGAATGGGGAGGAAAAGAACCTGAGGTAGTATAATAGTGAATATGTATTTTAAGATGGTAGAGACCTCTAGTTCCTCGTTTATTCCTTCAGGTGAGAGGGTATCTAATGCTGATAGTTTTTTAACCTCAATGTGAGTGTTTTTATTTATTGTACCATAAAGTTTCTACAGTTCATACTTAGAAGGTGCCTCTTTCTTTACCCTTTTTTAATATTTTGTGTGGCCACCATTATTTTCCAGCACTGCCTTAACCCTCTTGGGTATGGAGTTCACCAGAGCTTCACAGGTTGCTACTGGAGTCCTCTTGACTCCTCCATGATGACATCACAGAGCTGGTGGATGTTAGAGACCTTGCGCTCCTCCACCTTCCATTTGAGGATGCCCCGAAGCTGCTCTATAGGGTTTAGGTCTGGAGACATGCTTGGCCAGTCCATCACCTTTACCCTCAGCTTCTTTAGCAAGGCAGTTGTCGTCTTGGAGGTGTGTTGTTATATTGGAATACTGCCCTGCGGCCCAGTCTCCAAAGGGAGGGGATCATGCTCTGCTTCAGTATGTCAGTACATGTTGGCATTCATGGTTCCCTCAATGAGCTGTAGCCCTCCAGTGCCGGCAGCATTCATGCAACCCCAGACCATGACACTCCCACCACCATGCTTGACTGTAGGCAAGACACACTTGTCTTTGTACTCCTCACGTGGTTGCCGCCACACACGCTTGACACCATCTGAGCCAAATACGTTTTTCTTGGTCTCATCAGACCACATGACATGGTTCCAGTAATCCATGTCCTTATTCTGCTTGTCTTCAGCAAACTGTTTGTGGGCTTTCTTGTGCATCATCTTTAGAAGAGTCTTCCTTCTGGGATGACAGCCATGCAGACCAATTTGATGCAGTGTGCGGCGTATGGTCTGACCCCCCACCCCTTCAACCTCTGCAACGATACTTGCAGCACTCATATGCCTATTTCCCAAAGACGACCTCTGGATATTACGCTGAGCACGTGCACTCAACTTCTTTGGTCAACCATGGCGAGGCCTGTTCTGAGTGGAACCTGTCCTATTAAACCGCTGTATGGTCTTGGCCACCATGCTGCAGCTAAGTTTCAGGGTCTTGGCAATCTTCTTATAGCCTAGGCTATCTTTATGTAGAAAAAGGAAGGAAAATACTGCGCCACCATACTCAATAGATGAGCTGCTGACAGTACAATCTAGACAAATTGTGTAAAGAAAGTGGTAAGGATTTAAGTGAAGCACTAAGTAACTAGTGATATATGTAGTAATGCAAACATATAAGTGACAGTGCACAATTAAACATACATTAATGACATTGCCTGCAAAGCAAGACTAGTATGCAAAATGGTCAGACAACATACACAAAAACATTTTGAGAACCTAAATGTCCATTAAATTGCGTCAAGAGACACTTAGATGAGTCCAAAGTGAAAAAAAGTAATTTTTCAAACGGTGCAAAATAGGTGGATATTCAGACTTCCAGCCAAGGACGACCGACAGAGGTGTGTGCTCAATTCAGCAAGGAAACAATATTCACAATCAAATGTGCTACCACCACCAGTGAAGGTAATAGGGTACTCTTACCAAATGATGGTGTGGGCTACCTGCCAGCAGCAGAAAACCAAACAAGCAAACCTGATGGGGTCTTTAACATCACAGGAACCAGCATGTGGATTGTACAGCAGTGCAGATTCGACAGTAAAGCTTTCAGGGACCAACATCAAAAAAGCAAAACGAACCAAGCTCAGCATATAGAGGCTAATTGGCTCTACCAGTCAACAGGAAGGAGTCATACAGGAAAAAAAGATCGCCACATAGCATAAAATCCTTGGCTAAAAATGTATTAAATAAAGTATTGCACTTACATCAATGTAGATAAAAACAGGCCTTTGTATAATGTGATCACAAGGAGAAGAACACAGGGGGTTATTTACTAAAGGCAAATCCACTTTGCACTACAGGTGCAAACTACAAGTGCAAAGTGCACTTGAAATTGCACTGAAAGTGCACTTGGAAGTGCAGTCGCTGTAGATTCGAGGGGGACAGGCAAGGTTAATAAAAAACAGCATTTTAGCTTGCACATGATTGGATGATAAAATCAGCAGAGCTTCCCCTCATTTCAGATTTACTCCTCAGCTCTACAGCGACTGTACTTCCGACTGCACTTTCAGTGCAATTTCAAGTGCACTTTGCACTTGTAGTGCAAAGTGGATTTGCCTTTTGTAAATAACTCCCAATGTGTTGTGGAGCCAGCACGGTACATCCCAATGTTTCGTCTACCAAGACATAATTTGGGGTATGGGCTGGCCCCCCACAAACTGCGTTTATATATAGTGGCATTCATAAACAATTGTTCAGTCATGTGGGTGTGGTTTACCTCCCCCACAGGAAATGTTACAAACATGGCGTCTAGTGTGCACTCCACGCCTCTCTCTGAAAGGTATAAAATCCTAATGTGCAAATACAGTGGCACCCATGGTGTGGACCAAGCCTCGTTCTGGTCAGTCAACACATGATCAGCCTTCTTCAAATGGAGTCAGGGCAAAATGGAGCCTGTATTGAAAACCAAGCCTTACTTTGATTCAGCTAAAAAAAATGGGGTTAGCCTGGATCAACCACCAAAATTATTGGATGTGAGTATTTGCATATGTCAGGCAATCAACCACATAAAAATGCGGGATACCATAAGGGGATGCCCTAATTGCATACAAGAAAAAAAAGAGAATAGATATCTCTCAAGAGGGCAAAAAAAACCCCAAGGCACTGTCTGGAAAAAGCAAGCCAAATTTTATTAAACACAATAAGTAATAGACACCACACAATTAAATACTACAAAAAGGTATTGCAGGCGGGCCATGGTAAGTACCTAACACAGATCATAGAAATAAAAAAATGACATCGTTGTCATTAAAAACAGGGGAGCCACGGCTATGCATACCACATACACACACCATTCACCACTCATACTCCGATGATAAGATTCAAAGCAGCAAAGCAGCTGTTGGTGAAATTTGTGAGCCTTGAGGTTTTTTTTGCCCTCTTGAGAGATATCTATTCTCTTAGTTTTTTTCACTTTGATTCAGCTGACATGTGACCTGCCAGCCAAGCCTCACTTGAAGTCTGTTGACATGTGACCAGCCAACCAAGCCTCACTCTGGAAGGTATAAAATCCTAATGCACAAATAAAATTGCACCCAAAGTGTAGACCAAGCCTCATTCTGGTCAGTCAGCACATGATCAGCCTTCTTCAAATAGAATCAGGGCAAAATGCCCGTAGTGAGAACCAAGCCTCACTTTGGTTCAGCTGACATGTGATCTGCCAGCCAAGCCTCACTTTCGTTCTGCTGACATGTGACCTGCCAACCTCCAATTAGGTCCTATTCTGTCTAGTAAAAAAATGTCATCTTAAAGAATTAAGCAGAGCTAAATGGAAATAGCATATAGCAAATCAGTGTTGCATCAAATTAGTGAACTAAAATACAAAAATAGGAGATGGGTGTGATCTACACACCCATTGGCGAACAATACACACGCGATACACACAAACACTATCTTCGTCACCACAATGCCCATTCAGGCACACAATTTTTAATCATAGACAAATTTATTTCACACTAGAGGGGTGAGTCCAGTATTAGGGGTGTATCGTGTCTCAAAACTTTCTGGATATATGAATTGAAATCTTACTGGCCCCACGATATGAATGTAGATTGGGATATAAACGCGTTTATCAACAAATCCTAATGTATCCCTACTATTCATGCACTTTGAGTTCTATAATATTTTCGTGTGTGTATTGTTCGCCAATGGGTGTGTAGATCTCACCCATCTGCTATTTTGCGTATATATACTCGCGTACATATACTGCGGCACAATGGCACTGCTGCGCAAAACACCGTACGGGTATGGGGTTCCTTTAAGAGCCACCAGAGGGCTCACACGCACCTGCTGCATGGTGGGAGGACCCGATGCGTGTGGCCGACGAATGCCGCCGGCCACGTTCAATCGCATGCACAAGCGCTGGCACAGGGATTTGTGTGTGTAAACAATTTGTGTGTAAGCTGCAATACAATACATTCTTGGTTTTGGGTTTAATATTGCTTTAAAGACTACACGCTATAGGAGTTTTTGGAGACTGGGCACATACTTCAGGAGACAGTCATAGACCAGAGACATGTTACATGAGACTGCTAGAGATCGCTGCTCTCACAACTCCATTACAAAATCAGTGCTTTCATGTTTGTGTCCCCTGTAGCTGCCTTAAAAATTAAAAGTCTTCTAACCACCAGCTAGCTATACCAAAAGGGCTTTAATTAATTCCTTCCACTCTGCACCCTCCCTAGCATTTTATTTTTTTTGCACCAAACTTCAAGTGTTACTAAACCGAGGACCCTGCATTCACTATATCTGGTCTCCCACAGTACAAGAACATGAAAGTGCAATTATTTTAGTAAATATAAACTGCTAAATACCTTTTCTCATCAGCAGTATATAGCAGTCATGTGACTTCTATCAGTGCCTGGTTAACACTTGTAGGAGGAGTTTTATTCTACTCTTAGGCTCGGTTCACACAGGGGCATCACGACTCTGGCCGCGACTTTGCGAGGCGACCTGGACACGACCTGAGCGCGCATCACAGCGCGACTTGGGGCAACTTACAAGGCGACTTCAAGTTGCCTCCAGGACAGGTGACTTTCCAGTGGCCAATCAAACCACAATCAGCTCTGTGAGAGAGAGGGGGGAGGGAGGGGTTTGCCTGAGAAAACAATTTTCTCTTCCTGTATTGTTGCTTCAGTTAAGACACGATCCTACTTTGGAGGCGACTTCCATTGAAATCAATGGGTGCAAGTCACCTAGAATTCGGATCGAAGTAGTACAGGAACCTTTTCTGAAGTCGGAGCGACTTCAGTAGCATACGTTAAGACGGCTCTCATTAACTTGAATGCAATTTCTAATGTCAAGCGACTTGGGGCAACTTGAGGTCTGACAAGTTGGATCCCAAGTCGCGGTAGTGTGAACCGTGCCTCACTGTCCTATGAAGCTGCAGGACCCCTGACCCTCTGTCTGGACAGTGCTTATTGGCCCATGTGCTGGTCACATGCAACCTCCAAAGAAAAAAAAAACTCTCTAGCAATACACACCAAACTGAGCATGTGCAGAGTGCCCCCAAGGCTCTGTACTATCAGGAAATGGATTGGGGACTGTGGAAGAAGAGGAGTATCAGAGAAGACAGGATCAAACAGCCTTTTTACACAGTTCAGAGGATTAACCCCCTAGGTACCACAGTGAGTATACCAAGCATGCTTTACTGCATATACAGACTGATTTTACTGTTTAGTAACACTTTAAAGCTGAATTCCAGATATGCATTTTATTGCAAAAATACATTGGTCCAGCTTAGACTAGCTTAGAATGTAAGTTTGCATGTGCCATACCCTTGAGACCATTTAGGAAGCTGAAAATCACTGTAGTAGGTGCCGCTACCACAGTGCTTGCATGTCCTGCTGCAACCACAGCACTACCTGCCTGGAGTTTGCATGTTCTCGCTGTACTTGCATGGGTTTCCTCCGGGTACTCCAGTTTCCTCCCACATTCCAGAGACATGCTGGCAAGTTAATTTACTCCTGTCTGAATTGGCTCTAGTATGTGTATGTATGAATGTGAGTTAAGGACCTTAGATTGTAAGCTTCCTGAGAGCAGGGGCTAATGTGAATCTACAATATACTGTATATGTAAAGCGCTGTGTAAATTGATGACACTATATTATTATACCTGTAATAATATTGGTGAATACAGGGGATCACATTCATTATTCATAGAGAAAAATGCAAGGCGTTTTGTGAATAGAGCTTGTATCGAACAAGCGACCCTGGCAGGGCAGCCGTTCTATTCCGCATGGGATCCCGGAAGACAGCAACAATCACTGTAGTAGCGGTGCCTTCTTTCACAGGGATCTCACAGGTATGACAAATGCACTTCCAGGTTGGATCAAGGTAACTATGCTATAATATCTATACCTGGAATTTAACAGTAGTATGAAAATATTTTTTATTTCTGCTTTTTTTGTGTGAGCTTTGAAAATCACACACACAACAGGTAACAAAAGCCCTAATTAAAAGCTTAGTGATGTGACAAATGGAACAATTTACCAGAAAATTGTTTTAAAATTACTTCTCTTCAAATAGGTAATAAAGAATACTTTTTCTATGCATTACCTATTTTTACCTTTAAAATAAAGTCCCTTGCAAAAGTATTCACCCCCTTAGCATTTTTCGTGTTTTGTTGCCTCACAATCTGGAATTAACATGGATTGTTTGAGGATTTGCATCATTTAATTTACAAAACATGCCCGCAACGTTGAAGATGTTTTTTTTTTTTTGTTGTGAAGCAAACAACAAATAGGACAAAATAATAGAAAATGTCAATGTGCATAACTATTCACCCCCCTAAAGTCAATACTTTGTAGAGCCACCTTTTGCGGTTATCACAGCTCCAAATCGCTTTGGATAAGTCTCTATGAGCTTGCCACATCTTACCACTGAGATGTTTGCCCATTCCTCCTTGCAAAACTGCTCCAGCTCCTTCAAGTTGGATGGTTTGCGCTTGTGAACAGCAATCTTTAAGTCTGTACACAGATTTTCTATTGGATTGAGGTCTGGGCTTTGGTTAGGCCAGTCCAACACATTTACATGTTTCCCCTTAAACCACTCAAGTGTTGCTTTAGCAGTGTGTTTGGGGTCATTGTCTTGCTCAATGGTGAACCTCCGTCCTAGCCTCAAATCACACACAGAGTGGTACAGGTTTTGCTGAAGAATATTCCTGTATTTAGCACCATCCATCTTTCCCTCAACTTTGACCAGTTTCCCAGTCCTGACTGCTGAAAAACATCCCCACAGCATGATGCTGCCTCCACCATGTTTCACTGTGAGGATGGTGTTCTTTGGGTGATGTGAGGTGTTGGGTTTGCGCCAGACATAGCGTTTTCTTTGATGGCCAAAAAGTTAAATTTTAGTTTTATGAGATCAGAGCACCTTCCTCAATACATTTTGGGAGTGTCCCACATGCCTCGCAAACTCAAAACGTGCAATTTTGTTTTTTGCTGAAAGTAATGGCTTTCTTCTGGCCACTCTGCCATAAAGCTGAACTCTATGGAGCATACGGCTTATTGTCGTCCTATGTACAGATACTCCAGTCTCTGCTGTGGAATTCTGCAGCTCTTCCAGGGTTACCTTAGGTCTCTGTGCTGCCTCTCTGATTAATGCCCTCCTTGCCGTGAGTTTTGGTGTTGCGGCCGTCTCTTGGCAGGTTTGCTGTTGCAGTAGTAATAAATTAAAGCTAAATTCTGGAATAAACAAATATTTTCTAAATACAAAAGATATTATTCAGTCTTGAATCTTAAAGTTTGTTTTCCTTCAAGAGCTGTGCAGTAATCTAATATAAAACGTTACCTTCTGTATTCAGACCAGTAACTGCTGCTGCAGTGACTGGTCTTGTATTCACCTCTTTTCACTAATGTTCTGCAGACAGCCTGTGATGGATGGGCCTACTGGGACCCCGCCACTGCTGTGCTCAGTGCTCGGGCTTTAAGTAGCTCATTGATGAGGTCATGATACTTTTACAAGGTAATAACTGGGTCTGTATTTATATTTGGTACACAGTGGATTTATGTCTAGTGTTACTATTGAGGAATAAATGTGTTATTATTTATTTATTACAGGTACTGATATAGCACCATCCATTTTACGCAGCGCTTTACACATTCATACATACACATAGTAGGGCCATTATGATTTATTTGGATTTCGGCTTTCTGAGGCAGCAAGCAGTATACATTATCTTTGGTATAGTGTGTGAGGACAAGTTGGTTCTATAGAAAAATAAATCTGAAAAGAAAACTCTGATTATTTGTTAGACCATTATGCATTTATTTAAAGTGGAACTACACTGCATTTGAGCACCACAAACCAAAAATGCTATTTAATTCTTTTTAAATATTCAAAGCAAACTCCCCCATCCATCCATGTCTCTATGCTTTATTTTCCTGAGAAATCACTTTGAAAAACACCCCCTAGCATTTCTGGTCATGGCCATCTTGATTAAGGGCAGATGATGCATGTAGCATTTACTTCTTGGGATCCATCTGCTCTTAGTTAAGGCATGCAGGCAGGAGGGTGTTCTTAGCTGAGAAAACCCCTCCTGAAGACCCTTGAGATGTATGACATCATTTCCCTAGGCATGGGAACCAGGAAGTAACTGAAAAATGTAAAAAGAAAGTTTAAAATAAGTAAATATGATATAAATTCCTATCCACTTACTAATGCTAGCTGCATAAGGTTTAAAAAATAGATAATGTTGATTTAGAGTGAGTTTTCCTCTTAAGTAGTGATAGCGATACCTTG
Source organism: Aquarana catesbeiana (assembly GCF_042186555.1). Classification (NCBI taxonomy): domain Eukaryota; kingdom Metazoa; phylum Chordata; class Amphibia; order Anura; family Ranidae; genus Aquarana; species Aquarana catesbeiana. The sequence goes on from NC_133324.1 coordinate 273,920,374, forward strand.
TATTTAAAGTGTTAGGAGCTTCTCATTGTCAAGGTAACCCCTTGTTTATTCCCTTAGCAATCCATTAGCTGACTTGTGAAACTAGGTTAAAATGAAAACGTATACAAAGGTCTTTAATGACAAACTTAAACTTGCCTACAAGTGTTCCTGAAGCTGCTGAAACCTCAAATGAATGCATGTGTCCTATTCTGTTTTGATCAGCCTTGAATTCAAGGACTGAAACATCTTTTGGCCTGTTCTCTATCCTTATCTATTGTGCCTTTAGAAGTAGTAGCAGCTCTTTGTATTGTCTATCTTTATTCATGTACCATTACCATTAACACTAATAATAATGTTCATATTGTCAGACAGAGTGCTTGTACGTTAAAGGAGTATTAAACCATCAGTGTTTCTTATGCCGCGTACACACGAGCGGACTTTACGGCAGACTTTGCCCGGTGGACTTTTCGACAGACTTTACGATGGACTTTCTGAATGAACGGACTTGCCTACACACAATTAACCAAAGTCCGTCGAATTGGTACGTGATGACGTACGACCGGACTAAAATAAGGAAGTTCATAGCCAGTAGCCAATAGCTTCCCTAACGTGGCTTTTTGTCCGTCGAACTAGCATACAGACGAGCGGACTTTTCAACCGGACTCGAGTCCGTCGGATAGATTTGAAACATGTTTCAAATCTAAGTCCGTCCAACTTTTGAGAAAACAAAGTCTGCTGGAGCCCACACACGATCGAATTGTCCGGCGAAATCCCGTCCGCCGGGCAAAGTCTGCTGTAAAGTCCGCTCGTGTGTACGCGGCATTAGCTTAACACACTGAGCACACTAAAAATGAATATTCCCCAGTAAACTATATGGTAATGCTCTTTCCCCATTTAAAACATTGATTTCCACTGCCATTACTCTCCCTCTGACTACATAGGGAACTGAACAAGGGAGCATACGTATCTGGCCAGACCCCCCACTAACCTGCCCCCTTGTATAACTCTCATCTCCCCCTACGTTTTCTATATCCTTCTCTTTCTCCCTAATCTTCTGCATTCTTCTTTTTTTTTACAGTCACTGTGCTCCTAGTCTCATCACTCTTAAGCCCCATACACACCATCGGATTTTCCGACAGGAAATGATCGATGTCAGGCTGTTAGCGGAAAACCCGACCGTGTGTATGCTCCATCGGACAATTGCTGTCGGACTTCGCCAATCGTGTGTACACAAGTCCGTCCAAAGTACAAAAACGCATGCTCGGAAGCAAAGCAGTTGGTCTTGTAAACTAGTGTTTGTAATGGAGAATTAAAATTTGTGACGTGGCAAATTATGAAATATCGAAATGCAGCGAACAATTTTCTTCTTTAATGGGATAATAATGAAGCTGCTTTGCTGGTGATACTGATTAAGTTATGGCAAACAAATTTTCAAAGGCTTTTTTTTTTTCTAGTGATATCAAGAATAATATTATTATGCTTTTTTTAAATTTTATTTGGGCAAGTTACCACAACACCATTATCCCGTAGTTTTTAGGTTCAATAAGTTTTTATTATTTTTCAACATGAGTTTCAACAAATATATATATGAACAGGACCAGATGCCTATCAGAAGGCAATCTGGAGTAATAAATTCAAATTATACAAACAAAAAATATAAGGCATTTTGTATCGCTCATATAGGTAACCTGAGGGTAAATCATTGAGATTTCAAATATTGTACTAACATTCGTGTAAGTGCAACCTCCGTCGGCCTGGACGCCCCTGTGGGAACCTACTGCGCCCAAGGGCCGAGGAAGTTAATGAATGTGAGCAGAGCATACATGGTATGTCTGTACAAAGGTATCAACGTATTTTCAAGTCCCATGACTGTTAGAAATGTGCACATTTAGGGACCAGAATACACCCAATTTCCTGGTATGGTTACACGTAGCCAAACAGATACATGTTGGGGAGAAATAGAAATGATAGGAAGAGAAAAGAGAGGGGGTGAAGGTTGAAGGGAAGGGGGGTCATAGTAGGTAATAGGGGAAGGAGGGGGGGTAGAGAGACAGCGAGCCCCACTCTGATGAGGTGTTGCCAGTCTTAAACGGGAGAATCTAAGTTTGGCGTTAGTCTGTGTTTCAAGACGTAGTCACCGCTGAGATTCTGTGTTTCAGTTTATCCGAGGTAGAGTAATGCTTCCAAACACTCCAGATAAATGAAAATTTGCCTGCTTGTTTAGGGTGGCTTGCATCTCCTCCATAAGCATGATGTAATTTATCTCACTCACCCATTCTGTAAGGGATAGAGAGGAGGTAGTTCTCCAGTGTCTAGGGATAAGTTGTCTACCTGCACTGAGGAAGAATTTTAGGAGATTGTGCTTTTGAGATTTAGCAGTGCTAGGTAGTATGGAAAGAAGGGCAGTGAAAGGGGAGGGAGGGAGAGGCTTGTCATATATTTCCGTGTAGAATCTCAAAACTAGTCAAGGCTCTGTTGATCTGTTTGGAGTCATGAAGTTTTTTACAGTAGGAGGATAAATGTATAGGTGTCAGCCACGTTATATTGGAGGCTGTAGTAGCGTGGTTCGTCACGTATGTGCCTTGGCTGTCGTGGACAAATTGTTGTGCTGTGGGCCAGGAGGCACTGTCGTAGTTGTCTAAGATTTGGGTTGACCTGCCTTCTGGGAGGGCTGGGTTATCAAATAACGAGGTGAGAGGGCTCGGTTCGGTGGATAGCAAGTAGCTCTCCTTTCTACAGTACCAGATTGCTAGGGTATCCCTAGTAAGGGGAGACATTGTTGTGACAGATTTGTATGTCCGATCGTGTCCCCAGAGCAGTGCTCGGAGGTCGACTGACGACGAATCTTGTTCCACTAGAGTGGAGGCTTTGGCAAGAGGACGGGGGAACCACTCCAGTACTCGGGAGACCACTGCTGATGTGTGGTGCAATTGGTAAAGCTTGAAATAAATACAATAGTTTGGGGAGTACGTCCATTTGTAATGTGTGCATCCCGTAGTTTTTAAGATCAAAAATACAACTATGTTGGTGTCCCTTGTCAATTTTTCATTGTATTTTTTTAAATGTAACTGCCTACTCCCAAACTGTCATTTGAAGTAAAACACATAGCCAAGTATTATTCTACACAATTTTTTTATTGCGCATTAAAAAAAGAAAACAAATAAAATTAGACATGCTAGCTGCCAATAGAACTTAACCAAAAAGTACATTCTATGCATCCAAAAGTATAGAAAATATACCAAATCAAATCATTATTCAACCAAAAAAATAACGTCAAAGCAATAACTCCAAGGCCAATAATAAATAACACGTTGTCTCCTCTGATTCCGCAACATGTCTGGTTGACGACCAGCTGTTCAGAAATGAACTAAAAAGCACAAAATGAAAATCGTGAAAAGAAAAGCACAAATCAACACTCACCAAACTTCTACTGACACGAAATTAGCAGAAGGAGCCCAAAGAGTGGCGCTAAAGAGCTGAAAAACCACGTAGTACGTCACTATGTTTGTGATTGTTGGCCAACAATTGTGTTCCGTGTGTATGCAAGACAAGTTTGGGCCAACGCCCTTTGGACAAAAGTCCATGGTTTTGTTGGCGGAAAATCCGACCGTGTGTACAAGGCTTTAACACTTAAAGTGGTTCTAAAACCTTACATATACCCAGAGAAGCGACTGTTCTCAGGTGATACACAGAGATTAAACACAACCTCCTACATAAGTTGTACCTGTTTAGTGGCAGTCCTCATTTCTCTACATCCATTTAAAGTCCAGAAAAAAGGCGATGGAGAGCTCAAGTTACACTCTGAAATGCTCAGTGATGCATCAAACATAGAGGCACTCAAAGGACAGTTTACTCAGCAGAGTATGTTTCAGGGCTTCTAACCTAATTTTTTTTTTCATCAAATGGGGATAGTACACTTCCTATGCAGATGTATATATCCAACACACCCACGTGACCAGTTATTCAACCACAAAACCAGCTCTATATTCCGACCTTCTCATCATACTCTCCCTCAGGCAAGAGCTTTTTGCATTTTAAGAAGATTGCATACCTGTGTGGATAACCCATACACACTGTTCACTTTGCAAGGGAAGTTGCACCTTGCAGGGAAATTTTCCCCAGAGATTAGTGAATGTGGTGAAGCTCTGCTGACAACAAGCATCCAATCGTGTGCAAGCAAAAATAGTGTTTTTTTCTTATGTAAAGTGAGATTGCATCACAGTTACCAAGCTCTGGGGAAAACCAAGAGGTGAGTATAACAGCTTTTCTATTGAAGGGAACATCTTTTTTGGATTTTTCGTTACAGAACTGACAGTTGATTTAATACTTGCCAAGTCACTGACCCATACCAAATCATGGAAGTTGATGGAATGTCAGAATCTGTTATCTGCATGCTTGTTCAGGGTCAGGGATTCTGAGTACTGAAGAAAAAAATGGGAGAAAGACCACCAGGCAACTAGCATTTTCAGAAGAAAGCAATGAAAGCCTCCATATTCCTGACATGTTCTTTACAATCTACTCTAAAGTGGGCTCTAAAGTGGGCATTGTATGATATAAAATGCTTTGTACATAACATGCAATTTCAGCTGAATACAAAGTTGTTAGTGTTGTCATTTACTGCTTAGTACAGCTTTCTAGAGCTGACTGCATAGAGAGAGTTTACTTCCTGATACTTCTGTCTGTTAGAATATGAAATATTGAGAGACTTAACATTAATACAGCTTGGCTGGAAGGATGGTGATTGCAAACATCATGTAATGCATGATTAGTATTTTAGAGCTGGCCATACACTAATAGCATTTTGTTTTTTTATTTTAACCACTTTTCCCCCAGGTCAATTTCTGACATTTCTCTGACAATTCTCTCTATTTTTTTAATAGGGCAGGGGCCCTAGAGAACAAATTGTTTTATGCCAACATGATATTTGCGTAACAGTTTTTCACGAACATTTTTTTTGGAAAAAATGCACTAATGAGTTGTAGTGAACACAATATAATACCTAATTTTTGATAAAATATAAAAGATGGTGTTACGTCAAGTAAATAGATACCAAACGTGTCACACTTTAAATTGCGCTACCCCGGGGAATGGTGACAAACTGAGGTACATTAAATTACCCATAGGCGATGATTTAAAAGCTTTTACAGGTTACTAGTTTGGAGTCACACATGCAGTCTAGTGCTAGAATTATTGCTCTCGCTCTGATGTTCGCGACGATACCTCCATTTTTTTTTTACTAGTAATAGCGTTGATCAGCGATATTTAGTGGGACTGCGACATTGCGGCAGAGAGATCAGACACTTTTAACACTTTTTTGGGACCAATGACATTTATACAGCGATCAGTGCTATAAAAATACACTGATTACTGTATAAATGACACTGGCAGGGAAGGGGTTAACACTAGTGGTGATGAAGGGGTTAAATGTGTTCCATGGGAGGTGTTTCTAACTGTGGGGGGGGGACTGACTGGGAGTACAGAGAGATCGCTGTTCCTAATCACTAGAAACAGACGATCATTCTGTACTTCCCTGTCATAACGGGGATCTGTTTGTTTACGTTGACAGATTCCTGTTCTAGCTCTCTGTGGAGCAATCGTGGGTGGCCGGCAGACATCGTGCCACAGGCCACACACATCAGCTCCCCCGCCGCTCAGCGGGCGTGTGTACAGCTACAGCGATTTGCGGGAAAGAGCCAACCTGCCGCAGTATAATGATGGCGGCTGGTCGGCAAGTAGTTTAATACAAAAATTTTATACTGTAACTTTTTTTTTTGGATTAACATTATTGCTATTACAAGCAATGAACAACATCCCATGTGATATAGAATGGGCCATGACAAGTCTTCTTTTTGGAGAGATCTGGGGGTCTATTAGACCCCAGATTTTTCCTTTGGCCTCCAAAACATCTGATCAAACCGAGAGTGGTTTGAGCATATGATTTACAAGCCGGTAATCAGAAACCCAAAGTGCCAAAATCTACTACTTCTAGTTTCTGATGTCAGAGAAGGGGAAAGGAACATACTAAAAAGAGAATTGCCAGCTGAAAAAAAAACATATCATGAGGTGGTTAACCCCTTCCCGCCGACCGTACGCAGATATGCGTACTCGGCTTTCCGGGGTTATACCGGGATGATGCCCACAGCTGCAGGCATCATCCCGGTACCGCTGTTTACAGCGGGCGATCGGCCACCCGTGTATAACAACCGATGCGGCTAAAAGCCGCTCGGTTATACCGGAGGAGCGGGAGGGGACATCCCCCGCCTCCCGCCGCCTCCCGCCGCTGTTACCGGGCCTCCCGTGTGATCGGGAGGCCCAGTGTCCAATTGGGTACCTTCGGCGGCTGGGGGCGGGCTGGAACGAAGCTGTGGGCGGCTTCGTTCCAGCCTTCTCGTTGTAAACGCGGAAGCGACGTCATGACGTCACTTCCCGTTTACTCGGCTGCCAATGGCGCCGAATTTAAAAAAGTACACAGTATTCAGAATTGCCGTTTTCGGCGATCTGAATACTTTGAAGTGTAAAGGAGGGATGTAGGGTATTTTAGACCCCCGATCCCTCCATAAAGAGTACCTGTCACCACCTATTACTGTCACAAGGGATGTTTACATTCCTTGTGACAGCAATAAAAGTAAAAAAAAAAAAAATTTTTTTTAAACACAATTTATAAATTAAAAAAAAAAAAAAAAAAAAAAAAAAAAAAAATTTAAGTGCCCCTGTCCCCACGAGCTCGCACAGTGAAGAAAAAGCATACGGAAGTCACGCCCGCATATGTAAATGGTGTTCAAACCACACATGTGAGGTATCGCCACAATCGTCAGAGCGAGAGCAATAATTCTAGCCCTAGACCTCCTCTGTTACTCAAACCTGGTAACCGTAAAAATTTTTTAAAGCGTCGCCTATGGAAATTCATAGGTACCGTAGTTTGTCGCCATTCCGCGAGTGCGTGCAATTATAATGGGTGACATGTTTGGTATCTATTTACTCGGCGTAACATCATCTTTCACATTATACAAAAAAATTGGGGTAACTTTACTGTTTGGATTTTTTAAAATTCATGAAAGTGTCCCTTTTCCAAAAATTTGCGTTTAAAACACCGCTGCACAAATACCGTGTGATAAAAAATATTGCAACAATCGCCATTTTATTCTCTAGATTCTCTGCTAAAAAAATATATATAATGTTTGGGAACTGTAATTTTCTAGCAAAAAATACGGATTTTAACTTGTAAACACCAAATTTCAAAAATAGGCTTAGTCATGAAAGGGTTAAAAGCGTTCATTTGGTTTTCTAATGGTCAGTGGGTTTGACATAATAATTCCAAGGAGCAGGATGGACATAGTTTCACAAACAAATTATTTTTTTAAAAGTGAATGTGGTTTTCATTTGGTAAAGTCCATACGTTTCAAAATTAAATGTTAAAAGCAAACGAAATTTTGAAGTACTTTTGGAACGACATTCATCAAGTCATCAAATGTACTGAGAATTTTTGGACAAATGTTTTGTATGAATGTTTGTTTCACAAATCTGCTAGCTTTTGGACAGCCTAGGAAAGCTGTCAACATGGAGCTTTGTTGAGGTGCAGCTCCCCGTATTTCGACAACAAAAGTAATGTTTTTACATTTTGAAGCTAATTTACATGGTCTCCCTCATGAAGCCAACAGTCAATGTTAATATACTAGAGCTAGAGACCGAATATATCCCCACTAGGGGACACTAAAATGTATATATATTTCTCCGTGAAAAGTATACCGCAAAATTTCAGAAGGAGAAATCATTTGTTTTAACTGGCAAAGAATGCTGGATTGGTGTTTCAAAACTGTGGAATGCAGACAAAACATTCTAAAGGACTGCATTCTTACCCTTACATTGTTCATTTATTCATAGCACACATACCTAGAAGAATGGCTTTAAAGTAGAGTTCCGCTTAAAAAAATAAAAGTCAGCAGCTACAAATACTGCATCTGCTGACTTTTAATAATCGGACACTTACCAGTCCCAGTGTCCAGCGATGCAGGGGAACGAAACCCCGCTCATCTTCACAGCCGGGCACACACTGCGCATGCGCGAGCCGCGTGGCACGCTGTGACTGGCCGGGCAATCATCTGGGACCTGTGACGTGTCCCAGATGATTGTCGAGAGGGGAGAGGTAAACTGACTTCTGGCTCAGCAGAGCCCTGGGAGGAAGTGGGAGCTGGAACCCTCTTTTTAGGGGTTCCCCCCCCCCCCCCAAACAAATGACATGCCAAATGTGGCATGTCAGGCGGTCACCGTCCCTTAAAGCGGAAGTTCTATTTTTGGGTGGAACTCCGCTTTAAGTATCCTGTCCTAATATAGTACTGCTCTTAGTACCATCCTAGAGTTATATTAGGACAAGCATTTGCCTTCTTCCAAAGCTGTTTTTTTTCCAGCAAGCATTTTATTGAAAGAATACAATCAAAAAGAATGTATCAAAAGTGTTTAGAGCGCAACAAATAGTTTGTAGCTTAATATTCAGAAATTGTATAAGATATTTTGAGAAACAAATGATTGAATGTAATTATCACATTCATATAAAGACAATCATTTTTCACAGTATTAGGCTCCATGCACACTGGCTTAAAAAAACGTTGCTTCTATAGGAGTTTTGTGTTCTGCCTGTAGAAGAAGCTCAATGCTATCCTGTGTCCATGGACATTAGGACGTTTAGAGGCATATTTTGAGCTCAATGTTTAGAGGCAGGGAAGAAAAACCCTTCTGGTTCTCATTTCTGCTTGGCGCTTTCTGGCAGAAAAAAAACGCTAAACTCTCTTAACCCTTTCATGACTAAGCCTATTTTTGACATTTGGTGTTTACAAGTTAAAATCCGTATTTTTTGCTAGAAAATTACTTAGAGCCCCCATTATAGAGCCCCCATTATATATATATTTTTAGCAGAGAATCTAGAAAATAAAATGGTGATTGTTGCAAAATTTTTTATCACACGGTATTTGTGCAGCGGTGTTTTAAACGCAACTTTTTGGGAAAAGGGACACTTTCATGAATTTAAAAAAAAACAAACAGTAAAGTTACCCCAATTTTTTTGTATAATGTGAAAGATGATATTACGCCGAGTAAATAGATACCAAACATGTCGCGCTTTATAATTGCACGCACTCGTGGAATGGCGACAAATTACGGTACCTAAAAATCTCCATCGGCGACGCTTTAAATTTTTTTACGGTTACCAGGTTAGAGCTACAGAGGAGGTCTAGTGCTAGAATTATTGCTCTCGCTCTGACGATCACGACGATACCTCACATGTGTGATTTGAACACCGTTTACATATGCGGGCTGCGCGAGCCTCGCGGGGATGGGGGCGCTTTAAAAAAAAAATTTTCTCTTATTTATTTTTATATTTAGAAATTGTATTTTATGTGCTGTCACAAGGAATATAAACATCCCTTGTGACAGTAATAGGTGGTGACAGGTACTCTTTATGGAGGGATCGGGGGTCTAAAAGACCCCCGATCCCTCTTTTGCACTTCACAGTATTCAGATCGCCGTTTTCGGCGATTCTGAATACTGAATATTTTTTTTAAACCGGCGCCATTGGCAGCCGAGTAAACGGGAAGTGATGTCATGATGTCACTTCCGCGTTTACAATTAGAAGGCTGGAATGAAGCCGCTCACGGCTTCGTTCCAGACTGTCAGCAGCCACCGGAGGCGGCGGATTGGTGACTCACCGGGAGGCCCGGTAAGAGCGGCGGGAGGCGGTGGAAGGGGCGATGTCCCCTCCCGCTCCTCCGGTATAACAGCCGAATGGCTTTTAGCCGCATCGGTTGTTATACTTGGATAGCCGATCGCTGGCTCTAAAAAACGGTACAGGGAAGATGCCTGCAGCTGCGGGCATCATCCCGGTATAACCCCCGAAAGCCGAGTACGCACATCTGTGTATGCTCGGCGGGAAGGGGTTAACTCGTCTAAACTTTGTATATAAAACGGTGTATATGACATTGCCATTTTTTTAAGCCCAGTATGCATGGAGCCTTAGACCACTCTATACCAGGGTGTTTTTCAGGCACTTTAGCGCTGGAAATAGCCTCTGCTAAGCACTAAAAAACCACCTCCCATTTATTCTAGTGCCCTTGCGGGACGTTATGAAAAGTCCTGCAAGCAGCATCTTTGGGGCAAGTTAAGAGCACTGTAAACAGCGCTCCCAAAACGCCCTGCGCATTAGAATGAATAGGCAGCGATTTGAAAGCGCCACAGAACGGAAGTTTTTAACCTGTTTTTTGGGGTTAAAAGCGCCCCGCTAGCAGCCGAAAAGCAGTGCTAAAGCGCCGCTAAAATGAGCACTAACGGTGGGCGCTCTCAGTGTGAAAGGAGTCTTATAGTTACAAAGAACAGTTAGCACAAGAGTAGTAAGTTTTAATTATGAAAGAAGATGAGAAAAATCCTGTATGCAAACTGTAAGTCCCGTATATTACAAAAAAATATAGCAATGGTATCAGTGACAAGGCTACTTTCTGACATAAATACAGCATGAAATTCATTTTATTTAAGACAGCAAGGAAAGGAAATTAAGTTTGTAGCTAATGTTTGGCAGTTACTATTCTGGGTATGATTAGGAATTTTTAATTCACTTTCCAGACACAATGAGGACAGGGCTCATCATAATAAAAGGAATATTTGTGATCCATTGAAAAAGAATACTTGAAAAGAAAGAGATTGAGCAGTTTGGAGATTAGCCAGGGGACAAATGTAACCAAAGGAGCCCTGCCCTGTAAATCTCAAAAACAATTATCCAAATTGGTTGACATGAACCATCTATGAAGGGGCTTGTAGGTATTTTTCAGAGAGAACTCACAGTCTTCAGTATATCAGACAAAGGGGTTGATTTACTAAAACTAGAGAGTGCAAAATCTGGGGCAGCTCTGCATAGAAACCAATCGGCTTCCAGATTTTATTGTCAAAGCTTATTTGAGCACACTAAATTTAGAAGCTGATTGGCTACCGTGCAGAATTGCACCAGATTTTGCACTCTCCGGTTTTAGTAAATCAACCCCAAAATGTTGTTTTAGGACACTTTCACATTTCCGCAGTGCAGTGTACACACGGTTTTCATGCCGGTTACTCACACTTTCCCATAGACTTCTATTAGATTGGGCATTTCTGGTGCGTTTTCATAAAGGGGTTGTAAACCCTTGTGTTTTTTCACCTTACTGCATCCTATGCATTAATGTGAAAAAACTTCTGACAGTGACCTGCTCCCTAGCCAACCCCCCCCCCCCCCCCCCGTTTTATTCACCTTCGTTCCCTCAGCGGAGGCGCGCTCTTCCTCTCTGCCCCTTGGCTCTTGATTGGATAGATTGATAGCATCACAGCCATTGGGTCCCGCTGCTGTCAATCAAATCCAATGACGCAGGGGGGGGGCAAGCCTGCGTCCTACATTCTGCGTCTATGGGCACAAATGCTGGACTCAGGAGCACGCCCGCAAGGTAACCCCCCGGGAGAGCGCTTCTCTTAGGTGGTTATCTGATGTGGACTGCACTGGAACACACCGCACTGGTGTGAACTAGGGCCATTGGAATACATTTTAAAAACACTCCATGTGGTTTGATACAGATTAAAAACGCAGAGGACTGCATCTCGTGTGCCTCTAAAACCATGGGTACACTGCGTGTCTGAAAGTGCTCTTAGTGTGGAAAAAACCCATTTACTCCTTTTCTGAACAATGATGTTGATGAGAAATATCACTAAATTCTATATTATATTAGTAGAATGAATTTTTATTTTTATTTTAAGAGAGCTGTATTCTTTCCATTCTTCAACAATCTATGTATCTACTTATCAGTTTACTGGTGTAAATAGGCTGTTCACTTTGCAAAGGAAATGTTCCCTTTATGCAGTAAATGTGGTGGAAATTAATTTTGTAAAGAATACCAAATCATGTGCAAGAAAAAAAAAGAACATTTTTTGCCTGCACATGATTGGATGATGGAAGTCAGCAGAGTTTCAGCTCATTCACCAAGCTAAGAGAAAGATTCCACTGCAAAGTGCAAATTCACCAAATAGACTATTTGCCTTTAGTTATCAATCACAAAGTGTGGAGTTTTGTTATATAAAAATATATCTGCAAAACATTACCTTTGACTTGATAGCTCTTTGGTCTGCATGATCTCCAAGAATCTCTGGGACTTTCCACAAATCAGTATTTTTTTTTTGGGAGGGGGGTGATGTGCACATAAGCAACTCCTTTCAACTAATTATGTGACTTCTGAAGGCAACTGGGTCCCACCATAGTGTATTTCACAGCTAATGGGTAAATATCTATTATGTATACAATAAATACTTTTAGTTTTATATTTTTAAGTAATCTAGAACACTATGTAGATTTTTCTGAAAGTCAACAACATGTGCAAAAGTTAGTAGGTTAATACATGTATCCTGCACTGTATCCTGAGATTAGTTATACTAAAAATGAGAAATAAGCTTGTATCTGATGCTTAATAGATATGCATTTTAGTATATACATACATTATGTGCTTGTTATTTCTCGCCTTGACTATTGCAACCCCCTCCACATAGGGTTACTTCTACACAGGCTATCCCTCCTTCAGTCTTGTATGAATGCTGCTGCCAGACTCATCCACCTTATCCCAGTGTCCTCTACCCCTCTCTGCCTTTCCCCCCACTGGCTTTGAATGCCCAACAAATAAAATTCAAAATACTAACATCATACATAGTCTATCTCCCTTGACTCCTCCTCCCATGCCTGTCTCCAGGACTTCTCTAGAGCCTCTCCCATCCTCTGAAACTCTGTTCTCCAATCTGTCCAATCATCTCCTACTCTTTCCACTGTTAGGCAATCTTATATCCCACCTTCTTCTAACAACTGAATCTTTAATTTGCCCCATCAGCTCCCATCATGTATTAAGTGCTGCCCAAACTGTTGGTGCTATATAAATCTAGTATGATAATAATAATATGTGCTGATAATGTAAAGGCCCATGCAATTGGATAGAAATGGATTGGATTGTAAAGGTTCGTCCTTATATTACATAGTTTTGGAAAATTTTAATGAGATTGTACAGGGCTTGTACAATTAGATTGTGGTGTGTATGGCCACCCTTACACATCCTCAGTAATGTTTTCCTGCCTTGATAAATAAGCTTTATGGTGCTAATAATGTAATGTTTTTCAAAGATTTACTGACTCACGGAGCTCTTGTTTTTTTAAAAGCTTGCATGTAAGTCCGCTCAGTATGTTTCACTACAAGCCCGGCGAACACAGCGATCTGCATTTGACCTTTCCTTAAAACAACAGACTTTATTTAGGTTTGGTATTCCGTACACAGCAAATGACACCGGTTCTATTGGAAGTAATTAGCAACACCTACAATTATAAATGTCAGAGCTGTCGCAGTCAGCTTCCAGCCATCGGTATACACAATGACAACAGAAGAGCTTGCTTTACTAGAAAGCCTTATGTCAAGGTTTTAATTGGCACCTGTAGCAGAGTGATAGTTTACAATTTTAGCTGACAATATGCGGGTGTCAGAAAAATGTTGTACATGTCTGCATTTATGTCTCTTTTGCATTCAGAGAGAAATTTATAACCTATTAAATATAATTTTACATGAACAGGTCTGGCTGATAAATATAAAATGATTTTAAATGATGACAAACTACACTTCATTATTTTTTTATTCTCCCAAATTCTTTAGAAGATTATGGACAGAAGGCATTTGGTGGCCTGGTGCACTGCAACCGTGCTTGAGGTTGGGTTCACACTGAGGAACGGAGCGGCTCACAGCAGGGATCCAGTGCGTCTTCACCATTTCAGGTCCGTCTTCAGCCCAAATTTTTGGCTGAATTAAGACCAGAAAACGCACAGGACTCCTGTGCAATTCGCACCAGAACCACTACAGAGATGTGTGAACCGGCTCCATAGAGAGCCGGGCACAATCTCCTGAAATACGAATTGGATGCGGAGAAAACCGCATCTAATTCGCACTGGTGTGAACCTAGCCTCAATGAAAAACTACAAGCCCTGGAAATGAGGGGATTTTCTTACTGGTTGTAAAGTGTGTGTGTACCCATTCTTTTTGTTTGGATAGAAAGGGAAAGGATTAGAAACTCTGTAAAGTTTTTATTACTATCTGTACCCCGATTGGGGAGATTCACTCTCCCTATTTGTGCTGGTAGTTATTGTCATTGAAAAGAAGAAAGAAATGGCTGCACTTCCAGAACTTCCAATTGCCTTTTATTTTGTTTCACAAAGATAACATCAAAGACACCAAACTGTGGTCACGTAGACATGTTTCACACATACATCTTGTGTTTAATCATTACAATGACTGAGACAACTGATAGATCTTTAGGGCTCTTTCACACAGGGCGGATCAGTGATGATCCGCCCCGTGAACACCCGCTTGCTCCGCCGATCCCCGCTGAGCAGGAAGATGACAGGTCTGTCTCTGCACACTGTGCAGCGACGGACCTGTCAGAGCTCCGCTCCCCCCCGATGGGGGATCGGATGATGACGGACCGTAGAGTCCGTCGTCACCCGATCTGATCCGAAAACGGATGGAAAAGTAGGGTTTTCCTCCGTTACACTTTTTCGGATCGGAGCGGGTCGGATGTCAGCGGACGTTCATCCGCTGACATCCGCTATTCCATAGGGATACATGTATGTCCGTTTTTCATCCGAAAACGGAAGGATGAAAAACGGACATACGGATTGTGAAAGAGCCCTAAATAGACCGCCCCAATAGCTACAGGTGTTCTGGGGGCAGTGGTAATCAGTGATGAGAACACAGCTCGATCAATCACCAAACCTCAGCCCCAAAGAGCATGCGGCTAGAAACTTGACTAAAAGCTCAAACTGAAGGTCCATGTTCCCATGCATACCAAAAGGTCCTGCATACACATCGGAACATGGACCAACAGTCACATGTAAACATTTATAAACAATACCATAAACCAATAAAAACATTTGAATATTATTATTAATTATTAATAAGTTATTGTCATTGAGACAGAAAGTGATGAGAAATCCAGTTTTTTCAGTCTAGACCAACGTTTCTCAACCGTGGTGCTGCTGCAAAATGACTTAAAAAATTCCCCAATTTAGGCAGGCATCTATTTAAACATTCTTCTTGCCACTTGGTTAAGCCTTTCTTTTAATACAGTGGTGCCTTTCCGCTGTCCCAAGGTTGCCATCTCACTGCCAGAGCCACTTGGGACCTGTGCAGGCCTCCCGACCGTGTCCTGCCAACACCGATGATGTCATCGGTTGCTAAGGACCGGTCTGGCTCACGCACAGCTTTCTGAAAAGAGCCCTAGCAGTTCATGAGATATGTGCCTTGGCGCGCTTTTGTCATAGAAGCTGGGGAGGCGCATGCAGGTGTGTGAGGAGAGGTGTGAAAACATGGCAGGATGGCATGTTCAGCGGTACAGCAATTCTTGTGATTGTAGTAATTCCTACCAATCACCATGCCTGCAATTAAACCTTATCAGTCTGAAGAGGCAATATATCACTTTTTCACTGCCTGTTTTCACCCCTTAAATGCAGCATCACTATGCCACAACTGCATGCAATATACATAGCTGCAGGTCACTTGCAGCGCAACCCCATTCACCTGGGGATATACTTCCAGCCACGGCATGTGTACACCCCTAGTTGCTCGATAGCTAAAGGGGGAGCAGTTGGGGTGGTAAAAGCAGCTCAACTGCGTGGTTTTACCACCCCCAATTTCAAATGTGAAAGAGGGTTTGGTTCACATCTGTGCTGCTGCATGCTGCATGTAGCTGTAGGGTAGCCCATTCCTTTCAGTGGGTTGCCCTACCCGCAGAAACGCAGGGAAAGAAATCCATGACCTTTTTTTTTTTTAAATCGCACATTGTGTTTGCCAATGTATGGGGTACTGTTAAGAATTGATGGCACCACTGCACATCTGCTAAAAAGCCGCACATTTGTATGCTTGTCAGGAACAAGCGGGTTCTGCGACACACAGTAATGCAAACCAAGCCTTAGACTGGAGTGCCTCAAGACTGAAAATGATTTTCAAGGGCACCTTGACTGGAAAAAGGTTGAGAAACACTGGTTTAGACTATAACAAAAGTTGATCGTGAACTTTCCAAAGGCGGTAACTGTTCCTAGGGCAACCGTTAAAGGAAGAAATTCCCCTTAGAGCCCTTTCACACTGGGGTGGGCGGCGGCGGCGGCGGTAAAGTGCCGCTATTGTAAGCGGCGCTTTACCGTCGGTATGCGGGCGCTAGCGGGGCGGTTTTACCCCCCGCTAGCGGCCGAGAAATGGTTAAAAACCACCGCAAAGCGCCTCTGCTGAGGCGCTTTGCCGGCGGTATAGACGCGCCGTCCCATTGATTTCAATGGGCAGGAGCGGTGAAGGAGCGGTATACATTCCGCTCCTTCACCGCTCCGAAGATGCTGCTAGCAGGACTTTTTTTACCGTCCTGCCAGCGCATCGCTCCAGTGTGAAAGCCCTCTGGGCTTTCATACTGGAATGAAAGCAGCGGCACTTTCGGGTCGGTTTGCAGGCGCTATTAGCGCAATAGCGCCTGCAAACCGCCCCAGTGTGAAAGGACCCTTAATTTAGGGAGGTTTTCTCTCAAATCCTGTTGTGTCTTAGAAATTAGGACAAATCCTCCCTGTGTTTCTCAGAAAGCAAAAAATTAACCTGACAAGGGTTTTAACCCTTCCCCACTCTATCCAATACTGGCCATAGATACGCTTTGAGGCTTAAATGTCAATTTTGACTGGGCTGGGCCTTTAAAGGGACAGTGAGTATGAGACTTCCTAGAAAATGATTGTAGTCCCCCAAAATAGGTCAAAATATAAAGTCCCTGACTTTAGGATAAAATAGTCTTTTTCAATGGGAAACACTAATGTAGCCAATAACTGGCTGCGGAGGTGTCTCTTTTTAATAGTAATTAACTTTAATAGCTTGGAAAATAGAATTTTGGGAAGAATAAAAGAGAGATATCTATAGACTGAGACTGTGATTGCCCGAGCGTCACAGGTATATAGCGATGCCATACCTTAGAGTTATGTGATCACTATGCTTTTTTTCTAATTTACTGAATAGCAAGAACTCATTAACACTGGAAAAAAAAGTGCATTTTGCTTCAGTTTCTAGTACAGGCCAAGTACATGCATACATTTGGATTTAAATGGGGATCCATTTCTGTCAGTGAGTGCATTGCTACATTTTGGATGCATTGTACAACATTTTTTCATTGATTTCAATTCAGATGCAAAAAGTGACTGAAATCCATAGCCACACATGTCCACCATTCAGAGTACAAAGTCAAGCTTAGAAAGTGTTATTTTGCCCAAAGAGTAGTTGATGCTTTGAACTGACTTCTGGCAGAGGTAGTAAGTAATTTAACAATAAACATAGCTCTATACTCAGAAACAAAAAAACCTCTTGCTTCGGCTTCAACAAGGCTTCAACATGGCTTTGGACAGGCTTTGTTAAAGATCTCTGAATGCTAGTCAAAGCTCCTGTCACTAAATAAAATGGTTAGCTTAAAGTCCTGTTTACACTTGCTTTTGCTTTGTTTTGCTTTGGCTTTGCTTCAAAAATTATACCCCTTGTAACTTCAGTGGTGCTTCAAAGCGTCTTCAAAGCCTCCATAGAAGTCTATGGCAAAGCTCGCTTGAAGCCCCACCGAAGGCCCATCGAAGCTCCACCGAGGCCTCATCAAAGCCCCAGTGAAGCCTCATTGAAGCCCCACCAAAGCCTCCTCGAAGCAGCAAGCAAAAGCAGGTGTAAACAGGACTGTAAGCTAACCATTTTATTTAGTGACAGGAGCTTTGACTGGCGCCCAGACAGCTTTAACAAAGCATATCTGAAGCCTTGTTTTCAAGTGTAAATTAGCCCTTAGGCTTGATGGACTACTTAGTCTTTTTCTGCTATCGCTCTTCTATGTTTCTATATCAATGTCATCAGTGTAATAATACTTGCTTTGTGGATGAGCCCTAAAAGGTTTGTGTATAGTTGTCCATACTGCAGTGAAAATTCAGGTACTGTTACAATGCTTACAGACAAACCCAAGCCTGATATCTGAGTAGAGGGCAGAATCACTGGCTTCTAGAGACTACAGTTCCCCTTGCTCCTTCAACCTTTCAATGTAATGCAATTCTTGTGTAGTGCATGGGCCTAATAAGGAGACTCTCCACTTTAAGCTTACATTTATTTTCTGCCCTTCTGGGCTATTTAAATATAAATATAAATATATATATATATATATATATATATATATATATATATATATATATATTTGCCATATTGCCAGTGTTTATTTATGCTGTGTCATCAAAAAAATCTAATTAAGGACACACATTTACTGTAATAGGTGGTGCCTGTGGAAGATGCAAATAGAACTCATCACTTTTACTTAGTAAGAATTGATCAGTGAGAGTGCTGGGAATAATTTCCAAAAAGGAATAAAGATCAAAGACAAATAAAACACAAATAACCTACATAAAAATGCATTAGAATAAAAAAGTTCTTTATAGAGATCAAGTACTGCATGAGTCTCTATTCTCTGAATCAGTCCAGTGGTCATTGGGAACTGTTATTTTACAGTGGCTGATAAAATGAATATTGTCATTTCCTAGGTCCATTATTTTTTCTTTATGGACATAACACCATAACAATACCTAATTGACCACAATGATAGAATGGTGTATATTTTGGTAGCAAACATCTGCGTTACCATACCTGCTTATCACATATGCATAGTCTACATTTAGGGGGTTAATTACTAAAACTAGAGTGTGGAAAATCTGGTGCAACTCTGCATAGAAACCAATCAGCTTTCTAGGTTTTATTGCCAAAGCTTAAACAAGCTGAAGTTAGAAGCTGATTGGCTATCGTGTACAGCTGCACCAGATTCTGAGTGCACCAGTTGTAGTAAATCTACCCCTTATGGCCCATACAGACAGTCCGAAAATCGGACGAAATATACCACTTTTGAAGCGATCGTACGATAATCTGAGCTTTCGTACAGAGCTTTTGAGAGCCGATCTCGACAGTTCATCAGATATTATCTGATCGGACATGCACAAAATTTTTGCTCGTATGATACCAGATCGTACGATTATCGTTTAATCAGTACAGTTGTCATCCAAAAATACATTACAAATACACTACAACACATTACATCACTTCCGATTTTTTATACTGTCGTACAAGAATTTTCATAACTTTATTTACCTCTCCATTTTCGATATGAGACTAGTATGCAAAAAAAAAAAAAGAAAAACGGACGATCTGTCGTTCGATTTTCAGATCGTGTGTAGGGGCCATTAGTGTCTCGATTCTGCTCCTAACTTAATGAAGGTCTGTGAGCAACTCAAATTAAAGTTCAAAAACTGCAAGAATGATTGATATCTTGCCAGTCTGGAATTAAACAGTTATTCAATGAGGAGGTTGAGTTCTTGGTTGTGTTGGTTGTTCTGACTGCCCTCTAGTGGTCAAAATCTAAGAAATCTAAAACTATGACACAAAGACCTTGTAAAAATATGAAAATCATGTCAAATTATCTACAGATAACTTGCATAGTATCCATTACTACATATGTATGATAGTGTTATATAGAGAAGTTGAATTTTTTTTTTTTGATAAGTTCCCTTTAAGATTGTTAGACACAATGAATGTCATTAAGCAATTTTCATGTCTTCGTATATTACCATTTTTGTTTAAATACTACATGCACACATTTGTAATACACAATTTGGCTTGCTTTTTATTACTGGAGAAGTTCATCAAATTAAGAGAAGGGCCTTTTTCTGTGCATTTCAAACTGCCGGGACATTTATTTTTGCATTTAACTATCACTAATTACCGTGAAAGGTGATTTGAAGTTGGGAAGATTGACTTTGTACAATCACACAGCATCTGCCAAATTAACTTATACCACCCAGAGGAATTAAAATAAATATATAAAAGCAGATTAGCTGTTTATAGCTACACATTTTAATCTTTCACATTTCCAGCCAAGAAGTTTACCACTCAGGATAATTATAGGAATGTATTTTTTCTACTGTCAAATGTGTTTTGATTAAACACATTCTGTATATATTCCTAATTATCTTAAAACCAATGATGAATATCCTCTTGGATCCAAACTGCAATGGTGTAAAGCAAACCATAGATCTTAGAGTTATCCTTCTCTAAATCATGTATTCCTAATACATATTAATAAAATGAAGCCTACAAAAGCACCATAAATGCACAGAAGTCTAATATACTTTCAGACTTCTTGTAAGGTACTGGCATGCATCTTCAAACGAGCTTTTATGATTACAATCAGCCAAAGACAAGGTTATCAGAAAAGGCTATTTTATATGGCCATATACAGTACATCATTATCCTTGACTTTTACTTTTTTAACCCGGAGAACTGATGTGTAGGGGCAAATCCTTGTATTGAATATTTATTAATAGTTATTGTGTAGATAATTGTGTGACTGATGAAGAGGGCACACCGGAGGATTGCACAAGGTTGACTTTTAGACTAAAATCTGCGACTTCCTCATCGATCTGATAAAAATAAAGCTGACATCAGATAGCACAGAGGTCAATGGAGAAGAGACCTGTTTTGTCAAATATGACTTTCCCTATTTCAAGCAAAAAACCAACTCCTATTAGCATTTTATTTGACAGGTATAGACTGCTTCTGAGTTGGCACCGACATCTAAATTGAAGCTTTTAGCAACTTTACCGTCTGCAGGAAAAAATCCTGATATGTCATTATACACAGCAGCAGTGTAACTTTTCAAAAAAACCTTTACCATTTATGAAATGGTATGTATGAAATCATACTGTATGTTTGCAGTGTCTATAGCATCAATACAAAAATAAACAGTGGATATATAAAAAAATACATCCACTGGAGAAATACAAAATCATAAATGTCCAAACAATGTGATATGAAAAAGTACAAATGGTGATCAAGCTAAATAAATACATATATTCACAAGCAATTCAAAAAAAGTCTCTATATTATAACTCATCCGAGTTCAAGAAGTCAAAAAAGGTGTGACATATATTCAATGGGGAACCGAACTTCCAATGTAAGGCCACACAACACCACCTAGTGAATTTCTCACTCACCAGAAACAGTGGCTGCGAAGTGCGCAGCAACAACAGCCTGATAGCGCAGAGCAGCTCATTCTTTCCTTGTCATCCATGGCACAGCCTCTGCCCAGTAGAGCTTGTCTCTCCTCTCTCCTCACCAACACAGCTCACAAACGGAGTGGACAAAACAGGTCCATACTGTAGTATTTTTATTATAAAAAAAAAAATATTATAAAGGTCACAAATACCTTAAAAAAACACATCAGAAACTCTTCAAAACTGCTGAGAAAACTTACCTTTGGAGCTGCTGCTTGGGTCTCATTGCAGCGGCATGACGTCAGCGCACAGACTCTTGTAGAGTCAGCAGAAAAACCCCAATTTCCACAGAGCAGCTGCAGTACAGCACAATTATTCTATCTAGTCATGGAACTGTAACTTTTGCATGTACAGAAATGGTGCAGCCTATTCAATGTGATTATACATGATTTTAAAAAGTGTGTTTGACTATTGTAGAATATTAATATTATTGTCTTAGTTAAACTCTGATCCTTAAATAGGCCTTCTGACACCAATGCTGGATTTGGGTGAGGGAGCCTTTCCGCCTGTGCATCCATGTGCATGCACATGCCAGTTACCTTTGGCTACATGTTGGAGCATGTGCAAGTCATTTTGTGATGCCATGCTGACAATCATTGATGACTATTTATTGCAGTGGTCTCCAAAGTGTGGCCCTGGGGCCGGATGCGGCCCTTTGCTTGCCTTTATTGGGCCCTTGAGGCAATATTCCTGCCACTGACAACGATGCATAATTCATGCCACTGATACCAACAATGGGGCACTATTCTTTCCACTGACATCAACAATGGAGCATAATTCCTTCCAGCGACACCAGATCAGGCATTGTTTACACCCACTGAGCACAGTCCGCTCCGGTTCTGTAGAAAGTTTGGAGACCCCTGATTTATTGGATTATTTGATTACTAACAGAGTAGCAAAGTAGCAAGCTTGCCTGCAAGACTTAACTGAGCTGGTCTGATATACAGTTTGATTAACCACTTGACCACCAGCATGATCAACCCCCTTCTTGTCCAGACTTTATTTACTGCTGTGATACTAACAACTACTCGGTCATGCAACACTGTACCCAAATTAATTTTAGATAGAGATTTCTTCTGGTGATATTTAATCAACACTTTTTTTATGTTTTTAACTATATAAAGGAAAAAAAGTTCAAAAATGTGAACTTTGTAAAATAATATTTTCTTCATAAATGTATTCAGCTAAATACATGGCAAATGAAAGCAGCTGGTGCTCAATACCCAGAAGCCAGCTGCTAGAAGATGTCAGGTGCCAGTGGGGGGCTCAACTATGGAACCGAGTTGAGTATAGTTCGACTTTAATATGTGAGAAAGTTATAGAGTCTACAAACTATGGTCTATACACCAATCAGCTATAACTTCATGACCAGTGACCGGTAAGGTAATTAACATTGATTATCTTGTTGAAATGGAATCTAAAAATCAGTGGGATATATTAGACAGCAAGGAAACTTTGTCCCTGAAGTCGATGTGTTGAAAGCAGAGAAAATGGGTATCACAGTTTGTTGTGTATGGGGCTGCAGGGCTGCAAACCCGCCTGTTGAATCACGATTTCTTTTATATCATGTGGATGACTGTGTGCATGTGTGTCACTTGTAGGTGGTGTGCAGCATGGTGTGGTGGCAATAGTTTACACAGACGGGTGCAATAAAGAACCGAACAAAAAAAAAATTGAAATATGCAGAAACAGTTCACAACAGAACCCAGAGGGAGGACCGCCCAACTGGGTGCACTCACCATTTTCAGCAATATGAATGGAGTGATGCTCATCCAGACTGACTGTGCTTATAAAGAGGGCAGAATGCGGCCTGGCCGCCTCGTGCCAGTCAGGATGATGAAGGAGTCGCAGACCCTACGCTTTCCCTCTTCATCAGGGACCTTTTGCTAACACTGTCCCTAACAAGAACGGTACCTTTCTCTACACTGCCCACTTGCCAAATGCGCTTCAAATCCAGGAGCCAGGGCTTTAAATAGGTTTAACTTGGTTCTGTCATTCATGAGAATGTTACTTTGACATGTACCACCTATCTAAACATAGTTGGTGACCAAATACACCCCTTCATGGAAACAGTATTTGCTGATGGCAGTAGCCTCTTTCAACTGGATAATGCACCTGCCACACTGTAAAAATGGTTGAGGAATACAACAAGTTGGTGTTGACTTGGCCACCAAATTCCCCAGATCTCAATTCGATTGAGCATCTGTGGCATGTGCTTGATAAACAAATCCAATCCATGGAGGCTCCACCTCGCAAGACTTAAAGGTTCTGCTACTAACAGCTTGGTGCAGGATACCACAGCATACCTTCAAAGGGCCAGTGGTGTCCATGACTCAACGGGTCAGGGCTGTTTTGGCTACAAAAGGGAGACCTGCTCAATATATGGTGGATGGTCATAAAATTATGGCAGATCGGTGTATATTTAAAATCTATTAACCCTGGCGTTATGACAGCCTAGCTCATTTCTTGAGGCCCTAAAACGCCAGCACAGTACTAACACCCACAGAATGACCTATTTTGGAAAGTAGACACTTCAAAGTATCTAGTAAGAAGCATGGCAAATTTTTTGAAGTTGTATTTTTTGCCACCATTTTTCAGAAAATGAAGAAAGTTCTCATTTTCACACACAGCACGGGCATGCAATTACGCCCCACAACACAATCCTCACACACACTGCATGGGCATACAGTTACGCCCCGAAACACATTCTTCTACTCCTCCCATGTATGGGGATACCACATGTGTGAGACTTTTTTGCTGCTTAGATGCATAGAAGGGTCCAAAAAGAGCATCTTCATACTTTCATAAATAATGCATCTGATTTCCTGACAACCTATTACATTTTTTGAGACCCTGAAGTGCCAGGACAGGAGAAATACCTAAAATGACTATATTCTGCAAAGTAAACCCTTAAACATATTTATTTAGAGGCATGGTAAGTCTTTTGAAGATTACATTTTTTTGGCACAAAGTTTTGGAAAATGAAGAAAAATGTTATTGTATTTTCGTTTTACACACAGCTGTCGATTAATAATATATTAAACATACAAAGCATGGGCGTATTTAAAATTACATCCAAAAACACTCTCTTCTATTCCCTCCGAGTATGGGGATACCACATATGTGAGACTTTTTTGCACCCTAGCCACATAGAAGGGACTAAAAATCCAAGAAACACCTTCAAGCTTTGAAGAGAAAAATATGAACAAAAAATATGGAAATAAAAATTTACTTTTTTACACAAAGTTGTAATAATAAGATATTTCTACCACACTTATGTGGTGGGGATACCACATATGTGAGACTTTTTCGGAGCATAGCTGCTTGGAGGGATCCAAAAGCCAGGGAACACCTTCAGGCATGCAAGGAGCATAAACTGTGCATCTAATTTCCTGAATACCTTTTACATTTTGAAGGCCCTGGAGTGCCAGGATAGTATAAAACCCCACAAAATGACCATATTTTGGAAAATATTCAGAGGTATGTTTAAGAGGCATGGTAAGTCTTTTGAAGATTTTTTTTTCACAAGTTTTGGCAGATGTGGGAAAAAATGTATTTATTTTTTTGTTTTTTACACAAAGTTATCTATTTAATAAGATACTGTATTTCTTACACACATTCTGCTACTCCTACGTGTGGGGAAACAACAAAAACTGTACTATAATGCTTAACTCTCTACAAGTGGCCAGGGAACATAGCTTAGTGTGGCATCACCCATAGGAGTCCCCGTATCTAAAAGTCAAGCAGGCCTAGTCTACTGATAATGTGGCTGCCCCCAGGAATTCTATGTTCTTTAGTCAGTAAGTACAGGAGGCTGCACAAAGGGTGATTAAAAGGTTTCCTGTGGTTCCAGGAAAGCAGTTGTCAGCAGGGGATGGCTGAGACTAGAGTCTTGTAGGAATGTAGTCAGTGGGATGTGCAGATGGGATGGTCAGTTTAAGATGCAGACAAAGACATGGCCAATAAACAGGCAAAGCATTGGTCCAGGCAGCAGGCAGAAATGTGGTCAATAAACAGGCCAATGTTAGTACAGGTGGTGGACAGAGGCAACACTGCACTGGTGTGGCAGTGATCAGGAACACTGTTGCTGGTTGCATTAGCTCTGGTGATAACGTACTGATGTTGTGGCATTCCAGAACATTGTTGCTGGCTGCACTGGTCTGGCTGTTAGTGTGTCAGTGATCAGAAGCACTGTTGCTGGCTTACACTGGTCTGGTTACACTGGGACTTGTGTTGCTTGGAGTAACTTGAATAAGTTGGAATTGAGATAACTTTTAAACTAAATATTATCTGAGGTGGTTACGGTTTCCATCTATTTATTCCATATATTTATTAATTTGTCTATTCCTATAGTTAGCTAGTCTATTAAAACTCAGATAGAGGCAACACTGCAGTGGTGTGGCAGTGATCAGGAACACTGTTGCTGGTTGCATTAGCTCTGGTGATACCGTAATGATGTTGTGGCATTCCAGAACATTGATGCTGGCTGCACTGGTCTGGCTGTTAGTGTGTCAGTGATCAGAAGCACTGTTGCTGGCTTACACTGGTCTGGTTACACTGGGACTTGTGTGGCTTGGAGTAACTTGGAATAAGTTGGAATTGAGATAACTTTTAAACTAAATATTATCTGAGGTGGTTACAGTTTCCATCTATTTATTCCATATATTTATTAATTTGTCTATTCCTATAGTTAGCTAGTCTATTAAAACTCTGATAGTTACTGTTGATATCGCAATGATATAAGGTTAACTATGAAAACAAGCACACTGCTTAATAAAACAACGTCTTATTTATTTCCCAAGAAAATAGGAAAACGCTAACATGAAAATACTAAAGAAAGATATTACAAAGCATAAAACACCAGAACATATAATACAAGTACATCAAAGATACTTATCGCATGGTCTCCTCAGCTGGGCTTAAAATGGTAGAGAGAGCCATGAGGCTCAAGCACAAGCCAAGAGCGAAAAGGGTAGAGAGGGAGCTCTCTGACTCATTCAGCCCTTTTATACTTCAATCACACACCATCCAGACCCAACCCCATTGCCATCCCATCTAGACTTTTGACGAATCATAGTATTTATGGGGCAGTCCTCTTCAGTATATTATATTACTATCCGTCCTGCTGTATTGGCCTCTAGGGGCAGCATTGTCCACGTATCATGTCTATATATCTTCAATGCCTTTTGGTCCTTTGATCTTCTGTAGCAGGACATTCATCAATCATCTTGTCAGCTATGGTCCCTTTCAAGCTTGCTTGCATAGCGTTATAACATCAGACGGTCCAGAGCCAAGCTTGTTCAGCCGGGATGGAGGCCTGATCTCTTCTTTCAGATGTTCTACAAAGCTTTGATGTGCAACCTGTAACATTCCAGACCGCTCCCAAGAAAGCAAAGGCTTGGTTGTATCAACCTGAAAGAAACTCCAGAAATATGATATTAAATCACATTGCCTTCCAACATAAGCCGCTTTGCGCCTAAAGGGCGCATATCACCCTTCTTCAGACACGGCGCCTATAGAACAGTCCATAACTGTCTTAACGTGTTGCGCTTCCCAACATGTGTCTCCAAACCAGTTCCTATGGAACAGTCCATAATGGTCTTAATGTGTTGTGCTCCCCAACATGTGCCGCTTTGCCACTGAGTGACACACCACCATCATTCAGTGACAGCTTCCATGTCACCATTCTGTGTCTTCTCCTTTCCGGTATCTTCACGACGGGGTCCAATACAGGCAAGGGGTGTCCATTCACTCACCATTCACCAGCACACACTCAGAGCAACATATTAACCAGCTTTCAGATATAGAGTCTCGAGGAGGGCCTTACTCACCCATGTTACTAACCTAAAATACACATATGTCACACTATACCATAACATAAATCAACCCATTATCATAATATATACATATATATGTGACCCATCAAATTCCGCATCCCGCTCCCAACCTCCTATAACTCTTTACTGTAAATATGGTTTGGGATTAGGCAGGCTTGCTCACAATGGCCTTTCCTATCGCAATTTTGGAACATATTTCAGGGCTCTGAATTGGCAGCAAAACCTCTAACTTGTACGAAGAGACCTTACCGTCAATTCGTCCCTCAACTTCCATAGATAAATTTGAGACCCTTCTATATAAATGTCGAGCCTAACACATATAAACCTGAAACAACGACAGAGACAATGCCCAGGGTATAACATGCACCTCTACCTATTGTTAGGTTCAAGGAACACCCTAGTTCCATGACTAACGTTACATCAGTATCCTTTAGGACAAAGAGACAAACTCGTCTATGTCCCAAATAATACCCAGGTGCTTCCTTCCCAGCAATTAACTCTCCATCCAGAACCCAGTGTGAAAAATCTTCCCAACCCTTCTCGTTCACCACCATGTATTGACCTGGCATACAAAGTGCGTCATGGTCATACCTTCGACTGAGGGAAATATCAAACAGCTTCCATCCTCTCTGATCAAATGCTGACTTACACTGGTCTCACGACACTGTACTGGTTTGGAGGTGATCAGGAACGCTGTTGCTGGCTTGCACTGGTCTAGTGACATTGGGACTGGTATGGCAGCAATCAGGAACACTGTTGATGGTTTACACTGGTCTGGTGACACTGAGACTGGTGTGGCAGGAATCAGGAACATCATTGCTGGCTGCACTGGTCTGGTGTGGTGGCAATCAGGAACACTGTTGCTGGCTGCACTGGTCTGGCAACACTTGGACTGGTGTGGCAGTGATCAGACACATTGGGGTTTTTTTACTAAAGCTAGAGAGGGCAAACATAGTCACAATTCTGCAGAGAAACCAATCAGCTTCCAGGTTTTATTGCTAAAGCCTAATTAAACAAGCTGAGGTTAGAAGCTGGTTTCTCTGCAGAATTGTGACTAATTTTGCCCTCTCTAGGTTTAGTAAATAAAAATTATTTACTAGCGAAAATTTACTAGCCTACCATCCAACATTCGTTGGTGTAAAGTTGGCCAAGAATTGTCTGATGGAGCGTACTAACGACAATGTTTGTCCAACTTTCAGCCAACAAATGTTGGTTAGCGGGCTAATAAATTTTCGGCAGACAACGGTCTGTTGTCAGATTTTCCTATCATGTGTACACAAGTCCGTCACACAAAAGTCCAAAGTACAAACACGCATGCTAGGAATCAATGCTCACCAAACACGACATTAGCAGAAGGTGCCCAAAGGGTGGCACTCAAGAGCTGAAATTCTACATAGTACGTCACTACGTTCGTGTTTCTTGGCCGACAATTGTGTACCGTTTGTATGCAAGACAAGTTCACGACACACGCCCTTTGGACAAAAGTCTGATGTTTTGTTGGCCAACAGTCTGATCGTGTGTGCGAGGCTTTAGGAAAAGGGTCATATAAGTTTGGAATTTTCGCCTGGGGTTCTGCTTTAAAGTAAAACATTTTATTGTTATGAAAGGAAAAATCTAAAATTGTTCCCAAGGCAGGAATAATGTATGTCAAAGACATTAGGACCTCCGCGGTAAAATAGTATTCATTGAAATGTATTCATGATCATATTTCTAGGTAACTTGATTTTATATTCTTTGTTAAGGCAAATTTCTCACTTGGTATATGCAGAGCTAGCCTTGCAAGATTATCTGTATTATTCAGAATGCTCTGAAGACTGAAGAATGCTTCAGATATTAAGAATCTCAAATGTTTCTTCTATTGCCAGAAAATGAAGGATTGCATGTGTTGATTTGTATTAGTGTTGATCCTATTTTGAAACAGGGGAACACCTGAATACATTTGTTATTCCATATATACTGTAGATCTGAGATGTTGCAGGGTTAGGTGCTGGATTTCAGATAGAGCATATTCTTTTTTTACATTATTTGTTTATGCAGAGGTTTCATATAGCAGGTATGGTTACATAATCCAGTGTGTATGCTGGTTAGGATACATAGATTTAACGTAGAACTACTATAAAGGCAAAACTTTTTTTTCATTTTGGATAGAGCAAGGGAGGGCTATAACCCTTGCCATCTGCGTCCCATTGCAGAGATTTCCCTTCACTTCCTATCCCATAGCCAAACAGGAAGTGAGAGGAAATCCCAGCAAATTAAGTGAATTCCTTGGGGACCCCCAAGTCATCATAACCAGTGTCCCCATTGGAAGATATCCCCCTGTTACTTTTCTGGGGACAACCTAAAATTTGTTTTTTTTTTCTTTTACTTTCAATGATAATGATAAACAGGACAAATAGAGAAGGTTAATCTCCTTAACGGGGACACAGACAGCAAAACAAACTGACAGGTGTTCTAATCCATCTCCATTCTATCCAAAACAAAAAAAAAGTTTTGCCTTTAGTTATACTTTAAGTTTGGTCAGTATGTTACAATTAGGGATGAGCCGAACACCCCCCTGTTCGGTTCGCACCAGAACATGCGAACAGGAAAAAAGTTCGTTCGAACATGCGAACACCGTTAAAGTCTATGGGACACGAACATGAATAATCAAAAGTGCTAATTTTCAAGGCTTATATGCAAGTTATTGTCATAAAAAGTGTTTGGGGACCTGGGTCCTGCCCCAGGGGACATGGATCAATGCAAAAAAAAGTTTTAAAAACGGCCGTTTTTTCAGGAGCAGTGATTTTAATAATGCTTAAAGTCAAACAATAAAAGTGTAATATCCCTTTAAATTTCGTACCTGGGGGGTGTCTATAGTGTGCCTGTAAAGGGGCGCATGTTTCCTGTGTTTAGAACAGTCTGACAGCAAAATGACATTTTGAAGGAAAAAACTCATTTAAAACTACCCGCGGCTATTGCATTGCCGACAATACACATAGAAGTTCATTGATAAAAAACGGCATGGGAATTCCCCAAAGGGGAACCCCGAACCAAAATTAAAAAAAAAAAATGACGTGGGGGTCCCCCTAAATTCCATACCAGGCCCTTCAGGTCTGGTATGGATATTAAGGGGAACCCCAGCCAAAATTAAAAAAAAAAATGACGTGGGGTTCCCCCTAAATTCCATACCAGACCCTTCAGGTCTGGTATGGATTTTAAGGGGAACCCCGCGCCAAAAAAAAAAAAAAAAACGGCGTGGGGTCCCCCCAAAAATCCATACCAGACCCTTATCCGAGCACGCAACCTGGCAGGCCGCAGGAAAAGAGGGGGGGACGAGAGTGCGGCCCCCCCTCCCTCCTGAACCGTACCAGGCCACATGCCCTCAACATTGGGAGGGTGCTTTGGGGTAGCCCCCCAAAACACCTTGTCCCCATGTTGATGAGGACAAGGGCCTCATCCCCACAACCCTGGCCGGTGGTTGTGGGGGTCTGCGGGCGGGGGGCTTATCGGAATCTGGAAGCCCCCTTTAACAAGGTGACCCCCAGATCCCGGCCCCCCCCCTGTGTGAAATGGTAAGGGGGTACATAAGTACCCCTACCATTTCACGAAAAAAGTGTCAAAAATGTTAAAAATGACAAGAGACAGTTTTTGACAATTCCTTTATTTAAATGCTTCTTCTTTCTTCTATCTTGCTTCATCTTCTGGTTCTTCTGGCTCTTCTGGTTCTTCTGGTTCTTCCTCCGGCGTTCTCGTCCAGCATCTCCTCCGCGGCGTCTTCTGTCTTCTTCTCCTCGGGCCGCTCCGCACCCATGGCATGGGGGGGAGGCTCCCGCTCTTCTCTTCTTCTCTTCTTCTTTTCTTCTTTTCTTCTTTTCTTCTCTTCTTCTTCATTTTCTTCTCCGGGCCGCTCC
The DNA here is from genome assembly GCF_042186555.1 of Aquarana catesbeiana. Classification (NCBI taxonomy): domain Eukaryota; kingdom Metazoa; phylum Chordata; class Amphibia; order Anura; family Ranidae; genus Aquarana; species Aquarana catesbeiana. Next base: position 273,951,242 of record NC_133324.1, read on the forward strand.
GCAATCCATGCTGGCATGGAGGGAGGCTCCCGCTGTGTGACGGCGCTCCTCGTCTGACAGTTCTTAAATAACAGAGGGGGGCGGGGCCACCCGGTGACCCCGCCCCCCTCTGACGCACGGTGACTTGACGGGACTTCCCTGTGACGTCACGGGGAATGCCACAGGGAAGTCCCGTCAAGTCACCGTGCGTCAGAGGGGGGCGGGGTCACCGGGTGGCCCCGCCCCCCTCTGTTATTTAAGAACTGTCAGACGAGGAGCGCCGTCACACAGCGGGAGCCTCCCTCCATGCCAGCATGGATTGCGGAGCGGCCCGGAGAAGAAAATGAATAGGAAGAAGAGAAGAAGAGAAGAAAAGAAGAAAAGAAGAAAAGAAGAGAAGAAGAGAAGAGCGGGAGCCTCCCCCCCATGCCATGGGTGCGGAGCGGCCCGAGGAGAAGAAGACAGAAGACGCCGCGGAGGAGATGCTGGACGAGAACGCCGGAGGAAGAACCAGAAGAACCAGAAGAGCCAGAAGAACCAGAAGATGAAGCAAGATAGAAGAAAGAAGAAGCATTTAAATAAAGGAATTGTCAAAAACTGTCTCTTGTCATTTTTAACATTTTTGACACTTTTTTCGTGAAATGGTAGGGGTACTTATGTACCCCCTTACCATTTCACACAGGGGGGGGGCCGGGATCTGGGGGTCACCTTGTTAAAGGGGGCTTCCAGATTCCGATAAGCCCCCCGCCCGCAGACCCCCACAACCACCGGCCAGGGTTGTGGGGATGAGGCCCTTGTCCTCATCAACATGGGGACAAGGTGTTTTGGGGGGCTACCCCAAAGCACCCTCCCAATGTTGAGGGCATGTGGCCTGGTACGGTTCAGGAGGGAGGGGGGGCCGCACTCTTGTCCCCCCTCTTTTCCTGCGGCCTGCCAGGTTGCGTGCTCGGATAAGGGTCTGGTATGGATTTTTGGGGGGACCCCACGCCGTTTTTTTTTTTTTTTTTTTGGCGCGGGGTTCCCCTTAAAATCCATACCAGACCTGAAGGGTCTGGTATGGAATTTAGGGGGAACCCCACGTCATTTTTTTTTTTAAATTTTGGCCGGGGTTCCCCTTAATATCCATACCAGACCTGAAGGGCCTGGTATGGAATTTAGGGGGACCCCCACGTCATTTTTTTTTTTTAATTTTGGTTCGGGGTTCCCCTTTGGGGAATTCCCATGCCGTTTTTATCAATGAACTTCTATGTGTATTGTCGGCAATGCAATAGCCGCGGGTAGTTTTAAATGAGTTTTTTCCTTCAAAATGTCATTTTGCTGTCAGACTGTTCTAAACACAGGAAACATGCGCCCCTTTACAGGCACACTATAGACACCCCCCAGGTACGAAATTTAAAGGGATATTACACTTTTATTGATTGACTTTAAGTATTATTAAAATCACTGCTCCTGAAAAAACGGCCGTTTTTAAAACTTTTTTTTGCATTGATCCATGTCCCCTGGGGCAGGACCCAGGTCCCCAAACACTTTTTATGACAATAACTTGCATATTAGCCTTTAAAATTAGCACTTTTGATTTCTCCCATAGACTTTTAAAGGGTGTTCCGCGGCATTCGAATTTGCCGCGAACACCCCAAATTGTTCGCTGTTCGGTGAACTTGCGAACAGCCAATGTTCGAGTCGAACATGAGTTCGACTCGAACTCGAAGCTCATCCCTAGTTACAATGTTTATGTTATTTCTTCTTAGACTAGCCATAGATTACTTGTTTCAATCAGCCAATGGGCTGAATGGATTCCTACATCTACACAAGTGCGCAGATAGTGGAATACACCCAGCTGAGATATTGTATTCTGACAGCAGGACTCCCCCACTGTCAGAATACATTAATAGGTGGCTGTAGTTGCTGATCAAGAAACATTTTCCAACTTCCCCATTTGATAGAGCTGGACAAATTTTGATCCATTTATGGCCAGCTCTACCCTCCTAATCAAAGAACAATGGTATTAGAAGTTATTTTTGAAACCCTGGCCATTGCTTAATGGTGTAATTTAAGGGTTATTTAGAGAAAAGTAAGTGGTGAAGTAAGATTTAGGAAGTCAGAAATAAAGGAGGTAGGAGGACCAAAAAGAGAAAGTTGAGGTAGGTATCTCTCCTTTATCGCAACCTTTCGATCTGATCATGTGGGAATATGTTGCAATCATTCTTGAGAGTCAGTGTGCATAAGGGCATATGGAGCAAATTCTATTCTGGTCATGTACAAGTATCTAAAGTGGGCTAGAAAAAATTGAAATGTAAACTGAAATGTAAATTTGTTGTTTATATTTATCCCCAAAAAACTGTGAAACTGGAGCCATGTTTACAAAGGACATGCGAGTCTGGCCATGGAGGAAATTGCCCCCTAGGTATACTTTTCTTTTCAACCGAGGACCATTACACACCGCATTGCAATGTGGGTTCCTTTTAGTGATGATTATTATTGTACGATTACTATATAAGCACTTATGTCTCCATTTACCCAATTGCTAAAAAGAGACCCTGTCACCAGACCATTCATTTAAAAAAAAATCTTCCATTGGATATGTGCATTTAAAGAATTATTGAACCCAAAAGCAAACATTTATCTTATTGCAGCTTACCAATTCCTTGATGTGATAGCTGCATTCATTTTATTTTTTAGGCTTTCTTTCTTTTTTTAAACTGGCGATCTGGCCACTGAGCTGGAGTTTGGATTTAATTTGTTAGTGTAAGCAAGTCTATTTGTTTTGCTCTCAATGACTTGCAGTACTAAATGTGTAGCCAATTCTTTTGTCTCATCATGTTCTTCATTGCTTAGGCCAAAAGCAGTTCCATAATGGGTACATAATTCCTTCATAGGGAGAAATTGCCTCAGTTAAGTGCTTGTACTGCTGATCATGGTCTCTAAATATACAGCTTGAGTAGAGATACCAAAGCCCTGTACACATAATCAGAATATCATTAAAAAAATAAGCGATCGGAGCAATCGTACGATAATCTGATCGTTAGTAAACAACTTTTGTCTAAAATTTTCCGAAGGGACAAACACGAAACTTTCTCGCCAGATCATACTATTTTTGTTTAATTAGTATAGTTTTCGTCCAAAAATACAGTATGAATACATGACATCACTTCCGAATTTTTATTCTGTCGTGTGAGAATTTTTGTACTTTAGCAACCTATGCGTTTTTGATATTAAGACTAGCATTCGATCATTTGTCCAATAATCTCTTTGTGTGTACTAGGCTTAACTTGCATTTGGGTGGAGGGAGGGGGCTAAAAATATGTGGTTGAGCTGCATTTTTAGTGCCCCCTGTGACAGACCCAACCAGGGCAGGGGCTTTTACAGGGGACTGTAGTGTAGCCTCTTGCCTACTGACTTTGGGCCCTGGATTTTGAGGGGGCTCTATTCTTGGGAGGTGTGTGCCTAGGGGACAGTTGCAATGGTCTTGCTTCGGATTCAAGTCCATGTCTCCCTAAAACACACAGACTCTGGGATTGGAGGACCCAGATACATATTTGGGGCCTCTATGCCAAAACCAGCAATGACTGTTTTAGACTGTGAGACTCAGAGTAGATTTTAATATAATCAGCTCAAAACATCAAAACAACCTGATACTGGGGTCTTCTGCTATAATCTGTGTTATGTGTGTCTTTGCCCCATTATGTGCCACCTAGGTGTGAATTCCCACGTTAATTGAGTCACCTATTGTTTCTGTCTGTCTGCTCATCTCTTGGAGATGTGATTAATATTGTGTTCACTTTACCTTGTTATCAAACCAGTGTGGGATATTATGTGTTTATGCTTATGATAATGTGTAATGTAACTTACGTATCCAGGGTTGTGGGCTTGTTGCCGGACGGTCTGGGATCCTACAGTGCCTTGAAAAAGTATTCATACCCCTTGAAATTTTCCACATTTTGTCATGTTACAACCAAAAACATTAATGTATTTTATTGGGATTTTATGTGATAGACCAACAAAAGTGGCACATAATTGTGAAGTGGAAGGAAAATAATAAATGGTTTTCAACATTTAAAAAAAATTTTATATGTGAAAAGTGTGGCGTGCATTTTGTATTCAGCCCCCCTGAGCCAATACTTTGTGGAACCACCTTTCACTGCAATTACAGCTGCAAGTCTTTTTGGCTATATCTTCATTATGTAAGTTTTTTCAAGTCTAGTTTTTACACAATTTGTGATTTAATAATTTTATCTGATGTGTTTAATTGCTATATATATTGATCAGCCAATCAAACTGGGCTTTTTTTGTTGTATCACTTTTGGGTGGAGCATTTAAAAAGCTCATGTTTGGGGCTATATTTTGGTTGTGAACAAGCACCAGTTATCCGTGTGAAACCGGTCTACCAATGTTCCTGTAAGGTCCTGTCTACGTCCTTTGGCACTTTGACATTAAAGTAACTATTCTACAAAAGTTCTTCCTTCCATGCTGTGTGACCAATCTTATTTTTCTTCAATTACTATTGATGGTGGTGAGCCGAGGCCAGCACCCACGAGGAAATCTTTATTTACAGTCTGAGCGGTGTTACACTCTTTCTGGATTTTGCAGACCAGGTTTTCTTCTAAGATTGCCTTGTATTTGGCTCCATCCACCTTTCCATCAACTCTAACCAGTTTCCCTGTCCCCTGCTCAAGAAAAGAATCCCCACAACATGATGCCGCCACCACCATGGTTCACGGTGGGGAGGTTCTGTTCAGGGTGATGTGCAGTGTTAGTTTTCCGCCACACATAGCGTTTTGCTTTTAAGCCAAAAAGTTCAATTTTGGTCTCATCTGACCAGAGCACCTTCTTCCACATGTTTGCTGTGTCCCCCCACATGGCTTCTCGCAAACTGCAAACAGGACTTCTTATGATGTTCTTTCAACAATGGCTTTCTTCTTGACACTCTTCCATAAAGGCCAGATTTGTGGCATGCACGACTAATAGTTGTCCTGTGGACAGATTCTCCCACCTGAGCTGTGGATCTCTGCAGCTCCTCCGGTGTTACCATGGGCCTCTTGGCTGCTTCTCTGATTAATGCTCTCCTTCTCCGGCCTGTCAGTTTAGGTGGACAGCCATGTCTTGGTAGATTTGAAGTCGTGTCATACTCTTTCCATTTTCAGATGATGGATTAAACAGTGTTCAGTGAGATGTTCAAAGCTTGGGATATTTTTTTTTTTTTTTCTAACTTAACCCTGCTTTAAACTTCTTCACAACTTTATCCTGGACCTGTCTGGTGTGTTCCTTGGCCTTCATGATGCTGTTTGTTCACTAAGGTTCTCTGACAAACCTCTGAGGGCTCCACCGAAAAGCTGCTTTTATACTGAGATTAAATTACACACAGGTGGACTTTATTTACTAATTATAGATGACTTCTAAAGGAAATTGGTTCCACTAGAGTTTAGTTAGGGGTATTAGAGGAAAGGGGGCTGAATACAAATGCACGCCACAGTTTTCAGATATTTATTTGTAAAAAACTTTTAAAACCATTTATCATTTTCCTTCCACTTCACAATGTTTTGCCACTTTGTGTTGATCCATCACATAAAATCCCAATAAAATACATTTATGTTTTTGGTTGTAACATGACAAAATGTGGAAAATGTCAAGGGGTATGAATACTTTTTCAAGGCACTGTAGGCCTACTTAAGTGACTAGTTGTTAATTATTTCATGTTAATGAGATCACTGTCAACTATTAGTTGCTAGATGTGGATTAGCATACTATTTATGTTGACTGTTCCCTAGAAGTGCTAATTGCTTACGATAACATGATCAAGCTTTTATCTGATTTTGTGTGGTATATAAATTCTGTTTGAGTTTACAATAAAGAGAGTTCCAGTTTGCACCTAAGCTAGATTTAGATGGTCTAGATCTTGGGTGCAATATTCAGCTAAAATATCTGGTTCCTGGTTCCAGACTGGAAGCTGTATACTGACAGAAGCACCCAGAATGTGTGCTGGACGTTCCGACACACTTCTCAACTGCCCCCCCTTAATCTGCATTGGCGGGGGGGCGTTCACATAAGATGCTTTGGGCCTATCACAAAAATGATCCACCACGTCACAGTCGTGAGCAGTAAGCCTGTCGAACACAACCCAAACGAATGAACAAGCATCACACACGCCTCCCAGATGCATGCAGCGCACGTGGTTGAACCACGTTTATGGGGTTAAAACAGGTAGTGAGGAGGCGTCACATCGCCTCCTCACCACTTGCGAAAAGACTCTGAAAAGCGGCACGGTCATACTGGAGGAAATTTTTAAGCAGAGAATGTAAAGACTGTGATATTTACATCCTCCAAGCAAAGCATAGTGAATGTGGAGAAGGAGTGGACAAAACAACACTACCATATTGAGCTGTATAGCATAAAATTGTAAAATAATAGAATCCTATACAGAATTGTAGAGTGTTTTAAGTCAGAATATACTATACAATAGCTTAGTCATATTTACATTCATACCATGGTAGCAATAACTCTCGGGGGAGCTGCTGGTTTAAAGTGGGCTGTTACCGTCACCTTTGCTACCTTTATTTTACCAGAACCGGGTCTAGGGTCCCATTGAGTTTACCATCATACAATGCAGGCACCTGACACTTGAGTATCTTTTCCAATGCTTTAATGAACTTGAGTTGCAGGAAGTAGCAGGAAAAAGGTAGAAGGAAAGTTGCAGGGAAGCTCAAATACCTTTTCTTAACGTTCTTAATGTAACTTTAGGAATTGAAAGCTTGTAGCTGATTACACTTTCTCTGTAGAATTAAATCTTTGCCCGCCTGGATAGGTTTCTCTCACCAACCCAGCAGCCAGTACGCAGCACGAACAAAAGTCTCTGCCACAGACTTGATTGGAACAAAACCCGTACAATCCTCTGCCACAGGATGTAATGGTTTACAATGAATAGCAAACACAGCTCTAGAACCTTTAAGCCAACCCAGCAGTACTATGCGGTAGGATTACTTTAGGATACGTCCTCCAACTGAGTCACCAGGCCCCTCTCCAGACCAGCACTCTGCATGATCCTTCCATAACGGGTCCTCCCCTGGGATCTTCTCAGTTGTCCAGCTTCTTCACACAGGATAGACAGCCCAGGACCATTCCTCTGCCACTGTGGTAGGCCCCAGACAGGCTTCTGGGCCCACCCACACGCCGCAGCGACGTGGGCCTCCCGATCGGAGGGCCACGAGGTAGTGCTCTTAGCGCATACCTGTCGTCCAGGAGGGCCAGCAGGTGGACGGAAAACGACCTCAAAACATGGCGTCTGTCCCATAAATACCCTCTCTCAGGATGCAACTCGGAGGACCACCTCCACCGAGTTATCCCCGGGACAGAGGAGCACTCATACACTTCGACGTGTTGCCTTTCCAACACTGGACCTTAGTAACAACGACACCCACAGGCACAGTGCGAAATTACATGCAACTCAGCCAAGCTGGAACAGAGGCAATTCTGACTATGTATGAACAGATAACCCACTAAATTTACCTATCGGCAGTAGATTAGAAATCTACCAGCACTACACCATAAATAATGAAAAAACAATTTGGATCCAGTAATAAGTATATCACGAGTATGCCAGTGAATGCTTTTGAACGGAAAGCAAATTCTTGATGTGGAATTATATCAAACTAAACCTATGACATGGCTTGGCAATTACCCATGTGAGGACACATAGGCATAATTTTTTGTGGACAGTCCCGTGGTTAAAAAATGGCACACTAACATTGACATCAAACACCATGCCATCTCCAGTGACAGAATCCTGCGGCATATGGAAAAAGATGATTTCAGGGAAAGAAAAACTGTAAAAAGAGAAGTAGGAAGCAGACACATGTAGCCCATGCCAAGACAGAACACAACTGATAAATGCTGCTGCCAAGTGTTGGCACGCTTCCCTCCAGACAGATTTGTTGTTCCTTTTTATTTTGCAGGGATTATATTGTGCCAATCTTGCAACACATTTAACATAGTTTGGATTTGTCAGCGAACCCAATAAGTACTGGGTGCAGGAAATGATTTGGCTAGAGTTCCAATGTCTTTCTTCTTCCATAACTTTACTAGATTGTTCATTCGTCACCCTATTAAAATATATGGGTATATATGCGTGCCAAGTAATTTACAGTGTGTTCACTGTTTTTAGCAGACAATAACACCCTCTTCAGCTTTTCCTTTATTTTCTTTTACAGAGAACGGACTTCATATAACTGCTACTGTATGTTGAGATGTACAGCATCATGGCTAGACTTCTCGGTGCAAAATGTGTCCCAGGCCCCCAACATCACTTCTGATATCTTGTATCAGCAGAGTGTTGTATAGTGTTGTCCAATGATGAAAGCAAAATGCTTTGGAATAAAGTAATAGCGGTTATTGGCTTAACACTTAAAAGACTGAAAATGCAAGCTTTCAAAACACATTCATTTTATTTGTCAGGCACTTAACATGTTTAAAATGCCTGTATTTTCGATCTGTTTTAAGTCCCAGATAAATTATATCACTATAAAAACTTCTCCCGAATATCTATCATTGGAATCAATGCACCACATATAATATAATAAACTTGCAGGGCTAGTGTACATGGGTGTTTGTGTTTTGCTTGCCTCTACCTGTAGCCGGTTAACGCTTTTGTTACTTTTGTTGCAACAACATTAGCAAAAGGATAATTGCCAACTGTCCTGGATTTGCCAGGACAGTCGTGTTTTTACTAAGCTGGTTCTGGAATCTGGGCTGTTGGTGCAGCTGCAGCCTGTCACTGGACTAAATCTACAATCCTATGACATCTCTCCTCCCTCTACCTTCCCTCTGCAGTTTCTAGCTCATAGTTTAAAGTGATTGTAAAGTCTTGTTTTTTTTTTTTTTTTCTTTAAAATTAACAAACATATTATACCTACCTGCCCAGTGGTTTTGCACAGGGCAGCCCAGATCCTCCTCTTCTTGGGTCTCATAGAATACATTAAGATAAAAAAAAAAGGTATGACTTTACAACAAAGCCTGGGGAATGCCCAGTAAAAAACCCAAGCCTACTTACCAACCAGCTCGCAGACAACCGAATTAACCTGTCTAACGGTATGCGTTAAAGCAGGGGTTTAGTCTGCACACATTTGCAAACGCATGCGTAAGCCACAGAGCCTCGTCACGGCACCCTGGTATCTGTGGTCCTAACACTAAAATATGAGTGTACAGTGGAGGCACATGCATTCTGATGGATAAATGAGGGCAGGTGGATTGAAGGAGAGCCCACCCCTTCTTAACCCCTTCCCGCCGACCGAACGCATATATGCGGCCTCGGCTTTCCGGGGTTATACCGGGATGATGCCCGCAGCTGCAGGCATCATCCCGGTACCGTTGTTTTCAGCGGGCGATCGGCTACCCGAGTATAACAACCGATGCGGCTAAAAGCCGCTCGGCTGTTATACCGGAGGAGCGGGAGGGGACATCCCCCCCCTCCCGCCGCCTCCCGCCGCTGTTACCGGGCCTCCCGTGCGATCGGGAGGCCCGGTGTCTGTTCCGCTGCCTTCGGCGGCTGGGGGCGGACTGGAACGAAGCTGCGAGCGGCTTCGTTCCAGCCTTCTTCTTGTAAATGCGGAAGCGACGTCATGACGTCACTTCCCGTTTACTCGGCTGCCAATGGCGCCGAATTTAAAAAAGTACACAGTATTCAGAATCGCCGTTTTCGGCGATCTGAATACTTTGAAGTGTAAAGGAGGGATGGGGGGTCTTTTAGACCCCCCATCCCTCCATAAAGAGTACCTGTCACCACATATTACTGTCACAAGGGATGTTTACATTGCTTGTGACAGCAATAAAAGTAAAAAAAAAAAAAAAAAATTTTAAACACAATTTATAAAGTACAAAAATAAATAAAATAAATAAAAAAAAAAAAAAAAATTTTTTTAAAGTGCCTTTGTCCCCGCGAGCTCGCGCAGCGAAGAAAACGCATACGGAAGTCGCGCCCGCATATGTAAACGGTGTTCAAACCACACATGTGAGGTATCGCCGCGATCGTCAGAGCGAGAGCAATAATTCTAGCCCTAGACCTCCTCTGTAGCTCAAACCTGGTAACCGTAAACATTTTTTAAAGCGTCGCCTATGGAAATTCAAAGGTATCGTATTTCGTCGCCATTCCACGAGTGCGTGCAATTATAAAGGGTGACATGTTTGGTATCTATTTACTCGGCGTAACATCATCTTTCACATTATACAAAAAAATTGGGGTAACTTTACTGTTTGGATTTTTTAAAATTCATGAAAGTGTCACTTTTCCAAAAATTTGCGTTTAAAACACCGCTGCACAAATACCGTGTGATAAAAAATATTGCAACAATCATCATTTTATTCTCTAGATTCTCTGCTAAAAAAATATATATAATGTTTGGGGGTTCTAAGTAATTTTCTAGCAAAAAATACGGATTTTAACTTGTAAACACCAAATTTCAAAAATAGGCTTAGTCATGAAAGGGTTAAAGGTACATGAGCACACCAAACACCCAGCAAATAGCACAATGGCTGCAAAGGTTTTGGTGCGCTGGCGGACCATTACAAACACCAACGTGATAATGAAAAAACTTGTCACCGCCCTCATCTATAGCTGGCTTTTGTGGGTATGATGTGTACTGTTCCAATCACATGGGATGAATGGGAAAAGAGGGCTGGTAGGGATTGAAGCAGTACACATCGTGCTCCAACACAAGCAGCAGCAGAGGTAAAATGCGCTGCCTCAGGGTTTCCTAACACCTGCAAAGCACCGGAAGAGCGCTGGAAACTGTGCGGGGGAAGGTAGAGGGGGGAGAGATGTCTATTTGTTGTAGATTTAGCCTAGTGACAGCCTGCTAGAACCGGCAAGATCTGTGACAGCAGCTTCTCATATCTGTACCATGTCAGTATTATACAGAATACTGCCCTTTTTACTGTGGCCTCCTACCCCCCCCCCGTCCTCTAACCCTCCCCCCCCATTGTGCCCTCCTGTACCATGCCCTCCTACCCCCCCATACTGTGCCATCCTGATCGCTGTACTGTTCCCTCCTAACCCCCTTGCACTGTGCCCTCCTGACCCCCACCCGTACTGTGCCCCTCCTTTCCCATACTGTGCCCTCTTGACCCCCATACTGTGTCCACCTACCCCAACCTGGAGCTATGCACTTCTGCCCCCTCCCCCGGAGCCATGCCCTCTTTGTCCTCCTACCCCTCCTGTACTGTGAACTCCTGTCCCTCCCTGTATACTGTGTCCTTCTACCACCCTTCCACATCCTGTGCCCTCTAGTATTATTAGTGTAACATGTTACAAAGGTGAACTTATCCTTTAACATCACAGTGATCAGCCACCACAGTGTTAACCCTTACGTTCCCCAGCTTAGAAATGTTAACTCCTCAGTGACCTGTCTGTAGTGTATGTGATCTGCTTCAAAAGCACGTGCACCAGCCACTTAGTGAGGGATATTAAGCATGTCCTCGTGAACATGGTCCCAATATATAAGCATTTACCTCTAGTGCCTAGTCCCAACTCAGGTGCATTAAAATAGAACTAAACGCAAAACTTTTTTTCCATTTTGGATAAAGTAATGGGGGGGCTATTAACCCCTGTTAGGTTTATTTTTGTCACCTGTGCCTTGTTGTGGAGATTTCTCTACACTTCCTGTCCCATAGCCAAAACAGAAAGTGGGAGAAAATCCCTGTAAATTGAGAGAATCCCTAGTTGTCACCATTGGAAGATATCCCCAATATTCCAGTTCTGGGGACAACCCAAAATTTGGGATTTTCTTTTTGCTTTCACTTTCGATAATAATAGTAAACTGGACAAATATCTCCCTGATAATGGCACAGACTAATAAAAAACTGACGTGTTCTAATCCCTCTCTACTCTTATCTAAAACTTAAAAAAAAAAAGTATTGCCTTTAGTTATACTTTAACTCAGTGTCCATTTATCTGTGCATACTGTATGTGATAGCCCCTTAACAGGCCAATCCTCAGTTCAAATGGATTATCTGCTCAGTCCCTGGGCATATATGTTAAGTTCTCAGCACCCAGTGTCCAGCTCATGTAGATTAACCCCTCAGCATCCATTGTATGTGCTTTAAACTCTCAGAACCTATTCTTCTGCTTATGCATTGACTACTCATCAGCTATTCTCCAGTACATGTGTTAACCCTCAGCAGCTAGCCCCAGTACATGTCTACAAACCCCTAGCAACAAAGTCCTGCTTCATTGCTTATATTTCCAGCACTACTTCCACCCTTGCTGGACTCCATTACACATTCACTGCTGACAATCCCTGTCACCTCCTCTGTCCCAGAATAACCTGCTTCAATCTAGCAGGCCCTTTTCCTCAGTACTGATTGTAACCTCGATAACTCCTTATTTTATCCCACAGAGCTTGGTTCCCATGCTGCTGCTCTATAATTACTCAGTTTTGTAAATCAGTGCCCAATGCATTATGGGACATTCCTCTCTTGCCCATATTGCCTCCCATAATACAAGCCACAATATTCTCCGTCACACACTGCCCACCACTATCCTCTCCTGTATATATTGTCTGTTTAGCCCTGGTTCACACTATGATTTGCACCGCATTCCTGTGCAATTCACATTCATTTTGAATGGGCTCAGATCACACTGCATCACACCAAAGTAGCACATGCACTACTTTTACACATAGAGAAAAGTTGGCGCTTGCACCAGCCACAGTGAAGGTCCACCTGACTGTTAAATACCTCAAAGTGAAGGGGACTTCAAAAATGATTAAAAATAAGTGACTGTAAAAGTCCATATTAGTCCATGGTATTAGCACCTTGAAGGCAGCCCAGTGGAGATGAGAAGCAAATCTTGGAAGGCTGAGGGAGAAAGCACAGAGGCGCCACTCTAAGTGGCGTCACTTCCGGCTTCCTGTGTGCTCGAGGTCCAGGAAACGCCGGCACAACCCGCTCCACTTCATCAGTGCACAGCCACGGATGGACTACCCCCCGGATGATTATGTACCTACTCTTGACATGCTTCTTTTAATCCTACTCTTGCGAGTATATACGCAGAATTTGCTTATTAAAAATTCATTGTTAACTGCACTTAGAGTGGCGCCTCTGTGCTTTCTCCCTCATGCACTACCTTTGGAACGCACTGCAACCGGATCACATGGTAGTTTTGTACCATGTGATCCAGTGCAGGCAAACGCACTGCATTTGTGACCTATGTTTTGAGGGTCCTTTACATTGCACTGACACCCGCTGCAGATCGCAAGGGCTGTGCATTTTGAACACAGTGTGGGAACACAGTGTGTTTTGAACACAGTACATAGATGGTGGGTTTCCCAAACCACGTTCTAGTGTGAGCTGGGGCTGAGCTATATCCCCAACCCATTCTAAAACAGACACACTTTTGCTACTCACCTTAATGTGTAGCCTCATATAAGAACACATTAACCAAGATAAATCATTTCTGGCCTTCCACCTCCCTTACCACTCCTTCACAAAAAACTCTTGCTTTCTAAAGTTCTGGTTTGTAGCACTTTTTCAAAAATGTAAGTTTAAATATACAAATTATATCTACAAGGAATAATGCGGGAAAGTAGGTCGGTATGCACCATGTATATTGTATGTTTTCCTTTGCACCAAGGTATATTAAGCAAGTTCAACATAGATATTAATTAGATTCAGTTCAAACTGCGGTCACCACATGGTAATGCCAATATAACTGCTTGGTATACACTTCAAAGCATTCAAAGCATGTGTATGTACCTAAATCCTTTTCCAATGTATTCCTTTTTAGTTTTTTTTGCAAGAAAAGAAAACTCACTATAAAGAAATTCACAAAGATGTTGGTAAAACTCAGGTGTTGTGAAAATCAACAATTACATTTACATTACAATTACAATTTACTTATTACAATTACATTTACTTACTTACACTTTCTTGACACTTTTTTTTTGGCTTAATAAAACACGTGTTAGCATGTTGCTGATTGCCTCAGTGGAACATCCTAATCATCTCTCCAGGAGACCAGAAGCAGACACACTTCTGTTATCAACAAATGGCGGCACAACAGGAATTGTGGGATCAAAAATACTTAACATATCATCTACAAATTTATTTTACATGGATAACCTTCAGTGCTTCATAACTTTCTTAAAGCAAAATAAAGTATTTTTTATTGATTTTAAATTAGACTGAAATATATAACATTACTTCCATCCTTTTTTTTTAATTCTTTATTTTTATTTTCCAAATTTTCAAAAAATGACAATACAGGAGTATCTTCTACAAGTAAAAGCACATCATGATACAGAGCCAGGTACCAGAGTAGGCCTGGCCATAGATGGTGAGTTGAATGAAAAAATTAAACATTTCCCCCATGAACACACTCGGTGTGCGGAATCGAGCAGGAGCAGCAGACATCCACCAACCGCCAGCTGGTGGATTAGGCTCCATTCACACTAGCGCGTTTTTTGATGCATTTTGCATTTTGCAGAAATGCACGGGAATTTTTTAACATGGGTTCCTATGGAACATGTTCACATCAATGCCTTTTTGTTTCTCTGCATTTTTGGAAAGGGTCAGGGACTTTTTTTCATGCAAAATGCAGCGTTTTGCATGTAATAGAATTCAATGGACAAGCATCAAAAATGCAAATGCACCGTTTTTGCAGCGTTTTTGATGCATTTTTGATGCGTTTTTGCCGTTTTTTTTTTTTTTTTTCTAATTTTTTTAAAATTTTTTTTTAGACTGTAAAAAAACTGTAAAAAAAAAAAAAAAAAAAACGCAAAATGCAAATCGCGGCAAAAACGCCGCAAAAACGCTGCAAAAACGCTGCTCAAAAACGTGGCAAGCATGAAAAAAAAACCTCCAAAAACGCTCAAAAGCAACATGCATAGGTGTGAATCGAGCCTAAAAGGATCGCTTACAAGTGCAGTGTAATCCCAATACAACTTAAATCACAGTGTTAGGCTCCGCCCCTATATATTTCATCACTTAAGACTTTGTCCAGGGGAACTTCCCCTGGATAAAGTCTTATGATGAAATGTGTAGTACTATAATAATAATAATACTGTTAGCTGAGTTGTATTGTGATTATAATCATTAACTCATTAATATAACTCTAGTTGTATTGGGATTACACTGCGCCTCTGTGAGCAATCAGGAGAGGGCAGCTGGTGACCAGCAGATGCCTGTTGCTCCTTCATAGTGCTGATTCAGCAACACTGTATGGTATATAAACATCTTTGTTTTGCCTACAGTCATCTTTTGTTACAGTGGAGATGGAAAGTATTCAGACCCCCTTAAATTTTTCACTCTTTGTTATATTGCAGCCATTTGCTAAAATCATTTAAGTTCATTTTTTTCCTCATTAATGTACACACAGCACCCCATATTGAGAGAAAAACACTGAATTGTTGACATTTTTGCAGATTTATTAAAAAAGAAAAACTGAAATATCACATGGTCCTAAGTATTCAGACCCTTTGCTCAGTATTTAGTAGAAGCACCCTTTTGATCTAATACAGCCTTTAGTCTTTTTGGGAAAGATGCAACAAGTTTTTCAGACCTGGATTTGGGGATCCTCTGCCATTCCTCCTTTTAGATCCTCTCCAGTTCTGTCAGGTTGGATGGTAAACGTTGGTGGACAGCTATTTTTTGGTCTCTCCAGAGATGCTCAATTGGATTTAAGTCAGGGCTCTGGTTGGGCCATTCAAGAATAGTCACGGAGTTGTTGTGAAGCCACTCCTTCGTTATTTTAGCTGTGTGCTTAGGGTCATTGTCTTGTTGGAAGGTAAAACTTCAGCCCAGTCTGAGGTCCTGAGCACTCTGGAGAAGGTTTTTGTCCAGGATATCCCTGTACTTGGCCGCATTAATCTTTCCCTCAATTGTCATCCTGTCCCTGCAGCTGAAAAACACCCCCACAGCATGATGCTGCCACCACCATGCTTCACTGTTGGGACTGTATTGGACAGGTGATGAGCAGTGCCTGGTTTTCTCCACACATACCGCTTAGAATTAAGGCCAAAAAGTTCTATCTTGGTCTCATCAGACCAAAGAATCTTATTTCTCACCATCTTGGAGTCCTTGGGGTGTTTTTAGCAAACTCCATGCGGGCTTTCATGTGTCTTGCACTGAGGAGAGGCTTCTGTCAGGCCACTCTGCCATAAAACCCCGACTGGTGGAGGGCTGCAGTAATGGTTGACTTTCTACAACTTTCTCCCATCTCCCGACTGCATCTCTGGAGCTCAGCCACAGTGATCTTTGGGTTCTTCTTTACCCCTCTCACCAAGGCTCTTCGCCCCCCATAACTCAGACAGCCAGCTCTAGGAAGGGTTCTGGTCTTTCCAAACATCTTCCATTTAAGGATTATGGAGGCCACTGTGCTCTTAGGAACCTTAAGTGCAGCAGAATTTTTTTGTAACCTTGGCCAGATCTGTGCCTTGCCACAATGTCTCTGAGCTCTTCAGGCAGTTCCTTTGACCTCATGATTCTCATTTGCTCTGACATGCACTGTGAGCTGTAAGGTCTTATATAGACAGGTGTGTGGCTTTCTTAATCAAGTCCAATCAGTATAATCAAACACAGCTGGACTCAAATGAAGGTGTAGAACCATCTCAGGCTGGGTTCACACTGGTGCGACACGACAGCCGTCCTACTTTGGATCCGACTTTGCCCTGCGACATGAAGCCGGCATGTGTCCGACTTTCAATGAACGGGGATCCGACTTGGATCCCCGCCAATGCCGGCACTGTGTTTGGTATGAATCTTTAGGGGGGAACTCCGCGCCAAATTTTAAATAAAAAACCGGCATGGGTTCCCCCTCCAGAGGCATACCAGGCCCTTGGGTCTGGTATGGACCTTGAGGGGAACCCCCTACGCCGAAAAAACGGCGTGGGGGGTCGCCCCCAATCCATACCAGACCCTTATCCGAGCACGCAGCCCGGCCGGACAGGAATGGGGGTGGGGACGAGCGAGCGCCCCCCCCCTCCTGAACCGTACCAGGCCGCATGCCCTCAACATGGGGAGTGGTGCCTTGGGGGAGGGGGTGCGCTGCGGCCCCCCCACCCCAAAGCACCTTGTCCCCATGTTGATGAGGACAAGGGCCTCTTCCCGACAACCCTGGCCGTTGGTTGTCGGGGTCTGCGGGCGGGGGGCTTATCGGAATCCGGGAGCCCCCTTTAATAAGGGAGCCCCCAGATCCCGGCCCCCCACCCTATGTGAATGAGTATGGGGTACAGCGTACCCCTACCCATTCACCTAGGAAAAAAGTGTCAATTTAAAAAAAAACACTACACAGATTTTTAAAGCATTTTATTAGACAGCTCCGGGGGTCTTCTTCCGACTTCGGGGGTCTCTCCGGTTCTTCTCCACGCTCTCCGGATCTTCTGCCGGGCTCCTCCGCTCTCTTCTGCTCTTTTGCCGCTCTTTTGCTAAAGCGGAGGAGCCTGGTCTTCAATCTTCTGCCTTCTGCCTTCTGCCCTCTTCTCCTGATGTTGACACGACGCTCTCTGGGGCTAGAATGCTCTCTGTGCGCTCTGCTCTGACTTATATAGGCGGTGACCCCGCCCCCTTATGCCGTCACAGTCCCTGGGCATGCTGGGACTGTGACGGCATAAGGGGGCGTGGTCATCGGGTGATGACCACGCCCCCTAAAACGTCACAGTCCCAGCATGCCCAGGGACTGTGACGGCATAAGGGGGCGGGGTCACCGCCTATATAAGTCAGAGCAGAGCGCACAGAGAGCATTCTAGCCCCAGAGAGCGTCGTGTCAACATCAGGAGAAGAGGGCAGAAGGCAGAAGGCAGAAGATTGAAGACCAGGCTCCTCCGCTTTAGCAAAAGAGCGGCAAAAGAGCAGAAGAGAGCGGAGGAGCCCGGCAGAAGATCCGGAGAGCGTGGAGAAGAACCGGAGAGACCCCCGAAGTCGGAAGAAGACCCCCGGAGCTGTCTAATAAAATGCTTTAAAAATCTGTGTAGTGTTTTTTTTTAAATTGACACTTTTTTCCTAGGTGAATGGGTAGGGGTACGCTGTACCCCATACTCATTCACATAGGGTGGGGGGCCGGGATCTGGGGGCTCCCTTATTAAAGGGGGCTCCCGGATTCCGATAAGCCCCCCGCCCGCAGACCCCGACAACCAACGGCCAGGGTTGTCGGGAAGAGGCCCTTGTCCTCATCAACATGGGGACAAGGTGCTTTGGGGTGGGGGGGCCGCAGCGCGCCCCCCTCCCCCAAGGCAACAACCCCCCATGTTGAGGGCATGCGGCCTGGTACGGTTCAGGAGGGGGGGGGCGCTCGCTCGTCCCCACCCCCATTCCTGTCCGGCCGGGCTGCGTGCTCGGATAAGGGTCTGGTATGGATTGGGGGGACCCCCCACGCCGCCTTTTCGGCGTAGGGGGTTCCCCTCAAGTTCCATACCAGACCCAAGGGCCTGGTATGCTCTTGGAGGGGGAACCCATGCCGGATTTTTATCTAAAATTTGGCGCGGAGTTCCCCCTCAAGATCATCTGAGCACAAGTCGCGTGCTGAAGTCGGATCATGCGAGACGGCAATCCGACTTTGATCCGACTTCAATGATAGTCAATAGGATGAAGTAGGATCAAAGTCGGACCAAAGTAGTACAGGGAGCTTTTCTAAAGTCGGAACGACTTGTGTCGGACCAGTTAGGATGGCTCCCATAGGGAAACATTAAATTTCACACGTCATGCGACATGAGCTCCCAATGTCGGAGCGTTTGTCGGACCAGTGTGAACCCAGCCTCAAGGATGATCAGAAGAAATGGACAGCACCTGAGTTAAATATTTGAGTGTCACAGCAAAGGGTCTGAATACTTAGGACCATGTGATATTTCAGTTTTTCTTTTTTAATAAATCTGCAAAAATGTCAACAATTCTGCGTTTTTCTGTCAATATGGGGTGCTCTGTTTACATTAATGAGGAAAAAAATGAACTTATATGATTTTAGCAAATGGCTGTAATATAACAAAGAGTGAAAAATTTAAGGGGGTCTGAATACTTTCCGTCCCCACTGTATGTGAGTATGCTACCTATGTTTTTAATAAAGGTTTACTGAACATTATCATGCTATGTGAGTGTTATTTTATGGTTTGCTTTCATTTATCCTGAATTGTGAGAAATCACTGAAGGGGCAGCTAGTGGAGAAGGATGCTTTCAGGTGCTGAAAAAGTGAATTCCCCATCTGGGCCGAGTCTATACAAGCTGTGATAGCCTAATCTATAATGTGATAGACAAAGGCTTTTGGTGAGTGCAATTCCTTAAAGTGGATGTAAACCCAATGTCATCCTTTCTAAACTACTGCCATAGGGGTTATCTATAAGGATATACATGCCTCCTGCATATATCTTTACCTGTCAAATTTGTCCCCTCTGTCTGTTATGAGACCCGAAAAACTGCAGATTCTGTGGGTGGGTCTGTTGTCTGGAGCTCGGTGGGTGGAGTTGTGATGTCAGTAGACTCCCCGCCCACCTCTACACTCCCCTTGTCAATATGCATTTTCTCCTGTGTATTTCTAACTGAACTTCTGCTATGATTTTAACATCCAGTGAAAAGACAGGAAAGTAACCACATGACTTCAGCATGCCAAATCATGCTGAGGTGTGGAACAGCCAATCCTTGCAGAGCTGCTGAAGAAAGGAGTGGGGGAGGGAATTAAGTAATCATGCATGTGTCTTA
Organism: Aquarana catesbeiana; assembly: GCF_042186555.1. Classification (NCBI taxonomy): domain Eukaryota; kingdom Metazoa; phylum Chordata; class Amphibia; order Anura; family Ranidae; genus Aquarana; species Aquarana catesbeiana. Next base: position 273,970,886 of record NC_133324.1, read on the forward strand.
GGCTGTCACTCAGAGCAAGGGGAAGTATTTGACAGTTTTTGTCAGTTTGTCAAGATTTTTCTCACTGAACAATAAAAGGGGATTGCTCAAAGATGGATTAACTCTGTGTGGCAAGACTGGGCTCGAATGATAGGAAATCTTATACTCTACAGCATGATAAAAAAAAATTTAAAGTGGATGTAAACCCACCACTCACCCAGTATAAAGGAATGGCACAGTATTAATGTATATAAAGATACATTAAAGCCTCCTGCATGTATCCCTACCTTGCAAATTTCACCCCCTTCATTAGTAGGAGCCCCACAAAACTCTAGAATAAGTGGGTGGGTCTCCTTGCCGGAGCTCGGTGGGTGAGTCATGATGTCACAAGACTCCCCGCCCACCTCTACACTCTTCTACTCTTCAGTCACACTGATCATGCCCCATGACATCCAGTCAAAACTCAGGAAAGGCACCACATGATTTCAGCATGCCCAGTCATGCTGAGGTGTGAAGCAGCCAATCCTGGGAGAGCTGGAGAAGAAAGGAGGAGGGATGTGAACCTGGAATCGTAACACACACTCTGCTCTCATGCACGTTTATGAGATAAAGAAATGAGATGCCAGTCACAGCAGTGGGGGATGTGGCAACACAAACTTATCTGTAGTTTTTTATTTCACTACAAAAAGACAAAAGGATTGCTCAGAGCTGGATTAACTCTTCATGGCATGACTGGGCACAGATGACTTGACATCCTCTACTGTACCAGGTAGAAGTCTTCATTAAAAAAAAGATTTTCAGGTTTATATCCACTTTAAGACTGGTGTAAGGAGCACTGTAGGCGATTTGTCTTATCGATTTGCAGGGTGATCATTTGGAGTTGGAGACAGAATTATTTATGTACATATTATTTACTGCTTTTTTATTGGAACTGTGGGAAAGTTGTCTTGTTTATGTGGATATTGGACTTTTACTTTATACAACTAATGAACACAATATTTTTTTTTGTAAATATATTTATATATATATATAATATCAATTTTTTTTTCTTCATACCAAAGTATTTTAGTGTTATTTATTTATATGGACAGGAGGATGTAAACGGTTGGGGTTGTTTATACCCACCTACCTCAGCGTTTGCCCAGGTTTGGAACACCCCCCCCCCCCCCCCCAGAAAAGCATTACATTCTTTTCTGTTTTTCTGGACCTAAATGTGATGGATTGGACGTAGCCTGGTGTAAACAGACAGCAGAGTCCATTTACAGTCGGCCGCCCATATAGCTGTTATGGGTCCATATGTTTCTGCGGGGCACAAACTTAAAGGGCATAGATGAAAAAAGTGACATTTGTCCTATTCGGTTCCGATTTACCTGAGGGTGTGCTCATGGATCCCCTGATGAGCAGAGTGGACACTGGTCCGTGTGTGAAAGAGCCCTTAGTATTTTTCTAGTAGTAAACCTCATATGTTATATCACAGGAAGCAACAAAACGGTAAACAAGGTACCCTACAGAGTCAAAATCTAGCTTGATATACAGTAAAAAGGCATTTTAAAATGTACAAATAATTGAAACAGATACACTGCACAACAGTCCAACACCAGCAAATGGTTCAACTTTAATCAGGCAGCTAGGAAGCATTCACCAGTTCAGTCCTGGTATCTGCTGTGATCAAAATATTAAGCCAGCACCGCATTTCACAACCTACGAATGACTCTGCAGTGAACAGCATGTGCTCATTCGGAATTGAAGGATAAATTTTGAAGATTGTTTCCATTGAGCAATAGGGACTTTCATATGTGGATAGCATAAAGCCCACTAACTTTGTAAAAAAAATATTTTTTCTTGTGCATGCACGCAAAAAGAAAAAATGGCTGGGTTAGTCAGTTTTAAAATTTTTAATTTAATTTTTTTCTTGAAACAGATGGGTATAAACAAACCCAGAAGGGGATTACTGTATATGTTCCTAGAATCCTCCTCAGAGCAAATATAGTTTTCAAATATGATATTAAGAAGCTTTCTAGCAAGGTACAATAACTTAATAAGTAGTGGTTACAGAATTCTTAATTTCCATCTAGAAAACACTGTCACCCAAGGCTGCCATTAGAAATCACAGAGCCCTGTACAGCCTACCTGACTGTGTCCCCCTGGAAAATATGTAGAGTTGATTATGTAACACAAGAAAAAAGACCTCTCCTGCGCTCAGGTGTCCATGAACTGGATATGTGGTGCAGCCACCTATAGAAGTAATGCCTAGCGTCTTGCAGCCCTCATTTGAACAATGGGTATTCAAGCTAAAAAAAAACAGAAAAGAAAGAGGGCGCACCAACCTAGTGCATTACCACTGATAAACTTTAATGCAGCATAAAAACAGTAAAAATTATACTCACAAACGAGCTAGTATAAATAGCTTTCAAAAGGGCGCAAAAGCGCTGTTTCTGTGGATCGACACCCCAGGACCTGTTGCCGAGAGGATAAGACCAGCGCAAATGGCTGATGGCTGATTATGTAATCAAGATATAGACAATCTTTAGAGAACTGGATATATATATAAAACCAGGTAGTTGGGTATATTGGCAGTGATGGACATGATTTAATAATGTATGTAATATTTGCAGGATATTTTCAGGATTGGATGTAATATCAGGATATATAGAATATGTATAGAACTAGGTATGTATGATATGAGATGTACAGAATATTGGTAGAGGTGGAAATTATATATGACATATTTACAGTATTGAATATGTATGCCTTACACTTTGGTGTGTAATGCTGGGTATAGATGATACAAGTGAACTAGAGAGATATAGATAAGCCTCAGAAAAGGAGATAGTACTGCAGTGTTGGGGATGTATGGGGAGCATTTAGCTTGTCAGTGCTGGATACACAGATACATGTAAAAACACAGGGTTGGCAGGCAGGGCTCGCTGTACAGCTATAACAGAAGGGATCCATAGCACTCACCTCCATGGAGCCCCTGCTCTTGGCTCCAGCACACATTTCATTCTCCAGACTATGGCGCTTCCGGCACATTACACAGATTGGACCTCAGAAAGAACCAGGTGCAGGAAGGGAGGAGCAGCAGACCAACTGTCTTCCAGCCTTACTTGGGTGCTGCAAGTCAACAGCCAGCCTGGAGATGGTACTATGCAGACAGCAGTGTCCGTACTTGTAGCAATGAGCATGTTCTTGCTCAGTGTGGTGGCAGTAGGGGCTACGATTACTCCACACTGGATGCAGTGGGGGAGATTTACTAAAACTGGTTCACACAGAATCTGGTGAAGTTTTGCATGGTAGCCAATCAGCTTCTAAGGTCAGCTTGTTCAATTAAGCCTTGGTAATAAAACCTGGAAGCTGATTGGTTTCTATGCAGAGCTGAACTAGATTTTGCACTCTCCAGTTTTAGTAACTTACCCCAAGTGTAACCAGGACCATGAGGGGGGGTATGAAGAGACCAGGACCACCGTTAGTAATCACAAGGGCCTTGTATAGCCTACCTGCCATGCCTGGGCCCACCTTCTGACCTGATAGGGCCCGGTGTCGGAGGACAGTCCTGATGTCACTTGCCAATTTAGAGCTGAATGACAGTGTTCCCGGATAGCCCTACAGGCTTAGGTTTCTCCTACATGTTTTCCTGTTATGGGATCGTTCATTACTTCAGCTTGTCTAAGTGTTGGTTGACTGATCACCTATGCACCCCTATGTACTTTTCTCAAAATGGCATTACATCAGGGTTGCCCTTTTGGGAGTTACCCACTTCAATGCACACCACTCTTTGGATCAGCATGGGTGAAGGTTGGGTATAAATGTATTGCCTGGGATTCAGCTTTATTCTCTTTTGCTAACCAAAGAACAGTCAAACAATGTCAGAGCAGGGCAGATATTAATCTCTTATAACCTCTGTTTTGTTGCTGATAAGAAAAAAATCCAGGACAGACAGTTCTGGCTGTACATATTGTCCAATTTTGCATTGTTCTATAGCTGTCATATCTGTTGAATGTGATGCTGATGTGATACTCATTGGCTTATACAGGTGTATTCATCTTGAGACAATAAAGAACAAAGCCCATGTACCACTGAATGCTCTTGTCAGTTTTCTGTAGTATTTTCACTTTGGGAGCCAGGAGTACGGGCAATTAAAAGACCCGTACAGAATTAGAATATTATGCATGGCTTTTAAGTGATAGCATGATTTGGAAATGATTACTATTGACATATCTGCTTCCTTTTGTTAAAAGAGTAAGCATTTACTAATTGTGTTTCTACCTACTTGTAAATACATTTCAGTTGACATTTGTCAATACAATTTTAAAACAGCAGTCAAACATGACGTTTATAAATCGCATTTGAAGTGTGTTTAAAACATGATTTTAAGCTCCATAAAAGCACTGGTGTTTATATTGCTGAAATCTGACAAGGTAAGGTACAATAGTGCTTTCAGCTTGCTTTTTTTCCCATGAATTAAGCTTGCCCAATTTAAGAGTGTGCCATGCTTTCCTTTTTTTATTTATTTACTGTCAACAGGAATCTGAAACACACAACAATGGTCCTGCCTAGCCCTTCTATGGCAGTACATGCTGTTCTGATCTTTACAGTGCTTTCGACATTTCATTGCTAATTGACAATGACCTTGTTAAGAAAAATAAAACTTCATTTAACAAACAGTTTAACAAATGCATTGTATTTTCTAAGCCTCCTAATTACAGCCGAAATGCATCTTGTTTTACCAAAACTCAGACTATTAAGATTTCACACAGGGATGTATTTGTCTTCACTACCTTGCAGCTACCATGGGCTCAAAACCTGAAGCTAACCATAAACCATATAGTTATTTTGTATACAAATAATTTGTGCATAATCTCAGTGTCGGTGCAAATTATTACAACAGATGACCTCAGGAGGCCAATGTAGGATGAAAAAAAAAGTATTCTGGGCAATTCCTTGTTTTTTGATTATGTGATATGGTAGCCATCATTGCCTGCAGGGATCTCCACCATGTGGTTTGGTTGGTAGAAAGAGGGAAAATTTCAGGTGGTCTAGTCCTGAAATTAACAGTTTTGTGCAGTGCGCTTAAAGACATTAAAATGTGTCATATAAGCAAATGATTTGATTGGAAAATGTAGCAAACCTGGATGTAAGATGATCCAACTGAAGGCTCATCATACAGTAAAATACTTAGGAAACCAGCATCTCTTGACAGACTCAGAAGGCTGCAACATGCTCCTCTCTCTTATAACCTTACTTATTGGCAGTGGAGTAATAGCACTGATTTCCTCACAACATATATCATTGCCCAATTATTATTTTGCCGATTTTTTTTTCTTTTATGCAAATGTGGCAAAATGAACAAACAAAAGAAAAATCTTCATCAAATATTTACAATGAATCTTTAAATCACCTTTGGCTTGGCTTAACAGCATTATTTTGAAATGGTACTCTAATAACACACACACAGTCTTTGATTTCAGCAATATGTGTACAGTTAGAATTTGACTGTAGTTTGATGTAAAATTCGATTTTAATTTCAGTCCCAATTTCTTTTCGTTATTCAGAGCATTGTAAAATGTGTTTACATTGTAATTCGGGTATTCGGATATATCCGAATCACTAAATAACGAAAAATGTGTCCGAATATTAATTTGGAACAAACAATTAGACACACGTCTAATTCTCAGGCCTTAATGCGCATGAAACCAAACCAAAAAGCTTTAAATACAGTATCTCATTGGATCTCCAGACTCTTTCCTCTCTGTTCAGACCAATTACCAGTTTCCCCGGCCGTCTTTGGAGTAGCCCTTCACCAATTAGACATGTGAAAACCCCTGTCCATCTCCTGGTTTGATAGAATCTATACAATAAAAATATCGAAATTATTGTCCTATTTGAAAACCATACCTATTGTGGTCCGAAATCATATTTTATGCATAGTTTTTGAAATTTATTTGGTGAACTGTAAGGCCAATGATAGAAAATGCTTCTCATCTTGACAACACTTCCCTGGTAGAATCATCACCCTTCTCCAGCCTTCTTTCTTCTACCTAACCTCTTATTCTTCTATCCTCACTCTCCTGCCTTCCCCCATCTTTCTGCTGTTTTTTTTTCCACACTTTTCCTTTCCGGTTCATGAAATCTGATTAAATTCTTCAGCCTACAGTAATGGTCATCCTGCAGATGCTCTTTGAAGTATACTTCTTCTCACTGTTATATTGCTTTTAATCTCTTCTTTTTAAAATAGGAGCATAATGACTTTCTAATATTATGAAACTTATACATTTAGATTTGGCTTGTATTGTATATATGTACACTGCAAGACTCTAGGCAGCTAACATATTTGATGTGATGTTATCCTATGCAAGTGGTATATATCAGAGATGCTGTTCTACACTTTGCAACTTGGATTGTATACTGTTGGTTTTCTACTGATCTCCAATCAATTCAAAAATCTAATAAACTTTTTGTAAATAAAAAACAGGAAACTAAATAGTGTTTTTGCTCTAGTATTCAAGCTGTACAGTATATGATTTTCCTATTCTGGGAAAGGTACTTCTTAGAAGAACAATATTGACAATATTGTATCAGATTCATGGAATTACATATCCCCTAATTTTTTTGTCTGTATTTATTTATTTATTTATTTATTTTTATTTATTTCAGGTACTTATATAGCGCCGTCAATTTACGCAGCGCTTTACATATACATTATACATTCACATCAGTCCCTACACCCTCAAGGGGCTTACAATCTAAGGTCCCTAACTCACATTCATACATACTAGGGACAATTTAGACAGGATCCAATTAACCTACCAGCATGTCTTTGGAGTGTGGGAGGAAACCGGAGTATCCGGAGAAAACCCACGCAGACACAGGGAGAACATGCAAACTCCAGGCAGGTAGTGTCGTGGTCGGGATTCGAACCAGTGACCCTTCTTACTGCTAGGCGAGAGTGCTACTCACTACACCACTGTGCCGCCATATAGCATCACCTTCTCTTTAGACAGACAAGTAGGCACATAGAAATTTATAAGGTGAGAAATTTATAAGGTAATTTTCACACTGTTTGTGAGCAAATAGATTTCTTTATTGACATTTCAGTTGTGCTGTGCAGGAAAAATCTGCTAAATCCCAAGGAGGTGTCTGTGATGCTGATTTCATGTCTCCCTTTCCATAACCCCTATGTCAGTCCAGGGAAAAAAATATTTTTTCTCTGTGTGGCTCAAAAAGGTTTTTGTCCTTTACAGATGATCACTGAGAGAAGTAAAGGAAATATCAATTTGGAGGAAAACAGATAGACTCTTGACACCTGGAACTGAGTAACTGTCATTTTGTAATGGTCAAATGGATAATGAAGAGCCATTGAAAATCTCATTGAGGGCCCTTTCACACTGGGGCGGTTTGCAGGTGCTATTGCGCTAATAATAGCGCCTGCAAACCGGCCCGAAAGTGCCGCTGCTTTCATTCCAGTGTGAAAGCCCCCGAGGGCTTTCACACTGGAGCGATGCGCTGGCAGGACGGTAAAAAAAGTCCTGCTAGCAGCATCTTCGGAGCGGTGAAGAAGCGGAGTGTATACTGCTCCTTCACCGCTCCTGCCCATTGAAATCAATGGGACGGCGCGGCTATACCGCCGGCAAAGCGCCTCTGCAGAGGCGCTTTGTGGTGGTTTTTAACCATTTCTCGGCCACTAGCGGGGGGTAAAACTGCCCCGCTAGCGGCCGCATACCGACGGTAAATAGCCGCTTACAATAGCGGCGCTTTACCGCCGACGCCCGCCCCAGTGTGAAAGGGCCCTAAGGGAGGATTGTGCCAGGCCCAACCAAATGTAGCTGTATAGAACAGACTTTACAACATGCTGTGTAATCTTTACAATGCAGACCTGTTAGGCCTCTTTCACACGGATGATCCGTATGTCCGTTTTTCATCCATCCGTTTTCGGATGAAAAACGGACATACAGTCATCCCTATGGAGCGTCGGATGTCAGCGGTGACATGTCCGCTGACATCCGACCCGCTCCGATCCGAAAAGTGTAACGGAGGAAAAACCTACTTTTTCCTCCGTTTTCGGATCGGATCGGATGACGACGGACACTACGGACCGTCATCATCCGATCCCCCCATAGGGGAGAGCGGCGCTCTGACAGGTCCGTCGCTGCACAGTGTGCAGCGATGCACCTGTCATCTTCCTGCTCAGCGGGGATCGGCGGAGCTATCCCCGCTGAGCAAGCGGATGTTCACGGGGCGGATCATGACTGATCTGCCCCGTGTGAAAGAGGCCTTATAGGTGAACTTTGGTGAAACAGTGAAAACTTTTCCAGCAGTTATAATGACCTGTAGTTTCTTTTCCATAGGATACATCTTTTGGTTTTGTCAGTAGCTTCTGTGTTAAGTAATCCAATCGTTGTCAAAAGTTTGCAGAATTCACCTCCGTAACGTCTCTAAAATTTGCCCCTTTTTAACAAATGAAACCACCAAGCTCCTCATTCACTCCCTTGTTATCTCTCACCTTGACTATTGCAACTCACTTCTCATTGGCCTACCTCTCCATAGGCTATCCCCTCTTCAGTCTATCATGAATGCAGCTGCCAGACTTATCCAGCTTACCAACCGCTCAGTGTCTGCCAACCCTCTATTCCAATCCCTACACTGGCTCCCAATCACCCAGCGAATTGAATTCAAAATACTAACCACAACATACAAAGCCATTCACAACTCTGCCCCGAGCTACATCACCAATCTTGTCTCCAAATATCACCCAAATCGACCTCTCTGCTCTTCTCAAGACCTCCTACTCTCAAGCTCTCTCATCTCTTCCTCCCATGCTCGTTCTCAGGATTTCTCCAGAGCCTCTCCCATCCTCTGGAACTCGCTACCTCCATCTATCCGGCTATCCCCTACTCTTGCTACCTTCAGGCGATCCCTGAAAACTCATCTCTTCAGGAAAGCCTATCACGTCTCCAACTAATCTCCTACCACTTCCAACAGCTCATTCCCCACAGTTACAACCTTTTGTACCACCTGCCCCACCCTATTAGATTGCAAGCTCTTCTGAGTGGGGCCCTCTTAATCCTCTTGTATTTTATTGTATTATAACTGTATTGTCTCCCTTTTATATTGTAAAGCGCTGCGTAAACTGTTGGCGCTATATAAATCCTGTATTATAATAATAATAATAAGTATATTCTGTTGTCTTAAAAGTGAGTCCAGTTGTTCTGATCCTACGTTTCAGGTTTGATATTACTCAAGTTTCTCAATTCCAGTCCTTAAGGTGCCCCAACGGGTCATATTTTCAGGATTTCCCTCAAATGAAGTGGCTGTGGTAATTACTAAGGCAATGAAACTGATCAAATCACCTGTGCAAAATAATGGAAAGCCTGAACACATGAGCTGTTGGGGCACCTTGAGGACTGGAGTTGAGAAAAACCGCACAAGACAATGATCCAAAACATGCCTCAAAATCAACCATGAGCTACCTAATAAAGCAAAGCAGAACCTGCTGGCACTAAATTGCATTCTTGTTTTGGTATCCTCAGTTACTTGGTATTTTATGTGTGTTTGTTCATGTGTGTTCGTTTTACATCTGTGTGTGGGAAGTAGGGCTTCCTTGTTTTGTGATGAAAGGTCCACTTTAAGGGTTTTGAATGGCCTTCATAATACCCTGATTTATTAATTGTTGAAAAGTTGTAAGTGCAACATATATCTCAAACGAGTGTTTTCTGCAAGAAAGAGTGTGGAAAAGTATAAATCAAGGATAGAAAGGCAACAGGAAATGTTTGGTGGTTCTAATTTCTGCCAAAGAGGGTATTTCTAAGTACCAAGTGCCACATTTATGTTTTCTTTTTTTAAGCTGTTAAATTTAGAAAATAAATAATACTTGTGTCTGTCAAACTTTCTAACTTTTTAACTCTACTTTTTTAATGCTATAACTAAAAGGCCTTCCTAATAACAAGCACCAAAAATGGATCATATTAACTCTCTTTCACTTTCTTCACTAACTATAATGCCCTGTACACATGGTTGGATTTTCCTATGGAAAATGTGTGATAGGACCTTGTTGTCGGAATTTCCGACCGTGTGTGGGCTCCATCACACATTTTCCATAGGAATTTCCGACACACAAAGTTTGATAGCTTGCTATAAAATTTTCCGACAACAAAATCCATTGTCAGAAATTCCGATCGTGTGTACACAAATCCGACGCACAAAGTGCCACGCATGCTCAGAATAAATTAAGAAACTAAAGCTATTGGCTACTGCCCCGTTTATAGTCCCGGCGTACGTGTTTTACGCCACCGTGTTCAGAACGATCGGATTTTCCGACAACTTTGTGTGACCGTGTGCATGCAAGACAAGTTTGAGCCAACATCCGTCGGAAAAAATCCATGGATTTTGTTGTCGGAATGTCCAATCAATGTCCGACCGTGTGTACAGGGCATTAAGTATGATTTCAGAGCAGACCAGAGGATGTAAGGGGTTTTCTCTGAAATCAAAGAAGTGGAGCCCCTAGTGACAGAATGTACTTAAGACCACTTTCATACTGGGGCGGTGAAAGCATTAGCGGTAAAGTGCCGCTAGTTTTACTGCTGTTATAGTTGTATTGTTATTGTTATAGTTGTATTGTTATTGTTTGTAACAACACAAACAATAGTTTGTGTATTTTTGATAATCCAATATAAATGTACTTGTTTAATTTACTTTCATGTTGTTACATAGTTACATAGTAGGTGAGGTTGAAAAAAGACACAAGTCCATCAAGTCCAACCTATATGTGTGATTTTATGTCAGTATTACATTGTATATCCCTGTATGTTGCGGTCGTTCAGGTGCTTATCTATCTTTATCTTTCTTGAAACTATTGATGCCTCCCCCTGAGACCACCGCATGTGGAAGGGAATTCCACATCCTTGCCGCTCTTACAGTAAAGAATCCTCTACGTAGTTTAAGGTTAAACCTCTTTTCTTCTAATTTTAATGAGTGGCCACGAGTCTTCGTAAACTCTCTTCTGCGAAAAAGTTTTATCCCTATTGTGGGGTCACCAGTATGGTATTTGTATATTAAAATCATATCCCCTCTCAAGCTTCTCTTCTCCAGAGAGAATAAGTTCAGTGCTCACAACCTTTCCTCATAACTAAGATCCTCCAGACCCTTTATTAGCTTTGTTGCCCTTCTTTGTACTCGCTCCATTTCCAGTACATCCTTCCTGAGGACTGGTGCCCAAAACTGGACAGCATACTCCTGGGTACAGCTGGATCAGAGTCTTGTAGAGTGGGAGAATTATCATTTTATCTCTGGAATGAATCCCCTTTTAAATGCATGCCAATATTCTGTATGCTTTGTTAGCATCAGCTTGGCATTGCATGCCATTGCTGAGCCTATCATCTACTAGGACCCCCAGGTCCTTTTCCATCCTAGATTCCCCCAGAGGTTCTCCTTCCAGTGTATAGATTGCATTAATATTTTTGCCACCCAAATACATTATTTTACATTTTTCTACATTGAACCTCATTTGCCATGTAGTTGCCCACCCCATTAATTTGTTCAGATCTTTTTGCAAGCTTTCCACATCCTGCGGAGAAGTTATTGCCCTGCTTAGCTTAGTATCGTCTGCAAATACAGAGATTGAACTGTTTACCCCATTCTCCAGGTCGTTTATGAACGAATTAAATAGGATTGGTCCCAGCACAGAACCCTGGGGGAACCCACTACCCACCCCTGACCATTCCGAGTACTCCCCATTTATCACTACCCTCTGAACTTGCCCTTGTAGCCAGTTTTCAATCCATGTACTCACCCTATGGTCCATGCCAACGGACCTTATTTTATACAGTAAACGTTTATGGGGAACTGTGTCAAATACTTTTGCAAAATCCAGATACACCACGTCTACTGGCCTTCCTTTATCTAGATGGCAACTCACCTCCTCATAGAAGGTTAATAGATTGGTTTGGCAAGAGCGATTCTTTGTGAATCCATGCTGATTACTGCTAATGTTCTGTAATGTGAGTTCTGCCTGTCTGCTGCACTCTTTTTCCACAACTTTGCAGCTTTTCCTCTGTTGTTTACTTTTATTTTCTAAGGACTACATATCCCATGGTACCTTGCTGCCTGCAATCAGTGATTCCTGTACTTACTCCTCCTCCTGAAACTCCTCCTCTCAGCTTCTCTGTAGTTCAGAAGGCAGGCTCTGTCAAATGTGTGACACAGCAGTGCCTAATCACAGGGTATAGCAAATACATGCCACAGAATTTGAGTAAATGTGTGAGGATATTCACAAAGTAAGTTTACAAACTTCAAGATTATTCAGATTAGTAGAAATAGACCAGAAATAATTGAAACACAATCTGGAAATGAATATATAGTTTTTAATTTTGACCTTGGACATGCTTTACATTGGCAACACGTATCACATTTAGATTTACCAAAAACTGTAAAAATGTAAGGTGAGTGCATACCTAAACAATCTATTTAGTTTTTATCAGGTTTCTGTCTTTTCAGGTAAGCAATCTACATAGTTGTTGGTGGAGCTAAAGAAGACTTTACAATCAGATTGTAACCTGTATGGCCAGCTTTAGTAACATACACATGTACAGAGAATGAAATTAAAGTGACAATCAATTTAAAGGCTCAAAGTTTTTTACCTTTATGCATGAAGGTAAAAAACCTTCTGTGTGCAGCAACCCCAGCCCCCCTAATACTTACCTGAGCCCCATCGTAATCCAGTGATGTGCATGAGAGCCTCGATTCTCTGGGAACTCTCCCTCCTCATTGGCTGAGGCAGCAGTGGGAGCTACTGGCTGTCAATTACAGCCAGTGAGCTAATGAGAGAGGGGGGTGGGACCGAGCCACTACTCTGTGTGTATGAATGAACCACTGCACAGAACAGGTAGATATAACATGTTTGTTATTATATTTATGTTTTTTAATTGCCTTAAACATCACTTTAAGCTTAATAAAGGTAATATCAGGTAGCTTGTGGTGTCTATTTTTAAAAAGGACATCCTAGTTTTAAAATGTTAAAATGGCTTAGGTGTTAAGATTGTTGCCTGCAGAGGTGGTGACACTGTCTTTTCACTGACAAATCAACAATGCATGTGTTTCACCAATGGATACCCACATTTTTGCAAAATCTGTTTTGGAGTATATGTCAAGGCTTTCCTGGATAAAAACAATTGGCATTCGCTAAGACCCCTTTCACACTGGAGCATTTTTTAGGCGAGCCTTTAGCCTGAGTGCTTTCACACTGAGGCGATGCGCTGGCAGGGCATTAAAACAAAGTCCTGCAAGCCGCATCTTTGGAGCGGTGAAGCACCTCTTCTGTACATTGAAATGAATGGGCACCGCTGCTGAAGCACCTGCAAAGTGATTAGTCAGCGGTGCTACATGGGGCATTTAACCCCTTCAACGGCCACTAGAGGGAGTTAAAAGTGCCCCGCTAGCGGCCGAATAGCGTCGTTTAAATGATGGTAAAGCGCTGCTGAAACTAGCGGCATTTTACCGTCAGTGCCCACCCACTCCAGTGTGAAAGCAGCCTTAGGCAAACTGAGCTTGTATGAGCAGGCATTAAAGTCCTGCCTAGGAATTTATTTCACTTTAATAATAGGGCCTAACGTCCCTGACTAGACAAATAAACCCAAATAACTGTCTCTCATGTCCATTGAGAGTGTCTTTATTGGCTGCTGGGGTGCTCTCTTTGGCTGAGGGTATGGCAGTTGGTGGGCATAGTTGTGAAGTCATGCACTCTTAAGATGGGAAATGAGTCTACAGCTGACAAAGGTAGTGGTGGGTACCTTGTGGTACCCAGGACTATTGACAGTACAGATATACGTGCTAGTGTTAGTAACATTCAACTGACTAGCTATGGAATCTAGAAAAAAGAAGTGGTTGCAACAGCCCCCACTCTGCAACACATACAAAATCACATGTTTGACACAGTTTTAACATTCTTGCCCGTGCCCTTAACATTTGCTCACAGAACACTTCTCCATTCTTGTAATGTCCATATAAATAGAAAGAAATTACAAATTTAGTGTGATTTGCTGTGAAAAAAGGAATCAATTGCACATTGAATTTTGAATTGAATTGAATTGCACATTTGCCTAAAATAGTACACAATGTATCATCTATAGGTGTGTTCAGAGTGAGCAATGTGGGCAATTGTAATTGCCATATATGATGAAGAATTATATATGTTAATTGCTGTAAAGGGGTCTCGGAGAGGATCATAGGCATGCCCACGGGGTGTGCCGGGTGTGCCCAGGCACACCCTAATCATTCAGCCCTGTCTGTGTCTTAACAAGTTTTGTCAGTGCTAAATGCCTGCAACATCTGTCCTGTCCCTGTGTAACTCAGTCACCACCACTGCGGCCAGTAAAAACAGCTGTGCTGCGAGTGGGAGGTGACTGAGCAGGGAACTAGGACCTCAGCTGCGGAGTAAGCCAGCCGCATTTGCCGATGCAGCTTCTACAGTTCCGGCTGCAGGTCCTCACAGTAGCCGGCAGAGTGATCTACATCTGCACTCTGCCCCCCCCCCCCCTCCAGCTCTCTCCCTGGAAGCAGCGGACTAGCAGAGCGTGAGAGCATCAGACGAGTGGCTTAGCCTGCTGGATCCAGGTAGTGATTGCATTTAGAAGCTTCCAATCTCATTTTTTCTATCTCCCCCAAGTCTTATGTATGTTCAATCTGTGCCCTCATTCACTTAGATCCTCCCTCCATCTTCAGTGCCGTCTGTCCAGAGAACATGGAGGTGGGGCACTGCTAGTGCCAGGTGCTGCTGACACTGTGCAGGGAAGGGGGTGAGCTGAGCTGATGTTCTAAGAAAAGTCAATTTGGAGAGGTAAGCTGGCAGTTTCACATCAGAACTATTCAGGAGGATTTGTTTGCAGTGTGATGAGAATGATTAAGCTAATAGGAGGATCGGAAGAGCAGAGTGTGTGTATGGGGGAGTCGGCTGAGTCTTCAGCCTTGCTCACAGCTAACAGATATTATTATTATTATTATTATTATTATACAGGATTTATATTGCGCCAACAGTTTGCGTAGCGCTTTACAACATGGGGCAGACAGTACACTTACAATACAAATCAATACAGGAGGGATCAGAGGGCCCTGCTCGTTAGAGCTTACAATCTAGAAGGGAGGGTCAAGTGGAGACAAAAGGTAATAACTGTGGGGGTGAGCTGATGGAAAAAAAATGAAAGGACAGTTGTTAGGTGTGGGTAGGATAGGCTTCTCTGAAGAGAAGGGTTTTCAGGGATCTTCTGAAAGCTAATAAAGTAGGAGATAAGCGGACAGATTGGGGTAAGGAGTTCCATAGGATTGGAGAGGCTTTGGAAAAGGCCTGGAGGCGAGCATGGGAGGAGGTGACAAGGGAGCTAGAGAGCAGGAGGTCTTGAGAGGAACGAAGAGAGCGAGTAGGTTGGTATTTAGAGACTAAGCTAGTGATGTAGCTGGGGGCGAAATTGTGGATGGCTTTGTACGTAGTTGTTAGAATTTTGAATTTAATTCTTTGGCCGAGCGGAAGCCAGTGGAGGGATTGACAGAGAGGAGTGGCAGACACAGAGCGATTGGTAAGGTGGATGAGTCTGGCAGCTGCATTCATAATGGATTGAAGAGGTGATAGACTATGTAGAGGTAAGCCAATGAGAAGGGAGTTGCAGTAGTTGAGGCGAGAGATGACCAGCGAGTGAATTAAGAGCTTTGTTGTGTCATTGGTTAGAAAGGGGCGTATTTTGGAGATGTTGCGGAGGTTGAGGCGGCAGGATTTGGACAGTGATTGGATGTGTTGCTTGAAGGAGAGTTCAGAGTCTAGGACTACACCTAGAACCTTGGCATGTGGGGATGGGCTTATAGTTGTGCCATCGATTTTGACAGAGAGATCAGGGGAAGAAGCGTAGGGGGAGAGGAAAAATTATAAGTTCGGTTTTGGCTAGATTGAGTTTAAGGAAGTGGTGAGACATCCAGACTGATATATCTGAGAGTAAATTACTGATACATGAGGAGACAGAGGGAGTGAGCTGAGGGGTAGAGAAATAGATTTGGGTGTCATCAGCGTAGAGGTGGTATTGGAAGCCATGGGAGGCTATCAGTTGACCCAGGGAGGAAGTGTAGATTCAAAATAGTAGAGGTCCAAGAACAGAACCCTGAGGGACCCCAACAGAGGAAGGAAGAGGAGAGGAGGAAGTAGAGTTATAAGAAACGCTAAAGGTGCGGTTGGATAAGTAGGAAGAGAACCAGCGAAGTGTACAGTCACGGAGACCAAAGGCGTGTAGTTTTTTGAGGAGGAGGGGGTGGTCAACCGTATCAAAGGCAGCAGAGAGGTCCAGGAGTAGGAGTACAGAATGGTGTCGATTGGTTTTGGCCGTTAGTAGATCGTTTGTTAGTTTTAGGAAAGCAGTTTCTGTGGAGTGTTGAGGACGAAATCCAGACTGAAGGGGATCGAGAAGGCCATTATCAGCGAGGTGGACGCTCAGTCGGTTGTAGACCAGACGTTCGAGGAGTTTGGATAAGAAGGGGAGCAAGGAGATGGGGCGTAGGTTGTTAAGATTGTATGGGTCCAGTGAGGGCTTTTTAAGTATGGGTGTGACAAGTGCATGTTTTAGAGAGTTAGGGAAGATGCCAGAAGAGAGGGAGAGATTGAAGATGTGGGTTAGAGAGTGTAGTATAGGGCCAGAGGGTGAACATAGCATTTGTGAGGGAATAGGATCCAGAGGGCAGGTGGTAAGGTGGACATTAGCAAGTAGTTTAGCAACTTCGTCTGTAGTGGTGGGGTTGAAAGAGGGAAATAATGATTGTGCCTGTGGGCATGAAGTGTAAAGCGTGGAGGGTGTCAGCACAGTAGAGATCTCAGCGCGAATAGTTTCAATCTTCCGTTTGAAGTGATTGGCGATCTCCTGTGCAGTGAGTGAGTTGGCGGGTGGAGGCGGCGGAGGACGAAGTAGAGAGTTGAAGGTGGAGAAGAGTTGACGGGGACAGGATGATAAGTTGCTAATGAGAGTGGTAAAATAGGTCTGCTTGGCAGAGAGGAGGCTGGAGTTGTATTTTTGGAGGGCAGATTTATATTGGTAGAAATCTCTCTGGGACTTAGTCTTACGCCACAGGCGCTCCAGAGCACGACTACGTTTTTTCAGACTTCTTGTATCATCTGTTTGCCAAGGTTGAAGGGGTCTGGGCTTGATTCTGTGTGTAGTGTGGGGGGCAAGTGAGTTCAGTGAGGCTAGAAGTGAAGCGTTGTACACAGAAGTGGCTAGGTTGGTGCAGGATAGGGG
Source organism: Aquarana catesbeiana (assembly GCF_042186555.1). Classification (NCBI taxonomy): domain Eukaryota; kingdom Metazoa; phylum Chordata; class Amphibia; order Anura; family Ranidae; genus Aquarana; species Aquarana catesbeiana. The sequence goes on from NC_133324.1 coordinate 273,988,123, forward strand.
TGAGATTTTGTCGTAGAGGTTGTTGATAGCAGAGTAGAGAAGAGAAGGGTTGAGATGACGTAGGTTTCTGCGGGTAACTTTAAGGTGGTTGGAGGGAGAGGAGGTGAAGGAGAGGGAGAGAGTGAAACTAATAAGGTGGTGATCAGAGAGAGGGGATGGATAGTTAGAGAGGTTGCATGGAGTGCAAAGGTGAGAGAACACGAGGTCAAGGATATTGCCTTCTGAGTGAGTTGGAGCATATATCCACTGCTTCAGGTCAAAGGAGGATGTTAGGCTGAGAAGTTTGGAAGTGGAAGGAGTGTTAGTATTAATAGGGATGTTGAAGTCCCCGAGAATGATAGTGGGGATTTCAGAAGAAAGAAAGTAGGGTAGCCAGGCAGAGAAGTCTTCAAGAAAGGTTGATACTGGTCCAGGGGGCCTGTAGATCACAGCTATCCTTAGAGAAATTGGAGTGAAAAGGCGAATACAGTGTGCTTCGAAAGAGGAGAGTGACAGAGAGGGAGGTGGCTGAAGTACCTGAAAGGTGCTATGTGGGGCTAGAAGGATTCCGACACCTCCTCCCTTACGTCCGCTGGATCTGGGGGAGTGAGTCCAGAGAAGACCACCATGGGATAGGGCAGCAGAAGATGCAGTGTCGGATTCGTGGAGCCAGGTTTCGGTAATGGCGAGTAGGTTAAATGAGTTGACAATAAAGAGGTCATGGAGAGAGGTGAGCTTGTTGCATACAGAGCGCGAGTTCCAAAGGGCACAAGAGAAAGGGAGTCTGGTTTTGGGAAGAATAGAAATGGGAATTAAATTGTGTTGATTGCGGCGGCTGCTGCCAGAGGGTGCAGGGTGATGGGTGCATGGGGTACAGTTAAATGATGGAGGCCTAGGGTTTGGGGATATATCTCCAGAGGTTAGGAGAAGCAAGAGGGTGAGGGAGGTAATATGGGAGTGGGATTTATATGAAGTGACATGCCCCAGGGTCTTGGAGATTTTTAGTGTATGTGGATTTAGAATTAGCAGGAGTTGGTGGGTGCAGTAATAAGGACAGGACAGGAGTGAGGGTGATATATATATGCTGTGGGGGGGGGAGAAAAGGGGTGAAGGAGGGATAGTTTTAGGATGGAGGACAGAGTTGTCAAAAGCAGTGGTAGAGAAAGCATGTTACAAGGGAATATCTTGATATATAAGGGAATATCAGATATCTTGGAAGCTGGCACATATCACTATATAAACAACCCCCACACTCTGTGTATGTCCAGATAATCTGAAGAAACTTTATAACCATTCAATTTAACCCTGTGTTCTCCAAACTCTGTACAGTCAACATGTAAATTCCCCACATAAACTAAACACTCTCTATACAAGTTACCTGTCCTCAATAATCAGAGCAGAGCACAGTGTTCACAGTTATTTACATGGTAGTGCAATTGTATGAACACTGATTATTTAAAGAATAATGATTTTTCTATTGAGAATTGTTATTTTGCATCTACTCAGTTAGGCTTTTTTTACACACGCACAGGCATGGTTTTCATGCATTACGTGTAGGGCAGCCCATTAATTTCAGTGGGCTGCCCTACACACAAGCATCATGGAAAAGAAGTCCTGAATCTTTTCCAAAAGTGTGCGGCACCCTGTAGTTTGGTCCACATGTTTGCAGATGCATGGAGACGCCAATAACAAACAATGGCACTGCTGCACATCTGGATAAGGGCAGCACATTTCTTTGCATGTTTGGAAGGCATGCAATTTTGTATGCGTTACCTACACACGTAGATGTGAACTTAGCCTTAGAGTGTTTCGTTTTTTACTGTGAATTTACACTTGGGATTTTACAGAGTTTGGATCAGTACAGGGTTGAATTGAATGGTTATTAACTTCGCATGATCTGGAAACCACATACACAGAGTACTTTCACTCTCATACCTCCCACACTCCTCGTACATACTGCTCACTCTCATACCTCCCACACTCCTCTCCTGTACATACTGCCAGTGGTGTATTTAGGTTTTGTGCTGCCCTAGGCCTGACTAAGCTCGCGCACCCCCCTAATTTAACTATGACCCACCCCTTCCTGTCAAGGCCACACCCCTTCCTTTTTAAGATCCGCATTGTCATCTTCATGAGAGGACAGAGGGACGCCACGGGAAGAGGACAAAGGGAAGCCGCGGGAGAAGGACAGTGAGCGATACAGCATCTTTTCATTTGGGGGGTAAGAGGATATGTGCTGGGTGCTTTGGGAGGCTCTTGCACTGAAGTCGTGTCCCTCCTCTGTGGCTCCTCCTCCTCCTGGCTGTGTACTGAGTGTGTGTGGCTGACAGTGAGGAGAGAGGTGTGGGCTGCTACGGAAAGCCCATCGCTGCTTGTGGGACCCTGGGTGGCAGATGTCCTGGGTGCCCACGCTGGCGCATCCCTGTCTGGCCAATTACCGAAACTCAGTGCCGTAACTTGTTGTGGGCTCTGGGACAGTGGCATCACTAGGGTTGGCCTAGAGGATATCAGGTTAGGTACTTCCTAATGGCTCAGTTCCTGGGAACAGTAATGTATAATGGCCAACAGGCTCTCTTACCAGATCCGGTGAAACTGCAACAGTGATCCCTCCGGCTGGACGTTCACTCACTCTGGGTTGCCCAGGCCAACTCTAGTCAGTAGTGTAGCATCTCTACCCTGGCAGTGGCTTCATCTTTCTCCCCCTCTGGTGGTGCGGGTACAGCGTGGCTCTCTGGTGGTGCGGGTACAGCGTGGCTCTCTGGTGGTGCGGGTACAGCGTGGCTCTCTGGTGGTGCGGGTACAGCGTGGCTCTCTGGTGGTGCGGGAACAACGTGGCTCTCTGGTGGTGCGGGAACAGTGTGGCTCTCTGGTGGTGCGTGGCTCTCTCTCTGGTGGTGCGGGTACAGTGTGGCTCTCTGGTGGTGCGGGTACAGCGTGGCTCTCTGGTGGTGCGGGTACAGCGTGGCTCTCTGGTGGTGCGGGTACAGCGTGGCTCTGGTGGTGCGGGTACAGCGTGGCTCTCTGGTGGTGCGGGTACAGCGTGGCTCTCTGGTGGTGCGGGTACAGCGTGGCTCTCTGGTGGTGCAGGAACAACGTGGCTCTCTGGTGGTGCGGGAACAGTGTGGCTCTCTGGTGGTGCATGGCTCCCTCTCTGGTGGTGCGGGTACAGTGTGGCTCTCTGGTGGTGCGGGTACAGCGTGGCTCTCTGGTGGTGCGGGTACAGCGTGGCTCTCTGGTGGTGCGGGTACAGCGTGGCTTTCTGGTGGTGCGGGTACAGCGTGGCTCTCTGGTGGTGCGGGTACAGCGTGGCTTTCTGGTGGTGCGGGTACAGCGTGGCTCTCTGGTGGTGCGGGTACAGCGTGGCTCTGGTGGTGCGGGTACAGCGTGGCTCTGGTGGTGCGGGTACAGCGTGGCTCCCTATCTGGCTTCCCCCAGCACAGTATTCTCTTTTTCTCCTCCTGTAAACCCCCCCCCCCAGCAGAGTGCATTCATGCTGGGGGCTGTAGCATGATGTCTGTGGACACACATGGCTGCCATTCTTCAGGGATTACTCTTCCCATGATGCCCCCCAGAGTCTTCTGATAGGCCCTCTGCTGTGGCCAATTATGAGGTGAGAAACAGCGGTCAGGAAGCTGGGCAGCGGCACAGGGAAACCAATTAGAGCCGCTCTCTCTCTCTTCTCTCTTCGGCTGACAGAAAGAGGAGGGGGGGGCGAGCGGGGGAGATACACAGACAGCCCGCATCTCTCCTCTCCCTGTCACAGCGCTGCTCCATTTACCAGAGAACTCCCCCGCTCGCCCCCCCTCCCCTTTCTGTCAGCTGAACGGAGAAGAGAGAAGAAAGAGAGAGAGCGGCTCTAATTGATTTTGCCGTGCCGCCGCCCAGCTTCCTCCCTGCTGTTTCCCTCCCCATGATTGGCCACAGCAGAGAGAGAGAATCACAGCTTTACAGGGGCAGCTTGACAGCTCCTGATTTAACTGCTACCTGGCCCCATCTGCAGCCGCGAGGCCACTGCACTCCCAAGCTGTACTCTCTTGATGTGCCCTGCTGTGCGGGAGGAGAGCGGGTGCCGTTTGTGTGTGTGTGGGGGGGGGGCGGCTTTTTGCCGCCCCCCACAAAGTGCCGCCCTAGGCCTGGGCCTTGTTGGCCTAGGCCAAAACACAGCACTGCATACTGCTAACTCTCATACCTCCCACACTCCTCTCCTGTACATACTGCTCACTCTCATACCCCCCACACTCCTCTCCTGTACATAGTGCCCATTGTCATACCTCCCACACTCCTCTCCCGTACATACTGCTTACTCTCATACCTCCCACACTCCTCTCCTGTACATACTGCTCACTCTCATACCCCCCACACTCCTCTCCTGTACATAGTGCCCATTGTCATACCCCCCCACACACCTCTCCTGTACATAGTGCCCATTGTCACACCTCCCACACTCATCTCCTGTACATACTGCTTACTCTCATACCTCCCACACTCCACTCCTGTACATACTGCTCACTCTCATACCTCCCACACTCCTCTCCTGTACATACTGCTCACTCTCATACCCTCCACACTCCTCTCCTGTACATACTGCTCACTCTCAAACCCTCCACACTCCTGTCCTGTACATAGTGCCCATTGTCATACCTCCCACGCTCCTCTCCTGTACATACTGCTCACTCTCATACCTCCCACACTCCTCTCCTGTACATACTGCTCACTCTCATACCCCCCACACTCCTCTCCTGTACATACTGCTCACTCTCATACCCCCCACACTCCTCTCCTGTACATAGTGCCCATTGTCATACCTCCCACACTCCTCTCCCGTACATACTGCTTACTCTCATACCTCCCACACTCCTCTCCTGTACATACTGCTCACTCTCATACCCCCCACACTCCTCTCCTGTACATAGTGCCCATTGTCATACCCCCCCACACACCTCTCCTGTACATAGTGCCCATTGTCACACCTCCCACACTCATCTCCTGTACATACTGCTTACTCTCATACCTCCCACACTCCACTCCTGTACATACTGCTCACTCTCATACCTCCCACACTCCTCTCCTGTACATACTGCTCACTCTCATACCCTCCACACTCCTCTCCTGTACATACTGCTCACTCTCAAACCCTCCACACTCCTGTCCTGTACATAGTGCCCATTGTCATACCTCCCACGCTCCTCTCCTGTACATACAGCTCACTCTCATACCTCCCACACTCCTCTCCTATACATACTGCTCACTCTCATAGTCCCCCACACTCCTCTCCTGTACATAGTGCCCATTGTCATACCTCCCACACTCCTCTCCTGTACATACTGCTCACTCTCATACCTCCCACACTCCTCTCCTGTACATACTGCTCACTCTCATACCCCCACACTCCTCTCCTGTACATACTGCTCACTCTCATACCCCCCACACTCCTCTCCTGTACATAGTGCCCATTGTTATACCCCTCCACACTCCTCTCCTGTACATAGTGCCCATTGTCACACCTCCCACACTCATCTCCTGTACATACTGCTCACTCTCATACCTCCCACACTCCTCTCCTGTACATACTGCTCACTCTCATACCTCCCACACTCCTCTCCTGTACATACTGCTCACTCTCATACCTCCCACACTCCTCTCCTGTACATACTGCTCACTCTCATACCTCCCACACTCCTCTCTTGTACATACTGCTCACACTCATACCTCCCACACTCCTCTCCTGTACATACTGCTCACTCCCATACCTCCCACACACCTCTCCTGTACATACTGCTCACTCCCATACCTCCCACACTCCTCTCCTGTACATACTGCTCACTCTCATACCCCCCACACTCCTCTCCTTTACATAGTGCCCACTGTCATACCCCCCACACTCCTCTCCTGTACATAGTGCCCATTGTCATACTTCCCACACTCCTCTCCCGTACATACTGCTTACTCTCATACCTCCCACACTCCTCTCCTGTACATACTGCTTACTCTCATACCCCCGACACTCCTCTCCTGTACATACTGCTCACTCTCATACCCTCCACACTCCTCTCCTGTACATAGTGCCTACTGTCATACCCCCCACACTCCTCTCCTGTACATAGTGCCCATTGTCATACCTCCCACACTCCTCTCCTGTACATACTGCTCACTCTCATACCTCCCACACTCCTCTCCTGTACATACTGCTCACTCTCATACCCCCCACACTCCTCTCCTGTACATACTGCTCACTCTCATACCCCCCACACTCCTCTCCTGTACATAGTGCCCATTGTCATACCCCCCACACACCTCTCCTGTACATAGTGCCCATTGTCACACCTCCCACACTCATCTCCTGTACATACTGCTTACTCTCATACCTCCCACACTCCACTCCTGTACATACTGCTCACTCTCATACCTCCCACACTCCTCTCCTGTACATACTGCTCACTCTCATACCCCCCACACTCCTCTCCTGTACATACTGCTCACTCTCATACCCTCCACACTCCTCTCCTGTACATACTGCTCACTCTCAAACCCTCCACACTCCTGTCCTGTACATAGTGCCCATTGTCATACCTCCCACGCTCCTCTCCTGTACATACAGCTCACTCTCATACCTCCCACACTCCTCTCCTGTACATACTGCTCACTCTCATACCTCCCACGCTCCTCTCCTGTACATACAGCTCACTCTCATACCTCCCACACTCCTCTCCTATACATACTGCTCACTCTCATAGTCCCCCACACTCCTCTCCTGTACATAGTGCCCATTGTCATACCTCCCACACTCCTCTCCTGTACATACTGCTCACTCTCATACCTCCCACACTCCTCTCCTGTACATACTGCTCACTCTCATACCCCCACACTCCTCTCCTGTACATACTGCTCACTCTCATACCCCCCACACTCCTCTCCTGTACATAGTGCCCATTGTTATACCCCTCCACACTCCTCTCCTGTACATAGTGCCCATTGTCACACCTCCCACACTCATCTCCTGTACATACTGCTCACTCTCATACCTCCCACACTCCTCTCCTGTACATACTGCTCACTCTCATACCTCCCACACTCCTCTCCTGTACATACTGCTCACTCTCATACCTCCCACACTCCTCTCCTGTACATACTGCTCACTCTCATACCTCCCACACTCCTCTCTTGTACATACTGCTCACTCTCATACCTCCCACACTCCTCTCCTGTACATACTGCTCACTCCCATACCTCCCACACACCTCTCCTGTACATACTGCTCACTCCCATACCTCCCACACTCCTCTCCTGTACATACTGCTCACTCTCATACCCCCCACACTCCTCTCCTTTACATAGTGCCCACTGTCATACCCCCCACACTCCTCTCCTGTACATAGTGCCCATTGTCATACTTCCCACACTCCTCTCCCGTACATACTGCTTACTCTCATACCTCCCACACTCCTCTCCTGTACATACTGCTTACTCTCATACCCCCGACACTCCTCTCCTGTACATACTGCTCACTCTCATACCCTCCACACTCCTCTCCTGTACATAGTGCCTACTGTCATACCCCCCACACTCCTCTCCTGTACATAGTGCCCATTGTCATACCTCCCACACTCCTCTCCTGTACATACTGCTCACTCTCATACCTCCCACACTCCTCTCCTGTACATACTGCTCACTCTCATACCCCCCACACTCCTCTCCTGTACATACTGCTCACTCTCATACCCCCCACACTCCTCTCCTGTACATAGTGCCCATTGTCATACCCCCCACACACCTCTCCTGTACATAGTGCCCATTGTCACACCTCCCACACTCATCTCCTGTACATACAGCTCACTCTCATACCTCCCACACTCCTCTCCTATACATACTGCTCACTCTCATAGTCCCCCACACTCCTCTCCTGTACATAGTGCCCATTGTCATACCTCCCACACTCCTCTCCTGTACATACTGCTCACTCTCATACCCCCCACACTCCTCTCCTGTACATAGTGCCCATTGTTATACCCCTCCACACTCCTCTCCTGTACATAGTGCCCATTGTCACACCTCCCACACTCATCTCCTGTACATACTGCTCACTCTCATACCTCCCACACTCCTCTCCTGTACATACTGCTCACTCTCATACCTCCCACACTCCTCTCCTGTACATACTGCTCACTCTCATACCTCCCACACTCCTCTCCTGTACATACTGCTCACTCTCATACCTCCCACACTCCTCTCTTGTACATACTGCTCACTCTCATACCTCCCACACTCCTCTCCTGTACATACTGCTCACTCCCATACCTCCCACACACCTCTCCTGTACATACTGCTCACTCCCATACCTCCCACACTCCTCTCCTGTACATACTGCTCACTCTCATACCCCCCACACTCCTCTCCTTTACATAGTGCCCACTGTCATACCCCCCACACTCCTCTCCTGTACATAGTGCCCATTGTCATACTTCCCACACTCCTCTCCCGTACATACTGCTTACTCTCATACCTCCCACACTCCTCTCCTGTACATACTGCTTACTCTCATACCCCCGACACTCCTCTCCTGTACATACTGCTCACTCTCATACCCTCCACACTCCTCTCCTGTACATAGTGCCTACTGTCATACCCCCCACACTCCTCTCCTGTACATAGTGCCCATTGTCATACCTCCCACACTCCTCTCCTGTACATACTGCTCACTCTCATACCTCCCACACTCCTCTCCTGTACATACTGCTCACTCTCATACCCCCCACACTCCTCTCCTGTACATACTGCTCACTCTCATACCCCCCACACTCCTCTCCTGTACATAGTGCCCATTGTCATACCCCCCACACACCTCTCCTGTACATAGTGCCCATTGTCACACCTCCCACACTCATCTCCTGTACATACAGCTCACTCTCATACCTCCCACACTCCTCTCCTATACATACTGCTCACTCTCATAGTCCCCCACACTCCTCTCCTGTACATAGTGCCCATTGTCATACCTCCCACACTCCTCTCCTGTACATACTGCTCACTCTCATACCCCCCACACTCCTCTCCTGTACATACTGCTCACTCTCATACCCCCCACACTCCTCTCCTGTACATACTGCTCACTCTCATACCCTCCACACTCCTCTCCTGTACATAGTGCCTACTGTCATACCCCCCACACTCCTCTCCTGTACATAGTGCCCATTGTCATACCTCCCACACTCCTCTCCTGTACATACTGCTCACTCTCATACCCCCCACACTCCTCTCCTGTACATACTGCTCACTCTCATACCCCCCACACTCCTTTCCTGTACATACTGCTCACTCTCATACCCTCCACACTCCTCTCCTGTACATAGTGCCTACTGTCATACCCCCCACACTCCTCTCCTGTACATAGTGCCCATTGTCATACCTCCCACACTCCTCTCCTGTACATACTGCTCACTCTCATACCTCCCACACTCCTCTCTTGTACATACTGCTCACTCTCATACCCCCCACACTCCTCTCCTGTACATACTGCTCACTCTCATACCCCCCACACTCCTCTCCTGTACATACTGCTCACTCCAATACCTCCCACACTCCTCTCCTGTACATACTGCTCACTCTCATACCCCCCACACTCCTCTCCTGTACATAGTGCCCACTGTCATACCCCCCACACTCCTCTCCTGTACATAGTGCCCATTGTCATACTTCCCACACTCCTCTCCCGTACATACTGCTTACTCTCATACCTCCCACACTCCTCTCCTGTACATACTGCTCACTCTCATACCCCCCACACTCCTCTCCTGTACATACTGCTCACTCTCATACCCTCCACACTCCTCTCCTGTACATACTGCTCACTCTCAAACCCTCCACACTCCTGTCCTGTACATAGTGCCCATTGTCATACCTCCCACGCTCCTCTCCTGTACATACAGCTCACTCTCATACCTCCCACACTCCTCTCCTATACATACTGCTCACTCTCATAGTCCCCCACACTCCTCTCCTGTACATAGTGCCCATTGTCATACCTCCCACACTCCTCTCCTGTACATACTGCTCACTCTCATACCTCCCACACTCCTCTCCTGTACATACTGCTCACTCTCATACCCCCACACTCCTCTCCTGTACATACTGCTCACTCTCATACCCCCCACACTCCTCTCCTGTACATAGTGCCCATTGTCACACCTCCCACACTCATCTCCTGTACATACTGCTCACTCTCATACCTCCCACACTCCTCTCCTGTACATACTGCTCACTCTCATACCCCCCACACTCCTCTCCTGTACATACTGCTCACTCTCATACCCCCCACACTCCTCTCCTGTACATAGTGCCCATTGTCACACCTCCCACACTCATCTCCTGTACATACTGCTCACTCTCATACCTCCCACACTCCTCTCCAGTACATACTGCTCACTCTCATACCTCCCACACTCCTCTCCTGTACATACTGCTCACTCTCATACCTCCCACACTCCTCTCCTTTACATACTGCTCACTCTCATACCTCCCACACTCCTCTCTTGTACATACTGCTCACTCTCATACCTCCCACACTCCTCTCCTGTACATACTGCTCACTCCCATACCTCCCACACTCCTCTCCTGTACATACTGCTCACTCTCATACCCCCCACACTCCTCTCCTGTACATAGTGCCCACTGTCATACCCCCCACACTCCTCTCCTGTACATAGTGCCCATTGTCATACTTCCCACACTCCTCTCCCGTACATACTGCTTACTCTCATACCTCCCACACTCCTCTCCTGTACATACTGCTCACTCTCATACCCCCCACACTCCTCTCCTGTACATACTGCTCACTCTCATACCCTCCACACTCCTCTCCTGTACATAGTGCCTACTGTCATACCCCCCACACTCCTCTCCTGTACATAGTGCCCATTGTCATAACTCCCACACTCCTCTCCTGTACATACTGCTCACTCTCATACCCCCCACACTCCTCTCCTGTACATACTGCTCACTCTCATACCCCCCCACACTCCTCTCCTGTACATAGTGCCAATTGTCATACCCCCCCCACACTCCTCTCCTGTACATAGTGCCCATTGTCACACCTCCCACACTCATCTCCTGTACATACTACTCACTCTCATACCCTCCACACTCCTCTCCTGTACATACTGCTCACTCTCAAACCCTCCACACTCCTGTCCTATACATAGTGCCCATTGTCATACCTCCCACGCTCCTCTCCTGTACATACAGCTCACTCTTATACCTCCCACACTCCTCTCCTATACATACTGCTCACTCTCATAGTCCCCCACACTCCTCTCCTGTACATAGTGCCCATTGTCATACCTCCCACACTCCTCTCCTGTACATACTGCTCACTCTCATACCTCTCACACTCCTCTCCTGTACATACTGGTCACTCTCATACCCCCACACTCCTCTCCTGTACATACTGCTCACTCTCATACCCCCCACACTCCTCTCCTGTACATAGTGCCCATTGTCATACCCCCCCACACTCCTCTCCTGTACATAGTGCCCATTGTCACACCTCCCACACTCATCTCCTGTACATACTGCTCACTCTCATACCTCCCACACTCCTCTCCTGTACATACTGGTCACTCTCATACCCCCACACTCCTCTCCTGTACATACTGCTCACTCTCATACCCCCCACACTCCTCTCCTGTACATAGTGCCCATTGTCATACCCCCCCACACTCCTCTCCTGTACATAGTGCCCATTGTCACACCTCCCACACTCATCTCCTGTACATACTGCTCACTCTCATACCTCCCACACTCCTCTCCTGTACATACTGCTCACTCTCATACCCCCCACACTCCTCTCCTGTACATAGTGCCCATTGTCATACCTCCCACACTCCTCTCCTGTACATACTGCTCACTCTCATACCTCCCACTCATACCTCCCATACTCCTTTCATGTGCATAGTGCCCACTCTCTTACCCTCCACATTTTGCACTTTTCTTTCACTGTGCCGGCAGGGAGATGGGAAAGACCTTTCTTACGTTATAAAACGTTTGCTAATATTTATTTATAAGAATATATACAGTGTATATGTGTGTGTATATATACATACATACATACATACATACATACATACATGCACACACACTCGCATGTGCGTTTGAGATTTGGTGCACACCCTAATGCGATAGGCTGCGCACACCTATGGAAAGGATTATTTTGTAGACTATATGATGAAGAAAGTCTAGAGCAGGGTAGGCAACCTTTTGAGCACAGTGTGCCGAAAAATGTTTTCAAAGAAATTGAGCGTGCCGATTTTCACACTTTCAATCACGAAAAGGATTTTTAGCCCCAATTCCTGCAACTCCACACTTCAGATCAGCCCCAATTCATGCACCTTCACACCTCAGATCACTTTTCCCCCTGCAAATCTGTTTCACCACTGTAACCCCCTGCACATCTGTCCCACCACTGTAACCCCCTGCTCATCTGCCCCACCACTGTAACCCCCTGCACATCTGCCCCACCACTGTAACCCCCTGCACATCTGCCCCACCACTGTAACCCCCTGCTCATGTGTTCCCCCAATGTACCTCCTTTCTCCTCTGCACACCTGTCCACCTCTGAATCCCCCAGCTTATCTGTCCCACCAATGCACCTCCTTTCACATATGTCCCAATGCTGTACCCCCCTGCTCTTCTTTTCCACTGCTGAACCCCCTTCTCATCTCTTCCACCACTGTACCTCCCTGCACATCTGCCCCACCGCTGTACCTCCTGCCCTTCTGTCCAACCTCTGAACCCCTCCTGCTCATTTACCCCACCACTGTACCCTCCTGCTCATCTGCTCCACGGCCGTACCCTTTTCTCATCTATGATATGCATGTAATGGTAATAATGAGTGGTGAAAGGAAGCAGAGATGAGACACATCTACCTGTCCTGGCACACTCATTCTGTTGATCCACCTTTCGCATTCAGCCCACGTGCTTGTATGTGATGTATGTGATGTCACATACAAGCATCTGGAATGGATACGTAATGATGAGCTCAGTGGGCCTGTGTGCAGGTTCATAAGTTGGGCCCCCACAGCTGAGAAAAAGTTGGGTGTGATTTTCATTGCGCCGAATACTGGCTGTGGCTTAAATTGACACAGAGTGCAGGGGTTCAGTAGTATATGACAGAGAGGTTCAGGAATAATTTCAACAAAGTTCCCAGAAGCTCAATAGTAATTCCACAAACTTTCACCTGATTGTGGTTTTCTCAATCACAGTGAAATCCCTTCTTTCTGAGATTGGTAGTGGCAACCAAGCGAGTCATCTTCCTCCAGATGGTGGATGGGGCTAGCAGGACTGTGATTGGCTTTAGCAGTGGCCAATGACAGTCCTCCTCCTCCTGAAAACAGGGACCCCCCCCCCCCTAGTAGAACTGCATCCAATCTCTTCCCCATCACAAAAGCTGACGATCGCAGCTACAGCAAAGTTAGAGAACTAAACAATGTTTCCCACCTTTTACAATGTGTGGGGGTGCAGTGCCTCCCCCTCAGTGCAGGGTGGGGAATTCTGAAATTGGAATGCATTCATGTCTCACTGACACTTCCCTGCTCTGCTGATGGGGAAAGAGGCTTTGCGTCCCGCTTGCAGCACCAGTGCCAGAGGGTTGCCTACCTTGGTCTAGAGAATTGCTTGTAGAAATTTCTAGCATGCTGGATGATATCTGCAGTTATAATTTCCTTGTGAAAAGGATGCTCAGACACTGGGATGATTGTTATCTCACACCAGTATACAGCACTGTTCAGGAAAGATCTGAACCAATGCCTTCAGAAGAATATTGCAGGTTGGTCTGAAGCAACAAGTTATGATTGTTTTGGCAATTGTTAAGCAATCTTGCTGACAAAATGGATCAACTACCCATGCCATCCAAGATGCTTTGCCACATCGCCAAAGTCAGAGTCCAGTTACTTCACCTTTTTCTTAGCTTTATATGTTCACCTTCTCACAGAGTTTCCAAATGAGCCCGCAGCATTGCATTATATGATTATGTGAAGTGCAGTTTCCCTATCATTCTCCAGTTCGTGTGGTTGATGTTGCAGTGAGCCCATATTGGGGACAGTGATTAAACCAGGTAATGTTTTTCAGGAATTTCACAATACAATAATCTTGATAACTAATGTGATGTTGGTATTTAGAAAATCGTACACTGGATGAATTTCAAACATAAAATTAAAGCCATTTATGAGGTAGGTTGCATTTCAAGTTTTTCATGTTTCATTGGAGTATATCTTTTAAGGGGGCTTTTCAGTAAGGGCTCATTTACACTTGCTTCGGCTTCCACATTAAAGTGCCTACCACTTCAACATGCTTTTATGATGTGTTTTTGATGCTTCGGTGGTGCTTCGATGAAGCTTTAGTGATGCTTCAGGGAGGCTTCAATGATGCTTCAGTGAAGCTTCAGTGATGCTTCGGTGATGCTCTTTTGAAGCTTTGTTGAAGCTTGGCAGGTGCACTGTGTCTGTGTGGATCTCTCATACCTGCAATATCTCATACCTGCAATTCCAAAACAAAATGAAGCTATAGCTGAATTAGGCCTCATGCACACGAGACACTTTTTTTCAACTGCCCCTGAACTCATTCAATGTTATCCTATGTGTCCATGTACACAGTCTCGTTTTTTGTTGTTTTTAGGCAGCTGTGTTTAACCTGTTTTTCCAGAAGTAAAAAAAATGGGTTCAGATGCAAAAGTTTTCCACGTTTTGGACACCAAACACGTTTGCGTTTATAAGTGTTTGTCGCGGACACTGGCTGCAAGGACCTTTTTCTGTCCACATTCACCCTGTTATTTGGTATTGCTATATTAATCTTTTTTTTGTTACATTTTCGAGAGACTGCTTTCTTGGACTTGCCCAAAGACTATTCTTGGTTGTTAATTCTGAACAATACATGATTCTTAAAAGAGCTGATCACATTGACCTGCGGAGACTAACTGTCTGGTCAACTAGGCTGCCTTAAGTGCTGTGTTAATTAACATGTTAATTATATAATTGTCTTTAAAGTTTTTACTAGAAGGGAGGGGGGGAGTATCCATGAGTCAGCCCTACCTCGCTATCTAACCCCTTATGTTAAAATTGTATAAAAAGGCTGTATTCTGTCCAATAAAGCATTCAAGATTCTACAAGCTATTTTCGGCTAGACTTGTATTCAATGCAGCTATAATAATATATCTCTCTGGCGGTAAGACTGGAGGAAGCGGTATTACTGACGGAAGCACTCAGCGGAGTGTGAGATAGGATTCGTCACAATTGGTGGCAAGCTGTGGAATGCTTCCTCTTGCCTAGGCACACCCAAATCACGACCAAGACCCCCTGCTCCTAACAGCAGATGGAACATCACTACGCCAGACTCAAGCGCAGCACCTTGAAGGATCTCTTGGAAGCCCATGGAAAAGTCTCCAGCAACAAATCCAAAGCGACTCTCATCGCCGAACTAATGGAGATTGACCAGGCCAGCAATCCACCAGCATATACCTCAGAGGCGACAGAGTTCCAGCATGATGTCCAGTGGCGACTGGCCTTGTATGGTACTCACCCCCCGCAGTCAAGTGTTACGAGAGGTGTCCCAGCTGCGAATGGCTGAACTCCAGCGGGACCAAGGAGCGTCAGTTATGTTCTACTGGGAAGCTCCAGCGGCCCGCAAAAAGCTACCCTATGCCGCCTTTCGAATGTTTCAAGATGGTGAAGATGAGATGGATGTTTACCTGCAAATGTTTGATGGATGGATGTGCGCTCCCTTGAGGACGGGACCCAGGTAAGACCTGTCACCCCTGACCTAAACTGTACTACCTCAGCTATTCCTACCCCAACTTGGGCTTCTCCCCAAGACTTTGCTCAGGCAACTCTTAGCGACTCTTCCCTAGCTAGCTATAGGGAAAAAGCAGGATTGGACCCTGGGGGGTTGGAGGGGGAGCGGATAGAGTGGGTCCAGGGATTACTCGATTGGGTTACTGAGGCAAACACAGCCTCCCATTCACCCAAGCGGCAGCTGGTTGTGCCGCAGAAATATCGGCATGACCTGCTGCACATTGGGCATGACATACCCTTAGCCGGACACCTGGGGATTCCCGGACCCTCCACCATCTGACTCAGTCGTTTTTTTGGCCAGGGATTACAGTGGATGTCCGACAGTATTGCCGGACCTGTGACACATGCCAGCGGGTGGGTAAGCATGGGGGCCCACTGAAAGCTCCCCTACACCCTTTACCGATCATTGATGAACCCTTTAGCCGTGTTGCCGTAGACCTGGTTGGACCATTGCCCCTACCTAGTCCTTCTGGTAAGAGATATATCCTTACTGTGGTGGATTATGCCAGCCGGTACCCAGAGGCCATTCCCCTGACAAATATCCATGCAGAAACTGTGGCTGATTCTTTGCTCTGGATCTTTGCCAGGGTGGGTTTCCCTCGGGAAATCATCTCCAACAAGGGGACCCAGTTCACTGCTGAGCTCACTCAGCAGTTATGGAGGCTCTGTGGGATAAAGCCCCTACAGAGCTCTCCTTGTCATCCCCAAGACCAATGGACTGTGTGAGAGGTTCAATGGAACACTGAAAGAGCTGCTTAGGACATTTGCAACCTGTCACAGGAATTGGGAGAGATATCTGCCACACCTTCTCTTTGCTTATCGGGAGGTGCCGCAGGAATCTACCGGGTTCTCCCCGTTTGAGTTACTGTATGGGAGGTGGGTGAGGGGGCCCTAGATCTAGTCAGAGCCCACTGGGAAGGGGGAATTGATCCCCAAGGGTCCTCTATCGTAGCATACGTTCTTGAGTTTCGGGACAGACTGAAAGAGCTCATGGACACTGTCCAGAAGAACCTTCGAGCTGCCCAAAGGCGGCAGAAATGATGGTACGATCGTACTGCTCAGAACCGCACTCTGGAGGTTGGGCAGAAGGTTCTTGCCCTCAGGCCAACCTAGCAGGACAAGTTACAGGCCACTTGGCAGGGACCTTACCGGGTTATGGCAAAGCTCTGTGACACAACCTACCTAGTGGCTAAATGTTCGGATGAAAGAGTCCGACGGACCTTTCATGTGAACATGTTGAAAGCATACTGGGAAAGATCAGGAGAGGTAGCCGCTATATGTGCTCCAGCTGTGGAAGATTCTGAGAATCTTCCCCTGCTGGTGCTCCCGGAGCTAAATAGAATTACTGCAGGGATAGAGACGATAAAGCTTGACGACCAGCTAGGGCCGACGCAGAGAGAACAAGCTAGACAGGTCCTTAGTCAGAGAAGGGAAATGTTCTCCACAGTCCCTGGGTACACTACTATGGCAGTGCACCAAGTGGAGACCCCGGGACAACTGCCACTAAGACAGGCGGCTTACCGGATACCTGACGCAGTGAGAGAGGGGATGCGTCATGAGATTAAGGAGATGCTTGAGTTGGGAGTCATTGAGCCATCCAGCAGCCCCTGGGCTTCCCCGGTGGTCCTTGTACCGAAGCGGGATGGCACAACTCCCTTCTGTGTAGACTACCGCAGATTAAATGAGTGCACCACCACTGATGCTTACCCTATGCCCCGGGTGGATGATCTGTTAGATCGCATTGCTCGGGGAAAATTCCTGACAACCCTCGACCTATGCAAAGGGTACTGGCAAATTCCTCTGGATGCGGAATCTATTACGAAATTGGCGTTAATTACCCCATTTGGCTTATACCAGTCTAAAGTAATGCCATTTGGGATGAAGAATGCACCGGCGACTTTCCAGAGGATGGTAGACCAACTCCTCCATGGCCTAGAAGACTATGCTTGTGCATATCTGGACAACATTGCGATCTACAATGATACCTGGGAGGACCATCTGGTTCACCTCGGTGTCGTGTTAGATCGCATCAAGGCTGCAGGACTAACCCTTAAGCCAGAGAAATGCAGCATAGGGATGTCCGAGGTACAGTACCTTGGACATCGAGTAGGCAGTGGACAACAACGACCCGAGCCTGCTAAGATTGAGGCAGTTGCCAAGTGGCCGACCCCCCGTACTAAAACCCAGGTCCTGGCGTTCCTCGGCACAGCTGGGTACTATAGGAAATTTGTCCCACAATATAGTTCCATCGCTAAGCCCCTGACAGACCTGACCAAGAAGCACCTTCCCCGACAGGTACTGTGGTCCCCCGAGTGTGAAGCTGCCTTCCAACTATTAAAGAATGCACTAACTTCAGCTCCTGTTCTAGCTGCCCCTGACATAACAAAACTTTTTGTGTCCACACAGATGCCTCTACATTCGGGCTGGGGGCAGTACTGAGCCAAGTAGGACCTGATGGTGGTGAGCACCCAGGGGCCTACATCAGTCGGAAGCTGCTACCCAGGGAAGTCGGTTATGCAGCCGTGGAGGAGTGTTTGGCGCTGGTGGGCTCTCAAGAAATTCCAACCTTATCTGTACTTTTACAGTGCTCACCGACCACAATCCATTAATCTGGCTTAATCGTGTCTCCAGGGATAATGGACGTTTGTTACGATGGAGCTTGGCCCTGTAGCCTTACAATTTTACCATCCGGTATCGGCCAGGAAAGCAGAATGGGAACGCTGATGGACTTTCCCGGTAAACTGAACTATAAAACTCTCCCAGACAGCCCCAAGCTGACCCGTGGTGGATCTAGTTGGGTCTGCCGGACTATGGGGGGGGGGGCACTGTCGCGGACACTTGCTGCAAGGACCTTTTTCTGTCCACATTCACCCTGTTATTTGGTATTGCTATATTAATCTTTTTTTTGTTACATTTTTGAGAGACTGTTTTCTTGGACTTGCCCAAAGACTATTCTTGGTTGTTAATTCTGAACAATACATGATTCTTAAAAGAGCTGATCACATTGACCTGCTGAGACGAACTGTCTGGTCAACTAGGCTGACTTAAGTGCTGTGTTAATTAACATGTTAATGATATAATTGTCTTTTAAGTTTTTGCTAGAAAGGAGGGGGGGAGTATCCATGAGTCAGCCCTACCTCGCTATCTAACCCCTTGTATTAAACGTGTATAAAAAGGCTGTATTCTGTCCAATAAAGCATTCAAGATTCTACAAGCTATTTTCGTGTAGACTTGTATTCAATGCAGCTATAATAATATATCTCTCTGATGGACAGACTGGAGGAAGCGGTATTACTGACGGTAGCACTCAGCCAGGGACGGATCCAGGGGGGGCAATGGGGCAATTGCACCCTCCGAGAAATTCATGATTGGCAGGCCAGTCAACGGATGAATGAACGGGCGGGAGGGCGAGTGTGCGGGTTAACGAGCGGGCGGGCCAGTCAGCGGGGGTTGGCAGGTGAGAGAGAGCCTGAGCAGGCAGGTCAGCGGATGAGTGAGGGGGGTCACCAGGTGAGTGTGCGTGCGTGCAGGGCAGACATCGAGTGAGGGGGTGGGCCGGTCCGCAGGTGAGCGGAGAGACTGGCCAGTCAGTGAGCCGGCGGGCAGGGAGCAGAGAGATGACATCATCTCACCGCCCTCCCTGCATCACTGCAGTTACGCCCTCACTGTACAGCCATGGGCAGCAGAGAGATTACATCATCTCTCTGCTGCCTGCCTTCACTCTGACAATCTGCACCTTAGCAGGCCAACAACAATAAGGAACATGTGGCAGGTGATGTGACAATCAGCAACATATGGCAGGTGACGTGGCAAGTGTAATCCGCAATGTGTGGCAGGTGACATGGCAAATGACAATCAGCAACATGTGGCAGGTGATGTGGCAAGTGTAATCCTCAATGTGTGGCGGGTGACGTGGCAAGTGACAATCAGCAACATGTGGCAGGTGACATGGCAAGTGTAATCCCCAATGTGTGGCAGGTGACGTAGCAAGTGACAATCAGCAACATGTGGCAGGTGACGTGGCAAGTGTAATCCGCAATGTGTGGCAGGTGACATGGCAAGTAACAATCAGCAACATGTGGCAGATGATGTGGCAAGTGTAATCCCCAATGTGTGGAAGGTGACGTGGCAAGTGACAATCAGCAACATGTGGCAGGTGACGTGGCAAGTGAGAATCAGCATCTGGTGGCAGGCAAGTGGCAATCCGCAGCTTGTGGCAGGGACATGGCAAGTGACAAGCTGCATCTGAAGGCAGGTCAACGTGGAAAGTGACACACTCGGGGCTCCCACTGATTCTGCATTATGGTGAGTTGAACCAATTCATTTTATATTACAATGTCATAATAGAAATAATTCGCTTCAATCATCCTGAAACCATAACAACTATGGTGCAGTGATGATGAAAGCGCCAACACCAGCCATTGCCCCGATAAATTGCCCGTAAAAAAACGTATTTTCTGGCAGTGCCCCTCCCGAGACTAGACTCTGGATTCACCCCTGCACTCAGCGGAGTGTGGGATAGGATCCGTCACAGTGTTTTTAAAGGAACCCTATTTTTTGGACCAAAAAACACAGAAATATGATTGTAAACTGCAGCAGAGAATGACATTTTGCGACCCAACTTTGGGGCCCCATATCACACCAAATTTGGTGTGCACACATGGTGGAACTAGCACTACAACATATCCAAAGCTGGGGTTCCTAGCACCAAGTAGCCCCAAGATATGGGGCCCCAAAGTCGGGTCACAAAATGTAATTCTCTGCTGCAGAAAAGTGCTTGACATTTTGCGACCCAAATTTGGGGCCCCTTATCTTGGGGCCACTTGGTGCTAGGAACCCCAAATGTTGTGTGTTAACACAGTGGAACTAACACTACAACATATCCAAATTTGGGGTTCCTAGCACCAAGTGTCCCCGAGATATGGGGCCCCAAAGTCAGGTCGGAAAATCTAATTCTCTGCTGCAGAAGTGGTTGACATTTTGCAACCCATATGTTGCAGTGCTAGTTCCACTGTGTTAGCACACCAAATTTAGGGTTCCTAGCACCAAGTGGCCCTGAGATACGGGGCCCCAAAGTTGGGTCGCAAAATGTTATTCTCTGCTCTGCAGACGCTTCTAGACGCAAACGCGGTAAAACGCGGCAAAACAGGCATTTCTAAACGCCGGTCTCAGCTTTTAAAACATGTGTTCAGCAGAGTTTGCACCGGCGTCTCGTGTGCATGGGGCCTTAAAGCCTCTCAAAAGCTTTAGGTGCTTCAAGCGAGCTTTGCCATAGACGCTTTCAAGCACCACTAAAGCTCCAGGGGATATCATTTTTGAAGTGGAGCCGAAGCAAAGCAAACGCAAGGTGTAAACAGGACTGTAAGCTAACCATTTTATTTAGTGACAGGAGCTTTGACTGGCGTTCAGAGAGCTTTAACAAAGGGTGCCCAAAGCCATGTTTTGAATGAAGTGTAAACTAGCCCTAACTTTTTAAGTCTGAATGAATACATTCCTGGCAATCACAACATACAGCAACAATATGATTTAAAAAACAAATAGACGATTTACCATTAGAAACATCTTTTTACTTTGCCTAGGCTAAGATAATGTCATCAGTCTGCTGTAGGCAAAAGGAAGCATATTCTCTCCTGCTCAGTGGTTGGGCTGTAGAATTTCAACTTTTTATACTTGTATGGTCACGGCCAGAAATATTAGGGGATTGTTTTTCAAAGTGATTTCTCATCAAAAAAATGCATAGAGACATGGATGGATGGGTGAGTTTGCTTTGAATTTTAAAAAATGATTCAATTGTGTTTTTGGTGCTCAGATGCAATGAAGATCCGCTTTAACTTGAAAACATACCATATGTTTGATGCTAGTTCCACATTAATGCCCACTATTACCTGCAGTAAATGCAAGCTGCGTGTAAGCACTAACACTGATATGCAGCATACCTAAAAGTCTAATAAAATGGTCATTGCAGGAGTTAGAATATTGCTGTCAATACATTTTCATTCCTCCATGTCCACAGTCCTTTAATTGACATGCCAGTGTAAAATGCCTGTGCAGTTTATATAGTCAGGGCAGTAGTGTTAAAGAAACCAGAGGACAGAGTAGGGATTTGCTAAGCAGAACCTTGAAGATGGGTTCAGGAAATAGTATTTAGCCTCCACATCTCTCTATAAAAATTGTTTTATGTTACGAAATAACCATTTGAAGCATCACAAGAGGCTCAGTGTTGCATTCCATCTGTAGGGGAAGACATTAATCACAGAACACTGTGTGCAGTGCTCTCTTTTCCTGGCGCTGGATGCCAGCTGTGCTTCTTTCTGTTTGTGCCATCTTTCTTATGCCAACACGTTGTTTCTGATTCATTTTGCCCATGGCTTTGGCTCTCTATTAATGGCATACTTCTGACAATCATGATCTTTGTTCATAGATAGGACAAATATGTAAATAGGATGAATCCTTGTTTGGAGCACACATCAGAAATTCTCGTGGATTGTTAACACAGCCAAATAATATTTTGTAATAAACATTAATAAACTATTAATTACGCTGATAATCTGGATATTGTTCAACTCCTTTACCGCTTACATTGTGATAATTATGTAATTGGATATGGATACAGTATATCTTATAAAGACACAATGAGAATGAAACACTGCTCAAAATCATAGTACATAGGAAACCATTAGTGGATGCAATAGTGATTGATGTATGCTGCTTAAATGCACTTTTTAATGTTAAATATATATGTATGTATATAGATATATATATATATATATATCTAGATATATATATATATCTAGATATATATATATATATATATGTATATATATACACACACCCATACTGTACGTACACACAGAATATTTTATTGTTTCTTTTTAACTAAGAGACTTGCCCTAATATGGGAAATAGCAAATTTCTACTAATCTTGTTTGCTGGAATTGCAACAGCTGACTTATTTTAGTCTGTAAATATTTGATTACACAGGGCTGTCCCTTTTCCATTTACTCCTACAGGAGTGCCATTTATACTCACGCCTTTGCTGTTTGTGTGGGTGCAATTGGAATTTTATGCAAAATCCACTATGTTCTCAGTTTTACAATGTGGCCTTAAGTGTAATGCCACCTGTCCAGCACCTATGGTTCTGCCCCTAGGGATGAGCATCCTCATCACCTCCCCAGACTGATAAGTACCTGCACTTTCCCACCTGCTATTAAGCAATTTCTTCCCAATTCTTCTTCAATTTTCTCCCCAACTTCTGATTAGTACCTGTGAACCGCACAACTCCTAAAACCCACACCTGTATTGTTGAGCACTTCAACCCCTTTTGACTGACGATTACTTATCCCATGACACTTACTGGCCAGAGTTGGTCTGTAGAGCTGGGGCCCACCAGGGGAAGCAAGAAGAGGGCCCTACCGCAAAGCCATGCACAATGCTAAAGAATATTGTTATGGCTTACTATGAGAGGACTGGTTAAATAGGCAGGGGGACAAGCAGCACTTTGGTCAGGAAATAACAAGCAACAAAATGTAAAAGGTGCAAAGTGCAGAAATATGCAACGGTGGCCAGCAAGTGAAAAAAACAGTTTATTTATTCGACATCAGTGGGTGCAAAAATAAACCAAAGTTGTCAAGCATTTGAAAAGAATTAGAAGCAACACCTTGAAGGAATTGATAAGTAAACAGGTATTGCACTCCATGGGCCACTTGCCTATGTGTTTGTGTTTGTGGCCAAAAAATGTGGGCATAATCAGTAAAGTGTGTGTTGATTTAGTGTGTATGGATTGTAGTGTGCTACCTCTCCCCTTTTGCTTTGCCATGATTTAGACAAATCGGGCCTAGGGGTACATTGAAATTGGGAGTAAAAAAAGTCCATTGTTGGTGTTAGTGGCATCAACAATAAAAGCCAGCAGTGCTGTCAGTGCCATCACAATATCCCCCACAAAGTGTCAAGGCCAGCTATCATAACCCTCAGCAAGTTGTAAGGCCAGCACTCATAATACCCAGCATGTGCCAGAGCCATCAATGATAACACCCATCAATAACCCCAAGCAAATGTGAAGTGCCAGCAATAACCTCCAGCAAGTGTCAGGGCCAGCGATAATCACTAGCAGCAAGTGTCAGCACCAACGATGCTAACCCCAAACAGGTGTCAAGACAAGTAATAAGCCCCAACAATAAAGGCTTAGAGTCATACAAATTCATAGTCTAATTTGCAGTTCTAATTATCCATTTAATCAGAATAAGAATAATTCTTTTAAAAAATCAGAGCAAGAAAATCAAACCTAATAATTATTTATTTTTTTATTCATGGTCCTTATAATCTAACATATTCAACTGTTTTATCATTGGTGTTCAGTTTTACTTATCTGAGTGCCCACCCCAGTGAAGCTGCCTCTCCAATGCTGCAGTGAAGCTGCCTCTCCCATGTTCCAGTGAAGCTGCCTCTCCCATGCTCTAGTGAAGCTGCCTCTCCAATGCTGCAGTGAAGCTGGCCCTTCCATGCTCCAGTGAAGCTGGCCCTCCCATGCTCCAGTGAAGCTGCCTCTCCCATGCTCCAGTGAAGCTGCCTCTCCCATGCTCCAGTGAAGCTGCCTCTCCCATGCTCCAGTGAAGCTGCCTCTCCCATGCTCCAGTGAAGCTGGCCGTCCCATGCTCCAGTGAAGCTGCCTCTCCCATGCTCCAGTGAAGCTGGCCCTCCCATGCTCCAGTGAAGCTGCCTCTCCCATGCTCCAGTGAAGCTGGCCGTCCCATGCTCCAGTGAAGCTGCCTCTCCCATGGTCCAGTGAAGCTGGCCCTCCCATGCTCCAGTGAAGCTGCCTCTCCCATGCTCCAGTGAAGCTGCCTCTCGCATGCTCCAGTGAAGCTGCCTCTCCCATGCTCCAGTGAAGCTG
Organism: Aquarana catesbeiana; assembly: GCF_042186555.1. Lineage (NCBI taxonomy): Eukaryota > Metazoa > Chordata > Amphibia > Anura > Ranidae > Aquarana > Aquarana catesbeiana. The sequence continues at coordinate 274,012,828 of NC_133324.1, forward strand.
CTTCTCCCATGCTGCAGTGAAGCTGCCTCCCCAATGCTGCAGTGAAGCTGCCTCTCCCATGCTCCAGTGAAGCTGCCTCTCCCATGCTCCAGTGAAGCTGCCTCTCGCATGCTCCAGTGAAGCTGCTTCTCCCATGCTGCAGTGAAGCTGCCTCTCCAATGCTGCAGTGAAGCTGCCTCTCCCATGCTCCAGTGAAGCTGCCTCTCCCATGCTCCAGTGAAGCTGCCTCTCCCATGCTCCAGTGAAGCTGCCTTTCCCATGCTCCAGTGAGGCTGCCTCTCCAATGCTCCAGTGAAGCTGCCTCTCCCATGCTCCAGTGAAGCTGCCTTTCCCATGCTCCAGTGAAGCTGCCTCTCCCATGCTCCAGTGAAGCTGCCTCTCCCATGCTCCAGTGAAGCTGCCTCTCCCATGCTCCAGTGAAGCTGGTCGTCCCATGCTCCAGTGAAGCTGCCTCTCCCATGCTCCAGTGAAGCTGGCCCTCCCATGCTCCAGTGAAGCTGCCTCTCCCATGCTCCAGTGAAGCTGCCTCTCCCATGCTCCAGTGAAGCTACCACTCCCATGCTCCAGTGAAGCTGCCTCTCCCATGCTCCAGTGAAGCTGCCTCTCCCATGCTCCAGTGAAGCTGCCTCTCCCATGCTCCAGTGAAGCTGCCACTCCCATGCTCCAGTGAAGCTGCCTCTCCCATGCTCCAGTGAAGCTGCCTCTCCCATGCTCCAGTGAAGCTGCCACTCCCATGCTCCAGTGAAGCTGCCTCTCCCATGCTCCAGTGAAGCTGCCTCTCCCATGCTCCAGTGAAGCTGCCTCTCCCATGCTCCAGTGAAGCTGCCACTCCCATGCTCCAGTGAAGCTGCCTCCCCAATGCTCCAGTGAAGCTGCCTCTCCCATGCTCCAGTGAAGCTGCCTTTCCCATGCTCCAGTGAAGCTGCCTCTCCAATGCTCCAGTGAAGTTGCCTCTCCCATGCTCCAGTGAAGCTGGCCCTCCCATGCTCCAGTGAAGCTGCCTCTCCCATGCTCCAGTGAAGCTGGCCCTCCCATGCTCCAGTGAAGCTGCTTCTCCCATGCTCCAGTGAAGCTGCCTCTCCCATGCTCCAGTGAAGCTGCCTCTCCCATGCTCCAGTGAAGCTGGCCGTCCCATGCTCCAGTGAAGCTGCCTCTCCCATGCTCCAGTGAAGCTGCCTCTCCCATGCTCCAGTGAAGCTGCCTCTCCCATGCTCCAGTGAAGCTGCCTCTCCCATGCTCCAGTGAAGCTGCCTCTCCCATGCTCCAGTGAAGCTGCTTCTCCCATGCTGCAGTGAAGCTGCCTCTCCAATGCTGCAGTGAAGCTGCCTCTCCAATGCTGCAGTGAAGCTGCCTCTCCCATGCTCCAGTGAAGCTGCCTCTCCCATGCTCCAGTGAAGCTGCCTCTCCCATGCTCCAGTGAAGATGCCTCTCCCATGCTCCAGTGAAGATGCCTCTCCCATGCTCCAGTGAAGATGCCTCTCCCATGCTCCAGTGAAGATGCCTCTCCCATGCTCCAGTGAAGCTGCCTCTCCCATGCTCCAGTGAAGCTGCTTCTCCCATGCTGCAGTGAAGCTGCCTCTCCAATGCTGCAGTGAAGCTGCCTCTCCAATGCTGCAGTGAAGCTGCCTCTCCCATGCTCCAGTGAAGCTGCCTCTCCCATGCTCCAGTGAAGCTGTCTCTCCCATGCTCCAGTGAAGCTGCCTCTCCCATGCTCCAGTGAAGATGCCTCTCCAATGCTCCAGTGAAGCTGCCTCTCCCATGCTCCAGTGAAGATGCCTCTCCCATGCTCCAGTGAAGCTGCCTCTCCCATGCTCCAGTGAAGCTGCTTCTCCCATGCTGCAGTGAAGCTGCCTCTCCAATGCTGCAGTGAAGCTGCCTCTCCAATGCTGCAGTGAAGCTGCCTCTCCCATGCTCCAGTGAAGCTGCCTCTCCCATGCTCCAGTGAAGCTGTCTCTCCCATGCTCCAGTGAAGCTGCCTCTCCCATGCTCCAGTGAAGATGCCTCTCCAATGCTCCAGTGAAGCTGCCTCTCCCATGCTCCAGTGAAGATGCCTCTCCCATGCTCCAGTGAAGCTGCCTCTCCCATGCTCCAGTGAAGATGCCTTTCCCATGCTCCAGTGAAGCTGCCTCTCCCATGCTCCAGTGAAGCTGCCTCTCCCATGCTGCAGTGAAGCTGCCTCTCCCATGCTGCAGTGAAGCTGCCTCTCCCATGCTCCAGTGAAGCTGCCTCTCCCATGCTGCAGTGAAGCTGCCTCTCCCATGCTGCAGCAAGAACTATAATTTATATGGCAGGCATGAGATCACTCACACAGGGGGGGATCTCATGCCCAACTGAATAAGGCAGCACAATTGCAGGTAGTGTGCTCTAATGCATGGCTTTCCTGCAATTTTTATTTGCTAAAGTAACAGGGGCCCACTGGAGCATCCCCTGGTCCTCAGTCAGTTCAGTCATGCCTGTCCCTAGTACCTATCAAACTCATGAGCAACAGTAAGCACCAGTCACAGTCATTTGTTATACATTTGCACACTTTCATCAATGTGTTTTTCAAAAATATCCTCATAGAAAACAATATTTATTAAATGATTTTTTTAAATTTTTAATTAATAAACACATACATTTTCATTTGCATATACAAATGTCACTGCAACGCACTAGTACCTACTGTATATATGAGTTGTGGTGCATAGCTGTTCATTGTGAATGACACCTTAAAGTGGTTCACTGGTACAAGGTTTTTTTTTTTACCTTAATGCATTCTCCGTTGAAAAAAAAAAACTTCTGTATACAGCTCCCCCCGTAAATACTTTTCTGAGCCGGATCTCGATCCAACGATATGCATGAGAGCTGCCGATCTCTTTCACCTCATTTTACAGAGAGACAGCAGCGGGAGCCATTGGCTCCTGTTGCTTTCAATCAAAGGCAGTGAGGAAAGAGTAGGGACGGGGCCGAGCCACACTCTGCGTGTCAATGGACACACAGAGCTGGCTCAGAAGCGAGCACGCATGAGTGCCCTCAGAGCAAGCAGCTTGCTCTGGGGGCACTCATTAAGGGGGAGGAGCGAAGAGCACCAGCAGGGGACCCCAGAAGAGGAGGATTGGGGCTGCTCTGTGCAAAACCACTGCTCAGAGCAGGTAAGTATAACATGTTTTTTATTTAAAAAATCCCTTTAAATGAAAATATACAAGGTAAACCAACAGACCTGCCTTCAGCACAACGCATCACCCAAATATAAATGTGCTGTTACCCAAAAGTAATACAAGTGCACAACTATGTAGTGCACAACAAAGCTATAAATAGAGCTTACACGTTTTAACCTTTGAGCGAAGCTATGTTATTGCTTTATTATTTGATTTATCATTATAATAATAGAGGTTAATGTGGTAGGAGTATTTTTAATAAATGAGAACACTAAATATTGCTCTGAAAAAGATACACACTTCATTCTTCATTGTCTCTGTAGTCTTCCTGACATGCTTGTACACTTTTTCCAACTTGATATGTGAGCAGGTTCTTTTTTAAATGGTTATACCGTGATCATTCACAGAATATTGCTGCCAAAGTTGTATTCTTCTTGCCTGTAACATTAGATAGATAAACAGATGCATTAGACTGGTGCACCAGTCATTATAGTAAAGCAAGTTTAACAAACAAGTAATGTGTTTAACTGTGCTTTGCAAAAAATATAAATATAGCGTTTGCAAACGCAATATAGTGAAAAAAGCAAATGTAAATATGTATAATAAACATAAAAGTCCAAATAAAGTGAAAGGGATCCAACCCAAAGTGAAGAAAAAGCAAAATGCTTCAGAGATATTCAGGTGTACAACACGTCTCGTGGAACGCACGCCGGGAGCGGCGTTTTTTTGCATTCCCAGCTCCATGTTTGTGCCTGTTTTAATCTTACCTTTTGTAAGTATCCATTCCCATGTGCAATAAAAACTTTTTTAATGGTGCTTCACTATCAGTCCAATCCTTTTTCATTTTTGGGTACCTGTTTGTCCGGCTGAAAACCTTCACAAAGAAGTTTTGATCTGATGACCTGACACCAAATCCGCCATCCCTGGATATTATTATCAAGTCTAAAGTGACCCCTAGACTGAAAAGCTGGGGGTCGTCTGGATCCGGTGAGTGGGGACACATTAAAGTGGTGTTCCGGCCGAAATTATACTTTTTAAATAAAAATACCCCTATAATACACAAGCTTAATGTATTCTAGTAAAGTTAGTCTGTAAACTAAGGTCTGTTTTGTTAGTTTATAGCAGTAGTTTGTTATTTTATAAACTTACAGCAGGCCGTGGCCATCTTAAGTGTGAGCATCTGAAGCCAGACTGTATTTCTTCCTGGATCTCATCCTTGCAGATCTCGCACATGCTCAGTGCAGCACAAGCAGTGTAACAGGTTTCAGGTCAGGTTTTCATAGCAACGGCAGCCTCAGAGGAAGTTGCCGTCCCTTCCCAGAAGGCATTGCAAACAGGAAATGATGCGATGGGCCGCGGCCAGGGAGGAGGAAGTGGAAAATGAATACAGCAGATATACAGTAAGTGCTGAGAAAAAAAATTTAAAAATATCCAATTCGTTTACAGTGCACAGTTTATTGAGGGATGCTGAAGAGTTGTAAAAGTGGGTGGAAATCCACTTTAAGGGGGTGTTGTTGTACACCTGAATATCTCTGAAGCATTTTTCCTTTTCTTCACTTTGAATTGAAGCACTTTCACTTTATTTGGACTTTTATGTTTATTATACATATTTACATTTGCTTTTTTCACTATATTGCATTTGCGAGCGCTATATTTATATTTTTAGCATTTTTCAAGCGATTAGCACTTTGTGTATAGCAGCATGCACTTATTTATATTTTTATTTTTTCACACCATCAGTGTGAGTATATATCTAGAATATATTTTAACTGTGCTTTGCATGTAACATATATATTTACTTTATTTTATTAAAAAAAGCCTGTTTATAGTAGTGACAATTAATCTGTTCCTGCCTGTTTATGATACGTACAGTAGATATTGTTTGAATATGATGTTTTTTTTTTCCCTAAACCCTCATTTAAGCTAGACAGCAGAAGCAGCTAGCAAATCAGGGTTAGCCGTGCTTATTAAGACATCACAAACTCCAGCTGTAATTTTTCTGACTAACCTTTCTTGTCCTTCCTCTCTCTGTTGTAGCTGATTCTGCTTCAGGCTGCTGCTGTTCTTTCTGTAGACCTTACTAGTCCTAGTGGGTGATGTCTGAGAATCTCTAAACCATCCTAATATTCCACTAGGTGTGTATTGCTTTTTCTCTTCTCTGCATGCTTTGTATGGTTTGACTTGTGTGACCCTTTCTATCCCTAGCTGTTCTGAGCATCTCATTTGTCTTTAAAAGGCCATAATGTGCAAAGCTAATTTTCCTTGTGTAAAAATTGACATATTTGACTCTTTGCTGTAACTACATAAATATTCTGTGTGCATAGTGGAGGCAAACAAACTGTTGACTAAATCAATCTTCCTGACATTAATTAATTATTTACAAATAACTGTCACTGACTAATGCCTCAGTGATATTAGAAGAGCTAATGCTGGCAATACACTGGAAGAATTTTGTTTACAAACCTTGTTTCAAGACCGTTCGATTTTTCAAATTGTTCGTGGGGTCAAATTGATGTTTATTTTCGACCATAGTGATGTTCAGTCATTCAAAAAGTTACTGGTGTATGGCCAGCTTAAGGAAATTGATAAGCTGAACTTTAAAGGAGAACTTAATCTTTTTCAGCCAAGGAAGCTGCCATCTTGGCCTCTGTTTGATCTTGAACTGCCATGATGCTGCACATGTGATCAGTTATGACACCAGTCATTTGATGGCAGTTTGGTTGAGAGCACAACCAATGTGACAGTTACATCCCTGGCACGTGCCGGGAAAGTAACTGTTTTTTTAAACTGTTAAATCGATGGGTTTAGTTCCACTAGTGTATCTTCAAACCAAACATTTTGCTTTCATTTGCAAATGTGCAGAGTGAGAGAGGATCTGATACCCTGCCAGATATTTACTGCTGCCTGTGATCCAGGAGAGAGAGACAGGGAGAGTTGCCTCTACCTCTGGGCAAGGCTACGCTGCGAGGTGTACTTCATGGTTCCCTTATCCAGACTGCATTTTCCAGAAATTCCTATGGAAAATCCACTAGGAGCCACAGCACCGTATTATGATGCCACTGACCCCCTAGTTTCTGTTTAGGAATATATAGACTTTGCATTTAATTTTTTACAACAGTTCTCTGGTAGTCTTATGGTAGGCGGACTCTTGCCAAACTATGGTCATTAAGGGGGATTAAGCTACATGCTTCCGAAAACCAAAAAAGTAGGTTTAGAGTTCCACCAAGTGGAATATGTTGAGCATTTATTTATTTGTAAAGATTGACCCTGAGCATTATTTAGGCCATGGGTTCCTACACACATTTTTGTGTCTGATTATACTTTGATACAATCATAATACTTAATAAGTTCCATTGATGGGGAAATGTTACATTACATTTGAATAGGTATAACAATACACAGAATAATGTAGTGCTACCCGAAATATACTATGTGCACAAACCTATATCTGATATGACATGAAACTTTTCACATATAACAAAATAAAACATGCATTCAACAAAGTGCATTTATCAATATAAACCCCCGCAATGTAAAGGAAAATATAATTCAAGTCCTGACACACAATTTAAGGAAATGACACACAATGTAATGACACACAATGTACACAATGACAATGTACACAACACACAATGTAATGACACACAATGAAATGACTCACAATGTATAGGAAAATATAATTCAAGTCCTGACACAGTTCCATTAAAAAGAAAAGAAAATAATAGTGTAAACAGAAAAATCCACGATTCCCTGTGCTGGAATCTTCTATGATAGTGATCATCACCCTCCTCCTTAGGCCTCATTCACACCGGCACCGTCAGTTTAGCCGCGTTAAAAACGTATCAGTTCTTATCCGTTGCTTCATCCGTCTTCCGTTCCGTTAATATCCATTTTCATCCGTTAATGTACACGTTTACATTCGTTTTTTCATCCGTTTTTGTATCAGTTTTGATCCGTTTACAGCAGTTTCTGTGCCTTTAAGTAAATTACCCAGAAAGCATTGCTCCTACCATACAGATAAACAAAAAAAAAATTATTTCTTCAAAACGGATCTTAACTGATCGGACATTGACGGACATTGTCCGTTAACGTCAGTTAATATCCGTTTTGACGGATCTGGATATAGCTTTGTACGTAAAAAAAAAAAACGGATAAGAACGGAAGCGGAGGTTAACTGATGGTAACGGATGGTCATCTGTTTGCCCATAGGAATGCATTTTCGTCCGTCGACGGATGGAAGAAAAACGGATAGACGGTCCGTCCGTGTAAAAGGGTCCTTAGACTGTCACACACACAGGTCAGCTTACAAGCAAAAGAACCACCGGGACCCGGCTGGGGTGGGCGGAACCCAGCAGCTATCAAACACCAGCCAATGATTGGGTTGCTTAAGAAAAGGGGCGGGCCACATACACATAGCGGCCTGTCCAGATCCCATTGGCTGGTGTTTGATATTGGCCGGGTCCTGCCCATCCCGGCCGGGTCCCGCCCACCCGACATCAACTTCAATTCTGACAGATCCCTCTGTCTCTCTCCTCTGTGTTACGTGTCAGTTTCACACAAGCATCAAGCGCTGAGTGTGGAGAAGTGAGGAGGAACGGCTGCCAGTGTTATATATCAGCCTAATGGCCAAATATCGGTCGACCTCTAGTCCTGGATCGGCCCTGCCTGCGGGCCATTTTTAACCGGTCCGCGGGCCGCAAATGGCCCGCGGACCGGTACTTTGAGACCCCTGCTGTAAAGCTAATTTTTAGTAACACTAGATGTGGCTTGATGGTTACCAGACTGGTAATCATTCCCACTCTTCCACAATTGGTAGAGGCGTGTGATGCAAATGTACATAGGAAATGTGGCCTGCTATGTGTGTAGTTTGGACATCTTGAATGTCTGCATGGCACTGCAATTGTTTACCACCAAGTGTGACTACCCAGGGTATCAGAAATGCATGTATGGCTGACAAAATCATCATTATTAGGTATTTAATATCACTTATACATAATAAAACGCGTGTTTCCTTTATTCCTTCTATGTAGACATTGGGGGTACTTTACGAAAGGCAAATCCTACTGAAAGTGCACTTGGAAGTGCAGTCTCTGTAGATCCGAGGGGGACATGCAAGGAAAATGAGAAACAGCATTTTAGCTTGCACATGATTGGATGATAAAATCAGCAGAGCTTCCCCTCATTTCAAATCTACCCCTCAGATTTACAACAACTGCACTTCCAAGTGCACTTTCAGTGCAATTTCAAGTGCACTTTGCACTTGTAGTTTGCACTTGTAGTTCAAATGGATTTGCCTTTCGTAAATAACCCCCAATGTGTCATGTTTATCATAAAAGTCTTGTTTTTGCAAAATCTTGCCTGATATTTCCACTGATTAGCTACACTGTGTGTGGAAAATCCTACAAATCCTTCACAGCTTGTTCCAAGGGAAAAGGTCTTGACTGTATGTTGTTTATTCACATAGGCGCCATTCTGTAATGCGGCTTTTTATGTGTTCATGCAGGCTTCATCATAGCCTCTGAATACCATGCATGCAAATAAGAGATACTATCTCACTGTGGAACCTAAAAAGATTAGCATTCAACAGATCCCATAAAAATATACATGTTCTCTGGTCATGATTTGATTTTCAGAACCATAAAAAAATAAAATAAAATATAAACCCAACAATCGAGTACATATTCCAAATGCCTGGGAGTTTGAAGATCACAAGTTTTGTAGCATTTCTGCTTCATTGCAAAGATTGAAAGCTTACTTCAAATTGATGAGATCTTCAAAGAGTAGAGTCTGCTTCTAAAAAACCTATTATCTTTATGTTCTTTAACTTTACATTGTTATTTGCACAATGAAAACGATTTTGGAATATGCATGAAAATTTAATGTCAAATAGAGTCTTATTTGCTCCTTAAGGGCTTCATATTTCCTCAAGAGATTGTTTAACTGCTTAAAGCAGCAGTAGTTTGTTAATGCAAGCCAGCAGCAATCATTTTAGGCCTTTTGTAAAGATAGCTGTCTTTTTATACCCTGTAATATTCCAAAAAAGCATTTATGTTTAAAGACGTTAGGTAAAAAATGCATTGCTTTTTCTAAACCATTAAGGCCACTAGGCTTGTTGTCAATGGCAGCCAAAATCAGTTGTCCTCTTCATGTTTCAAGTAACGGATAGGAAAATGAAATGAAAGGAGAATCTGATTGGTTGCTATGGAAAAAAGAGTCACTCCTTCAGACACTTTGGATTATAAGGCACTCTGGGGGTTATTTACTAAAGGAAAATCCACTTTGCACTGCAAGTGCACTCGAAAGTGCATTGAAAGTGCACTTGGAAGTAAAGTTGCTGTATATCCGAGGGGGACATGCAAGGAAAATAAAAAACAGCATTTTAGCTTGCACATGATTGGATGATAAAATCAGCAGAGCTTCCCCTCATTTCAAATCTACCCCTTAGATTTAGAGCGACTGCACTTCCAAGTGCACTTTCAGTGCACTTTCAAGTGTACTTGCAGTGCAAAGTGGATTTGCCTTTCGTAAATAACCCCCACTGTTACTTTGTTCTTGAGAGTAGTCAGCTACAGCCCCTTGCTAGGTTCCTGTTGATTGACATCAGGCTTAAGCTCCCTATAGGTCAGATAACAATAATATTGCTCAAGATCACAAAGAGTCAGCTGACTGCTTTCTGGAGAAACAATCCATTGGGTAGATTAGAAAACATGCCCTGATCATTATTGTTTGACTCTTTGGTAAGCAGCACTAGCACTGCTCATCCTCTCCATTCACATGAACATACAGTAAATGTTTAGCCAAACTCTGTCATAGTGCCTGAGGACACATTTGGGCATATAGGAAATTTCACCACTTAGTTTATGAAGCTGCCCATGGGCCATGATGCAGTGGTGGGCCCAACCACAAAAATGTAATTATATTATAATTAAGTGGAAGATCCATGGAGCAGTGGTGGCTGGTGCTCGATAATTCGGAGGGGCAGCAAGCAAACACCCCCCCACCCCTCCCGGCGGGAGATGAACACTGTGCACCCATAGTGCTCTGCGCCCAAGCCCACCCTATTTTGAAGCCTATTAGAGCCGTTTGCTCTAATCACGTTCTTCAAAAAAACACCCCCCCCCCGGTGGAATCCATGGATGTACATCAGGGGGCTGGATGGAAAGGGGGTGGTGGCACCCGTGCGCCCCTAATGGACAGACCGCCACTGCCATGGAGTATCATGAAGGGCTAGTTATCCTGCCTATGCATTCTGTGATGATCATATGCAGGTTCCTGCAGCAAACATAGGAAACCGATTTTAATACCTTTCTTATTCTTATAGCTCAAGGTAAACCAATGAACAGTATATTCAGTTTTTTTTTCATTTATAAATTAGGAAATATATTATTTTTTTTGTTGGCTTTATATTCCCCAGTCTGTTACTGTGTACATTTGAGGCAGCAGTTTGTTTAGTGATTGTTTTTGGGTTCTAGAACTGCTAGATAGGCAATGGATACATTTTTAGATGTACATCTTATCCAAATTTCAAAGCAGCAAGAAGCTGACAACTGGCATCACAGAGCTATTGCACATTAACCCTTCGGTTTCCAACTTTAAAAACCTTAAACACCACTTGCAGTTGACCATTGCTGACTTCTCATTCTGTAAATGCTGGATGCCTAGTTTTCATGCTGATCCTATTATCTTGACAATTTGAGTCACTGCCTCAGAACAAGTATGCAGATAAGGACTTCTGACTTTTCTTTGACTTTCTTGATATGCATATTCATTTCAGTCTACAATTTTCAAAGTACTGAAGCCATGTGGAACATCATAAAATGGCCACGCAACGAGCATTTTGAGAAAGTGGAGACGCCCATAGATTAGTGCATTATACAGAAGGGCATAGACAAGGCAGTGCAACATCCACACATATTTGCAAATGTTGTGCAACTAAAACCTCTTTTTTAATGCAAATTATTTCACAGTTTAATTTGTTTAGTATGCTGGATAATACATTTTGTTTGGTTTGGCACTGTGCACAGCTTTTCTATGTTCACTGTACACTAAAAGCTAGTTATAAATTGGGAAGGTTGACATTTCTGTTTATTACCAGGTTTAATTTCTTAACAAACGAATAGTGGACATCAATACAGTGATATCACCTGCTACTTTTCAGTGATTGAGATGAGACTTATTTAATCACCATCATCTCTTTACATCGTATAAATTGATGTCTGTTGTGTTGATGTAAAAATTGTGAATGTATCTCTTTATTTCATTTGAACTGTGTGATGATAATCTTCTGATTTTCCACCATTTCCCAAACTTTCTTGTTTGTCAGTTACCAGAAAGAATTCTTTGAAAACAGCTATGGATGATTATGACATAAGGTCCGCTGCCAGCATTCTGGCCTCTGTCAAAGAGCAAGAAGCTCGCTTTGAGAGGCTAACACGTGCTCTAGAAGAAGAACGTCGAAATGTCTCACTCCAGCTTGAGCGAGCCAATGTGCCCTCAGATCGAATGAGCATGTGCAACATAGGCAATGGACAACCACTACCTACTGCATGGCAACAACTGGTTTTGCAGGTAAAGGCCTGCTTTCTATGACTTCTTGTCACTTATCCCACTGACTGTCCTTTGCGATAAGTCAAATTTATTTTGGATAGAGTGGGCAAGAGTAGACTCTGTTAAGTTTAGTTTGCTGCTTGTGTCAGTGTTGGAAGTGTTTTTTTAGAGGTGAAAGTGTTGGGAGAGTTATTCATTCCCTAGACTGATAGCCACACAGCATTTAAGGGAATTATTGGCAGTGGGGTTTATGACAATAGTAGAAACCTTGTTCTAACCCTTCTCTACTCTGCTAACAATAAGGTTTTATTGCTAAGCTTTCCTGTTTGAGGGATTTTCTATCATGTTCTGCCCTTGTGATTTACATAGGAAGCCAGGCAAAATCTTGTAATGGCTCAAAAACCGCAATCAAAATATAACAGTTTATAACATTACCTACTTTATCCAAAGCAAAAAAAAAAAGCGTTTTAAAAATGTTTTCTTTGAAGTTGAGCTTTAACTGTTGGGATTCACAGTTCTTGGAGGGTTTTCCTCATTTGGTAAAATATACATCTGCTTCAACGTGCAGTTTAGCTAACTGCCAAGAGAAAATTAAGTGTATGAAAAGCCAAGACTTTTGATTTGGATAAGGTGGACAAGAGCTAAAACCTCTGTCTGATTTTTATTAATTCCTGTTTCCCCAGGGGGAAGATTCACCCTCTCTATTGATCCTGGTTGACCTCTGTTTCTGGTACAGAAAATTATGGTATAGCCAACATTTTGAGTTGTCAACAGGAGATGAGGGGAAATTTTGCAACGAGCAAACCTATTTTGGTGACAAATGTCTTGAAGGAGGATATTACTTTGGAGAGGTTTCCTCCTACTTCTTGCTGTGTCTCTGGAACAGGAACTGGGAACTTTTCCTTTGGAAAAGGAAACCCCTTTGATGGGACACAGACCGATAAGAAAACTCACAGAGATCTTAACTATTCCCCACTCTATCCAAAGCTTAAAAAAAGCTTTTGACTGTACATATACTTTAATTGATGTAAGAGGATTTTATGATTTGTAGCTGATCATCTCATTTCCCATATTTGTTTGTATATTGTTATTCAGTGTTCTTAGCTTTTGATCAAGTAGCGCATATCACAGACTTTTCTTATATACTACACTATATACTACTCATATACAGTGCATAATGTGAGTATTTCTCGAGCTGGATAATGATGCAGTTTTATGTCTGTGGTCACATTGCAGCCTTAACAGACACCCTCTGACTGAGCAATCTTTGGGGGAAAATCAGATCTCTTAGAATATTTCCATGGTTGCCCTGAGATAGGGCCAACCTTATGGTTGTCTGTTTTGCAAATTGAAATTCATGTTTGGTCAAAATTATAATTTCTTATATGGAAAGATCTTTGATCCTATACCTATGTGAAACGCCTTAGACTGAAGGCAACCCTGTTGCTATTTTTTAAAAAAATGTGAATATGAGACAGCTTGTGAATATTTATATTTACCTTTCCTGTGGGAGTATTAAGTCTTCACTTTTTAAAGAGTTTTAGGTGTTGCTGCTACCGACTAATTCCCAATATGTAGGGTGGCATGCCCCTCGCCGGGTGCTCTGGTTCCTTCTGCCAGCTGCTATGTCACTACTGACATAGTAACAATATCTGGAAATATTCAATGATCTAAAGATTTAATGCCCTGCAGGAAAGGTAAGTTTAAAGACTTTTAAAGGGTCGTCTCATTTTTTTAACATAGAGATAGGGTTGTTTTAATTATACTTAATTTCTTCAGGTAAGATGATTGATTCAGTGTTGTCCACTGGTTTTTCGTGTTTTCTTAGGTGTCTTTTCTTCTGTTGAATAATAACATGACTTGCTCGCATTTCTTCTGTGTGATGTCTGTTTTGGTTGTCTAATAATAGAATTGTGGTATTGTGGCAAATATAGAAAGTACAGTCTTCTGAAAATGTAACTTGCCATATTCTGAGGAAGATTACTGCTTGGTCAGTATGCTTACTGCCTTGTATTTAAATTGGAACTGGGATACAAGTTGTCTCTATGGTTGTGCTTGTGGTTAAGTAACATCCTGACTTGGATTACATTTTCTATACAAAGAAACATTTTGAAAGACCTAGTTTTGTGGTTTTGTAGAGTTTAATCTTGCAAGGACAAATCCTGCATTATCTTTTTATGTTTTATATATCCACAGTCAGCTCTGTGATTCAAAAAATGCATCATCATTTCTGGCAGGGAGGGTCTCTTAGAAGAGGGAGTGCATCATATCCTCTCTCCTCTCTTTACCCTTTAATCAGACTACATTTCCCATCATGCTTTGCAAATTATAATGAATATGGGAGGTACACTAGGCTTGTACATGTAAATGTGAACAAGCCCACTTCAACATAAATCACACCCCTCATTCTGCAGCCAGCAAGCCATAGATATCACATGGTATGATAGGTTACAGCCCCTTATAAATGTAAAGCATGTCTGTTCTCTCCCCTCCAGCCACAACAGGAGATAATCATATTGCCCTTACCTATTTTATGTAATCATTACTGAACTGTAGACACATCCCATAACTATATATTATACACACTGTACTCAGTAATCAGTTGCCCCCAGTGTAGCTCATCAGTGGCCCCCAGTGAAGCTCATCAGTGGCCCCCAGTGCAGCTCATCAGTGGCCCCCAGTGCAGCTCATCAGTGGCCCCCAGTGCAGCTCATCAGTGGCCCCCAGTGCAGCTCATCAGTGGCCCCCAGTGCAGCTCATTAGTGGCCCCCAGTGCAGCTCATCAGTGGCCCCCAGTGCAACTCATCAGTGACCTACCAGTGCATAGCGGGATCGCTAGCACAAATCAATGGATGACACAGCAGGGATCTCTGGCTGTGACAGGTATCGTATGCGAGAACACGATCACTGTAATCTCCTGCCAGATTGGCACAGTGCGCTGTCAATCACAATGCAGGTGGGAGATTACAGCCAGAGATCCATGCTGTGTCATCCGGTCATCTAATAACCATCAGGCTATGCAAGGAGATAGCGGGTGGGGGTGGGCAGAGTGGAGGGGCGGAGACTGGCAGGGAGCAGAGGAGGAGGAGGACACCACCTCCATGGGCGGCGCAGACCCGGGGCTGTGAAACCCCCTCCGCCCACTACAGGAAATAAAAGTCTCTGCTCGCTGTGGATTGAACTACAAGTCGGAGTGTCAGACCGCTGGCTGAGCTTAGGAGAGGGATAGAAGCCAGAGGTCTTACAAACGGGATGTCAGTAACGGTTTTACAGCCAGATCAGCAGCCTATTGTAGAGGGACTCCAGAGCTCAGAAGAACATGGATGGCAAAGTTGGTGAAGGTAGGAGATCAGCAACAAGGATATGGAAAAAAGTTTTTTCCCGGAGTTCTGCTTTAAAATAAGCTTGGCTTCACTCGAAAGTGTGTAGATAATAAGTCTGCTTTTTATTATTAAGTAACATAATTTAGAGCAGGCAAGTCAAACTCAAATGAAATATTGGGCCAAATTGAAGGCACAAAATCTTCAAGGTGGCCTCATTATAATAATAATAATAATTATGTCTATTATGAGCGGAACCTACCTAATTCCAGAAAAAGATTGTGGCCTTTTGGAACGTAACATTATAAAAAATTACAACCTACAATATTTAATCCCAAAGAAAGGAGCTATAAAACTCTTTATCCTTAGACCACTGCAGGTCACAGAGAAGGAGCAAGAAGTTATATGTGGCTCATAAAACACTGGTTTGACATGCCTGATCTAGAGGTACCTTTATATACTGTATACTACAAAATTCCTCCAGTGCACCCTAGGAGAACTGAAAACTGGGGCATGCAATTATGCAAGCCTCTATTTGAACTAGGTATTTGGTGTTTTTGCCCACAACCCCATCATTGCCCTCCTTTTGTGAAGATGTCCATCAATTTACTCAACCAGTAAGGAGGTGTGAAAATTTTCTAGCAGAATGCCCCAGGTTTAGAAGTTCTGGAGCAACCTTCAAGGCTTTAGTTCCATATTTTTTAAATGCTGGTGAGAAAACAGGACTCCAGATGGATGTGCATCATAACATTTCTCCCTTTTTCATACAGGTGTACCAATTATGCTTTGATCAGTATATCGCTAGTTTGAGTTCTGTTTAAAAAATTGTTCAGGTTTAAACAGAATAATCGTTAATTGCTCTTTGTATCAGTGTCGCATGTGATAAATAACCTAATTTTGGTCTGGCTTAGCAGCTTGTACCAGACTGCGCACATAATGAAATACTCTCTTTTGTGTCAGCAATTAATATTCCCCTTCTATTTTTCAGTAGCTTAACAAGCCATCAGATAACAATGAATATAAATAGCACAGTAGCATTGTTTGGAAGATTGACAACCTGTGCCCCTTGATTAGATTTTAATCAAGAGCAAGGCATTAAGAGCCTATTGTGCTGAGCACTTTAACAACCCCACTAATGATATCAGGTTATCATATTGATACATTCATCGTTCACAGAGTAAGCTCGAAATAGATGTTATTCTACAGATGTCTCTGGTCTTGGCAGTGTGATATGGCAGCTGTCCAGAGTGACTGTTCTGGGCATTTCTGTGATGATCATGCTGAAGATGAGCTTGTATGGACACATCCATTATACGCTTTGGGTAACGATTGATTCATTTACAGGAAAACATTTGAAAGTTTGGTTATCAGTGGTTAGCAGGTGCTTACTTCGAGTAAGCCTGAGAAATTAAGCCACCTGTTATCTTGTTTATTTCACTTACCTTTCTAGCCTAGAGGCATTAGAAAGCTGAAGAGACAATTTTTTTTATCATATTTAAAGCTGTTTTAATGACTTTTGTAGTTACCATGTACATTGGGTTCTGTCTCTTGACCTTCAGTAATGCAGTAAAATGGGATATTTTGAGGCCTAATATATTTCTGTAAAACCTGGAGCTAAAACATTGTATAAAAAAAATGGAAGATAATCTAATGACTTTGGTAAAGTAGCATACAATACCTATTCCTTTTGTTGGTCAGGATCATGCCACTTGGGGTAATTCCTCATGGGCAATGCTTGACTGTACTATTGCTTGACCTGTAAGTCCTTTGAAACAACTGTAGATTATTTTAATTTTTCTATCCAGATAATGGGGACCTTACATTTTATCACGATCCTGAAGAGCAAGGCATTTGTTTGCAACTGATTGCAGTCCCCATTGGATTAGTGAATAATGTCATATAGTCTTTATTTTCAAACACTGTGATCAGTTGTTGTAGCAGCAGTTGTTGGTTGTGCACGAGCACAGTCATGAATCACTTATGTAGGATAAGAACTAATATTACAGGGTCAACACAATTTATTGTGTGATATAAAAAGGACAAACATGTATAAAAACCTGCCCATAGACATGAGATGACAGTCACCCACTCCCACTGTTATTGCTTGAATGAAAGCAGTGTTTGCTGGCAGACTGTGGCTAATGCTAGGTAAACACGGGCCGAAAATCGTCCAAAAGTGGTCGGTTCGGCAGTACTGGCTGTTTGTGTGTGCTCCTCATCCAAAAACCATCAGCCAATCGGCATCTGATAAGCGCTTGCGGCCAATGGCTGTGAGCGATGACTGGTGTGTTTAGGTGGTGGGGGCAGTCCCCCTGTCAGAACACAATAGTACAGTGGGGAAGATCGCTGTGCTAACATCGCATAGTTAGTACAGCGACCTCCTCGGTTTTTTTTCGTTCAGCCCGATGGGTTGAACAAAAACAAAAATTCCCATGTGTACCAGGCTTTAGGGGATTTATTCTTGTGCAGGTTAGGAAAATCTTGTCTGATTGCTATTGTTCCTGAGATAAGTAGTGCCAGAAGCACCTCACCCAAGCTGCCAGACCCAGCTGTCAGAGGTACTGAGGGTTGTATTTGCCTGAATGGTCAGTGCCCCTTCTTTCTCAATCGATGATGTAAAATTTGAGCAAGATTAAAAGAGAATATGTATTTGAGATAAGAAAGAAATGGATTTAAGATAAGGACGGCATTATAGGGATGGTGTTTACTTTCTCTCTAGTATACTTGTAGACTAAAGCTTTTTAAATGCCATTTAAAGACTCTCTTTAATGTAACAGATTGCAAAGCAAATAAAAGGTCACATTAATAAGATAAAAATGTAAACACACAGAAAGATTTTTCTTTAGTTCAACTCAGTGGGCTGAGTGAAAAAAAAACTGAGGAGGATGCTGTACTAACTGTGCAATGTTAGTACATCAATCTCCACCACTGTACTATTGTGTTCTGACAGGGGGACTGCCCTCCCACCATAACACACCAGTCAGCGCTCACGGCCATGAGCTGCAAGCACTGATCGGATGCTGATCAGCTGTTGGTTTTCCAGTATGCTCATTCGACAGAAGCCGATTGTAAGACCGGCTTCTGTCGGACAAGAAGCTGTACACACGGGCCGAAAGTTGCCCAGTAACTGCTGTACTGACTGCTTTCGGGTGATTTTCGGCCTGTGTGTACCTAGCATTACTCGCTTCTGCCCCACTGTTATAGTAACTCAGGGGTCTGTTCACAGCTCACAAGCTGTAATGGAACAAGGAGTTGCAGTTACACATTTCAATTAAGAGTGAGATTTTGGTGTGCAGCATGATTATACAGAAACAGTGTATACAACAGTGTGAACTAGGCTTTATTGCTGTCTTTGTGCTTATTTGGGAAACTTCCCTTCACTTCCTGTATTAGAAACACTGATCGTTGGGACAGGTAGGGACATCTCACATAGACAGCAGCATTAAAACCTGAAAGAGGTCCCTACCCTACCCCATCCTGTCCAAAACTATAAATAATATTCTGCTGGATTCCTGCTTTGAAGTAGAACTCAAAGAAATCACTGTGCTTAATAAATAGGAAAATACAAATATGTTTACTGTTTTACTTGTTAAATATCTGTAAATTTGACAAAGGTGATAATAAAGATTTATTGTCTGATAAGGCATCTAGTGGCCAATCAATGACATAGGACGCATGAAGCTAAACTGCTGAACATAAAAGAACACCGTGGCAGATGTATATGAAACACAGTGGAGACAATAGATACCAGGACAAATAGGGTGAATCTCTCTATCAGGAACACGGAAACCAAAACAGGTTCTAAACCTTCCTTACCCTATCCAACACTGGGGCGCTTTTCACACTGGGGCGCTTTTCACACTGGGGCTCTTTTCACACTGGGGCGCTTTTCACACTGGGGCTCTTTTCACACTGGGGCGCTTTTCACACTGGGGCTCTTTTCACACTGGGGCGCTTTTCACATTGGGGCTCTTTTCACACTGGGGAGCTTTTCACATTGGGGCTCTTTTCAGGCATTTTAGCACTAAAAACAGGGCCTGTAAAGCGCCTGAAAAGCGCCTCCCAAGCCACCCCAGTGTGAAAGCTCAAGTGCTTTCACACTGCGGCGGTGCTCTTGCTGGACGGGAAAAAAAGTCCTGCTAGCAGAATCTTTGGGGCGGTGCGGGAGTGGTGTATCCAGCTATCCCAAATGCCCTGCCCATTGATATGAACACGGACGCTATTAACCCTTTCTTTGGCCGCTAGCGGGGGTTAAAAGAGTCCTGCTAGCGGGCGAAAAGCGTCCCTATAACAGCGGTAATGATCCGCTAAAACTAGCAATGCTTTACTGCTAATGTCCGCACCACCCCAGTGTGAAAGGAGTCTTAAAGTGATATTAAGCTATCCTTTTTTAAGCACTTTCAGCAGCTGATTCAATTACTCATTGAATATGCAGCTTCTTCCTTTTTTATTCCTTGATTATGTTCCAGTTTTAGCTGGAGTCATGATCATTTCCCAGGGATTTCCTGTTTCAGGGTGGCTCCTATCTCTTGCAAACATTCTGTAGAGCCACCCTTGCATGTTTGAAATATTCTCCCTACACTGTGGGGTTGATTTACTAAAACTGGAGAGTGCAACATCTGGTGCAGCTGTGCATGGTAGCCAATCAGCTTCTAACTTAAGCTTTGATGGAAAACCTGGAAGTTGATTGGTTTGTATGCAGAGCTGCACAAATTTTTGCACTCTCTAGTCTCAGTAAATTAACCCCTGTGTGTATCTATAAAAACACACAGCCCCATAGCTTAGGATGGCAAGGCACTGCCCTGTTCCTCCATCCTCCTCCCTTCTCCAAACTAACAGATTAAATTAAAGTGGAGGGCCACCCTGAAAAAAAAATTGCACCAAAAATCTTAAAAAATTAAAAAAAAAAACATTTGAAAAAAAA
This sequence comes from Aquarana catesbeiana, assembly GCF_042186555.1. Taxonomy (NCBI): domain Eukaryota; kingdom Metazoa; phylum Chordata; class Amphibia; order Anura; family Ranidae; genus Aquarana; species Aquarana catesbeiana. The sequence continues at coordinate 274,032,756 of NC_133324.1, forward strand.
AAAAATTTAAACTTACCTAAACCCTTGTTGCTAGGCAGTCTTCCTAATCTGCCTCTTCCTATTCCGCGGCGTGTCCTGTTCCTCGGTGAGCCGCCCCGTTGCCTTCTGGGAACTGTGTGTGTTCCCAGAAAACCACGGGGCCATTCACAGAGCGCTGCGCCGCTCGCGCGTGCGCAATAGGAAACTGGCAGTGAAGCCGCAAGGCTCCACTGCCTGTTTCCCTTAGTTAGGATGGCGGTGCCGGGACCCGAGAGCCGAGGGACGGGTCGGCCTCGGGCGGCCAACATTGCGGGCACCCGGGACAGGTAAGTGTACTTATTTAAAGTCAGCAGCTACAGTGTTTGTAGCTGCTGACTTTAAAAAAATTTTTACGCTGGCCGGAATCCCGCTTTAAGACTTCAATGCCCACTATTAATTCTATCCTGTGAAGACCAGAAGTTCGGGGAAGCAGCACTGAGAGGTGAGGAGCCAGCAGCATTAAAGTGAAATATAAACTGCTAAAAAACTTTTCTCATCAGCAGTATATAACAGTCCTGTGACTTCTATCAGTGTCTGGTTAAAGCTTGTAGGAGGAGTGTTCATTCTGCTCTGACTGTCCCATGAGGCTGCAGGATCCCCGACATTCTGTCTGGACAGTGCTGATTGGCCCTGTGCTAATCACATATGCACTCTCCCAAGAAAAAAAACAAAAAAAACTCTAGCAATAGACACCAAACTGAGCATGTGCAGAGTGCTATCTTTACTATCAGGAGATGGATTGGGGACTGTGGAAGAAGGAGAGAATCAGAGAAGACAGCATAAAACAGCCTTTTTTTACACAATGCGGAGGATTAACCCTTTAGGTCCTGCAGTGAGTATAACAAGTATGCTTTACTGCATATGCAGACTGATTTTACTGTTGTGGGTTTAGTAACACTTTAGGAGTTTTAACCACTTGCCGCCCTATTACAGAATGACGGCAGCAAAGTGGTTTCATATTCCTGATCAGATGTCATATGACGTGATCAGGAATATCTAGCCGCTGCTCGCCCCCGGGGGCGCGCATCGCGGCGATCGTTGTTGCGGGGTGTCAGTCTGAAACCCTGCAACACCGATCTAGGTAAAGAGTCTCCGACGGAGACTCTTTACCACGTGATCAGCCGTGTCCAATCACGGCTGATCATGATGTAAATAGGAAGAGCCGGTGATCGGCTTTTCCTCACTCGCGTCTGACAGATCAGCTGCTATCCTGACAGGGGGGGTCTGTGCTGATTGTTTATCAGCACAGCCCCCCCCTCGGATCCTACCCAGGACCACCAGGGAAGCCGCCCAGGGCCACCAGGGAAGCGATCCACATTGGACCACCAGGTATGCCCCCCTAGACCACCAGGGAAATGTCACTGTGTGCCCAGGCAGCTGCCAATCTGTGCCCAGGCAGCTGCCAGTCAGTGCCCACTGCAATGCCTACCACTGCCAGTGCCACCAGGGATGCCCATCAGTGCCTCATTTTAGTGCCGCGTATCAGTGCCACGTATCAGTGCCCAGCAGTGCCGCCTATCAGTGCCCAGCAGTGCCGCCTATCAGTGCCACCCTATCAGTGCCTAGCAGTGCCGCCTTTCATTGCCCATCAGTGTCGCACATCAGTGCCCATCAGTGCCAACCAGTGCCACCCAGTGCCACCCATTAGTGCCCATCAGTGCCGCCTATCAATGCCCATCAGTGCTGCATATGAGTGCCACCCATCAGTGCCGCATTTCAGTGCCCATCGTCAGTGCCCGTTAGTGCCCGCTCATTGGTGCCGCCGTATCAGTGCCTGTCAGTGCCGCCTTATCAGTGCCCATCAGTGAAAGAGAAAACTTACTTATTTACAATTTTTTTTAACAGAAACAAAAGCAAAACTTTTATTTTTTTGAAAATTTTCGGTCTTTTTTTATTTGTTTAGCAAAAAATAAAAACCGCAGAGGTGATCAAATACCACCAAAAGAAAGCTCTATTTGTGCGAACAAAATGATAAAATTTTAGTTTGGGTACAGTGTAGCATGACCGCGCAATTGTCATTCAAACTGCGACAGCGCTGAAAGCTGAAAATTGGTCTGGGCAGGAAGGTGTCTAAGTGCCCTGTATTGAAGTGGTTAAGCTGCAAGGTAGGAATTATATCAAATATTTTACTAGGGAGTGTTTAAAACATTAAAAAAAACCTATAGATTTTAGTGATCTTTTTAATTCTTTTCAGAATGTATGATAATGAGGCCAGTTTATTGATATACCCAGAGCACAGTTTTTGTTATTTAGAGTGTATACTCGGAGATGTCTGCACTGTAGGCTGCCTCTTATTGTCACTTTAATATTTCATGATTGGAAATTATAACAAGCACAGGCGGGGAAGAAGGTTCTGTATGAGTAAGACAAACGATACAAAATGTAAGTTTCATTTGGAAAAATGCAGGCATTTGATGGACTTTCAATTTGCAGAGATTTGTGGGAGGCTCATTACTTATTGTCATTAAAGGATTAAAGCTAGACTGGTTTCCTTAAACTGCTAAATTGCCTTTGCTGTCTTGTAAGGTCTGTCAGTAAACCATATTGCTTTTCTTGTCAATGAATCAGTGTCGTTTTTGTTTTTTTTAAGCATTCTGGCTTAGTGAGTAGAACTGAAAAGTAGGGTGGTGCAGAGCAGGCCTAGACAAATTTCCCTCAAAAGAATGTCAAGTGACATTTTAACCCATACCTCCCAACAGTCTCAGATTGTGCAGGACTGTCCCCATTTTTCATCAAAGTCCTGCGGTTTCATGCACAGAAATTTTGTCCTACATCACCCTGTCCAATCACAGCAGCAGATTCTTGCTGTCTAAGCTCCTCCCACTGCACTGGGCAGAGTTGTATTATAGCTGATTTGCCCCACCCATTCTTGGCATCAGTGGGAGGAGTTACAGAAGAAGGAAAAGTGCAGCAGTGTGGGGCCAAACTTCAGTACATGCTAAGTGATTTCTACCCACAGGCCTCCATCCGGCCCCCCCACCCCCACACACACACACACTGGGCACTATAGTTCCTTTCCACCCCCTGCTGGCATTATTGTTCTCCCTCATCCCCTGAAACAATGAAATTGCAGTATTGTTGCGCTACTCTAAAAAGGATATAGGATGACACATATAACAGCCAGCATCAACAATGTAGTGACAATGTGAGAAAATATGGAATAAAAAATGCAGCGCTAAATATAAATATCAAGATTGAGTGATACACAAATGTGTGACTACCAAACGTGCAACGTGATAGTGTAGTAACCATATGTAAGGAGAGAATAATTCTCATAACAAAATTTTTTTTCGTCCATGACCATATAAATGTCCAACTACGTGAACATTATGATCGTGTAAGTGTCCAACAGTGTGAACAGTATGTGTTTTAAGTTGACGAGAAGATTCTCATGGGTGCCATATAAGTCACAAAGGTGATGTTCCAGTACTTGGTATCCACAGAGGAAAATAGAAGGAGCAAATACGCTTACCGGAACAGGTGGACACGTTTGCCATACGGCTAGGTGTCATACGGGCTTGTGGATCAACCGATCCAAATGGATGCTCGGTGGAAAGGCGTGTACGGCAGGTTCCACTGGTTCCTTTAAGGCAGTCGTAGACGACCTGGAGAAGTCGGATGTTCCAAGTCTAGGTGCGGACACCTCCCCGGTAGGTGTATGGTAAGAAAATACACCCTTCACTCAGCCAGCGTAGGGACATGCAAAAGGAGGAGAGGACCCCACATAGTGCTTTCGCTCTCCTAGACAGAAGTTATCTGAGGTTCCCAGGCCAAGCGCTCTTGTAAAAAAATATAGTTTATTTTCAAAATTGTTTATAGTGCAAAAAATAAAAACTGCAGAGGTGATCAAATACCTTTAAAAGAAAGCTCTATTTGTGGGAAAAAGGGACATCATTTTATTTGGGTACAGAGTCGCACGCCCACGCAATTGTCAGTCAAAGTAATGCAGTGCCGTATCGCAAAAAAATGGCCTGTCATTAAGGGGGTAAATCCTTCCGAGGCTGAAGTGGTTAAACCAGAATATCGACGCAAGTGCTTTATTATTTGGGTTCATGCTGGCGGACATTAAAATAAATTGCACTTTTAACTGATATGTCGCAGCTGATGCAACATCACATAGAACCTGTCTTATACCATTTGGTGCATGGGAAAATCTGTTAATATTTAAGCCACTAAAACATTTCCATTTCTTTTTTGTTTTTGTTTTTTTATCTTTTAGGTTTACGTGAGACTCTTACTAGTAGCACAGTAATTATGGGGCATGGGTTTTGTTAAGGGTATAAGAACTGCAAGCTGTGTACTGGGTACAAAGTATATAACCTTAGACTCTATTTAGCCATACTCCTTTAGGCCACATCCAATATTCAGTGCAATATAGCCAGGTCCATCTTTGCCACAGAGGGGAAAAGTGCACCGCGTGTCTTCTTCAACCCCAGGTGTCATTTTTTTCTCGAGTTCCAAAGTTGGAAGTTTATTTTAACTTTTCAGTGAGTTACTTTATCATTTGCATTTGTTTCATCATTTGATAACATGGGATCCTAAGGAAGCTGTTTATATAGCTGTGTCTCCCCTAAGCTTTGTAAGTTTGCGCTATGCACACACTTCCAAGTGGCCTGCTGTTAGATTACACCCACACAGGCTGTCTATCATAGCCACAAATACACCTTTTTCAGACAACCTGCATAGCTCCCAACTGTCCCTGATTTTGAGGGTCTGTCCCTGATTTAGAACCTCTGTCCCTCTTTCCTCCTTATTTGTCCCTCATTTTGGTCTGATCTATATAGTTGTATATAAAATGCACTTTTTATCTTTCAAAAAGTTTCTCAGTGCTAAACCTTTAATCCAGTTTCTAAATTGCTACATTTGTAAATTTCAAAATTCAGTAAAAAGTGTGTGTTTAAAGTGGTTGTAAACCCATTACAACCACTTTAACCTACAGGTAAGCCTAGTTTAAGGCGCAAAAAATAGGTGCAAGAAATATCTCCCAAACCTAAAAGGTTTAGGAGATATTTGCAGGAATAGCGGCACCGATGTCTACAGAGCATGCGCCGTAGACATTGGGCGCAGGCGCACTGAGCGTGCCGTTTCTAACAGCGGTCATGCCGTTAGTGGTGGCACCAGCGCGGCTCCGGCCAGTCACAGTGACGGAGCCGCGATATCCGGAAGTCACTTCGGGATAGATGGCGGCGTCGAAGGAGGCGAATGAGGGCCGATGCCGGGGCTTCGATCTCAGGTAAGTAATTCATAATGAGCTAGTATGCTATGCATACTAGCTTATTATACCTTTGCCTTGCAGGGTGTATTTTTTTTTTAAGAGGTTTTACTTCCTCTTTAACTAGTTATTGTTTTTGTATAATTTTCCTTTTGGGGGGCATGACAGGGGGGGTGTCCTATGCTTACATGCTTTTGCTGATGAGTGTCCCTCCTTCCCATCTCAAAAAGTTGGGAGGTATGAACCTGTACTGTATCATGCATGTCATGTGATCTCTTCATAGTCAGTGACAAGTGATACAGCTTCAACTGATTTGTCAGTAGAGAACTGTAGGGAATCCAGAATTTCCCAGTCTGCCCACTCAGTATTTTGACAGGTGGCAGGTGACAGGAGGCAGGTGACAGGAGGCAGGTGACACGAGGCAGGTGGCAAGTGACAGGTGGAGGGTGGCAAGTGACAGGTGGCAAGAGGCATGTGGCAAGTGACAGGTGACAGGTGGAAGGTGACAGGTGGCAAGTGACAGGTGACAGGTGGCAGGTGACAGGAGGCAAGTGGCAAGTGACAGGTGGCAGGTGACAGGTGACAGGAGGCAGGTGGCAAGTGACAGGTGGCAGGTGGCAAGTGACAGGTGGCAGGTGACAGGAGGCAGGTGGCAAGTGACAGGTGGCAGGTGACAGGTGGAAGGTGGCAGGTGACAGGTGGCTGGTGTCCACTTGCTGTTGTTTCTCTTCTAGAATCTGTTGTGTTGTCATACAGTCAACAGGTTGGCTTCAGATACACAGAGCCTATTAAATGGCCAACAGGCATTCAATTATAGGTATTATTGCTGTATGATGTAGCAAAATAGTTTTATTTGTTTCTTTTCTTTTGCGGCTTAATGAACGATCCTTCAGAAAAGTCCAAATGAAGCTAGACCTTTAGTTTAAATGTTTGGCACTAGTACAGTGGAGCCCTGGCAGGGAACAGGCAGGACTTGTAAACTAAATTCAGGGCCGCATACTTTTTCCTGTAGTCTGATTAAATAATGACACTTTTACGATGGCCACAGCTCAGAATGACTTTTGTGCCGACAGAATTTACCGCCAGGTGCAGGTTAGCATGAGGCTCTTGGATTGCCAACATAAAGGTTTAGTGATCCTCACTACACATGCACAAATCCTCCCTCTCCTCTCATAAGCTGTGACCGTCAAAATGGTGCTTCTGAAGGTGACATACAGCTCATTTTATAGCCCAGCCAGAACTTTGCATGCAGCACTGGGCTCCTGAATGAATTCAGCTCAGACTTTAGTTATCAGAGCAAATCTTGTTTTCCATTTGTAGCCGATACTGTGCGTCATAAAATTACAAAGCAAAATTGTATGAGTGATTCCTTTGTAATGCACTCCTGGCTATCATTCATTATTATTTCTATTATTTCATTTTTCACTCTTTTAACTTATTGGAGCGCCGCTTTATCCAGCTGTCACGTAGCCACTATCTTCTATTTTTTATCTGTATTCATAGGATTGCCTTTTTTTTTGTTACTTAAGGTGAAAAATACATCTTCAAAAAAACACACTGAATCTTTGTCACTTCTTTGGATTTTGTTCAAGACTCAGCATGTAGTCTCCCTGTGACACATTGTAGATAAGAGTCTATGTAATGTTTTCATTCTCATCCTTATTATTAATCATAGCTCTATTCTGGGTACTTTTCAGCGTTATTAATTACAAATCTTTAAACGCAATATAAGTAAGACTTTGGCTAGACTTTACAGTGTACTTGGGTTTGTTTTACTAATGTGATTTCAATAAAATAGATTGGTAACAATATTGATTTTTCTTTGCAAGCTAATAGTACATTTTCCTGTAGACATTGAGTAAATCTGGGGTACCTAGCATGTCAAGGGCCCCATTGGCTTAATGTGGATAATACCAGATTATTCTACTGTATACACACCTTACCCCAGCTGAACATTTGCACTGCGCAGTGGAGAGTGGACTTAGTGATAGGATGAATATAGAAAAGTTTGAATATGTCTTCCATCCCACCCATCCAACATGTGAGCAGATAATCATTGGATGGGGATGCAATTTGCTTATCATACCCATATAATTTATTGGTAGTCTATGACCAGATAAGCAAGCAGTGTGTGTGGCCATTTTGGCTGTAATGGCAAATTGAGCAAATTTCTTTCCTTTAATGACAGGTTGCAGGAAAGAAATTCACTCAATTCCCCCATCAACACAGACAGTGTTGATGTGGGAATCCCTCCAGTCAGGCCATTGTCTTCTCCCAGCAGGGGAATGTGGGGGAAGCCTTCCCCACTGGGAGAAGACAGTGATTGTCGCTAGTGGCTATAGCAGCCACTACCGATAATCGCAAGAGAATCCCGAAGGCTGGTTGTACCCAAGCCTGCCCATTAACAGTTTGAAACTCAGCCAGTTCCTGCTGAACCAGTCGGGATTGAAACCAGCCTTACAGCGGATATATTTCTGGATCTGATCACCAAAATAATCTAAAATATACGTAAAAAAAGAAAAACAATTCTGCTACTAAAACAAAAATATAGAATAACAGCTTCTAAGTGCCGGTTCACACCAGGGCGATTCCAGTTCCCGTTCCCGCATTGCATAGAACTCACAGTCAGTTTACACTGCCCTATGCGAACGGCTGTGGGTGTCAATGGAAAGTTAATGACACCCCCATATTGGGTGTCACGTATTGCAGTGCGAATTGTGAATTCAGACAGGAATCGGATCTTATAAGTGTGAACACCCATGTGATCCGATTCTGGTGCAGACAAAAAAAAAGGTCCTGCACGATTTTGGTCCGAATGCGATGCCAATTCAGCCATACAATCTGTAAGGCTGAATTTGCATCCCACAGACATCGCATGTGATCTGCACACAATGCCATGTGTATCACATGCAATGTCTGACATCGTGCTAGTGTGAACTGGCAAGTGTTTTTAACCTCCTTTTGTCAGTTTTCTAAGAAATCCAAAGTCCAGCCAACACCCTTTTTGTTTTAGATACAGTGTGGAAGAACTAGAACAGTGGTGGTCAACTTTTTCCAAGGGAGGTCCCCAACATCAACAAAAGGCCACACATAAAATTCAGTGTCAGAGATAGCAGACACACGAGGAGTAGTCAAAGACTCTGGGCATGATAATAGAGATGGTCAGAGACTGTGAACATAATACAGGAGATGGTCAGTCAACAGAAAGGATACAACAGATGGTCATAAACTGTGGATACAATACAAGAGATGGTCTGGGATTGCAGACTTAATACAAGAGATGGTTAGAGACTGCAGATATGGTACAGGGGATGATCAGTGACTGTGGACATGATGCAAAAGATGGTGAGAGACTGTAGATACAACACAACAGATGGTCAGATATGCTGCATAGACTGTGAACATGCTATAGGAGTTGTAGGAGACTGGGTACATACTTCAAGAGATAGTCATAGGCTGAAGTCATATTACATGAGACTGCTAGAAATCACTGCCACAACATGGCAAAAAGGAATCACAGATTAGTGTCTGCAGGGGGCTGCACAAAAAGTGCCAATGAGCTACAGATTGGCAAACATGGAACTAGAATCTCTGTCATTTTTTATTGTTGCCTTTGTTTATATTGTCATAGATATTTCTCTCACTGCATGTCCACAAAGCATTTTTTCAATGTAAATGACTGTAATGTACAGTATGTAAGTTAAATTTTTAAAGGCTCATTTATGTGACTGTGGCCATTGTAGTCATATGATATTTTTTTTTGTATCTTTTGCCATAAGGTTATGAAAACCATGAGTTTAAATTTACAACTTTAGGCCAGGCCTATTCAGCAGTTAAAATTGGGGATAACAATGTGTTATTGAAACGGTCGTTGTTCAAGAACAACAAATGTGAATAGCATGCTTTTCAGTACAACATCTCATACATTTCCCACTGGAGAAGCAAATCTTTCTCTATTTTTTGTCTACTTTTCCTTTACCCTAATTTGCCTTTTCTCAGGTAATGTTGGCTATAGTCTCTCTAGAGACGTTGTAGTTCTCATACACAGATGTACTGTAAGGATAACATTTTTGTAAGCAAAAAACCATGTAGAGTCAGCACTTGTTTGGAAAGAGCTGTATCCGTATCTTGAAAAACCCAATAAAAATAATTCACACAACAAATGGTTACAAGTCGCAGAAGAAAGCAGGAAAAGCAGCATTGTTAATACCACACAAGAATTTGTGGTGATTAAAAAGTAGTTATTTGAAAGGAAAACAAATACTCCCTTAGAGGGGAAATCCTCAAAAAACTGGTTTCCCAGGATTTGGAGGATGCTAGTGGGTTAAATTACACGCTCGTCTGAATAGGTAGTCATCATCGTGAAGTTATCCAACTAGAGAGGCCAGATTCACACTTGTGCAGGTTGCAGTTTGCATATTGCAGGTGCAATTTGCGTTTTTCAATACACGCTTTTCATCCATTGAAGTCTAAGGAACCAAAAACCAGAAAAAAGTCCCCGGTCCTTTCCATAAAAACTACAACCATAGGAAACCATGTTGAATGGACTGTAGTGTGTTTCTGCAAAACTGAAAACGTGCTAAAAAATGCATAGGTGTGACCCAGGCCTAAAAGATCTATTACCTTCACCTTATTACCAGACATTCAAATGTTTTGAATGCTTTTTAACCTCCCTGGCAGTTTTTCCGAGTGTGGCTTGGGGTTAAATTTCAGCACCATTAGTGGTAACCCTGAGCCACACTCAGGATTGCATTGCAGGATTCTGGTGAAGTGTACTTACCTTGTCCCCAGGATCCTGTGATGTCCCCCTGCTGTGTCCGTGGGCTCTGTCCTCCACCCCGATGTCCTGTGTGCCGTGCTCCGTTCCCTGCGAGCGCCGCGACGCACGGGGGCGGAGCCTGGCGGCAAATTAAAAAAATTGAAAGATCAGAATACATACAATACACTGTAATCTTACAGATTACATTACTGTATAAAATTATTTCACATCCTTTTTGTCCCTAGTGCTTTGTCCAATGCCCTGCATGCAGTTTTTGTTCTTTCTGCCTGGAAACTTGAGATTGTCCATAGCAACCAAAAAGTGTCCCTTACGTCAAAAGTGGTTTTAGACCAGCTAGAAAACAGCGATAGTAAATTAGATCAATTGCAGAATTGAGCGATAGTGAATCGTGGTGAAATTTATTTTATTTTATTATATTATTATTTTTTATAATTATTTATATTTATTTATTATATTATAATTTATGATTTTGTGTTTCAAACTTTATCATACCCGGGATATCTACTAGATCTTGTTTGGGCAGATTTAAGTGTGTTTTTGCTAAGAATTACAGGCCTACAATATAAAATGCCAAATTTCTATGCAAAATAAGTGTACCGCTTTAAGACGCAAAAATCTGACATAATCATACCGCCAGGGAGGTTAATGAATAAGCATTGGCTGTGTTGTGTGGCTGCACTGTCTTCCCGAAATTTTCATCTTAAAGACTAACTCCACTTTTACCACCATGCTACAACCACATTTAGGGTGCAACATGTAATATGGTGCCGTGCACCCCCCCAAGCCCCCCCTCACCTTAAAGTGAAATCACTGCGGTTGTGTTGGGCTTCGCCCACAGAGGCGCATCATTTATTGACAGTCTGTCAATGAATAATCTACAAGTCTTGTCTACCAGTGCATGGTGACCATCGTACTCGTAGTCCATTAACATTCCTCCAAGAGCCCTGTAACAGATAGTCCATACTCAATACAGACATGGAGCAGGAGGAAGAGTCTGCAGGAGCCTGGTACTGCACCTGCGACCCACTGATCACGGTTGCAATGCTTTAAAGACTAATTTACTAAAATAAATAAGTAAATAAATACACATTTTTTTCTGCAAATATTTTTGCATTTAATATTTTTTCAACTAGTGGGCCTAGCCTATTACAAACATACTTTTTCTAATGGCTTACCCTTGGTAAGTTGTTCTAATCATTGATATTGCTTAGGCAATGGACAAGTAGAAAAAAAAGTATGATTTAACCACTAGCCGACCAGCTGCCGCCATTATACTGCAGCAGGTTGTCTCTTTCCCGCAAATCGCCGTAGCTGTAAGTCGGCCTTTGAAACAGCTATAGCAGGCGCGCGCCCGCTGCACGGCGGGCAACCTAATGACCGCTGGCCCCGTGCAATTTGCGGGCACAAGAGCCAAAACACACAAATCCCTGTTCTGACAGGAGATGTCTCTTCTGGGCAGTCACATCCCCCCACATTTAGAAACACACACGAGGGAACACATTTAACAACTTGATCACCCCTAGTGTTAACCCCTTCCCTGCCAGTGACATTTACACAGTAATCATTTTTAATGGCACTGATCGCTGTATAAATGTCAATGGTCCCAAAAATGTGTCAAAAGTGTCCGATCTGTTCGCTGCAATGCCGCAGTCCCGCTTAAAATCGCAGATCGCCACCATTACTAGTAAAAAAAAAAAAAATGCCATAAATCTATTCCCCATTTTGTAGACGCTATAACTTTTGTGCAAACCAATCCATATACGCTTATTGCGATTTTTTTTTAACCAAAAATATATAGAAGAATATATATTGGCTTAAGCTGAAGAAGAAATTTATTTTTACATTTTTTTTATATTTATTATAGCAAAAAGTACAAAATATTGTTTTTTTTTTTTCAAAATTGTCGGTCTTTTCTTGTTTATAGTGCAAAAGATAAAAACCGCAGAGGTGATCTAATGTCACCAAAAGAAAGCTCTATTTGTGGGAAAAAAAATAAGTCAATTTAGTTTGGGTACAGCCTCGCAAAACCGCGCAATTGTCAGTTAAAACGACGCAGTGCCGTATCGCGAAAAAAGGCCTGGTCATTAAGGGAGCAAATCCTCCCGGGGCTGAAGTGGTTAAGAAATAGTGCAAAGTGAAATTACATTTCAGCCTGTAGCAACATCTTAGATTCTGGTGGGACATAAAACATCTGACAGCCTTACTGGACAAAATTGCTTTTTATTGGCTCTGTTATGTGGAGCATAGGTGTGCGCAGCCTATTGCATTAGGGTGTGCACCCCAAAGCTCAAATACACACTACTCACTACTACTCACATCACTCACCATGTTCATTCAGAAAGGGAAGGGGCTGATAAATACATATTTACCGGCCCCTTCCCTCGCTCATCCTAAAACATCTCTGCAGCAACAGCCTGCAGGAGAGGAGAGGAGGGAAGCCAGAAGTGCTGCAGAGGGAAGGAGTGGGGAGTCTGGGCAGTAGGGGGAATCTGTGCTGCACAGGGTGATTAGGGTGTGCCTGGGCACACCTGGCACACCCTGTGCGCACGCCTATGATGTGGAGAATAACATTTTTTTACTTTTTTTGTAAACAAGAAATCTTGCTTTTTAATTTAGGGTCATTTCACACTGATCAATTTTTCAGTTGCAAAATGCAGAAGAAAAATGCATCCCTTTAACTGATTGCTGACCGCCCCACATATATGTACTGTGGAGCGGCGGCTCCTACAGGCAGAATCACGTACAGGCATGTGATTCTGCACTTCTGGGTCTGCGGTGACCAGCTCCTGCTGTGATTGGACAAAGCAGGAGTCAATCAGCGGGTCCGGTGGACCTGCCGATTAGTTCAACAGATGCAGAATCTCATTCTGCCTATGTAAACAAAGCAGATCGCCGTTCTGTGACAAGGAAAGATGGAGATCCTGTGTTTCTGCTAAGCAGGAACACAGATCTCTGTCTTCCCACAGTACAAGCACCCCCCACACAGTTAGCAAGCACTCCCTAGGGACAATTTTAACCCTTTTGATCGCCCTTGATGTTAACCCCTTTCCTGTCAGTGTCATTAGTACAGTAACAGTGCATAGTTTTTAGCACTGATCACTGTAGTGGTGTCACTGGTCCCTAAAGAGCGCCACTTAGTGTCTGATTTGCCCGCCGCAATGACGCAATCTGTCGCTGATCATCGCCATTACTAGTACAAAAAATCATTAAATAAAAATTCCATAAAAATAGCACATAGTTTGTAGACTCTATAACTTTTGGGCAAACTCCCTATTTACGCAGCTCCCTATTATGATGAATGGGAAACGCATCAAAAAAAGCGAAATAAATGCACTGCGGTTGCATTGTTGGTGCATTTTGTAAGTCACATGTCCATGTTTCACAGGTGCATGCTGGGAGTCAAGCAACCAGAAAATGCACCAGAAATGCAATGGAAACACATAAAAAATGCATCAAAAACGCGTATGAGTTTTTTATGCTTTTTTTCAACGGAGCAGTGTGAAAGACGCCTTATTGTATGCTAATACAAGTATCATTAACCGGTTCCTGCCTGGCCTAAGAAGATGATGCCGAAACCTCTCATCGATCCAGGCGGACGTTATATGACGTCCTGCCGGATTGCGCCCTGGGTGTGACCGTGCAGAGGCGCAAACTGTCACCGGCTGTGGCCACATCACTGTACTGGCCCACTGCTGGTACCATGTGACAGCGGTAACCAATAACAGCAGGTCATATGACAGTTGTAAACATTTGATGGCTTCCTTTCAAGCCATCTATTTTATACAATTGTGTTGCTAGCTGTGAATGGTCAGTGTGATCACATGGTACAGACTGGGCCAATCACAGCTCATCTGTACCATGTGATTAGCTCTGGTCAATCACAACAAAAAAAAGGAAAGAATCAATTTCTATATGCAAACATAATTATTAAAAAAATACTGATCACTTCCCTAGAGTAGTACAGTGTTACTATGGTAACATTATGTTGCTCTGGTCAGAGTGTGTTAAAAAAATTTTTTAAATATAAAATAAAAATAAAAACCTGAAAGAAAAATTATTATTTATTTTACGTACTGTCACCAGTCAGTATCCCTGATCACATCTGTTATATGATGACGCTGTACTGCACTGGTGACAGTATGTAAAAAAAAAAAAAAAAAATATTTAATTTCTTAATTTTCCAAAAACCTATGACAAAAATTACAACTTAAAAAAACTCATGCCTCTTACTAAACACCTTGGACTGTCTACTTTTCAAAAAGGGGTTATTTGGGGAATATCTGTACTGTCCTGACATTTTTGGGCCTCAAGAAATGAGAGGCCATCAGTACATCAGGAATGATAAATTTTTAGATATACACCATAGTTTGTGGACTCTATAACTTTCCTACAGACTAAATAATATACACTTATTTAGGTTATTTTTGTTTCTGTTATAAAGTTTTGCAAATAAATAAAGAAAAACGTGGGGTTTTTTTTCAACATTTTCAGACTTTATTCACTTATTTAGAGAAAAATAAAAAATCCCAGTGGTGATTACATACCATCAAATAAAAGCTCTATTTGTGTTAGCAAAATGATAAAAATTTAGTTTGAGCACAGTGTTGCATGACCGCGCAATTGTCATTCAAATTGTGACAGCGCTGAAAGCTGAAAATAGCCTGCGCAATAATGGGGTAAAAGTGCCCAGTAAGTGGCTAAAAAATATCCTTTAATAAAGTGATGTGTAAGTGGTTAAGACTCCAAATATTGCCATTTAAAAAAGATGCAGAGCAATGACAAAACAGTTGATAACCTTTCTAGCCATCCTCTAGAAATATCTCATCTCTTAACTTTATTAGATTGTAAGCTCTTCTGAGCAGTATCCTCTTAATCCTCTTGTATTTTATTGTATTATAACTGTATTGTCTCCCTTTTATATTGTAAAGCGCTGCGTAAACTGTTGGCGCTATATAAATCCTGTATAATAATAATAATAACTGGTTTAAATAAGACAATATTCCTAGATTGTAAGCTCTAACGAACAGGGCCCTCTGATTCCTCCTGTATTGAATTGTATTGTACTTGTACTGTCTGCCCTAATGTTGTAAAGCGCTGCGTAAACTGTCGGCGCTATATAAATCCTGTATAATAATAATAATAATAATAATAATAATAAGACAATAGGTCTGCACTTTGGCAGAACACTTTTTAGTGTAGACCTAGCAAATGTTTTTATACCTTTCAGTTTACATAAATTAAAAATCACATCCACTTAAAACATTTTTGGTTTGCAGGGCCAGAGGGATATTTGTTTCTTTCAAGATAAGTATTAGATAATAATATAATATACTTTTTGGAATTGTGATTCGATTCTTCACATCCCTGCTGTGAAACAGTTTCTCAATATCAGGCCTGTTAGGTCTTGTCGTATTGTCTTTTTTTCCTTGACTTAAAATAAATGTTTTGTTCTAAGCTTACTGCCCGCCTCAACAAGTTACATGCTGTTAGCCATGGGGTGGAGGGCATGCCAGGGTAATTACTATTTATGACCATTGATAGACATCTTCTCCATTCCTCAATGGACCGTGTAATTGCACCTTTAGTGTTGCTGTACTCCTCCAAATCCTACCTGGGACAGCTACTAACTACTGGCAGTAGTTGCACCGTTTGCATCTTCCAATACTGCGATCCCCAGTTCATCAAATGTGTTGACAGAATGATATTCATCAGTGTTTTATTTTCTTATTTTTTTTAATTTTTTTTTTTTTACAAGCGGAGTAAGCACCATTTTTAGCATATGCCACTTCTCGAATTACTGTTACATAATGAATAAATTAAGATTTATGAAAATACAATAAAGTACTATAAGCTTAGGAGGCTTTTTCTGAACCCCATGCATTGGTCTGCTTTATGTACAGTAGGTGTCAACATTTAATCTGTTGCTAGGATGGTTCTATTAGGATCAACCTAGAAAATTTTAAGGCACAAATTAATCTAGTATTAAATATTTCACAGAGCTTGCTGGGTTCTTGTTTAATTAAACAAGAGAAATCCTGAAGTTTTTAAAAATGGCTTGTCGAATGGTGATGGATTGATGTTTTTATTTAATCTAGTAGCCTAGTGCCATAGAAATGTGACTAGTATTTGTCCATGTTTTTGTTTTTTCAATTTTTTTTATTGCTATCACTAACACAATATACTGTACCTTTGTACTGATTAAAACATCCCCTTAACTACAGTCATTCAATTTTTAAGACAATTGTAGTCAGAGAGCATGCATCTAATAAAAAATTGATATAGTGCCAACAGTTTGTGTAATGCTTTACTGAGGGGTAAAAGTACAGATACAGTACAAATCAAGACAAGGGGGTTAAAGGCCGTACATGCGATCATAATATCGTACAAAAAATACACTTTCAAAGCGATGGTACAATAATCTGATCATTATTACATAGCTTTCATCTGAAATTATCCGAAGGGACAAGCACTTTTCTCGTACGATACCAGATTGTACGATTTTTGTTTAAACAGTACAGTTTTCGTCCGAAAATGCAAACAAATTTACTAATTATATCTATGCCAAATTTTTATTCTGTTGTACAAGAATTTTCATACTTTAGTAACCTATTCGTTTTCAATATGGCGACTAGCATGCAAACAAAGACAGACGATCATTCGTCCAATAATCTCATTGTGTGAAAGCAGATTTAAGAGGGGTCTGCTTGTGAGAGCTTACAATCTAAAAGGGAGGGGCAAGTGATACCTCTTCCTTGAAGAGATCATTTTTTTGTCTAAAGGAAGACAGACTAGAGGATAGCTAAACAACTTGTAATAGAGAGTTTCAGAGGATGGGGAAAGCTCTGGAGAAGTCCTGGTGGCAAGCATGTGAGAAGGTGACAAGGGAACTAGAAAGCAGGAGATCTTGGGAGGAGCTAATAGGATGGTTTTGGCAATATTTTGAGATGAGGTTGGTGATGAAGGAAGTAATGTTACCAGCACACAAGGATCAGGCATGTGATGAAGGGGTCATGCGTGGCTCCGAAACGTCGGTTTCTGCTGTAATTATGTGATCGTTGATTAAAGTTTTGGACCCATTTGTGGACATCCTGGTGTGCTGGTGACATTACTTCCTTTGACTATACTCGATTCCAGCCGGTGGTCGCTTCAGCAAGGGCCGTCTTTAAGGAAGGGCAAAAGGGGCAACTACCCTGGGCCCTGTCATTGTTGTGGGGCCCAAAGCAGCTTCCTCATACTTGCCAACTATACCAGTTTAAATTCCCTCATCCCTTGAGGTTTTAGTCCTGTGCTGTGTCTCTGTGTGAAGTTCTGTTACTAATGCCGCCCAGCTCGGCCCTATTGTTGTGTACAGATGACTGACCTGCAGACCCTGTGTTTACATGTAAATACTGACAGCATTCATATGGAAATAGAGGCGGAATTCATGTGTATTACATGCCCCCCGAGGTCATATCCACCATCACCTATACTAAATGCTGCCCACTGAGGAGATAAAGGGGCATGCTTGAAAGTCCTGCCTACAACTGTGGTCATTAAGCCTAACATCAACCTGTTCTGCAAAGGTAAGCATATTAGAGGGGGTAGGGTAGTGTGGGGTGTGCAGAGGTAGACAGAGAAGGAATTACAGTTTGGAGTGCACAAGTAAGCAAGGAGGGGATGTATAGAGGTAAGGAAGGTGGGTGCAAAGATGAGCAGAGGAGGCAGGTAGAGTTAAAGGGGATTGGAGTGGAGAGGATGGGGGAGGTTTGGGGTGCAGAGGTTAGCATGGGTTTTAGGATGCAAAGGTGTACTGACAGGGTGGACAAAGATGTAGGTCACGTGTAGGACAGCCCATTCATTTCAGTGGGCTGCTCTAAGACCTACAAATGCGGAAGAAAGTCCCAAACCCTTTTTCAAAATCACATGGTGCCAAGACACATGTCAGCAGATGCCTGAGGGTGTCATTGACAATAATGGCACTGCTGTTTATCTGCTAAAGGGAAGCACGTTTCTGTGGTGTCAGGAAAGCGATTTTGCATGCATTCCTGACATACACAAATGTGAACGCAGGTTAAATGTCTCAGTTACATTAGTGATCAGGGTAAATCTTCTCATTACATTGGTGCTTGGTGTAGAATCCTTTCATTCACACTAGTAGCCAGTGTGAATGTCGCCCTTTCATTGGTGGTCAGTGTAAATCCCTCCTTACGTTGGTGATTACTGTGAATGCTTCTATTACATTAGTGGTCAGTGTAAACCCATATTACATTAATGGCAGTGTAAACCGATATTACATTAATGGCCAGTGTTGAAACTCCTCTTTATATTGGTAGTCGGTAAAAAAAATCAGCATCGCCATTGATCACACCCTCTCCTCCCCCAGCACTGCCACGTATTCCAGGAGTCCTAGGATCCCTAGGAGTTTTCTGTCTATTAATGGGTCCCCTCACCTCCGCAGTCCATGGTGTGCAGGCAGTGAGGAGATGATGTGCTGTAACCTCTAGCAACCAATCAGTAAGCAGTAATGATGTGCAGTAACCTCTAGCAACCAGTGAGCAGTGTTGATGTACAGTAATCTCTAGCAACCAGTCAACAAGCAGAAATCATGTTCTGTAACGTCTAGCAACTAATCAGTTAGCCATAATGTGTGCTGTAACCTCTAGCAACCAGTCAGTGAGCTGTAATGATACACTGTAACCTCTGGCAACCAATCGCTGCCTGTTCTGATTCAGTAAATGGATTTTGAGTCTAGCTGATATTTATTGTTTGTCTCAGAGCAGGTGGAGAATAAAACTGAATGGAGGGGGGGGCAAGAAAATTTTTGTCCAGGGTCCAATCAACATTAAAGATGGCCCTGGCTTCAGCACCCATTTTTTAATAAAGCCATCTTTACAGGAATGTGTTCGCTGGGAATATTGCATTTAGAGGTTGGTGATGAAGCTCAGGACAGAGTTGCGGATGACCTTGTATGTAGTATTTAGGATCTTGAATTTTTTTCAGTGGATGTTTGGAAGCCAGTGGAGAGATTAGCAAAAAGGGGTGTCTGACACTGATTGGTTGGTAAGGTGATTGGTAAAGTGGAGAGGTCTGCCAGCAGCATTCATGATAGACTGAAGAGGGGATAGCCAGTGTAGAGGTGGGCCAGTGAAGAAGGAATTGCAATAGTTGAGGAGAGGGATAACAAGGCAGCAAATGTGTCTCTTGGTGGTGTCATCGGTTAAGAAGGGGAATATTTTGGAAAAGCTATGAAGATGAAAGTGGTAAGGTTTGGACATTGATTCCATTATGGGCTGAAAGGAGAGGTCAGACTCCAGGATTACATCTAGCATCCAGAGTAAGACTGATAGTTGTGTTATTGATCTTAATGGAAATGTCAGGTGAGAGCGGGCATGAAAGACATTGCTAACAATGCTGAAGTTAAAAAAAAAAAGTCCATTTGTTTTACCATATTCTGTATAAAATGAGTTAGGGACCTTAGACTGTAAGCTCCCTGATGGCAGGGACTGATGTGAATGTACAATATATATGTAAAGCGCTGCATAAATTGACGGCACTATATACAGTACTGTAAGTACCTGTAATAATGAATTTCAGTGCAGGCATTTTGCATGGCTTCATAGAGGAATTACAACTTGTCTCAGGATACTATGCTGTGCAACCTCCCTTTCCTGCATGTGTGTGCGTGTCTCAAATAAGAAGGGTGGGTTGTAGTTTCTTTACAGTCATAATTAAGTGATATAATGGCTATAACATAGCGAAACCCTTCTTTAAGCAAAGGCTTTTTTTTTTAAGTTGTGGAGATTTTGCAGCAGCTTGTAGTAAACTGATGTGCTGCTTCGGTTCATAAAATGGTTATCTATAGGTAGATGACAGGTAAAACATAAATGGAAGTTGAAATGTAATTTCTCTGCTAATCTTTTGCATTTATAGTGGATATTTATTTCAGATTGGCCTTTATCCTAATTTCTTGAACCTGTTATCTATGATGTTCGTTCGCAATGTATAACCAGTATTACCAGTAGTGAAGAGTCCTGTGAGCATGTCTAAAGTCTTAACAGCCGTGTTCTTTGTTATCAGCAGCACCAAGCCTCTTTCCTATAACCTTATAAGGTAGGGTGCCGAATTCCTGGCTGCTACGTAATGCCAAAGGTCCATGGTCCATTGCCTTACAGTCAGATCTGTTAACAGGAAGCATGCCATGAAAATACCTTAGGAATCTAACAACCTGACACCTTCCCTTTGACAAACTGTTTTTTTTTTTTTTTTTTGTGTGTGCAACTTTACATGGTCACTCAGCCCATAACATGACCAGCATGTGAATGGCATTGCTATAATGAAATATTCACAGTACATCTCCCACTGCAGCTTTGCAAATCACTGTGCACAGAAAACAAAGATGACCTTCAATGTGTTCTAGCTGCTGTTGGCATTTCCCCTAAAATATATCTGTATATAAGTGTGTATATATTTTGTTATCTACTTTCAGCTACCCTATGAATGAAATAGATAATTATAGATAAGGGCACACAATTGTGCCTCTGTGATGTATAATTTTCTACCAGCACTATCATCATTGAAGTTTTGAATCTACAATAGATGTTGTAAAGCTCCTGGCTTGAACTGGCGCTCTAGAGAAAGTGCAACTTACAGAGCCACTCCATATATCCTTTCCTGTGGGGATCTTATTACATAGTTATTTTCATTGTGAATGTATGGATAGTTACTCAATACTTTTTATTTCCTTCCATTTACATTTCACTGGTCTTCTACTGAACAGGGAAAAAGGTCTTTAGTAAAGTAATGGTGTCCATACATGCTTCAATTTTATTATCTGATCAATATTATTATTATTATACAGGATTTATATAGCACCAACAGTTTGCGCAGCGCTTATGCAATTATATGCAATTCGATCAAAAATTATTACATTGGTAACCAGTGGAACAGACATATCTTCCCTTCCAATCACTTTAAATTCAATTTAGACTTAATCAGACTGAGTTGATTGGCTATGGCAGAAAGTTATCGAATGTATTGGATTGTACTTCAGTCAATCAGATTATGAGATTGCATGGTAGAAACAGAGATGTGCTCAACAACTTACAATCATATCTTTCAACTATTGATCAAAATCCAATTTTACTATGTTTGGCATATCAATTAAATGGGTTGTTGACTATAGATTGATTATTCCCAATAGGAGAGATTGATTGAAAAATAAATCAATCACGTATGATTAGTATTAAGGGTGCGCACCTTCACTGGTCTCACTATTCATTTTGATTACTATTCTCCTGTCCACAATTTGATTCCAGAATGCATCACAATTACTGCGCAAGTGCACATGGTTAAAAACTTCTTATCCAAAAATTCAAGCAGTCAGAAAAACAACATTTTTCTCCAGTGGCAGAGGGATGGTGGGATCAGTGGCAGAGGGATGGTGGGATCAGAGGCAGAGGGATGGATGGAATCAGAGGCAGAGGGATGGATGGGATCCGAGGCAGAAGGATAGATGGGATCAGGCAGAGGGATGGTGGGATCAGGGGCAGAGGGATGGTGGGATCAGAGGCAGAGGGATGGTGGGATCAGAGGCAGAGGAATAGTGGGATCAGTGGCAGAGGGATAGATGGGATCAGAGGCAGAGGGATGGTGGGATCAGTGGCAGATGGATGGTGGGATCAGAGGGATGGTGGGATCGGTGGGATCAAAAGCAGATGGATGGTGGGATCAGAGGCAGAGGGATGGTGGGATCAGAGGCAGGGGGATAATGGGATCAGAGGCAGGGGGATGGTGGGATCAGAGACAGAGGGATGGTGGGATCCGAGGCAAGGGGACGGTGGGATCAGAGGCAGAGGGATGGTGGGATCAGAGGCAGAGGGATGGTGGGATCAGTGGCAGAGGGATGGTGGGATCAGTGGCAGAGGGATGGTGGGATCAGAGGCAGAGGGATGGTGGGATCAGTGGCAGAGGGATGGTGGGATCAGAGGCAGAGGGATGGATGAGATCAGTGGCAGATGGATGGTGGGATCAGAGAGATGGTGGGATCAGAGAGATGGTGGAATCAGAGGGATGGTGGGATCAGTGGCAGAGGGACGGTGGGATCAAAGGCAGATGGATGGTGGGATGAGAGGCAGAGGGATGGTGGGATCAGAGGCAGGGGGATAATGGGACCAGAGGCAGGGGGATGGTGGGATCAGAGGCAGAGGGATGGTGGGATCCGAGGCAGGGGGACGGTGGGATCAGAGGCAGAGGGATGGTGGGATCAGAGGCAGAGGGATGGTGGGATCACTGGCAGAGGGATGGTGGGATCAGAGGCAGAGGGATGGATGGGATCAGAGGGATGGATGGGATCAGAGGCAGAGGGATAATTAGTGGCAGAGGGGTGGTGGGATCAGAGGCAGGGGGATGGTGGGATTAGAGGCAGAGGGATGGTGGGATTAGAGGCAGAGAAATGGTGGAATCAGTGGCAGAGGGATAGTGGGATAAGAGGCAGAGGGATGGTGGGATCAGTGGCAGAGGAATAATGGGATCAGAGGTAGGGGGATGGTGGGGTGATGGTAGTGGAGGGATTACATCAGTGACACTGGCACTCACCAGCTCTCAGTGTCAGTTGATTCGCCCTCCTCCATGCTGCTCAGTGTGTTTTCCCCCTGCCGGTGCCTCCAGTAAAGCCTCTCCTGACATCGGTCTCCTTGAGCTCCCCCCTCTGCACTGTACTGGCTGTCAGCTCATCAGCTGACTTTCTGCTTCAGTGAAGGGGAGGGGGCTTTAGCCACCATGCAGGTGTTCCGTTAGATTAGGCAACCCCTCAGATTTCGTAACGGAAGTGACGGTCCGTCTCGGCCATCTGGGTACACCCCTCACTCGGCCACATTAAGCCTACATTCTGAAGTTGCCAAGCAGACATCTTATATTTTAGTGCGTTATTGCAGGTTTACTGCAGTATATTGCAGTGCGCTAGTGCACATTTAACACAGTATATTTTAGTGCGTTATTCCACGTTTAACGCAGTATATTTCAGTGCAGTATATTTCAGTGCATTAGTGCACATTTACCGCAGTATATTGCAGTGCGTCAGTGCTGCATTACTGCAGTATATTGTAGTGTGTCAGTAGTGTGTCTGTGTAGTGAGTACCCAATCTAAAGTTTACCAAACACCACTTTCAATTGATTAAAGTGCATCCACGTACACATTTCCCCATCATTATTACATTTTGTTAATAAGCCCCCCCCCGCATCATGTTTTGCCAACAAGAAGAGGAAGACGTTCCCATGGCACTGTGATGGGGCCAGCAGCGTCTGTGTCCACAGGCCAAGGTGGACGTGATCCATCCTCAGACAGGGCATCATTCCCTCTGTTTAGTGATGTTGTCCGTATTATCCAGCCACGGCATGCAGCGGAGGTGGTGGACAGGCTTACTAAACCATCCTCATCCTCCTCAGCCTCCATCACCTAAGCAGAAACTAGTGCGCAGTCCACTGCAGCTGCCAGAGTGGCTTATTCTGCATCCTTGTTCTACTCCTGCCATAGCCCCAGCATCAGGCATGGAGGAGTCAGCTGAGTTATTTGAACACAGCGTCAGTCACTTGCTCCTTGACGATGCACAGCCATTACTTGATTCAGATCCTGGTTCTGAGGTTGAGGAAGGTAGGAACATGAGCCTACAGAGAGGGGAGAAAACAAATTGGCAGTCCTGTTCCCCCAGACGCAGCATATTACCAAGTTGATTCCAGTAATGATAAGGATGGAGGGGGTGATGATGATGAGGTCACTGACGCGACTTGGGTACCAGATAGAGCAGAGGAGGAAAGTGAGTGTGAGGCACAACCCCAACGTGGCAGCTTCATTAGAGTGTAGAGAGCAGCCACCCTATTCCACCAGATTGCAGAGCTGTTATCTCCTGGCCCACTTCCCACAGCTCAGCTTTCTGGGCCTTTTATAGCACATAGCTGATCGCACTGTTGCAATTTGCTTGACAACACTTACTTTACGATGGTGCCTGGTGACAACACTAACTTTGCATTGGCTCTCTCAGACAGCACTTACTTTACATTGGTGCTTTGTGACAACGCTAACTTTGCACTGGTTCTCTGTGATAACATTAACTTTACTTTGGTGTCCGGTCACAACATTAACGTTGCATAGGTTCTCCTTGAGGGCACTTATGCCCCGTACACACGGTCGGATTTTCCGATTGAAAATGTTCGATGGGAGCTTGTTTTCGGAAATTCCGACCGCGTGTAGGCTCCATCGAACATTTTCCATCTAAATTTCCGTCACACAAAATTTGAGATCTGGATCTCAAATTTTCCGACAACAAAATCCCTTGTCGTAAATTCTGATCGTGTGTACACAATTCTGATGCACAAAGTTCCACGCATGCTCGGAATCAAGCAGAAGAGCCACACTGGCTATTGAACTTCATTTTTCTCGGCTCGTCGTACGTGTTGTACGTCACCGCATTCTTGACGTTTGGAATTTCCGACAAGATTTGTGTGTCCTTGTGTATACGCTTAAGCCAACATCCATTGGAAAAAATCCATGGATTTTGTTGTCGGAATGTCCGATCGTGTGTACGGGGCATTACTTTTCATTGGTGCATACCTGTTTCTCATTAATTTTTCAGGTGGTAACTTCTGCTTTTAAGTTTCTTCTGTCTCAGTTGCCCTAGGTGCAATCTGCTTGCATTACAATTTAGTCAACACGTTTCAAAGTGTATGTTTATCTGTTCATATACCTTCTCTCTAAAAAATTCCTTTGTAGCAGCTGCACACCATGTCTTTAAAGTCCAATATCCATTTAAGTAAATTGATGTGGTTTGAAAAATGCAGGCATTCCTGACCCTCAAAAGGATCCAGTATCTACTGATACTTGCCTAGTAAACAAGAGCTATTCTTTTCATGCAGAGCTCCTGGCTCAGTGTGAACCACTTCTCTCATCCCATGGTGCTCAGTGTGGTGGCATCAGGAACCAGAACTGTTATGCCCTGTACACACGGTCGGACTTTGTTCGGACATTCCGACAACAAAATACTAGGATTTTTTCCGACGGTTGTTGGCTCAAACTTGTCTTGCATACACACGGTCACACAAAGTTGTCGGAAAATCCGATCGTTCTGAATGCGGTGACGTAAAAGACGTACGTCGGGACTATAAACGGGGCAGTGGCCAATAGCTTTCATCTCTTTATTTATTCTGAGCATGCGTGGCACTTTGTCCGTCGGATTTGTGTACACACGATCGGAATTTCCGACAACGGATTTTGTTGTCGGAAAATTTTAGATCCTGCTCTCAAACTTTGTGTGTCAGAAAATCCGATGGAAAATGTGTGATGGAGCCTACACATGGTCGGAATTTCCGACAACAAGGTCCTA
This sequence comes from Aquarana catesbeiana, assembly GCF_042186555.1. Lineage (NCBI taxonomy): Eukaryota > Metazoa > Chordata > Amphibia > Anura > Ranidae > Aquarana > Aquarana catesbeiana. The sequence goes on from NC_133324.1 coordinate 274,058,119, forward strand.
TCACACATTTTCCGTCGGAAAATCCGACCATGTGTATAATAGTGGCAAAACACATAACAATCTGATCGACATATTTTTTTCACAGGATTATCAAAAAGTTATGTACTATGTCATTGACTGATTTTGAGCAAAATTGATCAATTTCATAGAAATACCAAGCCATGCTTAGAATTTGTGATGTCAAAAAGTATGTCTGTGGAAAACTAATTTACTTTACCAGCTTTGGGTAGATAATTATGGCTTTCCAGGGAGGACACAATCTATTCCAGTGCAGTATTTACCTTCCTCCAAGTGGATGAATGGAGTGGCAGGGGAGCATTTGCCTATCAGGGAAATTTCCACTAGGGAAATCCACTCCTAAGATGTCCATATACAATACAATTGTACAATGTCCTCAGGGCCAGTGCAAGCAATAGGTAGCCTGAGGGCGCCAGGAGGGGAGGGGGGGGGGGTTCCAATCCCCAGTAGCTGAACCCAGTATCTGAACCACAGAGCCCAGTGCCGGAACAAGTTCTGGCACTTGGCTCCAGTGACTTACCTGGCCGGAACATGCTGGTGTGGGTGGGTGTTTTTTGGTTCCCACATGGCAGCTAGCATCTATTCCCCCCCCCCCCCCCCGCTGTCTCACACTAGCACAGCACAGTAAGCACACAGTGCAAAGCAGGCTGAAGCCCCCTTCCTCCTTCTCGGCTCTGCTGTTTTCCTATGCAGTATGCACAGAGAGGTGGAGGAGGATGGACAGAGCTCTGCATGTCCTGTGCTCATCTGAGGTCTGTAATGATTGCAATATACCGTAGATGAGACTTGCAGGGGAGGGGACACAGGAAAGGGGCAAGTTGTCAAAGAAGATTGCTTGCTGTGATTTGGTGGTGGTGGGGGGGGATGAGAGGATACTGTATGTGCTAGGGGGCACTTTGGGAGGGGAGAGGACTTGTGTTGGGGGGGGGGGGGTCGGATTTTTTATCCAACCCTGCTTCTCTCACTTCCCAAAGCATGCCCTAGCACATACAGTATCCTCTTATCCCTCTCCCCAATTTACTGCAAATTTTCTTCTTTGCAAACTTGTCCCTCTTCCCCCCATCTTCAAAAAGAGGGGACAATCATTGTGTCTCGTACCCCCGGCACCTCACTAGAGATTCATGAAATTGCTCCAGGTGCCCACACTGGTCCCCCCCCCCCCCCCGCCATACAGATTAGTAGAGCTGAGTGCCGGAACTTTATTCAGGACTGGGCTCCAGGACTCAGGGCCAATTCACACCATTAATCACACAGGAACGCGTTGTTCATTCCTGTGCAGTTCACATGTCTTCCGGGTCCTGTGTGATTTCAGTTCATTCATTTAAATGGGCTGAAATTGAGCCGGTCCACACCAAGTGTTGTGCATGGACTACTTTACAAAACACACAGCAATTGGATCACATGGTACTTCTGATCATATGATCTGGTACAGGTAACATACTGCGTTTGCAACCTGCATTTGGGGAGTCATTAACCACTTCAATACCAGGCACTTTCACCCCCTTCCTGCCCAGGTCAATTTTCAGTTTTCTGCGCTGTAACATTTTGAATGGCAATTGCGCGGTCATGCAACACTGTACCCAAATGAAATTTTGATAATTTTTTCCCACACAAATAGAGCTTTCTTTTGGTGGTATTTGATCACCTCTTCGGTATTTATTTTTGCGCTATAAAGACAAAAAGAGGGGCAGTTTTGAAAAAAAAAAACACAATATTTTTTATTTTTTGCTATAATAAATATCCCAAATTTATTTTAGAAAAAACTATTTTTTTCCACAGTTTAGGCCGATATATATTCTTCTACATATTTTTGGTAAAAAAAAATCGCAATAAGGGTATATTGATTGGTTTGCACAAAAGTTATAGCGCAGGGTTAACACTAGGGGGCGATCAAGGGGTTAAATGTGTTCCCTGACTGTGTGTTCTAACTGTGGGGGGATGGGACTGACTAGGGGAGGAGACTGATCTATGTTCCTATATACTAGGAACACACGATCTGTCTCCTCTCTCCTGACAGTACGTGGATCTGTGTGTTTACACACACAGATCCATGTTCCTGCTCTGTCACAAGTGATCGCGTGTTCCCGGGGACATCACGGCCGATGGGTACGCGCATCGGCTCCTTGGTGACGCGGCCCCCTATGCTGGCGGGAAGCCAAGGACGTCATATGACGCCTGCCCAGGATTAGAGAGCCACCTTGCAGACATCATATGACAATAAGCGGGGTGGGGAGTGGTTAAGTGGACACTCACTGCAGATCACAACTGCAGTGCATTTTGAATGCGGTGTGGGAAAATCACACAGAATGCGGGTTTCCCTCACGGTATTCTGGTGTGAACAGGCCCTTAGTCTGGATGCACAGGATTTCATTCATATCTCAGAAAGGTCGCATCAAAACCGGGACAGTTGGGCAGTATGGATTTGTATCAGAAGGGGAGAGGATTTGTGCATGCGTGCGTGTGTGTGTGTGTGTGTGTGGGGGGAGGTTGTACTGGGAAGGGGTATTTGGATGGGATCATTTGTGACAGAACTGGGGAGAGGACTTGTGCTGGTGTGGGGGATTTTGGGGAAAGAGGATTTGTGCTGCGGAGGATGGGGGAGGGGGTGAGGATTTGACCCAGGATGAGGAAGGGGGGTTGTGCTGGAAGGGAGAGAAATTGGGAAGGGGGGTGGATTTGTCCTGGGGGCATCAGAAGAGGCATCCTTCATGCTGCACCCCATCACAAATACAGGTGCAATGTGAAGGAGGTCCCAGCATGGCTGTGGACACTGGGGTCGGGGGGTTGCATTGTGGAGGGGAGGGGGGAGCAGGAAGATGGTGGGGTGAGGCACCAAATGCACCCTCGCCTGAGTAGACAAAAATCATTGCACCGCCCTGAATGTCCTTCAGAACTACTGTCAACTATGTAGTATAGGGGTTTATCTGATTGGTACAAATTAAAAAGATTGATTTGGGTTACTACCTATTTTTGGTAAATCTAAAGATGACTGTACACATATTGTACAATCCAATTGTTTGGTGTATGGCCAGCTTTAGACTTCCAGATTTAAAGATTTCCTCTCTCCTCCTGCCCTTGTGACAACTCAAAAATATTGGATTTTCCATTACTTTCTATATCAAAGTTAATGGGTATTGGGGGATTTCTTAACCAATTTACTGTGGACAGGTAAATTACATTTTGTGTATCCTATTGTGGTCACTAGTGGTCCAAAAGAACCTGGCACCTATTAGTTCCAGGTTGTATGTTCTGGGCCATATGTATTCTGCTTTGACCTGGAACAAGCATTTCCTTCTCATATATTGGAACATCTTATATGCACATGCTTAAAGAATGACTTTGTATGTGCAGTCAGAACACAAGGGTAGGGAGGGTGGGCCAGTATCGGCCAGATCAACAGAAACCGGCAGACATTCAGCCCTTGTGTACACCAGCCTGTGGAACGGGCATGCTGGAAAACCAGCAAGCGATGGGCCCCTGTGTTCCTCCAATACAGGAGATGTGTCACTTACAAGAATACCAGGTGAAAACAAAGGAACGAAGCCTAAAAGAAAATGAATCTAATGATTGGTAAGCTGCAATATTATATTTTTGTTCTGGGGTTTATTAATGCCTTAAGTTGTTTTGAAAACATTTTCCCTATGGTAGAGAAGTCTATAAGAGGGCCAATTTTTGTGAACAGAACATTCAGAAAAAAACATATATACTGCATTTTATTCTTTTCAAATTTGCATCTACATGAGGTGACAGCCTACTTTGTACTGCATAATATGGTGTTTGAAATGTAAATCTAAATCTGCAAGACTTTCTTAACAGAGAAAATGGTATTTCTCAATAAATGATAACAGCACAATTGACAGATGGAGAAAAGCAACTCAATGTCCAGTATTATGGCTATTCACAGACTGAGTTATACTCAAACTATGGAAATAATAATTGAGGGACTTGCCCATGTCGCAAAATCTTTGCAACCTTTTTCAGTTAACCATATGAGAACTTACAGTAAATTCTGCCCAGATCACACAGCACTTGGTTTCAGAATAGGAGTAATTTGTCATCATGGTGTTCTATTAGGGCAGCAGCCATTTTCACAGCTAGTAGTAATCTGACCTAATTGTGCCCATGATAGAGGCCAAATTGAAAGCATTAGTTACACACTAAAGAGAGCAGGTTAACATCGTGATGACAGGAAGGTGCGAAATATAGTCTGAGATTAATGGAAATGTATATACTTTGTTATATACTGTTATGTCAGGCAGATCTGTCCCTTGCAGAGCTTATTTTGGCACAAGACAACCTGCTAAATATTAAAGCAAAATGTAACTGTATCTGAGCACCAGTAACCAATTTAATACATTTTTAAGATTCAAAGCAAACTCACCCATCTATCCATGTTTCCATGCTTTATTTTGTTAAAAAAAAAAAATAGCATTTATAGCCGTGTCCATATTGAGTAAGGGCAGTTGATTCATGTAGCATTTACTTCCTGGAAACCATCTGCCCGTAACTCATGCACTCAGTCAGGAGGGTGTGCTTAGCTGAGAAAACCTCCCCTCTCTTCTTCCAGATGAAAGAAGAAAAAAAAGTGCACATGAAGACTCCTGGGATGAAAACCATCATTTTAGCCTAGGCTAGCAACTAAATACATTTAAAAAAAAGTTTAAAACAATTAAATATAATATAGTTTAATATATATTTACTAAGGCAAGCAGCATAAGGGATAAAAATAATTAATGTTGACTGAAAGAGTAAACTTTTGCTTTAAGGTGTGGTCATATATGTCTTTTGTGCCTTTAATCGGTCATACACTGTTATGACACACAAATTCCGGATGGCTCCACTCTACATATACTTTATTGTAAAATACACAGCACTGACATCACAACACAGTGGGGGACAGGACATGAATAATGCATTTCACGCCCATCAGGTACATAGTCGTGTCATAGTAGCAGCTGATGGGCTAGGCGTGTGCCTTCTGGAGAAGTTTTGTGCAGTGAGTAACAGAACATGAGAGCAGCAGCCTAGAGCGGTGTGCAGTTCTTTGGGTCATGCACTGTTGTTTAAATTTTATAAAATTATAAAGGCTTTGTACACATTCAGATGTTTTTGTTGTTTTAACTATGTTTTAGTGTAATTATATCCTGTATGCTGTTTGCCTTACCTTGTAATGATTGACTTACTTGGTGTGCCTGCACCCCCTAGTGTCATGTTTGACCGATTCCCCAATGTCCATACATTATTCCACCTAAGACCGGCCATAGATGTGATCACTGATTGTTGTAATTATGATGGCTTGGAAAACGTGCGCTTTCAGAAAACAATAGCGCAGCAGGAGGGATTCCCACATCAACACTGACTGTGTTGATGGGGGAACCGAGCAACTTTGTTTCCTTCAACCCGTGGTTGAAGAAAAGAAAATTTTATAATGTATGGCTTGCTTAAAGCGGAGCTCCAGCCCCCCCCCACCAAAAAATTAAAAGTCAGCAGCTACAAATGCTGTAGCTGCTGACTTTTAACAGAAAGACACTTACCTGTCCAGGGATCCCGCGATGTCGGCACCCTAGCTGATTTTTTAATCCGCTCTCAGGTGCTGCTGCCGCCATTCCTTATAAGGGAAATTGGCAGTGAAGCCTTGCAGCTTCCCAGTTGGTTCCCTACTGCGCACGCACAAAGTGAGCTGCGATTTCTGAATGACCCGGCTGGCTGGGGAAGGAGGAGGGGGGCTGAACTTCCGGGGGACCTCGCCACGGTGAGGTCTCCAGGAAATGGGGGCAGTTACCTGTCAAAAACAGGTCCCACTCCTCACCCCTCCGAAAGGTGCCAAATGTGGCAGCAAAGAGGGTGTAAGGTAAACCAGATTCCCAACAAAAGAAAACCAGTGCAAGCTTATGCTAATATTCATGCACGTGCACATTGTTCTGAGGCCCTATATTGACTATAGAGAACTGAACAAAATAACAGTCAAAAACAGGTACCCTCTGCCCCATGTTCCGGAACTCTTTCAATGGTTCAGAACAGCAAAAGTTTTTACAAAACTTGACCTGCGAGGAGCATATAATCTTGTCAGGATTCGGGAAGGGGATGAATGGAAAACAGCCTTCCGCTCCTGCTTTGGGCATTTTGAATAATTAGTAATGCCTTTTAGACCGTGCAACTCCCCAGCTACTTTTCAACATTTTGTCAACAATATCTTTAGAGACTTTCTTGATCTTTTTATGACCATCTACCTTGATGATATCCTTATTTTTTCTCCGTCCTTGGAAGAACACCGAGTACAAGTCAAAAATGTTCTCAGTCGCCTCCGGGATCACCAGTTGTATGCTAAAGCTGAAAAGTGCAAGTTTGAGAAAGAGACAATCCAGTTCTTGGGACTGATCATCTCGACTCCAGGCATTTCAATGGACCCACAGAAAGTTTGTACCATTCTTGACTGGCCTACTCCAGCAGATCGCAAAGGGGTCCAGAGATTAATTGGTTTTGCCATCTTTTAATTATAATTAATTTATCAGGAACTTTTCAGCCATTATCAGTCCCATTACCCATCTCACCAACCAGAATACTCGATTCCACAAGTTAAAAACTCTATTCACATCTCCAACGATTCTACAACACCCTGATACTGCTCTGCCTTGTGTCCTTGAAGTGGATGCTTCAGAAAATGCAGTTGGTGCCATCCTGTCACAATGCCAGGGTGCAAAGTCACCAAAACCACACCAGTAGTAAAATTGCGCTTGCTCCAAATGGTAAGCCGCTAACACCGCAAATAGAATAATTGCTAAACAAATCAATAGAAACCAAAACGTGTAGCGCTGAATGAAAGACACACCTTCAAACTAATGAGGTGAAGAGCTAGTGCTCTAAATACAATTTAACCAAAAAAGAAGAACACAGATAAAATGTCCATCATTGGAAGAGATTGAATATAAATAAAAGTCCGTGAGCATAGAGACTCTACTAGTCACCACTTGTGAGTGATGTGTAAAGTACCATCACCAGCGTATAGCCATAAAAGTCTTAGAAAGATGATGCACAGCTGGTTCCTAAGTAGTCCCACATATATATGTTGAATAATGCGTGGATGGACCAACTCTTAAACATCACACCACAGTGTCTAAAAAATGTGCAATTCCCTCAGCCAGTGAAGATGGGGGCTTACCGGAGGGTTTGAACCCAGGACAGTATATACTGTGAGGGTCAAACCGGCTTTTATTGCTCATTAGCAATAGGGGGAAGACCTTGACAGCCTGAAGATGAAGGGATCACAGGGGGCTTCAAAGACGTGTCTTCTCCAAATGTAACGATGGATCTCCCCACATATGGCTCATACAGGATAGAAAAAGGGCCACATAGTGTGATACCGTAAACAACGTATTTTATTGTAAAAAGAAATACACTTACATTTTAAGATGATAAAAAGCGCTTGTACATAAAAAGAAGGCGGCAGTGGAATCCTCACGACACGTTTCATCTAACAAGACTTCGTCCAGGGGTACCCTCCACTGCAGCCTGACTCCCTAATATAGGTACTGTAATCCTCATGATGTGACTCCAGCCCATTCAATTCCGTAGATTGGCACTTCCGGGTTGCCCAAAATGGCGGACCCGCGTGCGTTCCAAGCCTCAATTTCATGGGTGTACTATGCGTTCCACCTCCCAGTGTTGTGGCCCAATATTCCCAATATACCAAATATTAATAAGGTTCCTATTAGTATAGTGTAACAAGGGTGATCTTAAATTATATGTCCGTTTATATCTGGTGCTAAAAGTATTGATTGTCTCCTAGTATGTACGGAGACGAATCCCGGCAAATCCCGCGATGTGACGTCATGACGTCACGACGTGGGAATGGAAGTGCGCTTCTATGAGCCTCGTTCTAAAATGGCTTGCGTTCCAACAGTGGTTGGCCGGAAGCTCTCAGTGCGGAAGCACGTTGAGATAAGCCTCGATCTAAAATAGCTTGCGTTCCAGTTCCAGTAGGTTAACCGGAAGCGTGCGTTCCACCGCGCGCCATACAACCGGCAAGTGCAGCTTCACACGCTTAAAGATGTATCGACACAATTACTCATAAGAGAGACACATATTTTTATATAAGATTAATTACTCGTGAAAAGAGCTTTTGTTGTTCAGTTTGAAAAATGAAAATACATGTTAAGGCACTTCAACTGCTCGGTCCTAATAACTATGGGAAATAATGAGAGTTAACCCAAATATGTCCCCATATATATGGGTGTATGTTCTCTATATTCCCGTTTTAATAAATTGAAATCATAGATAATCTGGACAAAAAATCTGGCTATATAGATAGCCGGATGAACATAACCAGGTTATATATAAAATATGTGAAATTTGAAAATATAAAACGCTGCATATGTATGTAACACATACAGCATCCTAAGTACAGGGAATTCAATGAACTGGATTCACATAGGTATACATAATTCACATCTGTGGTTACTATCCAATATAGAACCTACTTACAATCGAAACATACAGATGTACCAGCGAACCATAGACTCTATACCCTATGATTGATCTAGAAAACATCTATCTCCACATTTAGCCCTAAAGGGGCAAATGTCTGTAGCTCATATGCCCAGAATATTTCTAGACGAGATACCCCCCTTATTTTGGCACCCCCTCTCCATGGTGGTGTATATTTGTCAATAATGACAAACTGTGATCCATCTGGATTTCCACCATGGAATTCTTTATAATGCCTCGGGACCGTATGTTTAGGGTCTCTGCTTTTAATTAGGGCGATGTGTTCCCCCACTCTAATGGAGAATGTCCTGGTGGTACGGCCTATATATTGTTTGTGGCAGGGGCAAGTGATGAGATACACTACATATTTAGTGCTGCACGTGCAGAATGGTTTTATATTGTATCTCCTTCCCGTCGTCGCGGAAGTGAACTCCGTCACTTTACGCGTCCTCACAGCGTTATGCTGGCATACAACACACTTCCTGCATGGAAAAAAGCCAGTCCAATCGTGAAAGAAAGAGGGACGGGTGGGGGCATTAATGATGTTAGGGGCTATCCGACCCTGTATTGATGGTGCACCCCTAAAAATAACCTGGGCTTCTTCTGGGATGAGTGGGCCCAGAATATTGTCTTGCTTGAGGACGCCCCAATGCTTCCTCATAATATTTTTGATTTGTCTATGCTGTGTTGAAAAAGCCGTCAACATGGCCCACCTAAACTTCCCGTCAGGTTCTCTCTCAGGTTTGACTTCCAGTAGAGATTTCCTATCTGTATTGGTAGCTCTTTGGATTTCGTAATCCAGGCTATTAGTATCGTAACCCTTGTCCAGGAATCTGAATTTTAGAATTTTGGCTTGTTCAAGAAATACTTCTGTATCCGTGCAATTCCGACGAAGTCTCAAAAACTGACTCCGCGGGACCGCATTCAGCCATGAGACATGATGACAACTGTCTACAGGAATGAAACCATTGCAGTCTGTGGGTTTAAAATATGTGCTGAATCTAAATTGTTTATTTACTATCTCTATCTGTAAGTCCAAAAAATGGATTTTCGTTTCACTGGCTTCGTAAGATAAAGATATACCTCTATCGTTTGCATTCAAACACTCGAAGAACTCCTCAAGTGTCTCCCTAGTTCCACTCCATAGGAGGAGGATGTCGTCTATGTACCTAGTCCATAGAACCAGGGAACTGGTTTCATGAGCATAGACGACATCCTCCTCCCACTTGGCCATGAATAGGTTCGCGAGACTAGGTGCGAATTTCGCCCCCATAGCAACTCCGCGTTGTTGGAGATAAAAGTTGTGCTTAAACCAAAAGTAATTATGTTTGGCTGCGAACTCAAGTAACTCCACGAGATAGTCGCATTGAAATGACGCCAGAGAGTGTTCATGGGCTAAGAAATGTTTAACCGCTTCAATGCCCTTATCGTGTGGTATGCACGTGTACAATGATGCCACGTCGGCAGTAGCCATGATATAGCCATCTTGTATGGTGATGTTTTCGAGGAGTCTAATTGTGGAACTGGTGTCTTTCAGGTAAGAAGGTGTTTTCTTCACTAGGGGCTGTAGAAAAAAATCTATATATTTGCCTACTCTCGCTGTGATGGAATTGATACCACTTACAATTGGCCTCCCGGGAGGGCAGACTGGATTTTTGTGGACTTTCGGCAGATAGTATATAGTAGGGATCCGAGGTGCTGTGGGGATCAAAAAATCTCTTTCCCTTTTGTTCAAGATATTCAATTCATAGCCTTTTGAAACCAGCTGATGGAGTTGTTGTTTATATGTATGTGTGGGATTATTGGGTAATATTTGATAGGTGCCTGGTTCATTTAGAATGCGATGCATTTCTGTTTCGTATTGGCTTTTATCCAAAATCACTATTCCCCCTCCTTTGTCCGCAGGGCGGACCACCAGATCTTTACGTGCACATAGGGACTCCATACCCCCTTTTAACGGTGGGGGATGGTGAGTACGTTTCATTGGTAACCTGGCTAAATCTTGTAGGACGAGGTCCCTAAAGATTTTCACAGCGGGAGCTGTGGGGACTGGGGGGGAGAAAAGAGAGGGATTGGCTAAACCGGAGTGAACGGTTCCTGATGTAGCAGCCGGGTAGTCGGTACGAACTGGATTGGATACCAAATACCTCTGAATGTTAACCTTACGTATGTATTTATGAACATCCATAAACGTATGGAACTTATCCAGTTTTTTAGGGGGGGCGTATTTAAGACCCTTGTCTAGTATAGATAGTTCTGCTTCGGTAAGGGTTTGAGAGCTTAAATTAAAGACGCCTTGGCCTCTTATATTCTTTTTCGCTTTTCTTCTTTGTACTCTCCTCTCCCCTCTGCACCCTCTCTTTGATCTGGGCCTCGTTTTCTTGAGTGTGGGGCCTCGCGAAAAACCTGGTTCCCATAAGTGTAAGGGTTATGTATGTACGGAGTTTGATCATAGTCCTCTCTTCTACGTTCAGGGCTGTACGTCTCCCTAAGAGGTGAGTACCTATTATAGGTGCGAACAGGAGAGGAATAACGATGATATGACTCCTCTCTGTGCTGAAAGTCTGGACCTGCTCTATATTCTCTAGGAGAGGGATGATATGGAACGTGTTGAGAGTGGGTATCTGGGTGGTGTGTCCTATTGCGAGAGTTACCCCTACCACCCCTTTTCCCTCTGAAGTTATTTCTACCCCTATGGGAAGTTTGAGGACTATAGTGCTGAACCCGTTGTTGAGATACACGGGATACCCCATCATATTTTATTCCACCTTTCTGGGAATCACGACCCCGGGAAGGAGCACCCATAGGTTGAGATTGCACAGTGGAACCATTCATTGTTGGGGGGCCACCTGATGGTGTTGTACCCTCTGTAACATTAGAAGAAACCTCTATAGGGGGGGTGACCTGAAAGAGTTCTTGCCAACCAAAGACCATATGGTTCTTATAGTCTCCTGCGTCCCTAGAATATTTCTTTTGTTTCTTTTTTTTTTGATCACGATCCTCTTTTTCTAGATGTCCCAGAAGATTAGAGGAAAGGGAATTGTACTCCTGAGAGTTTTTATGGGTCAAAAGTTTGTCCTTTAGATCCTTAATTTCTCTGTCAATGACCTGAAGTCTGTTGTTTTTCTTAGAAATAAGTACCTTTAGAAAATTGATGCCTGCGTCATTAAAATATTTAAACCATGAATCTAAATCTGGGTGCAAAGTCAATGCTACATCCAATAGCCTTCTTCTCAAGAAAAACGTAGTCCCTGGAAAAGAATTACAATGTTGGGGATCGTGAATTACTTGCCATCAAGTCTGCCTTAGAAGAATTGCATTACCTGCTGGAGGGAGCTAATCATTTGATACAGATTTTCACAGATCATAAGAATCTGGAGTACCTCCGTACAGCCAAACGTTTAAGACCCCGCCAGGCTAGATGGGCTTTGTTCTTTTCACGATTCTCTTTTTATATTACCTATAGACCAGGTTCAAAAAAAGGGAAACCCGATGCTCTGTCATGCATGTTCCCAGAGGAAGCAGAGTCCACCCAGCCTGATACCATTCTGTCTCCACAGAGTTTCCTGTTACTCCAAGAAAATTTAGTGTCACAGCTCAAGCAAGCCTCAAGAGAAGAGGGTCCACCACGTGACTCGCAGTTGCAGGAACAGGACGGCTTGTTTCTTCATGAACAAAGGGTGTTTGTTCCCTCAAGTTTGCATCAGGTAATCCTGAATCTTGTGCCACGACCATCACCTGGCTGGGCATTTTGGAATACATAAGACCCTGGAACTCTTGTAGCGGTCCTTTTGGTGGCCTAGCTTAAGATCTGACTGTCAGGGCTATATAAGGGCCTGTGAAATATGTATCTGAAACAAGGGTGACAAGACGAAAGCCTGGGGTCTACTAAGCCCTTTGCCCATTCCTAGCAAGTCATGGGAAATGATTAACATGGATTTCATTGTTGAACTCCCACTGTCTGAAAACTTCATGACCATTTTTGTAATAATTTATAGGTTATCCAAAATGGCACACTTTGTGCCAATGATTGGAACACCATCTGCAGTAGAAACTGCACAAGCATTTGTCAAGGAAATAGTAAGACTGCATGGGGTTCCACAAAGTTAACCTCTGATCGAGGGGTTCAGTTTACATCCAGATTCTGGAGAAAACTTTGCAAGTCACTTAAATCGAGACTTGGTTATCATCGGCATACCATCCCCAAACGGCCAGACTGGGCGCACAAACCAGACCCTAGAACAATACCTTTGATGCTTCTCTTCCTTTTCACAAGATAACTGGGCTTCACTCCTCCCTGTAGCGGAGTTCGCTTACAATAACTTTATTAATTATGCTATAGGTCAAACCCCATTTTTTTCAAGTTTTGGGTTTAATCCATCTTTCTTACCTGATATAATCTCAGATGCACCTGTACCGGCAGTTCAGGAGAGACTGGAGCTTCTGCAAGCCAACAACAAAATTCTACAGGAAGTTTTCGCTAAGGCCCAATAGGACAGTAAGAGATTCTTTGATACGAAAAGAAGGGGTGACCTGGATCTCAAACCCGGGGAAAAGGTTTGGCTATCAACCATCAATTTGAAACTAGCTTGTCCTTCCAAGAAACTTGGTGCCAAGTACATTGGCATATTTCCTGTAAAAAGAAGAATTATTCCAACAGCTTATGAACTTTCGCTACCAGAAATGTATAAAATCCATCCAGTTTTTCATGTGTATCTTTTAAAACCTGCTGTTACAGATCCGTTTCCTGGCCGTAACCCGGGTCCTCCAACACCAACCATAATTGATGATGAGAAAGAATATGAAATTGAGGCCATTGTGGACTGCAGAAAGAGGAGAGGTCTCACTCAGTATCTAATTAAGTGGAAGGGTTATGGTCTAGAAGAAAACTCTTGGTAACCGGAAGGCAATGCCCCAAGACTGGTAAGAAATTTTTTCCAAACTCACCCCAAGAAGATGACTCAGATGGGCATCCAGAGGCTGCCCGTGGGGGGTGCAATGTAAGGTAAACCAGATTCCCAACAATAGAAAACCAGTGCGAGCTTATGCTAATATTCGTGCACATGCACATTGTTCACATGCTAATACTTCTAGGCAAAGATGTACTATTCCTGTTCAACGTGATCGCATTTCTGCGCGCACTCGCACACATGCATGTGCATGTGCACATAAGAATTAACGTGCATACTTGGCGCCCAGCAGCCTATTTAAACTGGCCTGTCACCATGAGCAGTTGCTGAATGGTCTTCAGCTTGTACCTGCATTCCTGTGACCTGGTCATTGAACCTGCTTACCTGTGTATGACCCGGCTTTCTCCTGGACTCTGCCTTTGCACCTGCATTAACCTAGTTCACCTGATCTCTTTGACCTTGGCCTGTTTACTGGACTTATCTTTGCCTGCTGATTCTGTACTGTGCTTCCTGGCTGTTACCTACCTTGGCCTGTTTCTTGGACTTGCTTGTCTGCTGACTCAGTGCCTTGATACCCGGCGGCCACTGATTGCTGTCTGCACATCGGCTCTGCTACCATCTCCTACTCTGGGGCCAAGCTGCTTCAGTATCCTGTTCCTAGGACTACAACTCCCAGCTCCTTCCACCTAAGTGCAGACTTCACCAGCCAGCTATTCCGGCACTTGTGCCACTCCGTGCCCTCACACCCTCTGTCTCCACCTTCAGGAGTGTTGAGCAGGAGGTACAAGAGAGGCCTCCACAACATTCCAGTCGTCACCAGGTACGTGATAGAGGGGGAGGAAGAAAACAAGCAGAGCTTCCTCTTTTGGGTGGAGCTCCGCTTTAACTTGTCTTTATTCACCAGAAGGACAAGCAACTTCTTCTTCTAGATCACATAGCATCCAGTGCATGCCTAGTCATTTCTCTGTGTTACATCACAAATGTGTTAAGTGTTAATGTGATAAAACAAACACATCCCTTCCAGCACAGTAAGCTCTGTTAAAAGCTCTCTCATGAAGATTGAGAGACCCAGGGATTGTGGGATATGTAGTTTATTTACAGGAAGTGCTAGTTTTCAGACTACAGAGCTCCTAAATTAACCTGTGCAGTGCCATGCTGCATATCTCATGTTTCATACAAACAATTTCTGGAGTGTGATGATTTGCTTTACTATAGACTGTCTGTACAGAGCAGCAAATTATAACACGAAACTGCATGATAAATGTACATCATATGCAGGTAAAAAACAAAGGTGCAGGTAGGAAGGTTTATAATGCCTTTCAAGATAATTCAAGATAATTCAGACACCCAGTATTGGTATAGATAGGTTTAGTAAAGAGTCACAGTCAGGTTGTTAATGCATTAATTAGATAATTGAAATTAAGGGGAGTAATAGTTTGCGATAATGATACCAAAAAATAGTGCTACCGTCTTACAAAAAGCAAAACATACTGCTCTGTCAGTCAGAACAAGAAAGGATTTGTAGGCAATGTAGCAATTTTCTCTGTAGCACTTTCCAATATACCAGTTGGTTTGCACCTTCTATCACATCCCTATTACATTAGTGCTTCTGCTTGATTCTCTACTGACAATAAAGTAGAGAATGAAGCTACTCTTTCCTCATCATTTCACCTATTTTTCAAATGTCCATGTTTCATAGCCCTTGTTTCATATCTATTTGGGGTTTCCTGCTATGTTTCATAGTGCTTCATAGTCCTTCTGTCATATCATCTGTGGTCAGCAGGACCGGAAGTGAGATGAAATCTTTACAGCCAAACCCGACATGGTTCTAATCTAACTTTCTTTCTCTATCCAAGACTAAGAAATGATGTTTTAGCTGGAGTTCTACATTGACATTTGGTGCAGTTTCTGCCTACATCTGGACCACTACACTTTATCTCCAGTGCATACAGTACTCCAATTCATAGCAGCAGCCCTCTGGCTGTGTGCCAATTGGCCCTCAATGCATCAGATGAACAACAACAACAGACATGTCACTTAAAATAGATCAGTAAATGGGTGGCATGCATACAATTACACTGCTTTCATCAACATTCATATGTTTGATTTGTGACAGACATATTATACTTAATTTTAAACATGTTACAGGTGGACAATGACACCAGGTTATAAGGGAGAGGGAACAACAAGCCGCTTGCTATGGGGGCACTTGTGCGTGCTCACTACTGAGCCCCGATCTGTGTGTCCATAGAAACACAGAGTGCGGCTCGGCCCTGCCCCCTGCTCCCTCCTCACTGGCTGTGATTAACAGCAGCGGTAGCCAATGACTCCTGCTGCTATCTCTGAGCCAATGAGAGGGGAGAGCGCTGCTGCTCTTGTACACATCCCTGGATCGAGACTGGGCTTAGGTAAGTATAAGGGGGGCTGTGGGGTGAAGTTGCGTGCAGAAGGTTTATACCTTAATGCATACAATGCATTAAAGGGGTTGTAAACCCTCGTGGTTTTTCACTTTAATGCATTCTATGAATACCCCGAGGGGACCTCAGAAGAGGAGGATCGGGGCCCCTCTGTGCAAAAACAACTGCACAGAAGAGGTAAGTATAACATGTTTGTTTTTGTTTTTTTTTTAGTTATCCTTAAGGTAAAAAACATTCTGCCTTTAGAACCACTTTACCTGATTATGTAATCAGGTATCCAGCAAATGTAAATGCAGCAGTATTTCGAATTAGAAATCTTCTTGGCGGCACCTTTTATAACGTTTATTCATCCATTTTAATTGATTAAAAGTTGAAAACCCAGCAACTCAGAAGACATGGACAGTGGCAGATGTTTAAACTTGTCGCTCCTCTTAATTCTGGTGAAGGCACCTTCACTGGCAGCCAGTCTTAGTAAACAATGTTGTATTTGGGTGAGGGAAACTCTAAAGTGGACACATTGGATGGTACCCTCATTCATGATTGCCATATTAATGGGTTTTCCAGAGTTTCCAGATACTTTTATGAAAAAGCGGGAAGGAGCATGTCAGCCAAGTGTGTGCCGATACAGAAAATGAATAGTGACCATTGTTCTGTTCCTTACAGTCAACACCATCTTGCTTTAGTTAAAGGTTTGCCTTACAACAGACCTGGAGTTCCTAAACGTTTTAATCTGGGGACCCATATAAGCTACCTGTAACTGTACTAGGACCCACAATTTTTTTTTTACTAATGTCATCAAAGCCATACAAAGACAAATTACAATGGCCATACAATAAAAGCAAAACAAATAAACACAGATAGTAATTGATGATGCATGTTCTTACTACATCATGGTGGTTGACAAACAGTTCACAAGAACCGGAGCAGAACATTGTTGCCTAAACTAGTGGTATGATGCTAGCTAGCAACCCACAGTTACTGTCTTGCAAGACAATTCTGCTTTAAAACCACTTTCTCTACAGTGGTTGAACCACTGTTCTTTAAGGCTTTCCACAATGCCATTTAAGAAGTCCTTGTTTTTTAATCATACTGTGAGTGTTTTGGTAAAAGATGCCTTTTTTGCTTGGTAATCTAATGCTTTCATCACTAAGAACTTCTCCACATAGAACACAGTGCAGGTGATCGTCTTTATTTCTGTAGGCTTTATTAAAGGCTAAGTTCATCTTTTTTTTTTTCTAAAATCCAGCTCCTCTATGTACCAATATACCATTATACCATTAATGTACCTCCGTTTTAGAAAAATACAAGCTTTTGAGAACAAGGCCTTATCTTAGCCCTTGCTATATTTTTTAGAAAGCTTCAGAAACTCCCTGGTATACAGATAGAAACAAAGGAACCAGTAAGGCACAGGAAGGAGTTTACCAGCTGACTTCATTAGCACACCCTTACCCATCACCTAAGTTTTCACAGCACCCCCCCCCCCCCCCCCCATTTTTCCATGCATGCATTTACCTTGCTTTCCCAGGGTCCCTTTGAACGGGCACAGGCCGCATGCAGCCCATGGGACACCCCTGATGTAATGCAAGGGTCTGTCTGATTGGATACAGAGTGATTGGATATATGGCGTGTCCTCCTATTCTATAGTTTTGGTAAATCTAAAGGAAATTGTACAGAGATTGTACAATCACATTGATACACCTAAAATGATCTAGTTGCACTTTCAGTTTCATTAATTAAAGCGGGGGTCCACCTATCTATCGTTTTTTTTTTTTTTTGAGTTCATTCACAAACTTTTCTTCTCAGCATTACATACTCACATATTGTGTGTAATATGTCCGCCTGTGTCAGATTTCGTCGGAAAGAATAACTTATATTATTCACTGCAGGCGGTTTCCATCTTCATTGTGGGCATTTGAAGCCCACAAGCATTTATTTCCTGGATGTGGTGAATGCTGTGCTCCCAGCATTCACCGCTCATTCCTGCACATGCTCAGTGGCATCCTGGGAAGCCTGAGACTAGCTCCCAGGAGTCTGGGAGAGGCTAGAAACACGCCTACTCCCACGGGAGGAGAACCAGGAAGTGCAAAGAAGAATAGAAAAATAAAAGGTAATTACGGCGATTTTAAATTTTTTTAAACGGCATTTTTTTAAACGGCATCTAGGCAAGGAAGAGAATACATACAGATATTGTTCAAAATTTGGGTGGAACCCCGCTTTAACCACTTGCCTACCAGGCACTAATACCCCCTTACTGCCCAGGCCATTTTTCAGCTTTCAGCGCTGTCGCACTTTGAATGCGCGGTCATGCTACACTGTACCCAAACAAATGTTTTATCATTTTCTTCACACAAATAGAGCTTTCTTTTGGTGATATTTAGTCACTGCTGGGTTTTTTTAATTTTTACAAAAAAAAAAGACCAAAAATTTTGAAAAAAAAAAAGTTTTTTACTTTTTTTCTGTCAGTAAATTTTGTAATTAAGTAATTTGTTGCCTTCACTGATGTGCGCTGATGAGGCGGCACCGATGGGCACTGATAGGCTGAACTGGCGGGCATTGATGAGGTGGCACTTATGGGCACTGATGAGGCGGAACTTATGGGCACTGATGAGGAGGCACTAATATGCCACACTTATGGGCACTGATAGGTGGCACTGATATGTGGCACTGATGGGCACTGTTAGGTGGCACTGATGGGCACTAATAGGCGGCACTGGTGGGCAGGGATAGGCGGTACAGATGGGCACTGATGGGCATTGATGGGTGGCACTGATGGGTGACACTGATGGGCATTGATGGACAGCAGCGATGGGCGGCACTGATTGCCAGCACTGACTGGCATGGCTAATGGGCACTGATTGGTGGCACTTGTGGGCAGTGGTGGGCACTGATTGCTGCCACTGGTGGGCACTGTATGCTGCCATTGGTGGGCGCTGTATTGTGACACTATATTTCTTTATTGTAATCAGGGCACTGATGATCAGTGCCCTGATTACATTCCTACATGTCCCCCTGTAAGGAGATGCCGCTGATCGGCTCTCCTCTCCTCACACTCTGTCAGTGTAAAGCGAGGAGAGCCTATTACTGGCATCTCCGTGTTTACATGTGACTGGCTGTGATCGGACACAGCCGATCACATGGTTAAAGAGCCGTGGACACGGCTCTTTACACAGATTGGGGTTCTCGCCATGTCCTAGCAACAAGGCTTGCTGCGCTGCGTGCCCCCACGGGCGGACTGCCCCGACTTTGGTGGGCGGGCTGAAAGCAGTTAATAGCACACCAAACACAGAAGCAAATACATATTTTGCCACATAAAAAAACAGGTGACAAACGCATTAAAAAACATGCAACTTGCACCACGCAAGATTATCCCATGAGCTACTTTGCCACATGTAGCACAGCCCATTGAAGTCAAGGGGCTGCCCTATGTGTGTCACTGGAAAAACGAGCCAAAAAACTGGCGCCCCTACTACTCTAGGTGTGAATGGGGCCTGAAAATGAAATTGGTGCGTTTACACAAGAACAATGAGGCTCCATTCGCATCTGTGTGATTCCAAACACATGGCAAACTTCACAGAAAATGTGCTCTTTACAATGCGTTTCAGAAATGCTGCAAATGTGTATTGTGCTTGTGTTGTCATTACATGCTAAAGGCACCCCAAGTGCGGCAAACGCTCCAAAAACTGCAATAAAACACCATGCTCTGATCCAAAAAAGTTCTGGAGCTTCTCTGAGGTGATTGTTGTGTGTAGGACAGCCCATTCAAGTGAATGGGCTGCCCTATGCGTGAGGAGGGAAAACGCTCAAAAACACCCAAAACAAAAATGCGGGAATGTGAGTTTTCGCTACATGGAAAAGTGAACGAGGACTGTCAACTGAGTGCCTCCGTCCACTCCCTCATAGTTGCCAACATTGAAAAAAAAAAATGTGGGACACTTTTTTGGCTGTAGGCGGAGCCGTACAATAATTAGGGGGCGGGTCATTTGTTTGTAGGCGTGGCATAGCAAAAAATTAATAAGTGCGTTGCGCGAAGCGCGTCGCTGTGAAAATGGGCATGGTCTACGTGAAAGTGGGCGTGACTTATGAGAAAGCGGGCGTGGTTTGCGTGAAAGTGGGTGTGGCTTAAATGGGCGTGGCTCAAGAGGGTGTGGTTAGAGTCTGAGATGAATGAGGGATGGAGAGGGAAAGGGGGAGAGGGGAATGACGGGACAGCAGCCCCAGATCCTACACAATAGAAATATGTGTATTCTAGAAAGTTTAACAATCAGCAGATAAAGATACTCCAAACGCCTGGTGTTAACGCTTCAATCATCCCGGCACCATGGTTGTTATGGTGTCAGGATGATTGATGCGCATTATTTCTATTATTACATTGTAATATAAAATTAAATCATTCAACTCACCATAATGCCGAATCAGTGGGATCCCTGAGCGTGTCACTAGCCACGTCGCCTGCCACCAGCAGAGTCTGTCCTTGCATCAGGTGCCCCCGGAAGAGTCTGTCCTTGCATCAGGTGCCCCCGGCAGAGTCTGTCCTTGCATCAGGTGCCCCCGGCAGAGTCTGTCCTTGCATCAGGTGCCCCCGCCAGAGTCTGTCCTTGCATCAGGTGCCCCCGCCAGAGTCTGTATAGACTCCCTCAGTGCAGACCCCCTCCATCAGTGCAGACCCCCCTCAGTGCAGCCCCCCCTCTATTAGTGCAGCCCCCCTCTATTAGTGCAGCCCCCCCTCAGTGCAGCCCCCCTCTATTAGTGCAGACCTCCCCTCAGTGCAGCCCCCCCTCTATTAGTGCAGCCCCCCCTCAGTGCAGCCCCCCTCTATTAGTGCAGACCCCCCTCAGTGCATCCCCCCCGCTATTAGTGCAGCCCCCCCCTCAGTGCAGCCCCCCTCTATTAGTGCAGACCCCCCCTCAGTGCAGCCCCCCCTCTATTAGTGCAGACCCCCCTCAATTAGTGCAGACCCCCCCTCAGTGCAGCCCCCCTCAGTGCAGCCCCCCCTCAATTAGTGCAGCCCCCCTCAATGCATCCCGGCCCCCGCTCAGTGCAGGAGCGGCCGGTGTTCTGCCAAGAAAGTTCCCCTCGGCAATGGAGGACCCCCTGCACTGCGCAGGCGCAGCGCTTGCGCAGTACGGGGCTGGGGAACTTTCAGCAAGACACGGCGACGGCGCCGTGTCTTCTGCTTGCTTCAGTGGAGAGGGGAGGGGCCGTGCAGCTAAAGAAGCCGCTTCATTGGCTGCACGGATCGAGCCCCCTTCCTCTCTCCACTCAACACTAGGGGAAGATAGAGTGGTGGCGCCGGCCGCCATTTTGCTGGAGCCCGCTGCTCCAAAAACAAAAAAACCAACATTCCCGATTTTCCTTATGGAAAATCCTGATTCGGGACAGCCTCCAATCGGGACGAGGGTCCCAAAATCGGGATTGTCCCGGGAAAATCGGGACTGTTGGAAACTATGCTCCCTCCTGTGTACTTGTATAAAGATGGCCATACACTATGCAATCTGATTGTACAAACTCTGCATAATTTCCTTTAGATTTACCAGAACTATGGAATAGGATGACACACCTGAACAATCCATTCAATTTGTATCAAATCAAATAGGCCCTTGTACTACATAGCTGATTTGAGATCCAAAGGAGATATAGGAGGGTATAAATAATCAAAATAACAATCATCTCTATCCCCCGCCAGCGCTCCAGGCTCCTCCTCTCTGTCCAGTGCCCCCGCGAGAAGCCTTGTCCCATGGGGGCACTCGTCGTGCTCGATCTCGAGCCCCGCTGCTGCGTCCATTGACACAGACAGCAGGACTCAGACCCACTCTCTCATCACTGAAGTTGATTAACAGCAACGGGAGCCAATTCTGCCGCTGCTATTAATCTGCCCAGTGAGGAGGGAGAAAGCGGCAAGAGCCGCTGCTCTCATGTACACCACTGGATCAGATAGGGTTTAGGTAAGGTTGGGGGGGGGCTGTTGGAGGATCCTGCAGCAGAGAAGGTTTACCTTGAGGCTTTAGAACCACTTTAAGCTGGCCATAGATGGATCGAAATTAGGCTGGTTCAGGAGGAACCATAGGACGTTTGATACAACTATGGCTGTTGCTGCTCGACAAAAGTCAATCTCAATCCACCTTGCATGCGTGGATAGGAGAATCTGTTCATCTTTTTTTTTTTCAATCAGCCCTCTGGTTGATTGAAAAAAAATCAAGACATCTATGGCCAGCCTAGGAAAGAGAAAGGCATTCATGTGTTCATTTTTGACATATTTCCCCTCACTTCCTGTACCAGTGACTACACAGGAAAGAAAGCAAAATCTCTCATGTGAGCACTTTCACACATTTTTGTAAATATTTTATTATATCTTTTTATATGACAACACTGAAGAAATGACACTTTGCTAGTGTACAACAGTGTACATTTGCTGTCCCCTCAAAATAACTCAACACACAGCCATGTCTAAACCACTGGCAAACAAAGTGAGTACACTGGCAACAAAAGTGAGTACAGTGAAAATGTCCAAATTGGGCCCAATTAGCCACTTTCTCTCCCCGGTGTCATGTGATTCGTTAGTATTACAAGGTCTCAGGTGTGAATGGGGAGCAGGTATGTTAAATTTGGTGTTATCGCTCTCACTCTCTCATACTGGTCACTGGTTCAACAAGGCACCTCATGGCAAAGAACTCTCTTGAGGATCTGAAAAAAATTATTTTTGCTCTACATAAAGATGGCCTAGGCTATAAGAAGATTGCCAAGTCCCTGAAACTAAGCTGCAGTACGGTGGCCAAGACCATACAGCGGTTTAACAGGACAGGTTCCACTCAGAACAGGCCTCTCCATGGTCGACCAAAGAAGTTGAGTGCACGTGCTCAGCGTCATATCCAGAGGTTGTCTATGGGAAATAGACGTATGAGTGCTGCCAGCATTGCTGTAGAGGTTGAAGGGGTGGGGGTGTCAGCCTGTCGGTGCTAAGACCATACGCCGCACACTGCATCAAATTTGTCTGCATGGTTGTCGTCCCAGAAGGAAGCCTCTTCTAAAGACGATGCACAAGAAAGCCTGCAAACAGTTTGCTGAAGACAAGCAGACTAAGGGCATGGATTACTGGAACCATGTCCTTTGGTCTGATGAGACCAAGATAAACGCATTTGGTTCCAATGGTGTCAAGCATGTGTAGTGGTAACCAGGTGAGGAGTACAAAGACAAGTGTGTCTTGCCTACAGTCAAGCATGGTGGTGGGAGTGTCATGGTCTGGGGCTGCATGAGTGTTGCCGGCACTGGGGAGCAACAGTTCATTGAGGGAACCATGAATGCCAACATGTACTGTGACATACTAAAGCAGAGCATGATCTCCTCCCTTCGGAGACTGGGCCTCAGGGCAGTATTCCAACATGATAACCACCCCAAAAAAACCTCCAAGATGACCACTGCCTTGCTAAAGAAGCTGAAGGTAAAGGTGATTGACTGGCCAAGCATGTCTCCAGATCTAAACCTTATTGAGCATCTTTGGGGCATACTCAAATGAAAGGTGGAGGAGCGCAAGGTCTCTAACATCCACCAGCTCCGTGATGTCGTCAAGGAGGAGTGGAAGAGGACTCCAGTGGCAACCTGTGAAGCTCTGGTGAACTCCATGCTCAAGTGGGTTAAGGCAGTTCTGGAAAATAATGGTGGCCACATAAAATATTGACACTTTGGGCCCAATTTAGACATTTTCACTTAGGGGTGTACTCACTTTTGTTGCC
This sequence comes from Aquarana catesbeiana, assembly GCF_042186555.1. Taxonomy (NCBI): domain Eukaryota; kingdom Metazoa; phylum Chordata; class Amphibia; order Anura; family Ranidae; genus Aquarana; species Aquarana catesbeiana. The sequence continues at coordinate 274,081,675 of NC_133324.1, forward strand.
AGCAGGTTTAGACATTAATGGCTGTGTGTTGAGTTATTTTGAAGGGACAGCAAATTTACACTATTATACAAGCTGTACACTTACTACTTTCCATTGTCGCAAAGTGTCATTTCTTCAGTGTTGTCTGAGTGTGTCAAAGAGTACCAAGGTATTGTCCTCAACTATATGAGAGAGATGAGTAACTCAAAATCGACCCCACCAGGGTGAATCCGGGTGACCAAAGAGCTCAGGGAGATTAGGATTCTGGAAATGATCAGCCCCCTATCAACTGGAGGTGACCATAAAAGGTCGTCACCAACTTGGAAATCTCTGGAAACTATCAGAGGTCCTCTATAGAAGATTCCGTGAGCTCAATTGTCAATAACCCAAACTGTGCCCGAATGGCATGTCGTAGTAAAAGATATTTAAAGGAGAACTTATTTTCAAGCCCATATTGATGTCTGAGTGTGTCAAAGGGTACCAAGGTATTGTCCTCAACTATATGAGAGAGATGAGTAACTCCAAATCGACCCCACCAGGGCAAATCCGGGTGACCAAAGAGACAGGGAAATTAGGATTCTTCCACAAGGGGGTCTGTGGTGACATACCCAGAGAGGCCTGTGTCAGAATCCCCCACCCCCCTCCCTCCAAGCCACAAAGCTACCATCAACAGGGGAAAATCTGGAGCCACCGGATCTCCTCGACCCATATAGCTCATGCCCGAGAGAGGTGGAGGGTACAAAGAAGGCCGACAAAAGCACTGTGGAAGGAGTCTGGGGGTCAGAGTGTAACCAAGCATGGACGTAGGTGAGTTGGGAAGCAATAAAATAATTCCTTAGGTTTGGACATGCCAGGCCTCCCAGGGCCTTAGCCATCTGCAATGAGGACTTGGCTATACGTGGCTGGCAACCATTCCAGAAAGAGGAAGAAAGGGTGGAGTCCACTTGGGCAAAAAGAGTTTAGGGGAGAGCACGAAAGTCAGCACGAAAACAATATACAAATTTTAGTAGGAAAATAATTTTGAAGATATTTATGCAGCCAATTAAATTGAGGGGCAATGACGTCCAGTTATAAAGCCTGTCCGTCATCTGTTTGACTATAGGGGTAATATTGAGTTCTTCGTATTTGGAGAGATCACCATGTATTTGAATGCCTAGGTATGTAAAGGATGACGTTAATTGCAGACGGGACCTCTGCAGGTATTCAGTGGGGGGTAGAAGGGCCTATGGGAAATGCCAGAGATTTTTCCCAACCCACCTGAAGCCCTGAAGCCGCACCAAACTCCTCCACCACATGCAGCAGCTTCGCAAATGAGCTCTCTCTACCGTCCAAGTATATAAGGGCATCGTCCACGTAGAGAGAGATCTTCTCCTCTATTGGACCAGAGCAGATGCCCCCTATCACCGCCAGGGCCAAGGACTCAATGGCCAGCGCAAACAGAAGTGGAGAGAGAGGGCACCCCTACCTGGTACCCCTCTGCAAGGAAAATTTTTCAGAAATATCTTTGTTGGTGCGGACTCTGGCCCATGGTTTAGCATATAATAGCTGAACCCACTGGACAAAGTGCGAACCAAGACCCATCCGTGCCATAGTTTCCCACAAGAAAGACCATAGCACAAAGGCTTTTAACACGTCTAAAGAGAAAACCCACAACGTTTCGCAAGTTATGCACCATGGATATGTAGGAATAGCCTACGAATGTTGTCATGGGTGCTCCTGCCAAGCATAAAACCGGATTGGTCCGGCGGTATGAGAGATAGAATAACCATCTGACGTCTGAGAGCGAGAATCTTTGCTAGTATTTTTGCATCATTGTTCAGGAGAGATATAGGACAATAGGACCCACATTGCAGCCTATCCTTGTCAGGTTTGGGTATGGCAACAAGGAGTGTTTCATTCATAGAGTCAGGAAGTTTCCCCTGCTCAAGAGAGTCCTGGAATGTCTCAAGAAGCCTAGGAGCCAAATCCTCTATATTAGTGGTTCTCAACCTGGTGGTCGGGACCCCCTTAGGGGTCGAATGACGATTTGCCAGGGGTCACCAAATCCTGGGCTAAGCCTAAAGCCCGCACCGCTCTCTCAGCCTATTTGCGACCTCCCAGCATGGCTGTCTCTGGAGCCTGTGGTCGCCCAGCTGGGCTGTTCCTGGAGCCCGCAGCTGCCCACTCAGCCTCTTCGCAGCATGGGTGGGGAGCAGAGACTAGAGGTCAACTGACTGGTGAGGAATGTGAAATAGGAGGGCTGGAGGACAGCATAGGTGTCACTGACACCACAAAGTCGGAGACACAGTGAAGCCAGGGACACAGTGAGTAACACTACCTGTGATTATAGTTGCCATTAAAAGTCCCCACTACAGTTCTCAGATCAGCAGTTGACCTTGATCAAGAGCGCCTAAGTTGGCTGATCAACTCCCTCCAGCATTGCCCCCCCACCCCACCAAGGAGTAAGAGAAGGAATAAAAATAGAGAATACATGGAAGGGAGAGGAAAAGAGGGGGAGGAGCAAAGAAAAAGGGAGAGAAAGAATAAGAGAAAGAACAAGAAAGACGGCTAGAGAGAGGGATGGGGGAAAAAACAAGAAATTAGGATAGAGATAGATAAAGGGGAAAGAAAGGAGAACAAAGAGAAAGAGTGGTACATCCTAAAATGTACCATAAGGGGTTTTAATACTGTATGAGTGGAAGGGACTCCATGAGAGCTAAATGTCCGTGGGTTAGGGGCGCAAATTACTTGTCTTGCCTTGGGTGCTGACAACCTACGCTACGAAAATAATTTTACTGTTAGGGGTCCCCACAACTTGGGAAATTTTATCAAGGGGTCATGGTGGTTGAGAACCACTGCTCTATATGTGCCTGGTACCATTCGGAGGGGAGGCCATCTAGACCCGGAGTTTTACTAGTTGGTAATAAACGTATGGTTGTAGTTACTGCCTCTTAGGTGATTGGTTTATCTAAGAGGAGTTGCCGGGGGGGGGGGGGGGTACTAAGTGTTGGGAAGTCAAGTGAGTCAAAGAAACCCATAAAGGCCTGCTTGGGAGGTACAGCCGTATCCTTATATAACCTGCCATAGAATTCTGCAAATGTTTGGTTGACAGTCAATGCGTCAGAGGTAGTTGACCCGTCTGGGAGTTGAATTTCAGAAATCGAACTGTCCTGAAAGTCTGCGTGGGTGAGATACGCAAGAAGCCTACCGTTTTTTCCCCCATGCTTGTGAATATGAGAAGAGAGGTACCATTGTTGCTTTCCAGTCAAATCCACCATATGAAGCTGTAGCGCCCGATGGGTGTCCGTCAGCATACCACGAGTTTCAGAGGACGGGTTACTCGTATAACGGGAGCGTGCCTAATCCAGTACTTTTTGGAGAGCCTCCTGCATGGCCCGCTCGACGGATCTATAGTGTTTGATACATCAGACATAGGTACCCCTAACCACCACCTTAAAGGCATCCCAGACAGGGCCCCCGGCTGCAGAGTCAGAGTTAGAGGACCAGTAATTGACCATGTCAGTTTGAATGGACTTGAGTATTTCCGGTGTGGAGATCCAGATAAGGCTGAGTCTCCAAGCCCGAAATGAGGGTCTATGGCCCAGAGTCAAACCCACCTGTACTATGGAATGATCAGAGACGGTCTGGGACAGATACGCTATGGACTAAACACAGGGCAAAAGGTCACCCGTGGCCAGTGCATAGTCTAATCTGGAGATGGCAGCATAAGATCTGGACTAGCAGGAGAACACCTTGTCCCTGGGATATTTCCAGCGCCATAGATCCACATATACATAGTTATCATACCACACACGAAACAATTTACATTCAGATTGTAGAGGCTTCAACCTATCTAATGCAGGCTGCAACACAAAATTAAAATGCCCAAGAATGAGCATAGTACAGCTAGGCAATGAGGCAAAATCCACACTTAGTTCAGCAAACACTGCAGCCGTGAGGGGGCAAGTAGACCATGACCAACAGGAGAGAAATGCCATATATAGTCATATGTAAAATAATGTACTGCCCCTTGGGGTCAAAGATAACCTGATGGCATGAGAATGGTATCCCTTTACGAATTAGAATCGTGACCCCGCGGGCATAGTTAGAATTCGTAGAGTGGTAGTTATGAGTCACCCAATGTTTTTTCAGAGCTAAAATCTTGGACCCTATGAGATGAGTTTCCTGGAGACACAGGACATGGGGTTTATGCTGCTTCAGGGCCTCGAATACAGTGCTCTTTTAAATTTGGAATTCAGCCCGCGGACATTCCACAAACAAATATTTACCGTGGACATAGGGTAGACATTAAAGACCATAGGGCAGGAGGGAAGGGGGAGAACACACATAAGTCTCCCCAACTCCGGTCACAGCTACAGAAGCTACAGAGGGTCTAGAGGGTCACAGTGGTACACAAGTATACATCCACACAACATACACATAACAGCAAAACTACTGTATGTACAGTAAGATAATCATTACCCAATAAGGGTAGCATAACCCCTGCCCAGTTCCAAAAAGGGGAAATGGGCTTATAGCTTGATCTTGTACCATGCATGGGGCGCATGGCCGAAAATAGAAAATAAAATATCAGAAAAACAAAATAGTCAGTGTTCAGCAAAAAAATGGGGGTAGAGTAGTTCACCCCGCAGCAGCTCAGGCCGGCTCATTAAATGAGGGCCAGTTGCTCTCCCACAGTAGAGGTGTATGGTCGACCAAACTTTGGCTTAACAGAGACCATGGTAATGAGTACAAAAGGACAAGGGGGAAGGGCAGGAAAAAGAAAAAGAAATCAACTTTTCCAGCTTAGTGGGCGGACAACCATCAGGCAGGTGACTTAGGGGGTAAGGTAGTGATTCCCACCAAGATAGGACATCCTGGGGGGACTGGAAGAAGTGTACCCTCCCTTGATGAGTGACCCGGAGGGTAGCAGGGAACAGCATGGAGTATTGGATATCATGCTCCCGGAGCTTCTGTTTGACATGCTGGTAACTGGCTCTACAATAGCGAACTGTTACAGAATAATCAGGAAACGGGGACACCACAGCGTTGTTGATCCGGAGACTTCCCTTCTTCCTGGCTGCCCCCAAAATGGAATCAGGATCCCTGTAGTTAAGGAGATGACTCACCATGGTATGTGGAGGGTGACCCTTAGTGACGCCCAGGGACTCGGTGGACCCTCTCAATCACAAAGCAAGGGGAGAGTTGATTGCGGCCAAATTTTTGTTCAAGCCAGCTTTCCAGGAAGGCTACAGGGTCAGATCCCTCCACCCGCTCCGGGAGACCAACCAGACACAGGTTATTCCTGTGAAAACGGTTCTCAAAGTCATCCACCTTATCCTCCAACATTGCAATCTTCCCCCCATAGGTATTAGGTTTGGGCAGGATGGGGTTAATGGTGTCCTCCATGTCACTAATACGTTGCTTGGTCTCAGTAACCCGGCCACAAATCTTTTGCATGTCCTACCGCATGATCGTTATGTCAATGTTTAGGCCATCCACCTTCTCCATAAGGTCTGCGTGTTTTACCTTAATGATAGTAAGGACCTCAGACAGCGTGGGCCCCTTGCTGTCATCTGTGCCATCCTCGCCTTAGGCTGCCTGCGGGGACATGGTCGGGGGGTCCGGCATCCCAGGGTAAGGTGGTGGGGAAGCATCCAGGCCATCCCCAAAGAGATCAGGAGTGGAGGCTGGCGAAGCACTAGGCCCATGGAAGGTGCTGTGGTGGTCATCTTAGCAGGAGCGGGTGATGATGCTCATCGTGGCCGGAGGTTGCTTTTTCCCCCGCCGCTTTCCCATCCACCAAAATGCCTCCCTAGGGTGTGGAAATCATCCTTGCCAGGGTAGACGTAGTTAGCGTCAAGTTTCACTCATGGACGACCAGGATGGTTCAGGATGGTAGAAAGAGAGACCGGAGCTGCACAGGAACACGTCTGATCATATCGCACGCTAGGACACGCCTCTTGGCATGCGATTGGACATGTCAAATCGCATGCCAAATCGGTGGCAATGGCACCGTCCGAATCGGTGCGACGCTGCATTTGCGGTGCCTTACCAGTTCCCAAAAGTAGTTTCTGTACTACTTTTGGCAACTTTGGGATGCGATTTCCATAGACATCTGTGCAGCAACCCACACAGATGTCTCTGAAATCGCCCCCAAAGTCGGGACTGACATGCGTGAATGTGAACCTAGGCTTAAAGGTATTTTTCACTTATTTAGCGCTATACTTATTTTTCCATTTCACTATGCAAATTTGTCTATTTTTGTGTTGGCTGCTCCACCACTACTTTTAGGGTACTAGCGCGGTATTTTGTCCCCCTATATTACCTTATACAGCCCTCTTCCTGTTTCTTGTCTGGTAAAAAGCCTAGGCTTATATCATCATGCACAGCTCTCTCCCTCTCACTCTTCTGAGAGTTTGCCAGGAAGGGAGAGGGGATGAGTCATAAGAGGGCAAATGAAAGCTGCAGAGCTGCAGAGCTGCAGAGCTGGAGGTGTGCCTCTAAATCCAGGAAGTGAACAGGCAGCAGCTTCAGCTGCCCACAGTTAAAATGGCTGCAGCCAGACTCTGTGAAGGGAGATTTCTGCAGCATATTTGGCAAGTACAGAATCACAGTATATATAAAATAATATGCAAAGTGGTTGGAGGGAAGCTTCAGAATGGCAAAGATGTTTTTATTACAAATTATGTGAGCAGACTGCCATTCCTCTTTAACATGCAGTACATTTCACTTTGCTATATAATGAACAAATGGTTTAAATAATGAAGGTAACTTTCACAGGGTCTAAACAGATCGCAGTTGCAGATGAAGTTGGTTCTGCAAAGCACGCCATATCATGAGCGTTTTGCATGGTGACCATCATAATACATAAGAGTAAGTATTTAGACCATATGCCCTTTTTTTTTTACCATCTGCAAATTTCTAAAATGTTTCATTAAACAAAATGAGTGTTCCAAGGCTATCAATACAGCCTAGTGATAGCATGTTTTATCATTTGTTCTTGTGGTTGTGTTTGAAGATGTGTACAGATTACATGATTGCCTTTTAATGCTTACTTTCGGTCTATAGTATATCATTCATAGGAAAGTAGGCACATGATGACTGTGGCAAAGCATTAAAGTACCATGAAATTCCAAAGCAGTTTGACATTTATCATGGTACTTAAACTCACCAGCCTAATTTCCTAAGTCCTGGTTCATTCAGCTGCAATAGCACTTAAAGAGGATCCTCAGCATGCAAAAAAAAATAAGTCAGCAGTTCCAAATACTGTAGACTGTGACTTTAAATTATAGGGCACTTACCTGTCCAAGGATCCAGCACCATCCTCTGCCGGGCCAGTTGTTCAGGTCCTCGGCTCCGGCATGTTTAGTTTGGGAAGCCGGCTGTGACTCCTTGCAGCTTTACAACCAGGTTCCCACTGTGCATGTATGAGCCACACTGCACTGTGTGAATGGTCCTACAACCTCATGGGACCTCTGACATGTCCCAAGAGGTTGCAGGCAGGGAGGGAGAAGGGGTGAACTTGCGCATGGTTTTTACCTATAAAAGCCTTCCTTGTGTAGTCATTCTGAAGTCTTGAGGACTGGGGCTGCCATCTTGGATGTATGTCAGCACACTCAGGGGTGGGAGGTGAGAGGTGGAGAACCTAGGCCTGCGTAAACAGTAATTAGACACTCCCAGAAGAGAAGAGGGCTATTATATACAAGCGAGAAGAGGTTGTGCTAGGGATTTGACTTTTTCTGGAGTAGTTGATTTTTTAGCAAATCATTGGCACATTGCATAAAATAAATGATGTAAAGGAAACACAGCAATTATTTAAGGTTGAATATGTTTTTATTAGCAAAATTAACAGAAAATGACATAGACATTCACTCACAGTGAGTTAATGATTGCAATAGCACGTAAACAATATTAATAAAGCAATAAGTACATCACAACAATTATTTAAAATACTGTTTCTGCTCTGAAGAAATTGCGGTTTGTTTGATTTTTTTAAAATGATTTATCAGTTGATGCACTTGCAGTGTTTTAATGAGGAAAGTTGCATGGTCTTTATCCCTTTAGATGTAATTAACCCTTCCACCAAGAATTACATTTTTGTTGCAGAGGATGACTAAAATCTGATTAGTAACAGTGCAGACTTCTAGGAAAATCAGTGAACCAATCACCCAGGGAGGAAATTATATTTCTAGAGAAATTCTGTATAACAACTGTGTACAGAACCCCTCTAGGTTGTCATGTTGCATTAAATGTCACAGAAAACTACAGCACTGCAGACTGAAAAGGAGATGCAATTTTTAATAACATTTAATAATAATATGGCTTGTGTAACAATTGTATATGCTATTTTTTTTTTAATTGCTATCATTTTCTCACGGAAGTGGAGTTAACCTTTAAAGTGGTTAAACCCTTCCATATACCCAGTTAAAGTGACTGGCCTCAGGTGATACACAGAGATGAAACAAATCCTCCTACACAAGTTGTACCTGTTTATCTGCAGGCCTCTCCTCTCTACCTCTGTTCAAGCGCTGAATTTATAAACTTATCTAAGTGTTTAGAAAAAAGGGGGTGGAGAGCTGAAGTTACACGCTGCAGAGCTCAGCGAGGAGAGCTCTGAGAGCTGATTGGAGGGAAGAGACCCCTTCACACAGCACACAGAAACAGAGCTGAGGCTGTCCATCAGATGGAGCTCCCTCCCCTGTCACCATTTTTCTTTTGCTTGTCAGAAGTGATTCATGCTGATAACAGAGGAACAAAACAGCAGACAGGAATGACACTTATGCCGTGTACACACGGGTGGAGTTTTTGACCGGACTGGTCCGACGGAACGAATCCGTTGGACAATCCGACCGTGTGTGGGCTTCATTGGACCTTCAGCTGACTTTTTCTGTCGAAAATCAGACGGACATGTTTCAAATCTTTCCGCCGGAACTCCGCCGGACCCAGTTCCTATCGAGAAATCCGCTCGTCTGTATGCTAGTCCGACGGATGAAAACCGACGCTAGGGCAGCTATTGGCTACTGGCTATCAACTTCCTTATTTTAGTCCGGTGGTACGTCATCACGTACGAATCCCTCAGACTTTGGTGTGATCGTGTGTAGGCAAGTCCGTTCATTAGAAATTCCGTCGTAACTCCGTCGAAAGTCCATCGGAAAGACCGTCGGACCTTTGATCCGGAAAAGTCCGGCCGTGTGTACACGGCATTAGTGCTTTTAATTGGCACAAGTACACGCTAAAGAAGGATATGCTTTGTTCATATTTCATGTCTGAGGTTTACAACTGCTTTAAAGCATGCTAATGTGGCTTCTTTATCAAAATGTTGCTAAAGCTATTGCAACTTAATTACGTACATGATATATAAAGTATAATAATGTTTTTTGCATGTTAAATATAACTCTTTTGTTTCTGTTAAAAAATATAACTCTTTAAAGTGCAAACATAAAAAAGCTTCTGGAAAACATATACAGCAGGTAAAATAAATATTAATCACGTCACCATAAAGATATTTCTAAAGGTGCTATTGCCATAAAATTTTCACCACAAGTCGGTAACAACCCATGCAATCCATACATACAAAGAAACCAAAACAATTAAGTTAAAAAACGAAGTTATGTGTAATAAAATGGAATGACACAGAGAAAAAGTATTAAACACGCTAACTGAAATAAATGTAATACTTCATACAAAATCCTTTGTTGGTAATGACAGCATCAAGACACCTCCTGTATGGAGAAAATAGTCAAATTCATTGCTCAGGTGTGACATCGGCGCATTCTTCCACACAAACAGTCTTCAAATCTTGAAGGTTCCATGAGCCTCTTCTATGAGCTCTGATCTTCAGTTGTTTCCATAGATTTTCTATTGGATTCAAGTCACGTGATTGGCTGGGCCATTCTAGCAACTTTATTTTCTTTCTTTGAAACCAATTGAGTTTTCTTGGCTTTGTGTTTCGGATCATCGTCTTGCTGAAATGTCCAACCTCGTTTCATCTTCATCATCCTGGTAGATGGCAGCAGATTTTTCCAAGATTGTCTTGGTACATTTTTTCATTCATCTTTCCTTCAACTATATGAGGTTTGCCAGTACCATATGCTGAAAAACATCCCCACACCATGATGTTCCCACCTCCAAACGTCTCCACCCACACAGGCGTTTCATTCAGACACACAGGATTCTAGCAGGCAGATGTAAAAAACGGATGAAAAACTGATGTAAACGAAGTGACTGAACTGATGAAGCGAACGGTCTCCATGTGTGAAAGGGGCCTAGGCAATTGTCCTGATCACCGGTGTCATCAGTACTGAAAGTGAGGTTAAAAACTAAACCAGAACAGGAATAGATTGAAGATATTTGAATAGGGGCACTTCTGACAGCCGTCTAAGAAAAGGGTAATGATATTCTTTCATTCCCTAATAAACTGAACTCTAGGCATAAATAAGACACAAATGAATGCAGCTCGGTAATCCTTAAAGCGATTTTAAATCCAATTTTTTTTTACCTTAATGCACTCCTTGCACCCCTCTTATACTTACCTGAGCCCTCATTCAATCTAGTGCTGTGCACATCTGCAGCAGTTCTCTCCTCTCACTTTCTGGTCTCTCAGCCATTGGCTCCTGCTGCTGTCAATCAAAGCCAGTGACGGGGGGAGGGGGGTGGAGCCCCACTGTCTGTGTATAGACACAGGCAGCAGGGCTCGGGAGCGAGCAGCTTCCTATTGGGCCCTCGCCAGAAGCGTCGTGAGAGGAGAGGAGGTTCAGGGCTGCTCTGTGCAATTCCATTTCACGGAGCAGTTAAGTATAAACTTCTTTGTTATTTTTTGCTGCATTTACAATCACTTTTATACCTCATTAAAAGTATTTTTTTAAATGTAGGCAGTGTATCTGAGCTAAAGTTCGTGCAGTCCCTGTAGAGCAGATGTGGGAGGGAAGAAGCAGTACAACTAACAATTCATTTCTGGTTTTGACAAGAAGTATGATCCCGTCACTGTGCTGCTTCTCCTTTCACTGTCTTGTCACAGGCTGGGGCAGTCAGAGGAAATTGGATGAATGATGCTGACCATCAGACTGAGGACATCTAGCAGCAGATAAAAGTACTGCAAAGGGAAATCTTTGAAGCAAAGGTGAATATTGCAGCAAAAGGTGGTTTTGGTATTTTTTTTTTGTTTTGTCTAAGTTGGCTATTCATTCTATCTTATTTTTGGGTAGAGCTCTGTATTAAGTCTACAGGACAGGAAATCAAGGGAAATATTCCTTGAGTCAACAGGCTTTTGTCAATTAGGTCAGTTTAAAACGCTTCCTTTATCATTCAGGATCAGTGGCGGCCCGCCCATAGGGGGCACAGGGGCGCCGCCCCCCCAAAGCTACTCACCATAAAAAAAATACTGGCCCTTTAAGTGTGTGTGGGATGCGGGACACACGGGTGTATGGGAAGCATGACGTGCTGCAATCACTGGAAAAAAAAGAAAAATAGAAAAAAATAATAATGGCCCTTTAACCACTTGACAACTGGGCACTTAAACCCCCTTCCTAACCAGACCAATTTTCAGCTTTTGGTGCTCTCACATTTTGAATGACAATTACTCAGTCATGCAACACTGTATCTATATGAAATTTTTGTCCTTTTTTTCACACAAATGGAGCTTTCTTTTGGTGGTATTTAATCACCGCTGGGTTCTTTATTTTTTGCGCCGTAAAAGAAAAAAACCGAAAATCTGTAAAAAAATACATTTTTCTTCATTTCTGTTATAATATTTTGCAAATTAGTAATTTTTCTTCATATATTTTGGCCAAAATTTATACCGCTACATATCTTTGGTAAAATTAACCCAAATCGGTGGATATTATTTGGTCTTTGTGAAAGTTATAGAGTCCAAAAGCTATGGTGCGAATATCTGAAAATTGATCACACCTGAAGTACTGACGGCCTATCTAATTTCTTGAGACCCTAACATTCCAGAAAAGTACAAATACCCCCCAAATGACCCCTTTTTGGAAAGAAGACATTCCAAGGTATTTAGAAAGATGCATGGTGAGTTTTTTGAAGTTGTCATTTTTTCCCACAATTCTTTGCAAAATCAAGGTTTTTTTTTTACTTTTTTTTTTTCCCCACAAAATTGTCATATTAGCAGGTTATTTCTCACACACCGCATATGCATACCACAAATTACACCCCAAAACACATTCTGCTATTACTCCCGAGTACGGCGATACCACATGTGTGAGACTTTTACACAGCGTGGCCACATACAGAGGCCCAACATGCAGGGGAGCACCTTCAGGCGTTCTGGAGCACCCAGGCCAATTCTGACATTTGTCTCCTACATGTAAAAATCATCATTTATTAGCTAGAAAATTACATAGAACCCCAAAACATTATATATGTTTTTTTAGCAAAGACCCTAGAGAATACAATGGCGGTCGTTGCAACTTTTTATCTCGCACGGTATTTGCGCAGCAATTTTTTTAACGCGTTTTTTTTGGAAAAAAAACTGTTTTGTGCTTTACAAAAACCAAAACAGTAAAGTTAGCCTAATGTTTTTGCATAATGTGAAAGATGAAGTTACGCCGAGTAAATAGATACCCAACATGTCACCTTTCAAAATTGCACGCGCTTGTGGAATGGCGCCAAACTTTGCTACTCAAAAATCCCCATAGGCGACGCTTTAAAATTTTTTACTGGTTACATGTTTTGAGTTACAGAGGAGGTCTAGGGCCAAAATTATTGCTCTCGCTATACCGATCGCAGCGATACCTCACATGTGTGGTTTGAACACCGTTTCCATATGTGGGCGGGACTTACGTATGCGTTCGCTTCTGCGTGCGAGCACACAGGGACAGGGGCGCTTTAAAATTTTTTTTTTTTTTTTTATTGTTCATTTTACTTTATTTATTTTAGTTTGATGCTTTTTTCCAAAAAAAAAATTTTTTGACCACTTTTATTCCTATTACAAGGAATATAAACATCCTTGTAATAGGAATATGGCATGACAGGTCCTCTTTACAGTGAGATATGGGGTCAATAAGACCCCACATCTCACCTCTAGGCTGGGAAGCCTGAAATTAAAAAAAATAAAAAAAACGATCCTGGCTTCGATCGTAGCGGTGAGTCGGTAGAAGCGCGGGAGGGGGGACATCCCCTCTCGCCTCCCGTAAGAACGATCAAGCAGTGGAACAGCTGCTATGATCATTCTCATGGTGTAGGGAATCGCCGGCTGAAAAAGCTGATATCTGAATGATGCCTGTAGCTGCAACCATCATTCAGATATCTCCGCACAAAGTCAAGGACGTTGTATGACGGCCGGCGGGCGGGAAGTGGTTAAAACGCTTTTTTTTTTTTTTTTAACACAAAGTTGTCCATTTATACAATATTTCTACCACATAACATGTACATACCAAAAATGACACCCCAAAATAGATTCTCCTGCTCCTCCTGAGTACGGCGATACCACATGTGTGAGACTTCCACAGCCTGGCCACATACAGAGGGCGAGTACAGCTGAGCATGGCTCAGCATGGCAGGGTATGGCGGGGTATTGCGGAGTATGGCGGGGTATTGCGGAGTATGGCGGGGTATGGCAGGGTATTTACGGAGTATGGCGGGGTATGGCGGGGTATGGCGGAGTATGGCGGGGTATGGCGGGGGCATGGCAGAGTATGGCGGGGGCATGGCAGAGTATGGCGGGGGCATTGCAGAGTATGGTGGGGGCATTGCAGAGTATTGTGGGGGCATTGCAGAGTATTGTGGGGGCATTGCAGAGTATTGCACAGCATTGCAGAGTATTGTGGGGGCATTGCAGAGTATTGCACAGCATTGCAGAGTATTGTGGGGGCATTGCAGAGTATTGCACAGCATTGCAGAGTATTGTGGGGGCATTGCAGAGTATTGCACAGCATTGCAGAGTATTGTGGGGGCATTGCAGAGTATTGCACAGCATTGCAGAGTTTTGTGGGGGTATTGCAGAGTATTGCACAGCATTGCATAGTAGTGAGGGATGGCTGAGCATGGATGGATGGATGGCTGGATGTCTCTGTGCAGCGCTGTGAGCACTACACATACAGCCCACAGCGCTGCAGACATCCATCCATCCCCCTCCCCGCTCACTGTGTACCGATCGGTACACAGGAGGGGAGGAGAGGAACCGGCGTCATCAGATGATGCCGGTCTGTTTACATGTGATCGCGCCGTCATTTGACGGTGCGATCACATGGTAAACGGCCGCGATCAGCGGCCATTTACCGGGATCCGTGATGCTTCACGGATGTGTTCGGGTACGCGCCCCAGGGGGCGCGCGAGAGGGGAATTCTGGGAGGACGTCATGGTACGTCCTCCCAGAGTTATCCAACCGCCCTGCAGCCATCATTCGGCTATGGGCCGGTTGGTAAATGGTTAAGTGTGTGCAGGGCGTCAGACACACAGCTGCTATGCGAAGCATGACGTGTTTGCAATCACGTGATTGCAAGCAAGAAGCTCTATTGGCTTCCTTTAGAAAGTCCTCGGGGCGCTGAGCTCTGCGCCCTAACACTCCCTCTATAGTATTGTTTCCTGCTGTGGTTAGCGAGTCCTGTGCCTTCACTTCCAGTTTCTCTGACTCATCCCGGCTGGTCGGAAGATGGATGACAGGCAACTTGCTGTGAGAGCTGTGAGTACGAGGGGGGAGGGGACATCTAATGTAAAGGGGGACTCTGATAAGGACATCTGATGTAAAGGGGGACTCTGATGGGGACATCTGATGTAAAGGAAGACTCTGATGGGGACATCTGATGTAAAGGGGGACTCTGATCGGGACACCTGATATAAAGAGTAACTCTGATGAGGACACCCAATTTATAGGGGGATGCTGATGGGGACACCTGATGTAATGGGGGACTCTGATGGGGACATCTGATGTAAAGGAGGACTCTGATGGTGACATCTAATGTAAAGGAGATCTCTGATCGGGACATCTAATGTAAAGGAGGACTCTGATGGGGACATCAGGGGGGCATCTGATGTAAAGGGGGACTCTGATGGGGACATTTGATGTAAAGGGGGACTCTGATGGGGACATCTGATGTAAAGGGGGACTCTGATGGGGACATCTGATGTAAAGGGGGACTCTGATGGGGACATCTGATGTAAAGGGGGACACTGATGGGGACATCTGATGTAAAGCAGGACTCTGATAGGGACATCTGATGTAAAGGAAGACTCTGATGGGGACATCTGTGCCCCCCCGAACAAATTTTGAGCACCAGCTGCCACTGTTCAGGATTCACCGACCTGTACATTTTATCAGCAGTTGACCTGAGTGGGTTTTGCATTATTGTTAACTTGTATAGAAATGCAAAACCCACCTGAAGGGAACACAGGTCTTAATGTGACACAATAGCCAAAAAAAAAAATTGACAGCGGTTTTACAGTTCCCCTACTTTAAAAAAATAAAAAGAGGTTGGATAAAAGTTTTGGTGTAGTTTAGAGGAAAAAAGAAGCCTATGTTATATCAGAGTTAAAAGTGGGCCAACTAAGTAGCGAAGAGGGACTTGGTTGTAAATGAAGAGTGTTGGGGGTCTGTTGTATAGTCCAGTTATGTTGACCCATTTCTTACAACTTTGATGATCCTTATTACAGTGCATTCCCCCTTTCATTCAACCTCCAGTAGTGTGACCCCCATCCTCTCCCATCTCCAGCACTGTGAACCCCTTTCCTTACACCTCCAGCACTGTAAATCCTCTTCTCTCAACTCCAGCAGTGTGACCCCTTTCTTATCCCACCTCCAGCATTGTGAGCCCCATTCTCCTTTCACCTCCAGTATTGTGGCCCTGTCTTCTCCTCCCCATTCTCCTCCCACCTCTAGCACTGTGACCTCCTCTTCTCCTCCTACTTCTAGCACCATGCCCGCCCACCCCCATTCTCCCCTCACCCACAGGAGTGTGAGCCTCCCTCCTCCAGCACTGAAACTCTCCTTTCTCCTCCCACCCTCCTATCGCCTCTGACCTCTAGCACCCCTATTTCCCTCATTTCTCCAGCACTGCAGCCCTCCCTTCTCCTCTGGCCTATAGCACTGTGTCCCTCCTCTCCTCCAGCACTCTGACCCCTTATCTCCTCCCACCTCCAGCAATGTGACCCTCCTTCTCCTCCCATCTCTAACAGTGTGATCCCCTTCTCCACCCACCAGGAGTGTGACCTCATCTTCTCTCACCACCAGCACTGTGAGCCCCATTCTTCTCCCACCAGCAGCACTGTGAGCCCCATTCTTCTCCCACCACCAGCACTGTGAGCCCCATTCTTCTCCCACCACCAGCACTGTGAGCCCCATTCTTCTCCCACCACCAGCACTGTGAGCCCCATTCTTCTCCCTCCACCAGCACTGTGAGCCCCATTCTTCTCCCACCACCAGCACTGTGAGCCCCATTCTTCTCCCACCACCAGCACTGTGAGCCCATCTCCTCCCACCTCCAGCACAGTGACCCCCCCCCCCCCATCCCATCCAACCTCCACCCCTTTGACTCTCTTTCCTAATACCTCCAGCAATGTGACCTACCCCCTTTTCTTCACACCTCTTAGCACTGTTACCCTGCTCCTCCCACTTTCAGCACTGTCAGCCCCTCGCCTCTCCTCTCCTTCAGCAGGGCGATATTCTCTCTTCTCTTCCAGCCAGCAGGGTGATCCATCTCTCCTCTCCTCCAGCAGGGTGATCCTTTTCTCCTCTCCTCCAGCAGGGTGATCCTTCTCCTCCAGCAGGGCAGTCTTCTCTCCTCTCCTCCAGCAGGGTGATTCTGCTCCTCCAGCAGGGTGATCCTTCTCTCCTCTCCTCTAGCAGGGTGATCCTTCTCTCCTCTCCTCCAGCAATGTGCCCCCTCTTTTTCCCTCTTCAACAGTGCAACCCTTCTCTCCTTTCCTCCAGCAGTGTGACCCCTTTTCAGCTCTTCTCTAGCAGTGTGACCCCTCTTTATCCTTTTTCAGCAGTCGGTCCCGTCTCTCCTTTCCTTCAGGAATGTGGCCTCCTTTCTCTCCCTCTGTCCTCTCTTATAGCATCCCCCCCCCCCCCCGGTTCTCTTCTTCTCCAGTAGTGTGTCCCCTCTCTCCTCCTGCAGTGTACACTCCCCCCCCCCGTTCTCATCAGACAGTGTGACCCCCCCCATCCTCTTCCTCAGCAGTATGACCCCTCTCTCTTCTCTCCTCCAGCAGTGTGATCCTTCTCTCCTCATCCCCAGCAGCGTGACCCCTTTTCTGGCAGCGTGACACTTCTCTCCTCTCTTCCAACAGGGTGACCCTCCTCTCCTCTTCCCCAGAAATGTGACCTCCCTCTCTCCCCTTCTCCAACAGTGTGACCCCTCTCTCTTCTCCAGCAGTGTGACTCCCCCCTGTCTCCTCCAGTAGTGTGACCCCTGTGTTCTCTCCTCCAGCAGTGTGACCCCTCTCTCTTCTCCAGCAGTGTGACCCCTCTCTCTTCTCCTCTCCTCCAGCAGTGTGACCGCTCTCTCTTCTCCAGCAGTGTGACCGCTCTCTCTTCTCCAGAAGTGTGACCGCTCTCTCTTCTCCAGCAGTGTGACCGCTCTCTCTTCTCCAGCAGTGTGGCCCCCCTGTCTTCTCCTCCAGCAATGTGACCCATGTGTTCTTCTTTCCTCCAGCAGTGTGACCCCTCTCTCTCTTCTCCAGCAGTGTGACCGCTCACTCTTCTCCAGCAGTGTGGCCCCTCTCTCTTCTCCTCCAGTAGTGTGACCCCTGTGTTCTTCTTTCCTCCAGCAGTGTGACCTCTCTCTCTTCTCCAGCAGTGTGACCCCTCTCTCCTCTAGCAGTGTGACCCCTCTCTCTTCTCTTATTCAGCAGTGTGACCCCGCTCTCTTCTCCTTTCCTCCAGCAGTGTGACCCCTCTCTCTTCTCCTCTCCTCCAGCAGTGTGACCCCTCTCACTTCTCCTCTCCTCCAGCAGTGTGACTGCTCTCTCTTCTCCAGCAGTGTGACCGCTCTCTCTTCTCCAGCAGTGTGACCGCTCTCTCTTCTCCAGCAGTGTGACCGCTCTCTCTTCTCCAGCAATGTGACCGCTCTCTCTTCTCCAGCAATGTGACCGCTCTCTCTTCTCCAGCAGTGTGACCGCTCTCTCTTCTCCAGCAGTGTGACCCCTCTCTCTTCTCCTCTCCTCCAGCAGTGTGACCCCTCTCTCTGCTCCTCTCCTCCAGCAGTGTGACCCCTCTCTATTCTCCAGCAGTGTGACCGCTCTCTTTTCTCCAGCAGTGTGACCGCTCTCTTTTCTCCAGCAGTGTGACCGCTCTCTCTTTTCTCCAGCAGTGTCACCGCTCTCTCTTCTCCATCAATGTGACCGCTCTCTCTTCTCCAGCAATGTGACCGCTCTCTCTTCTCCAGCAATGTGACCGCTCTCTCTTCTCCAGCAGTGTGACCCCTCTCTCTTCTCCTCTCCTCCATCAGTGTGACCCCTCTCTCTGCTCCTCTCCTCCAGCAGTGTGACCCCTCTCTATTCTCCAGCAGTGTGACCGCTCTCTTTTCTCCAGCAGTGTGACCGCTCTCTTTTCTCCAGCAGTGTGACCGCTCTCTTTTCTCCAGCAGTGTGACCGCTCTCTCTTTTCTCCAGCAGTGTCACCGCTCTCTCTTCTCCAGCAGTGTCACCGCTCTCTCTTCTCCAGCAGTGTCACTGCTCTCTTTTCTCCAGCAGTGTGACCGCTCTCTCTTCTCCTCTCCTCTAGCAGTATGACCCCTCTGTCCTCTCCTCTCTGGAGGTATCTCTCTCTGTGTAGTGCTGGGACTGAGTGTGTCTCTTCTCCTCTCCTCTCTGGAGGTATCTTTCTAGTGCTGGGACTGATTGTGTCTCTTCTCCTCTCCTCTCTGGAGGTATATCTCTCTCTCTCTAGTGCTGGGACTGAGTGTCTCCTCTCCTCTCTGGAGGTATATCTCTCTAGTGCTGGGACTGAGTGTCTCCTCTCCTCTCTGGAGGTATATCTCTCTAGTGCTGGGACTGAGTGTCTCCTCTCCTCTCTGGAGGTATATCTCTAGTGCTGGGACTGAGTGTCTCCTCTCCTCTCTGGAGGTATATCTCTCTCTCTCTAGTGCTGGGACTGAGTGTCTCCTCTCCTCTCTGGAGGTATATCTCTCTCTCTCTAGTGCTGGAACTGAGTGTCTCTTTCTCCTCTCTGGAGGTATATCTCTAGTGCTGGGACTGTGTCTCTCCTCTCTGGAGGTATATCTCTAGTGCTGGGACTGTGTCTCTCCTCTCTGGAGGTATATCTCTCTCTCTGTAGTGCTGGGACTGAGTGTGTCTCTCCTCTCCTCTCCTCTCTGGAGGTATATCTCTCTCTCTGTAGTGCTGGGACTGAGTGTGTCTCTCCTCTCCTCTCTGGAGGTATATCTCTAGTGCTGGGACTGTGTGTCTCTCCTCTCTGGAGGTATATCTCTGTCTCTGTAGTGCTGGGACTGTGTCTCTTCTCCTCTCCTCTCTGGAGGTATATCTCTCTCTCTCTGTAGTGCTGGGACTGAGTGTCTCTCCTCTCCTCTCTGGAGGTATATCTCTAGTGCTGGGACTGTGTGTCTCTTCTCCTCTCCTCTCTGGAGGTATATCTCTAGTGCTGGGACTGAGTGTCTCCTCTCCTCTCTGGAGGTATCTCTCTCTCTCTCTAGTGCTGGGACTGAGTGTCTCCTCTCCTCTCTGGAGGTATATCTCTCTAGTGCTGGGACTGAGTGTCTCCTCTCCTCTCTGGAGGTATATCTCTCTGTAGTGCTGGGACTGAGTGTGTCTCTTCTCCTCTCTGGAGGTATCTCTCTCTCTGTAGTGCTGGGACTGAGTGTCTCTCCTCTCCTCTCTGGAGGTATATCTCCCTAGTGCTGGGACTGAGTGTCTCTCCTCTCCTCTCTGGAGGTATATCTCCCTAGTGCTGGGACTGAGTGTCTCTCCTCTCCTCTCTGGAGGTATATCTCTAGTGCTGGGACTGTGTCTCTCCTCTCCTCTCTGGAGGTATATCTCTAGTGCTGGGACTGTGTCTCTCCTCTCCTCTCTGGAGGTATATCTCTAGTGCTGGGACTGTGTCTCTCCTCTCCTCTCTGGAGGTATATCTCTCTCTCTCTCTAGTGCTGGGACTGTGTGTCTCTTCTCCTCTCTGGAGGTATCTCTCTCTCTCTCTCTCTGTAGTGCTGGGACTGAGTGTCTCTCCTCTCCTCTCTGGAGGTATATCTCTCTCTCTCTAGTGCTGGGACTGAGTGTCTCTTCTCCTCTCCTCTCTGGAGGTATATCTCTCTCTCTGTAGTGCTGGGACTGAGTGTGTCTCTCCTCTCCTCTCTGGAGGTGTATCTCTCTCTCTCTGTAGTGCTGGGACTGAGTGTCTCCTCTCCTCTCTGGAGGTATATCTCTAGTGCTGGGACCGTGTGTCTCTTCTCCTCTCTGGAGTTATATCTCTCTCTCTCTGTAGTGCTGGGACTGAGTGTCTCTTCTCCTCTCTGGAGGTATCTCTCTCTCTCTCTCTGTAGTGCTGGGACTGAGTGTCTCTCCTCTCCTCTCTGGAGGTATATCTCTCTCTCTCTGTAGTGCTGGGACCGTGTGTCTCTTCTCCTCTCTGGAGGTATATCTCTCTCTAGTGCTGGGACTGAGTGTCTCTTCTCCTCTCCGGAGGTATATCTCTCTCTCTGTAGTGCTGGGACTGAGTGTGTCTCTTCTCTCCTCTCTGGAGGTATATCTCTCTCTCTCTGTAGTGCTGGGACTGAGTGTCTCCTCTCCTCTCTGGAGGTATATCTCTAGTGCTGGGACCGTGTGTCTCTTCTCCTCTCTGGAGGTATATCTCTCTCTCTCTCTCTAGTGCTGGGACTGAGTGTCTCTTCTCCTCTCCTCTCTGGAGGTATATCTCTCTCTCTGTAGTGCTGGGACTGAGTGTCTCCTCTCCTCTCTGGAGGTATATCTCTAGTGCTGGGGCTGTGTGTCTCTTCTCCTCTCTGGAGGTATATCTCTAGTGCTGGGACTGTGTCTCCTCTCTGGAGGTATATCTCTCTCTCTCTGTAGTGCTGGGACTGAGTGTGTCTCTCCTCTCCTCTCTGGAGGTATATCTCTCTCTCTCTCTCTCTAGTGCTGGGACTGAGTGTCTCTTCTCCTCTCCTCTCTGGAGGTATATCTCTCTCTCTGTAGTGCTGGGACTGAGTGTGTCTCTCCTCTCCTCTCTGGAGGTATATCTCTCTCTCTGTAGTGCTGGGACTGAGTGTCTCCTCTCCTCTCTGGAGGTATATCTCTAGTGCTGGGACCGTGTGTCTCTTCTCCTCTCTGGAGGTATATCTCTCTCTCTCTGTAGTGCTGGGACTGAGTGTCTCCTCTCCTCTCTGGAGGTATATCTCTAGTGCTGGGACCGTGTGTCTCTTCTCCTCTCTGGAGGTATATCTCTCTCTCTCTGTAGTGCTGGGACTGAGTGTCTCTCCTCTCCTCTCTGGAGGTATATCTCTCTCTCTCTCTAGTGCTGGGACTGAGTGTTTCTTCTCCTCTCCTCTCTGGAGGTATATCTCTCTCTCTGTAGTGCTGGGACTGAGTGTGTCTCTCCTCTCCTCTCTGGAGGTATATCTCTCTCTCTCTGTAGTGCTGGGACTGAGTGTCTCCTCTCCTCTCTGGAGGTATATCTCTAGTGCTGGGACCGTGTGTCTCTTCTCCTCTCTGGAGGTATATCTCTCTCTCTAGTGCTGGGACTGAGTGTCTCTTCTCCTCTCCTCTCTGGAGGTATATCTCTCTCTCTGTAGTGCTGGGACTGTGTGTCTCTTCTCCTCTCTGGAGGTATATCTCTAGTGCTGGGACTGTGTCTCCTCTCTGGAGGTATATCTCTCTCTCTCTGTAGTGCTGGGACTGAGTGTGTCTCTCCTCTCCTCTCTGGAGGTATATCTCTCTCTCTCTCTAGTGCTGGGACTGAGTGTCTCTTCTCCTCTCCTCTCTGGAGGTATATCTCTCTCTCTCTCTCTAGTGCTGGGACTGAGTGTCTCTTCTCCTCTCCTCTCTGGAGGTATATATCTCTAGTGCTGGGACTGAGTGTCTCTTCTCCTCTCTGGAGGTATATCTCTCTCTCTCTCTAGTGCTGGGACTGAGTGTCTCTTCTCCTCTCCGGAGGTATATCTCTCTCTCTGTAGTGCTGGGACTGAGTGTCTCCTCTCCGGAGGTATATCTCTAGTGCTGGGACTGTGTGTCTCTTCTCCTCTCTGGAGGTATATCTCTAGTGGGACTGTGTCTCCTCTCTGGAGGTATATCTCTCTCTCTCTCGCTCTGTAGTGCTGGGACTGAGTGTGTCTCTCCTCTCCTCTCTGGAGGTATATCTCTCTCTCTCTCTAGTGCTGGGACTGAGTGTCTCTTCTCCTCTCCTCTCTGGAGGTATATCTCTCTCTCTGTAGTGCTGGGACTGAGTGTGTCTCTCCTCTCCTCTCTGGAGGTATCTCTCTCTCTCTCTCTAGTGCTGGGACTGAGTGTCTCTTCTCCTCTCCTCTCTGGAGGTATATATCTCTAGTGCTGGGACTGAGTGTCTCTTCTCCTCTCTGGAGGTATATCTCTCTCTCTCTGTAGTGCTGGGACCGTGTGTCTCTTCTCCTCTCTGGAGGTATATCTCTCTCTCTCTCTAGTGCTGGGACTGAGTGTCTCTTCTCCTCTCCGGAGGTATATCTCTCTCTCTGTAGTGCTGGGACTGAGTGTGTCTCTGCTCTCCTCTCTGGAGGTATATCTCTCTCTCTGTAGTGCTGGGACTGAGTGTGTCTCTCCTCTCCTCTCTGGAGGTATATCTCTCTCTCTCTGTAGTGCTGGGACTGAGTGTCTCCTCTCCTCTCTGGAGGTATATCTCTAGTGCTGGGACCGTGTGTCTCTTCTCCTCTCTGGAGGTATATCTCTCTCTCTCTCTAGTGCTGGGACTGAGTGTCTCTTCTCCTCTCCTCTCTGGAGGTATATCTCTCTCTCTGTAGTGCTGGGACTGAGTGTGTCTCTCCTCTCCTCTCTGGAGGTATATCTCTCTCTCTCTGTAGTGCTGGGACTGAGTGTCTCCTCTCCTCTCTGGAGGTATATCTCTAGTGCTGGGACCATGTGTCTCTTCTCCTCTCTGGAGGTATATCTCTCTCTCTCTGTAGTGCTGGGACTGAGTGTCTCTTCTCCTCTCTGGAGGTATATCTCTCTCTCTCTCTGTAGTGCTGGGACTGAGTGTCTCTCCTCTCCTCTCTGGAGGTATATCTCTCTCTCTCTCTAGTGCTGGGACTGAGTGTCTCTTCTCCTCTCCTCTCTGGAGGTATATCTCTCTCTCTGTAGTGCTGGGACTGAGTGTGTCTCTCCTCTCCTCTCTGGAGGTATATCTCTCTCTCTCTCTAGTTCTGGGACTGAGTGTCTCCCCTCCTCTCCTCTCTGGAGGTATATATCTCTAGTGCTGGGACTGAGTGTCTCTTCTCCTCTCCGGAGGTATATCTCTCTCTCTCTCTGTAGTGCTGGGACTGAGTGTCTCTTCTCTGTGGAGGTATATCTCTCTCTCTGTAGTGCTGGGACTGAGTGTCTCTCCTCCTCTCCTCTCTGGAGGTATATCTCTCTCTCTCTCTGTAGTGCTGGGACTGAGTGTCTCCTCTCCTCTCTGGAGGTATATCTCTTTCTCTCTCTGTAGTGCTGGGACTGAGTGTCTCCTCTCCTCTCTGGAGGTATATCTCTTTCTCTCTCTGTAGTGCTGGGACTGAGTGTCTCTCCTCCTCTCCTCTCTGGAGGTATATCTCTCTCTCTCTGTAGTGCTGGGACTGAGTGTCTCTTCTCCTCTCCTCTCTGGAGGTATATCTCTCTCTCTCTCTCTGTAGTGCTGGGACTGAGTGTCCTGTGTGCTGGGTGTGGCCTGTGAGTGGATGATTTGAGCTCCCAGCTGTGACCGTCTATCTGCTCCCACCCTCGGAGGAGGGGGATCGGTGATACTTTGCTGGCAGTGTGTTGTGTGCGGAGGATCGGGAAGGGAATGTGAACACATACAAAGGATCGTTGCTCTCCTCTTGGACTCTATCGGCGGATTTGGGGATTGTATTTGATGTAGAGGAGTGGATGGTGTGCGCTCGGTGGTTGGAATAAAGGAGCCGATCTGTCATTGTGTACACGGAGGCTGGACAAGCTGTGACTTCAGAGCTGCATAAATGCCTGCAGAACTCCAACAGGTCAGTGCTGTGCCCCCTGTATATATATGTGTGTGTATATACGGTGTGTGTGTCCCATGGCTGCCTGCTGCAGTCTATTGAGCTGTGCTGACTGCAGAGCTGTCTCTGATCCTTCCACAATGTGCACCAACTTTACCACAACAAGCCTGGACTGGGGAGGGGGGGGGAGAACTTTATCTTCTACTCCCTCATCCCATCCATGTCTATTGTCTGGAGACTGATCCACTCACCTATAGACATAGGAGGTCATGTGTGGCCACTTACCTGCTCCTCCTCCTGTATGTCATGCTTCTAGTTTCTGTAAATCAATAGGAGCCAAAGCTGCCTGTCTGTGAACTGACATCTCTTGGTTGCTATGGGTTACTGCACCTTGCACATGATCCCTGCCAATGATGCATTCCATGAGATTGCTTCCCACCAGATCCCTGAATACAAAGCACAGACAGTGTGTCTGCTGATCTTTTGTAATCTATCTAATTGTATGGATGAAGGTCTCTTCTCTGCTGGAAGTGTCAGCATTGCCTTCCACACTTCACAAAGTAGATCCCGGCATTCCTGGGTGAGACATTGCAGCTTGGGATGGGAGGGTGCGTTCTCCATCGCCTGATCTTTTATTCTCATCCCATGAACATAAAGGATCACGAGCACTTGGATTTCTCCAACCCATCTTGTTTGCTGCAGATCAGTCTTCCATGGCTGTAATACATGAGAGATTGGGTTTCCTGTCCTCAGGATTGTCTCTCGTGTTTCCAGTGATACTAAAGTCTTCGATCCATAAAGTAATATTTAAAGAACTCTTGTCATCCAAAAATCAGTGCCCCCCCCCCCTCCTCCTCTTTTCCAAATGATGTTACTCCTCCATAATAGGGTGGGTTTCTGTCACCACATCCTCTTTGTAATTTAATATCTTGAAAGCCAAAGAGATTATGTGATGTTATTTCACCGATCAATATCTCCATCCGTTAGATTGCCTTTCATTTTTACTACCTAACTCATTAGTGACTTATTTATAGGACGCGCTTTTATACAGTCTGATGCCATGTAACATTTAGAAACGCTGATCACATCTTTTATTTATACCGTAGAAGCTGGTGTTGTGTGGTTATGCATCAGATGTAATGTAGTTGTTATGTAAGCTATGAGTTTGTGCTATAGACCTGTTTGCTGTCTACAATGAGATTTATGTCCCCTCTTCTGACTCCCGTGTATAGTAGCCACACCTGGTGCTCAGAGCTGCTTTACCTGGAGAAGCGCCCACTAAACCATGAACAATGGTACATCTATTACAGAACACTGCACATAGATTTTTTTTATTTTTTTGCGTTCCTAAGTAAGGTGTTGTGTTTTTTATTTAGTTTTTTGTTTAAGTGGTATTAAATTCTAAAATTGCAATGGAAATGACAGCAGCTTATTTCAGCACTTGCCTTCTCATTATCATCTTCTTTAAAAGCTTGACTATCTTCTTCTCAAATGAGCCAATCCTAAGAATCCCCATGCCAGGTTCTCTGTTCTTGGGTGGCTCCATTGCCTTGATTCCCCGTGGAGTCACGGTTTCATGTGTGCTCCCCAAGAGAGATTCTAACCCGATGTCAGCACAATATCTTCACCGACATGCACAGGCAGCCAGAGAACACTGGACATTCACTGTGACCCTTGGAATTTAAGGGCCTTTTAGTCCCGAGGAGAAGAATCTGGGGGCTTTCAGAGACTTGTGAGATATTCATAACTGGAAGTTTGGGTGAAGCTGTGCAGAGCAAGCTGGAGACAATGGTTCTAGACTTTTTTCCAATGGAAACCTAGGTGAGATTTACTAAAACTGGTGCAGCTGTGCATAACCAATTCAGTTAAGCTTTGGCAATAAAACCTGGAAGCTGATTGGTTACTATGCCCAGCTGCAGCAATTTTATTTGTAAACCTCCCCCATATTGTTCCAGTGGTCTCCAAACACTGTCCCAGGGCCTGGATGTGGCTTTTTGCTTGCCTTAATCTGGCCCTTGGGGCACTATTCCTTCCAACCATGGGATATTGTTACAGAAGCCACAACATTTTCTATTTTCATTGTCCACAGTCTGGCCACTCTAAAGTCTGAAGGATAGTAAACTGGGCCTTGTTTGGAGACCCCCGTCAATGCTCAGCTGGTCCATACTGATTTTATGCTAACAAAACATTAAGGCTTTAGTACTACTTTGGTTAATAAAGAGTATAACCTTTTTTGGTGCTAAGGTTGTGTCTGGTGTCTATAATTATAATATATATATATATATATATATATATATATATATATATATATATATATATATATATATATATATATATATATATATTGGTTTTAGCATTTGAATTTTGTAAATGTATTTGCATTCTGTAACCTCATCCACCTTTTCTAGTGATGAAGAATATATGATGTCTGTTGGGTAGAACAAGTGGGGCCTTGAGAATCTGTTTTAGTGTGAACCTCTCCACTACACTTTCTGACATGGCTACTGTGTAGTATGTAGGTGTAAACCGGGACAGATCACATAGTATGTCCTGAGCTCCGGGAGTTGTAGAAGAATGTGTGCTGCTTTTATTGATTACAGTTCGATTGTTTTATTGGAACATAAGTGTGTATGTATATAATATGTTTTATTAAATATCATTTTATATCTATAGTAAGTGACTAGAAAAAAGATTTGGTTTATTCTGCAGAAAGTTGACTTGTGATTGGTAGTTCCGAGTCCCTGCATTCTAGAGTCCTGTTTCGGCCCAGAGATAATCTTGGTTATCCCGGGACCAGCTTTTTGAATGTATGTGTAAATATCATTTGCATTGCTGTTTTCCTGCTAATTGCATCTATTTTACAGTTCCTGGGTTATTAAAGAGACACTGCAGTCAATATTAAAACTAAAATGGATGCATACAGTGTACACAGGGATTAATTTACCTAAACTGGAGAGTGCAAAATCCAGTGCAGCTCTGCATAGAAACCAATCAGCTTCCAGGTTTTCTCTATTTTTAGAACCATAGGCAAAGTTTATAACCCTGTCCAGATCCCCCCCCCTCCATTAGTGCACCATTGCGGACTTCCTGACCCATAGCAAAAACAGGAAGTGGGTAAAAATATCTGCAAATTTTAAGGCAATTCCTTGGGGACTCCAAGGTCTCCAGAATTTTGGGCTGTCCCAAAAGTTCTGAATTATTATTAATAAATATATATATACAGGACAGATAGTGAGGGTGAATCTCCTCAATGGGGGCACAGATAGCAATCCCTCTCTACCCAAAACTAAAAAAAAAAAATGTTTGCCTTTTTAGTTATACTTTAATTGAACATGCTGAAGTTAGAAGCTGATTGGCTACCATGCAGAGCTGCACCAAATTTTACACTCTCCAGTTTTAGTAAATCAATCCCACAGTGTACCTGCTCTGGACTTCAGTCTTTTCTAGCTGTGATGTACCAAAGTCAGCCCACTCCTTGTTTTGGATATTTGGAGAATTGTGAACCTCTGCTTGTGATGCAAGAGAGAAATTCCAAGATCCACCCACTGCAGCCTCCTCTCATACTGAAAGCCTGTTAGTACTAAAGCTGGCCGTATATTCATAGAATTTTCGTATGAACATTTAGGATGAAAATTCTCATCAGAATCTCCTCCTTTTCTTGCCATCGTTGAGTCAACGGAGTTGATTTGAGAACCCCTAATATTTAATCCAGACCTGCTATTTGAATGTAATCCCAGACATATTAAACAGGTTTCATTACAATATTTACTATTGTTTGTACCTACTGGGCATCTTGCAGAACCTAAGGGTGTATGCATAATTAATATGTGAGCACTATTCAGTGCAGGATTTCTGTGAGCCCAGACTGGCATGATGCACTCCTGATGGGTGTGTCTATGGCAGTCTTGGCTCTCCGGAAAGGTGCAGATTGGCACAGGCCATCATAGGTGACATTGCTGGTGGAGAGGGCAAGTAGTGCATGGATTTTTTGATTGCAGAGTATTGCGGTGTTTCTCAACTCCAGTCCTCAAGGCAACCCAACCCATTATTTTGCACAGGTGATTTGATCAGTTTCACTGCCTTTAGTAATTGCCACAGCGGTTTCATCTGAAGGAAATCCTGAAAACATGACCTGTTGGAGCGCCTTGAGGACTGGAGTTGAGAAACACTGGAGTATTGTAGGAGAATACTCTGCCTTTTGTAGGTACGCTCTTGGTGACCCTGTAAAGTGCCCTCTAGATTTTGTCTATAGTGTATTACAAGGAATTTACTGAACTTCCTCATTTTCGCACATCACAAGTTTTGATGTATAGTGTTCATATCTCATTGACTTACTGCTTCCATATGTTGCTTTTTTTGGATGTGGTTTTAGATGGGGTAGCACCAATTCTGAGTATTTTCATGAGTACTCAGGAAAAGGCTGGTTCCGTGATGTCAGACATCGGATTTGATTTGCAACGCACTGCAGTGCAAATCGCATGCATTGTCTGTGCGATACAAACTTGCACAGGACCCTTTATTTTTTTATTTTTTGGTCCGCACCAGAATCAGATCACATGGATGTTAACACCCACGCAATCTGATTCCTGTCTGAATTGGTGGTTTTCATTCACTTTCTGTTGACACGCCCAGCAGTTCTCATGCAGGGTGAACTGTGGGCTGGAGACATGCGATGTAGGAACCCACAGTGGATTTGCAGGTTTCCTGCATCGCTGCAGTGTGAACCGAGCCTGATACCCAAAACTGATACCTTTTTGCAGTGCAATTTGAGCTAAATGGGCTAAAATTGCACTGCAAAGAAGCACATGCAATTTGAGCAGTAATGCGGTATGATTCCTGTCCGAATCGCATTCGGTTTCCCGCACTGCTCCTGTGTGAACCCAGGCTGAAAGCACTATGACAAGCCTGGGTTCATACAGGAGTGGTGCAGGAAACCACTTGTGATTCCGACAGGAATCGTACTGCATTCCTGTTCAAATCGCATGCGTTTCTTTGCAGTGCAATTTGAGCCCATTCATTTTGTATAAGGCCAAATCGCATTGCAAAGGTATCTGTGCAACTCTTTAGTTTAAGATACTCCTGATTTGCAATTGACTGCCTGTTGTATTGTGTTCTGTGCAGGTTTGGGTGCTCTGCACACCATAGCAGCAGAAGGATTAGCCTAGGTGCCTATTTTGTTTGGTCTGTACATGTTGAACCATTATATAGTTAAGCTCATGCCAGAGGGGGTCTTGGACAGCAGGGTTTCACTATGTAGTACTGCAGTAGAGTGTTTGCTTATTTGTGATAACGATCCCTCCACATTCTTGTGTGCCTCTTACCAGAGTGCATACCACAAATGTCATTGTCAGTCTGGAGTGCAGTCTGAAATCGGCTTGGGACTATTTCTACCTACTGAATGGCGTGCAACCCATTTCACGCACCTTAGTGGTAATTGAAACGTTTCCATATGTTACAACTTGTAGATTTCAGCGTCTGTACTCAGTATGTCTAAGCTGTGTCAGGGAAAATACATGATCTCATTGCACTGCAGTTTTTGTTTGTTTCCATTCTGCTCAGATATCTTCAGCAGGTAGGAGTGCTGTGCTTTTTGAATTAGCAGGGTGTGTCGGGTGAATGAGCCTGAACTGGGCGTTATTTGAAATGCAGGTTTACTTGTATGGACAAAGAAAATAATAAATCGAATTGATAATGGCACAATGCACTTGGCTGATGTTTCCGTCTTGGAGTATAGATGAAAATTATTGATCTCTTTAAATGTAGTTCATGTCCCCTGTGTTTTGTCCTCACAGATGGGAGCTTGATCTAGACAGATGAGTTATGTGGCTTAACTTTTGGCTTCTGCTGTCTTTTTTACTTTTTTTTTTTTTTTTTTTTTTTTTAGTGAACAAACAATTTGTTGCTAATAAGATGTGGTGTTTTTGGTATGTCTTTATGATTTCCTCTGCAAAGAAAGGCATTTGTGTTGTGTTGTACAGATTTTTATTTTTTTCTGCTGGGGAATGTGGACACATTTTATAGTTTCAGCAATATTGGGCATATATCCTAATGTGTATAAGTATTTAAAACTTCTGACTACACTGTAATAAAATGGGAAGTTGATCATGTTTACTGTAAAATGTAATCAAGGCAGCCTTGGCTATATTCCAGTAGTAGTTTGGTCATTGTCCTGTGATGGTAACAGAACAAAGAGGCTCAAGGTTTGGCCTTGTGTCCACCTGGCAAGATCTCAGTTTAGCTGGACTATTCGGAGACTGCCTGTTTGGACCAACTTACACATGGTCCAGTGGCCACTGAAAAGGAGTTCAGTAGCTAAAATATCATGTGGCTCCTTGTATTGTCAGAAGAGGGGACTTACTCCAAGTGTAAGCATTCTTTAGCGACTCTACTTAGAAGGTTTATGTTAATAATGTATTTACAAAAGACGCAACCTTTGACATTAGAGACAACCTTGTGAAAATATTTTAGCCCTATTGCATGTAAAATATCTCCATAAAGTGGTATAAATTTTTTAAATTTTTTTTTATTTGACATACTTCCAGTTCCATGCTTACATACTTGCAGTTGTGTCCTGCTAAAGGCATGGCATTCCACCACCTTGGTGACTGATAACGTCTTCCTCTTGACAGCCTATTTATCTTTAAAGGCTGACCTTTTGCAGGAGTCAAAGGTGTTTGTGATGCCCATAAGCCAGTAGTTATTCTATTTAATGGCACAGGAAGACTACAGATACAGGTTATCTATAACGCCACATCATAAATAGTTTTGTCTGGTTTCAACTATTTTAAATCCAACATCCTCTAAGTTGAAAGTCTACACTTTTATTTTTGTTATATACAAAGTATAACTCAACACACTGCAACTGATGATAAAACTGTGTGTGTGTGGTGTGTGTGTTTTTTTTTTTTTTTTTTTTTTTTTTTATTTCCCCTGTATGGGATGGGTTAGAACCCCTGTCAAGTATTGTATTTCTTTCTGTGGTTGTCCCCATCCAAGAGCATTCCCTGTACTTCTATCCCAGAGACCCCACAGGAAATAGTTGGATATGTGGTTGGATTGAAACTTGAATTGCTGTGTGGACTTCCGCACCCTGCATAAAAACTTCTTCTCACTGTCTAGCGAACCACATGGGTGCTATCATTACACTCTGGGTAAGGCCTATCATACACGGTTCGATTCTCAGCCGGTTCAGCAGGAACCGGCCGAGATTTGAATCATTAATGGGCAGACAATGTACCAAGTTGATCAACTTGGGTACAACCAGCCTGTCAAATTTAACTTGCAATTATTGCCCACGGCCGCTATAAGCACTAGCCATAATCACTGTCATCTCCTGGCCAGGACAACCCAGCAGGAGAAGACAATGGCCTAGCGGGAGGGATGCCCGCATAAACACTGTCTGTCCTGCAACCCATGGTATCAGGAAAGAAATTGGCTCCATGTATGGCCGGCCTTTGTAACTATGCATTGGTCTTGTTATGAGATAAGGTCAGACTTCTGTTAACTTGGTTGGAAAGTCTGCATACACAGGAGGTGAATTGGATGGTAAGCTCCTAAGACGGCAGAAACTGACATGACTGGTTCTGTGCTCTCTAGCTGCCACGTGGAAATGTTTTCTTAAAATGTATATAAAAACCCCAACCAAGCATTCCCAACTTTTTTTTGTATTTTGGGGTTGTACCTGTTTAATCCTGCCAGAAATCTAGTGCTGTGTAATTTGTAATGTTATCTGCCCTGCCTGGCTCACCCCTGTGAACTACAGAATAGCACTTTCTATGCTATGAAGATGAGATTGGGAGAGGTACTGTAGTTATGACACTTGCTGTTCTACAGTAGCAACACCAGTCCTGCATAGATCAGTGAGGGAGCATTGTCACTCTGGGGCAGGAAATGTGTTACTTGCAGGATCCCCAGGAGGGGAAAAAAAAGGGGGGGGGGGGGGGGGGAACAAAATTGTTTCCAGCAGATCTAACAACTGGAAGGCTGCATTATGTGTTTATTAACTCCGCCCCCCCCCCCCCCCCCCCAGTTTAGTGTCACGGTTATAACAAAATAAAGTAGATCTAATGTCCACATGTCTGATCTTCCAGAGGTGGGTCATTCCTCTGTGCCATTCAGCCTTTTATTTCAGGGAAGACTGGTTGGAATCGTCAGACATGCATTAATAGGCTGGAGAGAATTAGACTGGAGCGTGGTATTTAGAACAGCTGATCATGCTATGGGGGGGTTCAGAGGACAGAGGATAGTCATATTTATATCTGTGATTGTGTCATTCCAGCCACCCTTTTTATATGGGGGTAATGCTCCTCAATACAATAACTAGATTAACGCTTTTGTTTGGAAGGGGAGAAGCTCAATGATATTCCCATAGTAACCCCGTTTGGTCTATTATCATTTTTGTCACATTGCTTCCAGTTGTAAAGAAACATGAATTTGTTCTGTAAGTTTCTAATTAGGTCATGTGTAGTATGTTTGCCAGTGAGTCTGTGCTTTACCATCCGGTGTACTGGATACTTAGAGAAAATGTTTATTGGCATGGGCAACATATTTGTATTGGCACCTTCCGGCCATCTCCCAGAGCCAAGAATTTTAATTACTGTGAGGGGTACAAGACAATGGAGTAAAGCAAGCCATGATTTAATCTACATGTAGAAATGTCTTTCATCTAGATAGCTGGTGTAGATTAACACTTTGTGGAAATTACAACAGCCTTGAAGAACTTGTAGAATCTTTGGTGTAAGCAGCCAGGGCATTGCTAGGTCATACCATGAAGGCCAGCTTCTCTACAGAGGATTTTCCTCTATGTCAGGCCTACCTTATGGGAGTTTAATGCTCAACACCAGCTTTTATTTTCAGTCTTCTCTCCTGTACAAAAATTGCTTACTCTGATTACACTGCAGAGAGTTATGCCGCGTACACACGGTCGGACTTTTCGTCTACAAAAGTCCAACGGACGCTGACGGACTAAAGCTGGCTGGTAATCCGATCGTGTGTGGGCTTCTCTGGACTTTCAACTGACTTTTTCAGCCTCAAATCCGACGGACTTTAGATTTGAAACATGCTTCAAATCTTTCCGACGGACTCGAGTCCGGTCGAAAAATCCGCTCGTCTGTATGCTAGTCTGACGGACAAAAACCCACGCTAGGGCAGCTATTGGCTACTGGCTATCAACTTCCTTATTTTAGTCCGGTGTACGTCATCACGTAAGAATTCGACGGACTTTTGTGTGATCGTGTGTAGGCAAGTCTGTTCGTTAGAAAGTCCGCCGCAAGTCCGTCGGACAGGCTGTCAAACTTTTGTAGCTGAAAAGTCCGACCGTGTGTTCGCCCCATAAGTCTACATTCATTCCTGTCTTTTATCCCATTCCTCCCCAGCCTTATGCCTGGTACACACTACAAGTTGTTGGGGGGGGGGGGGGGGGGGGGTTTAAATTTTTATTTAATTTTTTTTTAAATTTAGTTGTGTTCAATCCCGCTGGGTTGAAGGGGAAAAAAAAAAAAAACAGCCCCGGTTGGAGCTGCTGTACTAATGATCTGACGTTAGTACAGCGATCTAACCCACTGAGCTGTTGTGTTCTGACGGGGACACCGGCCCGCTTCTGTTGGACAGACCAACATACACACGGGCCGAATGTCAGCCGGTTTTTATTGAACCAGCCAATGTCCAGCGACATTCTGCCCGTGTGTATGGGGCTTTACTGTCTCTGACCCTACCATTTCATTCACTGATTTTTCGTTCAATTCAGTATCGTAATGGAGGCTCTGCATCTATGGGTATTACCTAGAGCAGGGGTAGGCAACCTCAGCTCTCCAGCTGTTTTGAAACTAGAAGACCCATGAGATATTGCAAGACCCTGACAATCACAGGCATGATGTTTTTTTTAGTTTCACCACAGCTGGAGGGCCGAGGTTGCCTACCCCTGACCTAGACGTCTGCCTGGAACACTCACTTCTCCAGACTGATCTCCTCCCATCCCGTCCTCCCATTAAGGCATCATTCAGTAGCTGCACTAGTCTGCTGCTTGTACCAGAGCTATGAGCTGTTAAGAGGAGTGCTAAGGCAGGGTGCTGTGATGTTTTCAGCAAGCTATAGATTGCATCCTGTGAGTCCTTCCCACCAGCCTTGATCTATCTGCATTGCATAGAAAAGCACAGAGTCCCCATTGATGACATTGCTGCATCTAAATGTATATTATGAAAATTAGGTTTAATGTAAACATTTCATTAACATATTAAAGAGGGGGAACACAGAGAACCAAGGAAGGCAAAATATAAGCAGATTAAACTTCAGCTTTAACAAATCTACCAGTAAAATATCAGATCTTCAGGTGACTATCAGATCTGAAGGTATTTAAAACAGGTGGTATAGCAGGGAGCCGTATTCTCCCACACAGTGGGCTTTCTGTCTAATAATCCTATAGAGAAAGCTGCTGGTTGTCATTTTCTTCTCTGCTTTTACTTTCTTTGCCTGTTCTGGCATTTTTCATAGACATGGGCTGCACAGCAGTATTCTATAAATATTAAATATCTTTGTACAGCTATGGGAAGATTTTTTTTTTTTTTTTTTTTTTTTTTTTTTTTTTTTTAAAACATGGGTGTTTTAGTATTCGGTTTATCACTTCTAGGCATTCTGTGGCACCAAAGTATAATGTAAACGGGCACTCTACCCTCCAGGTACCTGCTTGCAAGCTTTGGGGTCCTCCAAAATCCAGACTTCTCTGTAATGCAACCAGCTTCCATGTCACTGGATCTGGACTGTGTCCTTCCACCTTTTTTTTTTTTTTTTTTCTATTGGCCTAACACTGATGAGTAGACTTACTAGCCAATGGTAAAGAGTATGTAAACACAAACCATGAGCTCCTCATTTTTGTCTTTCCCTTTTTTTTTTTTTTTTTTTTTTTTGTTTGGCCTGTTGAAATAAATATTTAAAAGTATTTTATTATATTTGTGAAATAAGCGTAAAAAAATGCCTGTTGATCCTGCCAGAAATCATGTTTTGCTCTCCGTCTGTACTGCATTCTTATCCATTTAACATTTGTTCCCAGTTTTCTCAGAGGACTACAGAACCCCTCCCCTCTGTTGTACAGAAGAGAGGGTGAGGTCTGTTTAGCTCTGCCCTAAAGTGACCATGCTGCTTTTCTATAGATGCAGCCACCTCATCCAAGGACTGGTAAGCTGCAACATGTTTTTGTGTTTGGGTTTAGATAGGCTTGAAGGTAGTTGGTGGAATGCCGCATTGTATATTTTACAAATATATTTGTGGGCCCAAAAAAAAAAAAATCATTTTTTTTTTTTTTTTTTTTAAATAAACGCGCTCCAAGGAATAACTCCATATCAGAAGCCCCTCTTTACATCCAAAGCCCCCCCATCGCATCACAGTCCTCCTTGCATATCAGAGCCCCTACTTAGATCGGGGTGCCTATGAGAATCCCTCATACATCAGGGTTCCCATCAGAAGCCGAGATCGATTTGTTGAATCCTCAGTCTGAGCATGGAGTGTGAGGTTAGTTGTGGCCTGCAGGCCATTATTTGGAGACACTTGCTTTTAGGCTGCTTTCACACTGGTGCGGCGGGTCTGTTCGGCCACTAACCCCCAAGAAGGGGGTTAAAAGCGCCCGTATTGCGGCACTTCCAAAGCACTTTTCAGGCGATTCGGAAGCACTGCCCATTCATTCCAATGGGCAGGGGCGGTGTATACTCTGCCCCAAAGATGCTGCTTGCAGGACTCTCTCCCCCCCCCTTCCTGCAAGCGCACCGCCCCAGTGTGAAAGTACTCGAGCTTTCTCACTGGGGAGGCTGAGAGTTTACAGGCGCTATTTTTAGCGCCTAAAGCACCTGAAAACTACCTCAGTGTGAAAGGGGTCCTAAGGATAAACCCTTTCTTCCTTTCTTCCTTTCTTCCTTTCTTCCTTTCTTCCTTTCTTCCTTTCTTCCTTTCTTCCTTTCTTCCTTCCTTCCTTCCTTCCTTCCTTCCTTTCTTCCTTTCTTCCTTTCTTCCTTCCTTTCTTCCTTTTTTTTTTTTTTCTCTCTGTTACCTGGGACGTTCTGCTCGAAACCTGTGTAATGCCACTGTTTACGTCTCCTTTTTACTGCCGGTTCACACTGGGGCGACTTGTCAGGCGACCTAGTCGCCTGACAAGTCGCCTCCCGTTCTGTGCTATGGAACCGTTCTAATTGGAGCGACGCAAGTCGCTCCGACTTAGAAAAAGGTTCCTGTATTACTTTGGGGGCGACTTGGGGCGACTTGCATAGACTTCTATGCAGAAGTCGTCTCGCAAGTCGCCCCGGCAGTCGTTTGCAGGTCGCCTCGCTGAGGCGACCTGCAAGTCGTGCCGCCCATGTGTGAACCGAGCCTTACTGTTATTTTATCTTTGTTTTTTGCTTTATGTTTGCTTACTACACAGTGTAACCATCTAATTGCTGTCCTGATATGTTGGATTATATACTTACTAAATTCTTTGTAAAAGAAACTTTGCTTTTCTATGGCTCTTTTTTCCTAGGTAGCTGTCTTGAAGCTACACACCCACCTTCCATCCTCTATCCATGCCAGTTGAATCTTCCACCGTGTGTATTTTATTCTGACAGCTGGCACCACTGGCTCTCAAAATACCTGAACCTGACTGGATGCAGATACCGTTTTTAGTTGCTCTTTTGATTTTTTTTTTTTTTTTCAATTGGAGGATGTTGGACGAAGGTTGTTGCCAGGGTCACCTTTGGTTGGCTTTCTGTTGGTTTTTCAGGGACGAGGTGAAATTTGCTGTGTATGGCAAGCACAGGCTCTGAGTCTGGGTGCTGTATCGTGTGAACGTGTCCTTTTTGATTACGTTATAAGGCCTCATGCACACTGGACGTTTTTACAGCAGCTGTTTTTGGCTTCAGACGTGTGTGGGGGTTTTGTTTTTTTTTTTTTTTTTTATATATACAGTCTATAAACTCCCCATCATATTATCCTATGAGTCCTTGCACACAGGCTGTTGTTGGCAGTTTTTGGCTGGGGCGTTTTTTTTTTTTTTTTGGCTTTAAAAAAAACCCCAAAATTATTGGGTTCTGAGAGGAGTTTTTCAGCTGTAAAAACACTCTAACATCAAACGCCGATGAACGCTCAGCAACACTGCTCACTAGCATTCAACGTTTTTGATCCATTGGGGGAAAAAAAAAACACTATTGCAAAAACGTTAAACGTTGAAAAACTCACTGCAAAGCTACTGCCGTTTTTATTAACGTTACTTTAATGTCCAGTGTGCATGTGGCCTAATAAAAACCTGCAGGTAAGGTCCAACAGCCTTGCCTTGGATCACGCTTCTTGTTCTGTATTGGTTATGGGTGTGTCTCTGCCACCATAAAAATATCAACAAAGCAGAAATGAAATGGTGGCACATACTCTGAAGATATATCATAATAAGTTCCTTTTTTTTTTTTTTTTTTTTTTTTTTTTTTTTATCCACAAATTATGGTGTACCTTGTAAAATGTTCTAATGCATACCTTTCTCAAACCACCACCACTATACCTTAAGTGTAATCCACATTTGTGACCATTCATTGGTACTGCTATGAACCTGGTCACGTTCTCTTGCACCCACTCCCAAAATGCCCTCCACCTACCTGAATCATGGGTTTTTCTCCCCACAGAATTGTTATCCTTTGAATTAGGTGCAGCTGTGTATTGCTCTACCCACCCTCCATCCACAAGTCCATCCATAAGGGCAGATGAGTTTGTAGGTCTCAAAGAAAAAGTTTGGTGAGGTCTCCTCACTTGTAGACCATTGACTGACTTTCTCCAGCCCCATAATGGTAGGTTTGTACTAGTGTATAGAACTGGGACTAGGAAAAGAGTCTGCAGGAGCCTGTGCATAGTACTCACAAAGCACTGCTTGCAGTTGCAATGCTCTGCAGGCTCAAATTTACCTTTTTTTTTTTTTTTCCCATTTGTGTTCATTCAATTTTTAAAACAGTGGTCTAGTTGTCTTATTTGGCTGAAGAATTCTCAGAAGTCAGTTGTGTGTGCCTGTTGTTTGGGCATGTGCTGTTAAAGTGTTACCAAACCCAGTAATATGAAAATGGTCAATCTGTACCACCCCCACCCCCCGTCAGTGCCCACAGCTTATAAATCTTTTTTTTACATTAAAATATTGCCACTGTATAACACTTTTTTTTTTTTTTTTTTTTTTTTTTTTTTTTTTTGCTGATCTGTGTACCACGGTCAGTTTTATAAACTGCACAGTTTCTCCAGTGCTGAGAGTTCAGGTAGGAGGAGATTTCCACTTCAGCCTGTATACACGCCCACATGTGTGATGCCAAAATCATGTGACCTGGCAAGCAATTCTCTCCAGCATAAAAGACACAACTGAGCATGTGCAGGTTGGCTACCCTTCCTGTGTTAGTTGGCTTTCCCCAGACAGTGCAGGAGGAGGAGGATCTGCGCATACAAGATAAAACAGCCTTTTTACACAATACAGAGGATTAACCCCTTAACTTACACAGTGCGTATAACAAGCATGCTATTCTGCATATACAGACAGATTTCACTGTTGTGGGTTTAGTAACACTTTGACCCCTTTCACACTGAGGTGCTTTACAGGTGATACATCTTTGGAGCGGTGAAGGAGCGCTGTATCCACCGCTCCTTCACCGATCCTGCCCATTGAAATCAGTGGCGCGGCTATACCGCCAACCTAGCGCTGCTGTAGCAGCGCTTTGCAGTGGTTTTAACCCTTTCTCGGCCGCTAGGGGGGGGTAAAAGCACCCCGCTATCGGCCGAATAGCGTTGTGAAATTGACGGTAAAGTGCCGCTAAAAATAGTGGCACTTTACCGCCGACGCACCCACCGCCCCAGTGTGAAAGGGGCCTTTTAAGTTTTTCATCCTGTAAATGGTCTGGCCTTCCTGACATCACTGCTGTCTTTGCCATATTGCATCGCCTGTAGCTGCTCTTACAGCCGTGATTTGTGTTTCTGCAATGAAGTCTCTGCTCAAATCTCATGTGTAATGTCTGAGGAGTGCAAATTGTCCAAGGTCACCAGAGACTTTGAATTGCGGCAATCTGTATGACATGCGGTGGTGACAGGTGCAGTTTACTCCTTTTTGTAGAAGAATAACATTTTGGATGCCGCACAGGTAGCAGATGGGTCTTGTGGGTCATTTACCTTTCCTAAAATCAAAGGAGATTTTTAAAGAGCATCTTCAGTCATTATTTTTGTTTTTATTATTTTTCATCTTTCCATCTATGAAATCTTCTGCCCTTGTTTTTTAACTTTGGATAGTAAAACTTTTTTTTTTTTTTTTTGTTCTGCCAGTAAATACCTTATACAGCCCACTTCCTGTTACTTGTCTGGTAAAATCTATATCTAATATTTATTTTTGTGCGAAAACTGTACTGATACAAAGTGTAAGGCTAGGTTCCCACTGCTGCGTTATCCGAGATCGGATGTGATTCGCACCGCACTGCAGTGCAAATCGCATCCGATCTCTGAGCGATGCGATTTCAGCCATACAGATAGTATGGCTGAATTCGCATTGCATTAGGAACAAACTCGCACAGGACCCTTTTTTTTGGTCTACAGGAGAATCGGATCGCATGGGTGTTCCGAGTTTGCAGATTGCACTGCGATATGCGAACTGATTTGGGGGTGTTAACTTTTAACTGACACTCCCAGTAGTTTGCATAGGGCAGTGTGAACCGCCGCCGGGAGACATGCGATGCGAGAACCCACAGTAGATTCGTAGCGTTCCCGCATTGCAGCAGTGGGAACCTAGCCTTAGTGTTAAGGTTTGACCCAATATGGCTTTTGGCAAATCTTACAAAAAGATTAAGGAACAAAATTGTAAAATGTATGGCCAGCTGGAAGGTTTAAGTATAGTTGGGATTTGACTGAACTTCCACTTTTAAGTAATTTTCAGGGGGGGGGAGAGAATAACCGTGTGATTCAGGTGATGTAAGGATCTGAATGTTCATCCTGGGGATTTTCAAATTTATACACCTCCCCTCATTTAGCCTGAGACTGATCTTATTCTTTTAAATAGAAGTAAAGTCTTATTTATTTATTTATTTAT
The DNA here is from genome assembly GCF_042186555.1 of Aquarana catesbeiana. Lineage (NCBI taxonomy): Eukaryota > Metazoa > Chordata > Amphibia > Anura > Ranidae > Aquarana > Aquarana catesbeiana. Next base: position 274,121,764 of record NC_133324.1, read on the forward strand.
TTATTTATTTTAAATCTCCATCTTCCTCCCCTGCGGTGCTCTTGTGGGACGGGGAAAAGTCCTGCAAGCAGCATCTTTGGGGCGGTGTAGGAGTGGGGTATACAGCGATCCCATAACGTCCTGCCCATTGAAATGAATGGGCAGCCCTGCTGAAGCGCCAGCAAAGCGCTTCGCCAGCGCCACAAAATGGACGTTGTTAACCTTTTTCTTTGGCCGCTGTAAAGCTAACGCCTGCACCGCCCCAGTGTGAAAGGGGGCTTAGTGTTCTTAAAGTGATTTGTAAACGATCACCTTGTAAAACAACCCATTACGTTTTTCAAAAGGAAATGATATGCAAAACATTTGTGTAATAGATATTTTTTTTTTAAGTGATCACATACATTCCCTCTGTTCTCAGCTGTATAAGAGCTGGGGGAAGGAGTAACAGCAGAAAACTGTGCAGTGGGGGCGTGTCAGGACAAGTCTAATCATTGGAGGAGAGCACACTGAGTTTCCAGCATAGCTAGAGAACTGACCACAGTGTGCTCTGTTGCTTGGTGTGGTCAGTTTTTAATAGGAAAGCAAGGGGACTAGCGGGAACACCAGAGATTTCACATAAAGGAAGCAATACAAAGAGAACAGGATACTTTCTCATACAAGTACATGGTACAGCAGGCACATATCAGAAATATGAAGTGTTGAAGGGGTAACAAATGCTTCAGACTGCCAAGGTTGTTATTGCTGCAGCTTGTGGACTCCTACTGATCACAACTGGTCATAGGACATTGCAAATACACATGGTAATGTTGTTTGGGCAGTAATGAGAATGTGAAGTACATGGTGTTTAGGATATTTTTAGGTTTATTGCTATAAATGGCTAGTCTTAAACTTTTTTTTTTCTGTAAAATCCATGTTTTCTGAATGTTCCTGATCATTGTTTGCATACCTGGGTTCAACCAAAAATCTGTCAATACTTTTTACATGGTTGCTGTCTGTACTTAGTGTCGTGATGTTCCTGATTCCTTGCAGCGTTTTTATATGACCTCATACGCATTCCATTACTGTAGCCGAGTCCTCAGGAATTACTGTAAGAAGAAGCAGCTGTCCAGTATACGGACTGTTAATATTTCAGCTGTGTAAAAGCAGCGAGAAGGAGGGGGGGGGGGGGGTAGTCTATATTGGAGGCTTTTTCCGCTTTTCACTTTGATTTGTCTTAATGCAGCATTGCCTTGGCAGGATTGTGTTATCATAACAACTTTCATCTCTTCTCTCGATGGCTTACTGATCCCTTTTAAGTGTGACTGTTGAGACATGGAAATCATTTCATTTTTCTGTACATTCCATACTGTCTGGACCTGATAATGTGCTCCGACTTCTCTACAGGGTCACCGTGATCGCCTACAAAGGCTTTATTCCAGTGCTCAACTGGCTTTGTATCTACGGGAGAGTTGCATTGTGATTTGGTGCACGTTGTGAAATTGCAGTGGGTGTGTATACTGCATTGTGTACTCCAGAAAAAACATATGCCTTTGTCTGGAGTAAGTGCATCAGCATGCTGCCCGCCAAGTGTTCTGAAATAACAAAATATGGCATTTTATGGAAGATTTATGAATGCCAGCACTGTGTTTTCAAGGAGCAACCTCCTGAAGTCATTTTGTGTGTTGAAGGAAATGGACAGCAGAAGTGTTGTAATAGAAATCGCTATTCATGTGCGGCTCTACTGAGCAGCTAGACATGATATGGTAATCGTAAAAGTCTCTCCTACCCTGTGCAAGCACCCGTTTTTGAAGACTTGCCAGATTTTCAGAGGATGCCGTAATGAGATGTCATTGAGACATAAGGTACAAAGTATCCCATGACACCCTGTCACTAGTACGTGCTAAAGACTTTGGCTAAGAAGTGGTTCAGCCATTGAAAAAGGCTGGCCTTCCCTGGGACTTTAGGCAAATATTCTGTAGAAGGGAAGCTGAACCTATTTAGCTTCACAGGGAGTGATATCGGTGCTACAGAACCAATGTTAAGCCCATATGTAGATTTACTAAAACTAGAGTGCAAAATCTGGTGCAGCTGTGCATGGTATCGGCTTCTAACTTTTTAGCTTGTTCAATTAAAGGATCACTAAAGCTATATTATTTTTATTTTATTTTTATTTTTTTTTAAATAACAAACATGATATACCTCCAATGTGCAGCTTGTTTTGCACATAGTGGCCCCGAACCTGGTCTTCTGGGGTCCCTCGGCGACTGTCTCGGCTCCCCCTGCAAGGACTCAACACCTTCATGCAAGCTCCCTCGCATGGTGTTGAGTGCTTGCAGGCATGCTCCCGTGATACAGCCAGCGGCCATAGCTGCTCACTGTATCACTCGGCCCCGCCCCCCCCTGCGCGCCACGTCAGTGGATGTGATTGACAGCAGCGCGAGCCAATGGCTGCGCTACTTTCAATCCATCCACTCTCTAACCAATCGACGGCCAGGCTGAGCGGCGAAGAGGACATCAGGGGTGAGTGCGGAACTTTCGAGAGGTCAGGTAAGTAAAACGGGGGGGGGGGGACAGTATTGTCGGATGTTTTTGAAAACTTTTACCTTCTACAACCCCTTTAAGCTTTGACAAAAAAACTGGAAGCTGATTGGTTTCTATGTAATGCTGCACCAGATTTTGCGCACTCCCATTTTAGTAAATCAATCCTAATGCTTTCTTCTTTTGCAGGTGTCTTGGACAGATTTTTTTTTTTTTTTTTATCAAGAGCCATGCTACTGGTATTGTCACCAAAGTTGTTGCATGGCATTATTTTGTGAGGTGTGTGTGTTTTTTTTTTTTTTTGTTTTGTTTTGGTTCCCCTCCCCTGGTTTCCTTCCATTTTTCTGCAGGAAGTTGAAAAGGCCCAAAGCATGATTGTCCAAATCTGTACAAAAAAAATCCCATCCTAATGATATGGTGTAGGTTTGTGTTTCTTCCATAGGGTAGTAGAGGGGTTTTTTTAGTTTTTTTTTTTTTTTAAATTATTATTATTTTGTGTGTGTTTATTTGAGGATGACCAGTTTGTTTTGGGTCTAGCTTCCATGCAGAAAATGTTGCTAGTCTGTTGAGTGCGCCAAAGTGTCTGTGTACAGTTTACATAACTTGTTATACATGGTAAAGGAGAGTGATAGGCCGTTTCCTGTCCTTGTCTGCATTTTCATCTCCTGTGTTTTAGAAAAAATATGTCTTGAGGCCAGCATACCGAAATGTCTGACATTTTTAAGCAAATGTTCCTTCCATGATAAGCCACAGTTGGACAAAGGCATGCTTGGTAAAGGCAACCATCGTTCATGGTGGTTTGTTTTTAGCTTTTTAATATAGGTCCATGTTACTATTTATGTGGCTGTGCTGGGATCTACACATTAGTGACTGCTGTTTTCCAATGGATTGTCTTGCAATAGCTGTTTCATTTGAAATTCAAGACCAATTTTGCCCTGTAACAGTGCAAGATGAATTGTTATTGAGCATCCCTTATTAAAAAAATTGTCTGGCAGCGGTTTTGATGATATCCAACATTGGAACCATTTTAGTAATATCTTCCAAATTCAATTTTTTTGGGTGGAATGATGCTTTAGTAAAATTAATGTGGTTATTATGTTATACTTTTAGTTTCCCACATCCAGTCTTTCTTGTTGGGAGGGGGGGGGAAAGTAAGATACGGATTTTAAAATCTTTATATGCTATAGATGTTGAGCTGTACTGCGGCAAAACCTTTTTATTGGCTTTGGATTGATTGGGAAAAGCTTTAGAACCTCTGTTAACTGCACAGAAAGCAATAGAAACCTGACATGGAGTTTAAAGTGGTATTGAACCCTAAAGCAAACATTTATTATATTGCAGCTTACCAATTCCTAGATGTGATGATGCAATAGTTTTCTTTTGTAGGCTTTCTTTCCTTATTTGTATCTGGTGATCCAGCCAGTAAGTCTGTTTTTTCAAAAGAACAAGCTCTTTCAGGTATATCAGTTTACAGGGTTGAGACAAACCATTCAACACTTGCAGGGGTGCTTACAATGGTCAGCTTTTATTTATGTAAAACCTATATCCTAAAAGGTGGGGGGGAGGCAGTTTGCTGTAACTGATTATAAAGTATTGGCTGGAGTTTGGCTTAAATTTGTTATTGTATTTAATTCTGCTAGTACATCTAACATTCCCCTCCCTCCAGGCTGACAATACTGCTGTCCACAGGTGCCCCTGTGCTCATTCATCCAGAGTGGAGGCACTCTAATACAGGAGGTGTGTTTACTGGCCATGATCACCAGGTGGAAACGGGGGGAGAAAACTTAAAATGATGGAAACTAATGCAGCGACCACATCTAATGATTGGTTAGCTGCAATATATTACACTTTTAGTTTTGGGTATAATACCACTTTTTCCAGAGATAAATTAGAGCTGTACGATTCTGGCTAAAATGAGAATCCCTATTTATTTATTTTTTGATTGGAATAAAGATCACAATTCTCGCGGAGTAACATCTTTTACATTATGCAAAAATATTGGGCTAACTTTACTGTTTTATTTATTTATTTTTTTGTGTTGTGGGTTTTATTTTTTTTTTTTTTCCAAAAGAATTGCGTTTGAAAGACCGATGCGCAAATATGGTGTGACATAAAATATTTCAACATATTATTCTTTAGGGTCTCTGCTAAAAAATAAAAAAAAAAAAAAAAAAATTTGGGTTCTAAGTAATTTTTTAGCAAAAAATACAGATTTTAACTTGTAAGCAACAAGTGTCAGAAAAAGGTTTAGTCTTTTTAAAGTGGTTGTAAACGCACTTTAAAAAAAAAAAAAAAAAAAAACCTAACACCTGCAAGACAAAGGCATAATGAGCTAGTATGCATAGCATACTAGCTCATTATGTAATACTCACCTGAGATCGAAGCCCTCACTGCGGTGCCCGTACACAGCATCGGCCGGCGACATCGCTCCCCGGGGGTTACTTCCAGATATCACGGCTCCGACGCTGTGATTGGCTGGAGCCGCAATGACGTTACTCCCGCGCATGTGCGCAGTAATGGTACACTCAGTGGAGCAACGGCACATATGTGCCGTTGCTTCAGTTTCTGTCGGTGCGCATGTGCTGATGACACTGGCACATGCAACGACACGGGATATCTCCTAAACTATGTAGGTTTAGGAGATATCCTGGGTAGCTACAGGTAAGCCTTATTGTAGGCTTACCTGTAGCAAAAAGTGGTCTGTAAGGGTTTACAACCACTAAGTGGTTAAACTGCCCTCGTTTACAGACCGAAGTTCATTTCTTTTTAGATCAAAAGGAATAGCTGTTACAATGTTTCTCTTTATCTCTGCTTAAGCGATGTTGTGATAAACTTGGCAGGCTGTGTGTGTGTTTTTGTTTTTGTTTTTTTGTGTGTGTGTTTGTTTGTTTTTGCTTGTTTTTTTTTTTTTTTTTTTTTTTTCTTGTCAACTGTAAGCATGGAACGACTAAATCAAGGAAATGCTGTTTTAAGATCGTGATGGGGGTTGAATTGCAATCTCGATTCATTACCTATTAATTGTGCAGCTCTATCAAAATGTATAAGAAACAAAGCCTTGAGTTCATCTTATGTCTGGTACATTTAAATATATATGCTGTTGAATGGGGACTTGCATGAAGGTCTTCTGTAAGCGCACGTATTTCCAGGAAAAATGGTTTGCTTTACTGGATCACATTTTGCCCTTGCATTCGTCAAGCTGGCTTTGTGCATTCTTATAAATCATGAGACCGTTGTACATATGGCAGGATTCCAGACTATTCCACGAATGGTAACGGGGTCACTACGATCAGGTGACCCTACTGTACTGTACAAGCAATACACTGTAAAGAAAAACAGGAAGACTGTATCAGCTGTAGAAGTTTTTATTTTTAACAATTAGCAGTACATAAACAATAATAGTGCTTGGTTGCAGCGTTTAGTATTGTAAATGCTAATGGCAGTCTCTGTAGTTACATTGTTAAATGACAAAACTTTCCCACCTTATACACAAAGAACCGAGGATTTATAAACTAGTCTCGACCATTAAAGACAATTGGATTGTGCTTAACTATGTGAAAACACTGAAGTTTACAGTTGTAATTGCTTTCTTTGGAGTAGAAAGCAGTCTGCATTTGGCAAGTGGTTCCGATGAGGACTTGCTCCTGCTTTCTCTCCCTTTTTATTGCTAGTTTGGCAGTCAGCAGAATTTGCAGTTCTCGCATGTAGGGCTTTTTTCTTTTTTTTTTTTTTTTTTTTGCTAGCTGTTAATGGAGCTGTGGCCTTTTCACGTTTTGCTCTAATTGCCCAAATGCAAGCCTTTGATGAAAATTGAGATTGTCCTGTGTGCTGATCGAGCTAGATCGGTGGAGTGGGGTGATCGCTTATTAATATGGAAGGATAATGCTATCCATTTTCCTGGTGGCTCATTATTTCCAGCAAGCAGATGGAGTAAAAGCTTTTGATAAGGTAAAACGGCCATCTTGCTCTTCTTGAGCTGCTATGCAGAACTAGGAAACTTGTGGGTGGATCACGTTTGAAGAAAAACCTGCCCACCTTCATAAGCCTTTTTTGCTAGCAAAAGCAAAACTTTGTGCTTGACGATGTTTTATTCATCATAAATGTGTGTCATGTAAGGAGCAGTATAGCTAGATTTTACAGGGTCCTTGGCAAGGTCATTTTGGGGCCCCTGCTCTCTAGCCTTAGTCTCAAAAGAAATCATGCTATACTCTGCTATTCTAAAACAACACCACTTCAGCATACTAATAGATTTCCTAATGGAAGTGTCTGATCTGTAAAGTTTTTTTTTTTAATTTTTGTCCAGATAATCATTATGCAGCCAGCAGCATAAGACACCCAGGGTGTTTGGTTTGCTAAAGCTATGGTCTAAAAAAAAAACAAAAAAAAAACTTTTTTAAATAAATTGAAATAAAAGTTGCACCGAGAGAAATAATTACTTAGTCATTGCTTATATAACCTTCGTAAAATGCTGTTTTCATGGCTGTACTTCTAATCTAGCAGTTTTTGGGTAGCTGCACTGGACAAAAAGTTCTAACTTCCCTAGCTGAAAGCTTGTTCCAAGTTCATTTTTCAGAATAAGCATATCCTCAGCCTTAATATTTTGCAGTGATCCTAAACCAAGAACCCTGCATTTACTAAATGTGGTCTCCCACAGTACACAGAACATGGAAATGCAATTATTTTATTAAATATAAACTGCTAAATACCCCTCCCCTGTTTTTTCTGTTCTTTCTTCTTCCTTTTTTTCTGTTCTTTCTTCTTCCTTTTTTTCTGTTCTTTCTTCTTCCTTTTTTTCTGTTCTTTCTTCTTCCTTTTTTTTCTGTTCTTTCTTCTTCCTTTTTTTCTGTTCTTTCTTCTTCCTTTTTTTCTGTTCTTTCTTCTTCCTTTTTTTTCTGTTCTTTCTTCTTCCCCCTTTTTTTTTTTTTTTGCCATCAGCAGTATAAGCAGTCTTGTGACTTCTATCAGTATCTGGTTAAAGCCTGTAGGAGGACTGTTCATTATACTCTCATTGTCCTATGAGCCTGCAGGACCGCTGATTGGCCCTGTGCTGATCACATGCACTCTCCCAAGAAAAAAAAAAACAAACTCTCCAGCAATACACACCAAACTGAGCATGTGTGCAGCTTGTCCCCAAGCCTCAGTTTTATCAGGAGATGGTTTGGAGACTGGAAGAAGGGGAGGATCAGAGAGGACAGGGTTAAACAACCCTTTTACACAATGCATTGAATTAACCCCTTGGGTTCTACAGTGAGTATAACAAGCATGCTTTACTACATATACAGACTGATTTTACTGTTGTGGGTTTAGTAACACTTTAACATGTAAAGAGAGGCTTCCTTCTGGAAATGCTCATTGCGTGAGAGTCTTACCTGATCCTGACTTTAGAACTTTTAGTCACCTTAGACCTGGAACATTCAGACAGTAAAATAAGAACGCCTTATTTAATTGCTTGCTCCAGGTCAGTGGCAACTTTCCTATTTTCTCTTGGCACAAGTGTCCCTGAAGTAATAATTTTATAAGCTGCGCTAGAAATAGTATAGATGGTATCTTTTGCTTGTGAAGGACAACACTTTAACTTTCCTGCATTACATTTTAAAGGCCTCAGGTGCTAGTTTGGGTCTGAGGAGCTTACTAAAGCCTCGCATGCACAATCAGAATATTGGACAATTGATTTTGTTTTTATTTATTTTTTTCATTTGATATGAGACTAGCTTGCAAGAAAAAAAATAGATTACTAAAGTTCAGAAAATTCTCTTAGGACAGAAAACATGAAAAGTGATGTACTTTATTGCAATCTGTCTTTTTTGCGTGATCGTGCGTTTTCATGTGTGATCTTATGGGGGTTTTTTGTTGAATACTGTACGGTTGTGGGTATCGTACCATAAACCTTTTTCGTGTTTTGCACCTTTTCGGATAATTGTGTGTTTGTATATATGTGTATGTGTGTGTATGTATATGTGTGTGTGTGTGTGTGTGTGTGTATATATATATATATATATATATATATATATATATATATATATATATATATATATATATATATATATATATATATATATATATATATAAAATGTGTACAGGAACCTTGCACCCCCCCCCTTTTTTTATTTATTTTTATGGTCTTCCTTTTATTATATAAAGCTATTTAAAAAAAAAAATGAATGAAACCCCAGGCTAAGCAATCTGATAAGGGATGAGTCACTTATACAGTATGACCCAGATGTTTTTTGAATATTCAGTATATTTCAGCCTGATTTCTGTAAAGGGTACATGCTAAAGAAACAGAGGAAAGCATGCAAATAGTAGCCTGGAGCTCCACCTGCAGGCTGGATGAAAGATTACATGGTATTTGCGTTTTTGTTTTTTTGTTTTTTGTTTTTTTCAAATTGTTGATGGTCCTGACATTAATAGAGATCTGTACATAAAACAACACTGTACTGTCTTTAACATTGAGCATTAGGCATACCTGTTCAGTACGCCAGGTATCTGTGGTTGAAGACAAGCTTGTATGTACTTCAAGTGTGTAATGATTTAAAAATTAACTATGTTCTGCTAGAAAAGTATTTTTTAAGTTTCAAGAAGATGGAAACGTAGTCATTTTAGAAGACATTTTATTTTGGCTGCTTCAAAAACTTTCATCATTAAGGGAATCGCTGTAGCAAAACTTTTCAGAGAAATAAATGATGGGCCAAGAAGGAGCTGACAGGTTGACAGTCCAGACAAGGGAAATCCATTTGCACTCATTATATAATACATTTTACTGACATTCTTCAGCATGGAAGGATTGACTATATCATTCTTGCAAGTACAAGTCACTTTTCCTAGTGGGTCAGTACCTCTGATGCAAAGCTCCAGAGCCCAGTGTGCTTGACATTCTGCTCTTGCCTTTTTAGAGATGTGTGTGTGTCTGTTTGTTTTTTATTTGTTTTTTCAGTGCCATTTATGCAGAAGTTGCAGATTTATCTTGTGTCCTTTTAAAATGTGAACTAGAGCCACGGTGTCTATACACACACACACACACACACATTCCCCCTATACATTATAATGTTTTCATGACAATCAGTATCTAATATACACAAACTAGTTGTTATGCTCTTATGCAATATGGGGGTAAAGAGACAATTTTCTGAACTCATGTTAGTGTAGCCTCCCTATAGAAGGGAGGCTTTGCTAATGCAATGGTTGTATACCTGGTGTCTAGTCAATCTAAGAGCCAGACAGAATACTAATCTGATATTCTTAGGCTACAAACTAGTACCTGAGGTCCTTGCAAGTTAACACAGCTGAGGAAAGTGCTGTCCTTCACAAGCAAAGATACTATCTATGATATTTCTAGTGCAGGTTATACAACCCTCAACTCCAAAAAAAAAAAAGTTGGGACGCCATATAAAAGCAGAATGCAATGATTTGCAAATCTCATAAACCTTTTATTTACAATGGGAAGCATATCAAATGTTTAAACTGCGAAAACGTTCCATTTTAAGAAAAAAAAATAAGGTAATTTTGAAACCGATGACAGCAAAACATCTAAAAAAAAAATTGGGACAGGGCAACAAAAATTTGGCAAAGTAGGTGGTACTAACAAGGAAGAGCTGGAAGAACACTTTGCAACTAATTAGGTAATTGGCAACAGGAAGCATGATTGGGTATTAAAAGAGCATCTTGGAGAGTCAGCCTTCCACTGTGACAGCAGGTGGGGGATCCTTTCCCTGCAGCTGCTTTTCACGTTTTAATAACCGTGCTGCGGTGCTAGGATCTGATCTGCACTTTACAGTCACATTTGTTCACAGGGACCTGTAGCTATCTTTACTCATTGTGTGAACCATTTTTGGAACTGCCTGAATAAGGGATCAAAGGGATCTTGGATGTTACCGATGTTAGGAGTATCCCTCTAAAGCGGAGCTCCAGCCACCCCCCCCCCCACCACCACCACCAAAAAATGAAGTCCGCTACAAATACTGTAGCTGCTGACTTTTAATATTAGGACACTTGCTTGTCCCGGGATGTCGGCACCCCAGCCGATTTTTTTTTTTTTTTTTTTTTTTTTTCAGTCGACTTTCCGGTGCTGTCGCCGCCATTCCTTGTAAGAAGAGCTTTGTGAATTGCCCAACGGCGGGGGGAAGGAAGAGGAGGGCTGGATCGTGGCGCGGTCTTCTGGAAGTGGGGAAGGGTACCTGTCAAAAACAGGTACCCCTTGTTTTTACTAGAACTCCCAATTTTTGGGCATGCTTAGGTTTGGGCATTTATATGTATATCTTTAAAGAATGATGTTGCATCAGCCCCTGAAGAGTCGGCACCGTCCCACAAAACACGTCGGGTTTACACATGGTTCTATATACCTTTTTTAATGTTATACATTTTGGACCTAATATGAGATTTTGGTTTTACAAGGCATTCTGGCCATGGAGGATATTCTTCCACACCACAATATGCTATGTGCCATGTTACCTATGCTATAAATATGAAAAATTGCATGTAACAAAACATGTCTAATTCATGCATGTACTTACTTTGAGAACTTTTTTCCTTTCTGCAGATATGACTTTGGTATAGATACAAATATCAAGGATAGTTTGTTACCCTGTTTGCCAGTGGTGATCTGGCAGTAAACTGGCTTTCCTAAAGCATATAAATAAGGTTAACATATCCATAGGTACCTACAGAAAAGTCACCTGATCTAGTCCTTCCCCCCCCCCCACCTGTAGACAACACTGGTTGAGGTTTCTTATAGGAAAAAAGAAATTTCACCTGTTGGGGAAACTGTGTCCGGTAAATATTGTTTGCCCCTAAAATAACTTGGTAGCACAGAAGCCTACCCTTCTCTGTGTAGACTAAAGATGATTTGTTGCTTGAAACAAATGTTAATTAGGAAACGCTTGTCAGATTGTTTGAGTGACCACCCTTTGGTATCTGCGGCACAATTTGTTGTCAGTAATTTTTAGGCTCCATTCACACTAATACAATGCAGCGTAGTTTTCATGTGATTACTAGTGCAACATTTTTCTGTGCAATAATCGTGGTAAAATTGCACCGCGTTTGGGGTGCCATTTAGAATGAGTGGCACCCGAATGTGTGTTACATGTTATGCACTGATTTGGATTTGCGGACAGAATCGCTGTGATTTTTGCTTGTGATTCCAAATCGCCAAATGTGAGTAGTGCCTAAACTTTTATATTTACTTTGTACTATATCTGCTATATTCAACTATAATTCCAACAAAATTGGCACAATTTGTATATATTATAACAAACCTTTTCTTTAGTTTTGGATGGAAGTTGACAATGAATGCCACAGCTGCCTGACTACAATTGGCAGCAGTGGAGATTTCTGTTAGTGTGGATGGGGAAATGAATGGATAATGGCATGTTTAATATGATAAAACACATTGATAACAGACTTAAAATGTAAGACTTGAACCTTGTGTACACAATGAGAATATCGGACGAATGATCATCCCTGTTGCTAGTCTTGTGTCAAAAAAAAAGTTACTCAATTTACAAAATATTTTATATGACCAGAATACAGAAGTTATGTATTGTATTTTCAGGCGAAAATTGTATGATCTGGTATCGTACGAGGAATTTTTTTATTTTTGTGTTTTTTGTTCCTTTTGGATAATTTCAGAAGAAATGTTGTGATTGGCTCGAAAGCATTGTACCAACGACCCGATTATCGTACAAAAGCTTCAAGGTGGTATTTTTTTGATAGTGTGTACTAGGCTTTACTTTGTAGTTGTAAAATGGTGTCATCAGAAAGTTCTTGCTGAATGGCACAACAATTGATGGAGGAGTCTCTCCCCTTGCGAGCGCCTTCTTAACCCCCCCAGCATTTCATTTTATGGCATTGTGTCTACATGAATAGTGAAGCTAGAAAGTTTTCTATGGATGAGTGACACATTGTTAGGGGGGAGGGGTGGTTTGGCTAGAGAAATTGGTAATGACAGAAAAATCAGGAAAAATTGAGGTTCACCAAAAGGGGGGGGGGGGGCATTCAGCAAAAAAATAAATAAAATGTATTTGTGGGCCGTGTGATCTGAGCCAGTAGTAGGTTAAACTGTAGTTCAAAGAACAGTAGAGCTCAATTCCCTTTTTAAAAAAATATAAACAAAATACAAGTGGGCCCAATCCAATTTTATATATAAATTTATGGATGAACGTTGTCTTGCATTTAACAAATACTTGGCACATAAAGTGTTGAAGTTTTGTTTTTTGTTTTTTCTTCCGAAACACCAATTTTATCTTTAAAAAAAAAAGTGTGTGTGGTGGTTTTTTTTTTTTTTTTTTTTTTTTATATCTCATTAGGAGATATACATTTTATCTTAAAAATTATCTTGCTTAAAGTTGTTCTACTTTTCTACTTTTCTACTTTTATACTTTTTTCTGCTAAAAAAAAAAAAAAGTCTACTCTAAAACTAAAATCCCTGCATCTATAGACATTGACCATCTAATACTAACCTATCTAACCCTGTAAAGAAGAAATCCGTATACATACCTTTTCTGAAGCCGATCCCACGCTGAGCTGTAACCCGCGGCTTTGCTATGGAGGTGGGTGCAGAGGACACGACCAACAAGGGAAGCACCATAGTAACTCTATGGGTGACGCCACTCCTCATTCGTTTCACAGCCAATGTCAGCTTTGTCCTCCTGCAGAGCTTCTGCGCCTGGAGACCGGAGCGGCTTAAAAAAAAGATATGTATACTGATTTCTTCTTCACAGGGCTAGATAGGTTAGTGTTAGATTGTGGATATCTGTAGATGAAGGGATTTTGGTGTTGGGCTGGGCTTCTACTTTAAAGTGATTTGTAAAGTCTTGTGTTTTTTGGGGTTTTTTGTTTGTTTTTTCTATTAAAATAACAAATATGTTATACTTGCCTGCTCTGTGTAGTGGTTTTACATAAGGGCAGCCACCCAGATCCTCATCTTCTTGGGTGCCTGGTTGGAACTCCTGGCCCCTCCCTCCTGTTGAGTGCCCCCACGGCAAGCAGCTTGCTGTGGGGGCACCTGAGCCAAGCTGCAGCTCCGTGTATCCATTCAGACACGGAGCTCCTGTTCGGCCCCGCCCCTTCTCTCCTGATTGGCTAACTGAGTTTGACAGCAGCGGGTGCCAATGGTGCGCTGCTATGTCTCAGCCAATCAGGAGAGAGAGAGTCCCAGACAGCTGAGGCATTTGTGGACACCGCTGGATAGAGATGGGACTCGGGTAAGTTTTTGGGGGCTGTTGCACACAGAAGGCTTTTAATTTCAATGCATTAAGATAAAAAACCTTCTGACTTTACAACCACATGAATGCATTAAGTTGAAAAACCTGTGCTGCAGCCCCCCCCCCCCTTCTTCTGATAAAGCGATGTGCGCGAGCGCAGCAGCTCCAGCCGCTGTCTCTCTCCTCATTGGACAGATTGATAGCAGCAGGAACCATTGGCTTCCGTTGCTGTCAATCAAAAGCTGTGACACAGGAGTGGGGGGGTGGGGCCAAGTTCCACTGTCTGTGTCAATGTTTGCAGCAACAGGACACGGGAGTGAGCCCACACAGGTGCCCCTGTGGAAAGCGGATTTCTGTTGGGGCACCCGATTAAGAGGAGGGGCCTGGAGCGCCAGCGGGGGACCCCAGAAGAGGATCAAGGCTGCTCTGTGATGATGGGAGAATTGAGTAAATTTCTTTCCTGCAACATGTGGTTGGAGGAAAGAAATTTACTCCATCTATGCCCAGCCTGACTCCTGCCACATGTTGTCCTCAGGACACGTTCTTTGGCTTCCAAGTGCCTGGTGGCCCCTAAACTGTATATTTGTTTGTACACTCTAGATTTGTTCTATTCATCAGTTTATATTTTGTGTCCATTGAACATGCCAGTATTCTTCCTTGCTCATGTATTTGTGTGTTTACATGTAGTAGTGATTTTATAAATTATGTGAAATATACTTGTTCTGTGTTAAGGACAGCAGATTTTCCCAGCCACTGGCAATTAATTTGTGAGAACTCTTCCTTGATGTGTTGGCATTATCTAGAAACAATAGGTCTTTCTTTTTGCCTGTTGATCCTTTTGTATGCGCTTTCATTATGCGGGAACCCAGCCCCTCTTTGGCCTCCTTTTTTGATATGTGTTTACATGAGCGGTGCTTTGTTCAGAGTTTAGCTGCATTGGGAAGCTTTTCACAAGTGCGGAATACTGCAGTTATCTGATCATTTCGGGTGGTAGCTGGAGAGCACCAGAGTGATCAAAATGACCAGGTCTTCAAGACACCCACTCCATAAACTCCCCCCCTTTTTTTTTTTTTTTTTTTTTTTTTTTTTTTTAACTGGCAGCCGCATCTCTTCAGTAGTTTCAGATCTCTCCCTTTTTAGACATTCTAGCACTTTCATCACCATGGTTACCAGCAGTCCTAACAAAAGAATATAGAGAGAGACAAAAACTGAGTTTATGGATGGGGGGCAAAAAATGGAACTTGTACTTTGAGTGATTTTATTTGCAGAAATGGTAAGCCATGCCACACATGACACAAATCCCCATGCAAGGCATTTAGTCTTTTCCCACCCATTCACCTCCCCCTCTTCCTTCTTCCTTTTTTTTTTTTTTTTTTTTTTTTTTTCTTTTATAACGTTTTGCACTGTTTGTTTTTTTCAAAAGTTTTCACATCCGCTCTAGCACTTGTGTTTGAGCCTTGTCTTCTTGGTGCCCCTTGTTATGATGTCACTCCTGGAGCTTAAGGAGCCCCACTGCTGGACAACAAATGGGAAGTGTCAACATTATCCAAGCAGTGACATGGGCACCCAAAGTATAGATATAGATATAAAAAGATATAATTCTCTATCCAGATATGCCACTGTCTTCTCTGGGCCAAAGCTTATTTGACTACTTGCCAGTCATCATATGACGTCCTTGACTTTATGTGAGTATATCTGAATGATGCCTGCAGCTACAGACATCATTCAGATATTGTCTTATTTTCAGTTGGCGATTACCTACACCATAAGAACGATCATAGTGGCTGGTCAGCTGCTCGATTGTTCTTACGGGCGGCGAGAGGGGACTTAACCCCCCCCTCCGTCACCATCCGGTGCTTCTATCGACTCACCGCTGCCATCGGTGAGTCAGAGAATGGATCCACCGGCCCTGGATGTTTACCATAGAGATTTCCGGCGGACCAGATGGTCGCCGGAGTCTCTGATCATTCGGAGGACGGGCGCAATGTTATGACATCACGCCCAGCCTCTGCATTCAAACAAACACCGCCGCCTCGGCTTGGAAGCCGAGATCATCCTTCCCCTTTTTTTTTTTTTTTTTTTTATTTCAGCTGTCCCAGCCTAGAGGTGAGATGTGGGGTCTCAGTGACCCCATATCTCACTGTAAAGAGAACCGATCACGTCATATTGATATTACGGGGAGGTTTACATTCCTTGTAATGGGAATAAAAGTGATTAAAAAAAAAAAAAAAACTAAGAGTCATACTTAAAAAATTAAGTAAAATTGACCATAAAAAAAAAAATTATTTAAAGTGCCCCTGTCCCCGTGTGCTCGCACGCAGAAGCGAAAAGCATATGTAAGTCCCGCCCACATATGAAAACGGTGTTCATACCACACATGTGAGATGTCACAACAAATGTTAGATCGAGAGCAATAATTCTAGCCCTAGACCACCCCTGTAGCTCTAAAGATCTATCCTGTAAAAAATTTGAAAGTATCACCTTTGAAAGCGTCGCCTCTGGGGCTTTTTAAGTACCGAAGTTTGGCGCCATTCCAGGAGTGTGCAATTTTGAAGCGTGACATGTTGGGTATCTATTTACTCAGCGTAACTTCATCTTTCACATTATGCAAAAAAATTGGGCTAACTTTACTGTTTTTTTTTTGTGTTTTTAAGCATGACATTCTCCCCCCCCCCCCCCCCCCAAAAAAAAGTGAAAAATTGCTGCGCAAATACTGAAATACTGTGCGAGATAAAAAGTTGCAATGACCACCATTGTATTCTCTAGGGTGTCTGCTAAAAAAAATATATAATATTTGGAGATTCTATGTAATGTTCTAGCAAAAAAATGTAGGAGAGAAATGTCAGAATTGGCCTGGTTGGCAAGTGGTTAACCACTTGCTCCAAAATCACGTACCTGTATGTCATTCTGCTTCAAGTGGTTGTACAGTGGTGATGCCTCGATTGTTATCACTTGGCGTTTTTGAATGCTTTTAAGTGCAAAGGAAGGATTTGGGGTCTTATACCCCAGATCCCTCCATAAAAAATACCGGACACTTTGACTTTTTTTTGTGTGATTATATATTATATATTTTATATAACAGTGTTTAAAAAAAAAAAAAAAAGTGCCTCATTACTTTGATCGTGTACAGAAGCGAGCACAACACATCTGTAAGTCTCAGCAGCAAATGTAAACAGTGTTCAACTCACACACGTGAGGTATCGCTGCGATCGTTGAAGCGAGAGCAGTTATTCTAGCACTAGTCCTCCGTAACTCTCTAAACTGGTAAAAAGTGAAGTATCGCCTATGGAGATGAAGTACCGTAGTTTGTCGCCATTCCATGAGTGTGCTCAATTTTAAAGCAAGACATGTTGGGTTTCTATTTACCCGGTGTAACATCTTTCACATTTTATACAAAAAATTTGGGCTAATTTTACTGTGTGTTGGGAATTGTTTTTTTTTTAATTCATGAAAGTGAATTTTTCCCAAATAATTGCTGCTGCGCGAATACGTTGTGACCTAAAATATTGCAAGGACCTCCATTTTATTCTCTAGTGTGTATGTGTGTGTGTGTGTGTGTGTGTGTGTGTGTGTGTGTGTGTGTGTGTGTATATATATATATAATATATAATTTATTTTTGTGTGTGTTTGGGGGTCCTAATTAATTTTCTAGAAAAAAATACTGATTTTAACTTGTAAGCAACAAGTGTCAGAAAAAGGCCTGGTCTTTTTGCGAAGTGGGGGGGGGGGGGGGGGGGGGCACTGGACTGCATCAAAATAAAAAATGCATAAGAAAACGCGCATGCAGAAAAGCATCTGAAACTCATCCGGACTGCGTTTTTATGGTGTGAACTGGCCCTAAAGGGGAGCAGAACGTTTTTGGCTTATCAGCTGTCTGTGCAAAAGCCTGCATCTCTGATCTGGGGGTGCATTCATACGAATGGAAAAAGCAACTTGCACACCTGGAAAGGTACCATCAGTGCTGAAATATATATTCAGGTTTTAGGCTAGGTTCACATTGGTGCCATGCGGGAACCACAGCGATTTCTGTGTGGGTTCCCGCACCGCATCAGAATCGCAGGCAGTTCACTCTGTGAACCGCTGCGGGTGTCAATGTAAAGTTTAATACCCCCCCCCCCCCCCCCAAAATCGGTTGGCGGAATGCAGTGCGAACTGTGGAATCTGATCACATGGGTCTGAGTACCCATGTGATCCAATTCAGTGCGGACCAAAAAAAAAAAAGGGTCCTGCATCATTTTGGTGCGGATGCGATTTCAGCCCTACAGACTGGCTGAATTCACATCGCATGTGATTGTGATGTGCACAGGAATGAGGTGCAAATAACATGCCATGTCTGCAATTGAATTGGTGTGAACCCAGCCTAAAGTCCCATACACGTGATTTTTCTGCAGATTTTTGTTTCAATTTGTATGCAATCAGGCAGGACCTTGCACTACATGGTTTTGGTATATCTGAAGACAAAAATCTGCAGAAAATCTAATGGGGTGTGTGTGTGTGTGTGTGTGTGTGGTCTCAGAGTGGCAAATGCTCAGGCAAAAATGCAACAACAATCCTCTCCCAAAACTCCAGCAAACTGGTCTCCTCCATTCCCAGATGTCTACAGAGTAGTGTTTAAAAGAAGAGGGGATGCTACACGCTTGTACACACGGCCATGTCCTAACTTTTTTGGAGACGTGTTGTTGCTATCAATTTCAAAATGACCTTTTTTATTGTATTTTTTTTTTTGGTCCATTTTCAAACATTTTGATATATTTTCTATTGTAAATGAAATATGGGTTTATGAGCGAACATTACATTCTGTTTTTAATGTAGATTTTTACTCAACGTTCCAACTTTTTTGTAATTTGGGTTGTAGAAATAACTACAGGTCATTCTGCTACGGTTACAGCCAAATTCTTTATTACAATAAAAAAAAAAAAAAAATAGGAGCAATGGTGATGTACAAAGAGTAAAAACTCAAAGTGGCAAGTCCTAATCCTGTTGACTGTCAGTGGAGTTCTTGGTTGCTATGGGTTACTGCATGTTGTGCATTGTTCTTGGCCTTATTGAATAAGCTGTGTGGTTCATGGATGATTAGACTGCTGCTTGGATACCCGGCCATTGGTGCAATGAAAGAAGATAAATGGCATCTCTCCCTGGTGACTACACTTTAGACCCATTTTTTTGTGTAGAGTGCCAGTCTCTGAATCTCTCACTAGTCACTTCACATTAGCAGCCTGATTAGAAGAAAATCCAATTTCTTGTCGTTTTGGTTTTGTGATGTGTGTGATGAAAACACTCGTCTGCACTCCTGATGTCAGATGCAAATGAAGATTTCTTCCTATACTAGAAGTGACCCTTCTATATTTGAATTCCCTGTGCTGCATGAAATTAAATGTGCTGTGAAAGTTGTTTTTTTTTTTTAATTTAATTTTAGGCATTCCAGTATTTAAGCACTTTGTGCTAAACTGATTAAACGTTCTCCCTTTTTTTTTTTTTTTTCCCACCCCTGTTAATCTGTTGCTAGAAGCAAGCTGATTTACCCAGCACCCATTGTTCAGGCAGAGCGCGTGAAGCCATAAACTCAAACAGGCCTTGAAATTTGTTAGCCTTGCAAGATATTATGTTCCCAACAAACACCACGCTATGAATGTAGCTCTTTGTCTTCATAAAATTCTAGAAATTTGACGTAATGTGAGAATTCTCTTTTCCCGGGATTGCACAATTCACAGTAGCTTTGTTACCATACGTTTGCTTTGTGCTGTTGATTGTATTCCTGGTGCTCCAGCATAGGATATGTGTACCTGCAGTGCAGCTCTTCCTCTGGCACAAACTGTATTTCACTTTTACCAGCTAGGACACTGTAGGGCTGCCTGTAGTCCGCCAGCAGGTATACGTTCTTGATGTGCCGCTACTTAAGGTTCCACATGAGCAGAGTTGTCAAAGGGTGGCTGAATGTGCTTTAAGGCGATTTCATTCTTCAGTAGACATTTAAGCTTATTGCTCAGAATAAACAGAATTTTTTCATTTTCAGTCTGATTAAAAAAATGTTGCAACTTGAAGTTTTAACTTTAATCCCTCTACGCCTTAAGAGAATAAAATATTGAAAAATCAATTCTTAGGACTAGAGAAGAAAAGCTTGAGTGTTTTTCAGTAAGTACATGGTTTTGCGTTATTAGAACATTTGACTTGAAAGTACTTTTTTTGATGTTTTCTTGCTGTTATAACACTCAGTAATAACATTTTTATTTACATTAGGCTTAGGCCATTTGTAAAACCGGCAGGGAAAGAAAAACTGACCAGGGCAGCTATAAAAAGGCATATATCTGGAACAATGGGCCTGGAGATATCTGCCTATCTTCACAAGTCATTAGAATGTCTGTCTTGATCTGCTATGATTCTAATGCCTGGTGCATACTACAAGGTGAAAAAAAAAAATGAACTTCTACAGTCGGAGCTGCTGTACTAACCATTCAAAGTTAGTACAGCATCTTCCCCTTGCTGAGCTGTTGTGTTCTGACAGGGGGAAAACAACACCCCCACCCCCGCCAGAAAACTCTGATCAGTGCTTTCCGCCATTGGCTGAGAGCACTGATCAGGAGTCGGTCGGCTGCTGGTTTTCCAGCATGCTCGTCCAATAGACCGACCGATATGCACACGGGCTGAATGTTGCCCAGTTTTTATTGAACTGGCCGATGTGTGCGGACATTTGGGTCGTGTGTACAGGGTTTTAGGCAGGCCATAGATGGTGCAAATTTCTTTCCTGCAACCATGGGTTGCAGGAAAGAAATTCACCCTATTCCCCCATCAACCCAGACAGTGCTGATGGGATTCTCTCCTGCCAAGCAATTGTCTTCTCCTGGGGGGGGGGGGGGGGGGACGGGCGGGGCTGGAATTTTCCCATTCCTGCCGGGAGAAGACAGTGATTATCGCTAGCGGCTAAAGCAGCTGCTTGCAATAATCACAGGCAAATCTGTCAGGCTGGTTGTACCCAAGTTGATTGATCAACTTTTGGTACTTTCAGCCTGCCTATTTATTGGTTTGACTCAGATTCAGCAGGAATCGGCTGAGATTCAAACAATCTTAACAACCAGCCATACCTGGATTGAAAATTCGGTCAGTTTAGTAGGAACCGTGCGAATTTTGATCCATGTTTGTGCACTGTGATTGTACAAAAGTCGATCTACTAGTCTATATTATAAACATGCTGTGGTTTTTCTCGATCGTTAAGCATTAAAGAGAAGCTCCAGTCTCCTTCAGAAAAAATTAAGGCAGCAGCTACAAATACTGTAGCTGTTGACTTTTAATACTGGGGCACATGTAGACACTGACACTGTAGAACAAGAATGCATGAATAGCTTTTACTGTCTTTTTCGCTCCATAAGACTCACCTGACCATAAGATGCACCTAGGTTTTAGAGGAGGAAAACAAGAAAAAAAATATTCTAAACCCAATGGTGTACCAAAATATATACCAGTGCCCATGAAATGCAGACTTACTAGTACCAATAAAATGCAGCCTGACCATTGCCATTATTGCAGTCCAACTTGTGCCATTATTGCAGCCCGACTTGTGCCATTATTGTGCCCATTTCCATCGCTCGGGCTGCTCTGTCTTCTATCCCGACAAGCCAGGAGATCGCCCGATACTCGCGGGGCTTGGGAGGTCTTTCCTCCGCTCTCTTGCCTCTCTTCCGGTACTAACGTGGCGGTGGGGGGTGGTGCCGGCATCGGCGGGGGGTCAGTGTCTGCTGTACATTCGGATCATAAGACAGAGATATTTTCCCCCATATTTTGGGGGAAAAAATTGCGTCTTATGGTCTGAAAAATGTTGTTGCTGAGGAATGGGGAGTAGAAATGTTGACTTTTTAGCACCTTTTTGCTTTATGTATTTACTCCACTGTAAATCCATCTGAATCCACATAGCTTCTAGCAGCTCTGGTAGGAACTTTTATTAAATTGAAGTAGTTTATCTATTTTTGTTTCCTAATTTGTTCATAATGCAAAGTTGCTTTAACTGCATATCATAACTCATATTGCCTAATTAAATTAAAGAACATTGAAAACTGCCTGTTTCTGAGAAGCTTTATCTAAGCTAATTGGAAGAAAAGCTATCATAAAGCAAATCTTGGTACAGTTTTGTAAAGATGCAGAGTACCTTTTTAGTCTCTTAATTATTTAAAAGCAACTTGGCAGCAAGACCTAAAATCCAGGTGTACATAGTCATATGAAGAACCACTCACCTGTGTTTGCATATTCGTTCCGGATGCGCAGTTTGGTACAAAAGCTACGATGTGAATTTAAGGGTAGGCATGAGACACACAAGCCTTTTGTGTGTTTCTAATACCTTGCTCTCAGTTACAAATTGTGTGTGATATAAGCAAAGAGAATGCATGCCACATTCGATAATGATTTTCGGGACAGGTGCTGGGAAGTGGCCGGTATCTTCAGTACAGGCTCTCCTGGAGGTCACAACTGAAAAGAAAGCTCAAGCAGAAGTAGCCTGATAATTTTAATTTATTTTTTGCTGATTTACCTATTCCTACAGAAAAAAACACGCCGGTTGCAATCCAGGCATTGCACACACGTTCTGCTAATAATGGGTGCAAATTTTTTTTTTTTTTTTTAACCTGAAAAAAGATTTGATATATATTTTATTTTATTTGAAAGGCGACCTTGGCCTTGAAACTGGTTTTGTAAATGCTACATCTTGTGTTCATTTGTATATCAGCAATTCAGATTCCCATCTTTGTGATTGGGACTGTTCACCCGCCTATATCACTTGGCATAACAAAAAAATATTGTCTTAAAAGATTTTCAAGATTGGCAATATGTTGACATATGTGTTGTGAACATTTTTTTTTTTTATTTATTTTTATGCACCAATGTGCACTGAGGGACCCATTGAAATGAATGGAAGCATATTTAAAACTTGTGTCAACGCACAATTAAACTCATAGTTGTAAAATGCACCCTCAACTCACTAAGCTGTAATAATGGTTATCTACTCAGATTGTTATATAAAATGTGTGTATTTCACACTGTAAAATTACTATAGTTTTCCATTTTCTTTGAGGTATATTTTAAAAGAATAAATGCTGTTGGCCTTGATCTGATCCAGTGCACGATACTTAGCACAGAATTTGGTAATGGGAACAGCATGCATTTTCCAGCAGTAAATTATACCTGGAACTATTTGTTTTGATTTACTTAATGCATTTTAACAATATTCTATCCTGAAAGCATAACTTTTGACATATTTCCCCTTTGATTAATAACCGCACAATATGTTTTAAAGGCACCGTACCGTTCCTTATTCCCTCCTGCATGTCACTGCTACCAAAAGGATTGTCATCATCCACAGACTGTCATTTTGTGTTTTTGATTGTTGTTCCCAGACTGAGAGGCTGTCTAGCTAAGTGTCTTTTTTAATACTAGGTGATACTACTGGTACTGTCCAAAATATCTGTAGTACTATATAGGATAAAACATTTTTTTAGCAAATTGGACATAAAAAGCCTGTTTGTAGATTGAAGTCTGCTGTACCTTGTCGAAATGGATGTTTTTTGAAAATAGATGCAAGACTTGGGTGACCTCTTTAAAAAGCCACCAACTCTGACTCTAAATGTCTAAATCACATGGTCTCTGGCTACCAGGATCATTGTATCTGTTTTTGCAGAAAGCCTGTAGACCCTAACTCAGGCTTTCTCAAGCTTTTAACCCTAGAGGAACCCCAAAAATATTTTATGTCTCGAGGAACCCTTCCTAAAACCAAATCATCAGGGCTCAATAGGAACAATGCTCCTTATATTGGTGGTCAATAGGAAGAATGTCCCCCTTTTAAAGTGGTGTTCAGAATGCCACCCTTAAAGACAGCTAAAAAGATATTTGGTGTCATGCTGCTGGCTTTGCTAAGTGGTGCTGAACCTTTGAACTCTGTAGACATCATCAAATAGGTGGTTCATCAGCCACAGCTCAGGGAACCCCTAGCAACCTCTAGAGGAGCCACAGGGTTCCACGGAACCCTGGTTGAGGATGGCTGCCCTAACTGATTTACTGCAAGTGATCCAAGTAGTAGATGAGCATATATCTAATTGCAGCCTATGCTTAGGAACCAGGTTTTAAAACACACTGAGATAGATTTGATGTCTTTCCCATATATAACTATCAAAAGCTAAAGATCCATTTGACGTGTCCTAATTCTCTGTCCTTACATTGCATTAGTCAGG
Source organism: Aquarana catesbeiana (assembly GCF_042186555.1). NCBI lineage: Eukaryota > Metazoa > Chordata > Amphibia > Anura > Ranidae > Aquarana > Aquarana catesbeiana. Next base: position 274,145,663 of record NC_133324.1, read on the forward strand.
TCCCATCTACTCATGGTGCTTATCTCACTTCCTGTACGCTACAAAATAAGAACAGTACTTCAAACAGCCATATAAAATTGACGGCTAGTGCGTGCAATAATAAAGCGCTGAAAGATTGGTGATCAGGAGAGATTGTGAGTGTAGAAATATGCATATAGCTTTGGTCAACATAATGTATATCTTATCAGATGTAAATCCACGTTTTTAATAGGCTGTTTATTCTCTTCAAGGTGTAAATATAACATTATAAAGTCGTCCTTGTTAATGAGTAAAAGAAAGCAAATAGTTAGGCAATAGGCAGTGTAGTGAGCATGTTGCAGACAGGTTATATAATTCCAGTCACCAGCTTCCTGTGCCCTGCTTGTCCTATCTGAGATGAGTTTGTAGCCTTTGTAACTGAGATTACTAGGACCCATTGACACCGATTTGTAGGAAAGGGGTGTGGAGTATACTGGTATAGTCAATAACTTGGAGCTTTTATTGCTTGAAATGGGTCATGTTTTTTTGCTTTTGAAAGTTGCTAAACCTGGGAAAAATGTAAAAGCTAGCAATTGTACAATATGCTGGCTATGCATAATAGAGATTAGCACAACCATTTATTTTTGCAATGATTCCACCTAAACAGTGGGGTTTAAGTGCTGACGTTCAACATTTCATCACCGCTTTACCAATTGTCCCTTCAATCCACCTGTTTTTCTTATTTACACTGCGCAAGTGCAGCACAGTGTACCCAAGGTTTTCATGCAGGCTAGCTGCGCTTTGCCCATAGACTTCCATTAGATTGGGCAGTTTTGGGATGTTATGGGAGTTATCTGCACAGTTGAGTTTGGGAGCTTACTTAGTGTGAGGAGATGGCTCCCTCCTTGTTCCTAGAAAATACAAAACTTCAAGAAGTATAACCGTTCTTTTAGTCATAGTAACAAAAACAAATCTTTATTTCTTTGTGTGGTACCATTCTGGAAGTTTGAAACCCTTTTTAAAATTTTCTGCAACCTTTTAATGCTGGAGGCACATGGGGGGTTGGGGGGTGTATTTACGAAAGGCAAATCCACTGTGCACTGACAGTGCACTTGGAAGTGCAGTCGCTCTAAATCTAAGAGGTAGATCTGAAATGAGTGGGAGCTCTGCTGATTTTATCATACAATGATGTAGAGCTGCACAATTAATCGTTAAAAAAATCGTGATCTCGATTCACCCCCTCTGACGATCTGTCCTGCTGAGTTTGCTGATTCTTTCATATAAACAAGAGATTATCTGCTCACTCAGCTGTCAAAAGAAAGCATCCTACTAGTCTGCCAAGTTTAGAACTTGAAACATTGTAACTAACTTCCTTCTTATATCAAAGGGAGAAACTTCTCTGTGTAAACAAATAACCCAGGCAATCTGCCAAGTTTTTAAACAAATGTAAATGCAGGAAGTTTAACCACTTAAAGTCTAAATCTTTTTCTGACACTTCTTTAAATTAAAATCAATATTTTTTTGCTAAAAAAATTATTTGGAACCCCCAAACACATATATATATGTGTGTGTGTGTGTATGTGTGTGTGTATATAAATTTTAGCAGAGACCCTAGGGAATAAAATGGCAATTGCTGCAATGTTTTATGTCACACTGTATTTGCCCAGCGGTCTTTCAAATGCAATTCTTTGGGAAAAAAATACACTTCAATAAATAAAAAAACAAACCGTAAAATTAGCACAATTTTTTTTTTTTGTTTTAATGTGAAAGATGATGTTACGCCGTGAGAATCGTGATCTATCCTCTAAGCAAACAAATCGTGATTCTCATTTTAGCCAGAATCTTGCAGCTCTACAATCATGTGCAAGCTAAAATGCTGTTTTTTATTTTCCTTGCATGTCCCTCTCGGATCTACTGTGACTTTACTTCCAAGTGCGCTTGCAGTGTAAAGTGGATTTGCCTTTAGTAAATAACCCCCATAGTGTTGCAACTCCATTCAGTTGTCCTTGCTCAAGCTCATGTTTGCTGAAAACTATTCAGGAGTGGTTGGTATAAAAGTGAAAAGTGCATTTAGTATTGTGTCTTTGGCCTACCTATCACCTTTTCCTTGCAGCCTAAGGCACTCCTCACATAAGTCCCATGGTAAACATGATCTGTGATAGTGAAAAGTAGGAATTTATGATCTCAGACTGTAGTTTCTTTAAACTCCAGATCACCTATCAGCTGTAAATCTCCTTTGAAAAAAAAGCTTTTGAGGAGACTGTGACTAATAATCAAATATTTATATGTGATGCAATTTCTAATGCTATAATCCCCTTGACCACAAATAAGCTATACAAGTGCATTTTTGAAAGTCCCTTTTTTATTTTTTTCCTGCTTTGTATCTGCTAGTTTAAAGTGGTGCAGGAACTACATTTTGGGAATCGGTGCGGCGCTGCAAAGTCAGACCGATTCGAACGGTGACGTTGCCGGCAATAAGCTCCGATTTAGCATGCAATTTGACGTGTCAAATCGGCCCAATGTGAAGGGGGGCATTAGATTTACCAAAATCTTGTAATATGAAGTCAAATCTAAACCCTTTCAATTTGTATGCAATCAGGTGGGTCCCTGCACTTCATAGTTGAAGGTAAATCAAACAGAAATTGAATAAGAAATTTGTATAATATATGGCCAGCCTTAGCTTTCTGTAACCCGAAAGGCACATATGCGGCTCTTCATAGGGTCACTGGGGGTGTATTTCTTGAAGCCAGAGCTGTATAGCTTCTGTCACATTGAAATTCCAAGGTAGTATTGAAGAATTATTATTATTTTTATTTATTTATTTATTTTTTGTGTGTGTGTGTTTTTGTTTAAAAGAAAAATGTGTGTGCATATATAAAAATGTATTTAACATGAGTCTTCTGTAATGGAGTGGCAGCAGTGAATTTGTTTTTCTGTACCTATCCTACCTCACAAGAATGCGCTGACAGATGTCACATCACCATATTACTGACAAAGGAAGTTTGGTTACCTGGTGTACTGCAGTAATACTGAGCAGGCTCTTCAACCTTTTTGGAACATCGGCAAACCCCTGAGGTCACACGCTCCTGCACTGTGCTCTTTCCGTAATTGTTTGCATTTGTGACAGGTGAGAAGACATGGCCTGGCTGTCTGCAGGAGAGATCCTTTGATAGTTTACTTTAAACTCTAGACACCTGGTATGAGCAAAAGGTCACCAAAATCCCACCTAGAAACCTCCCGTAGGAATGCATCTGGGAACTCGCATTGCAAGTTAAAGTGAAGGAAAAAATGCATGACCGAGTCAGGGCAAGGGCATAGCTGGAATACCTTTTCAAGATCTGCAAACATATGTAAACCAAATGTTCAAGCAGCAGTATTACAGTAGTAAAAGTCCTCTTGCATCAAGAGACCAAGGATGTGACTGTTTATTGGGCCATCCTGTTGATGTTAACATTAGGATTTGTGATCCTTTTATAAAAGTCAGTATCTCCTTATTTATAAAGAAAAAAATATCTGTGGTTATATCCTACCTTTTTTTTTTTTTTTTTTTTTTTTTTTTTTTTTTTTTTTTAAACCAGGTGTTAAATAAACAAATTGTAAGCAGTTTTTGGGAGAGGGTGGTGGGTCGATTGATTTTCCCAACCTAGCTACTGAAAACTGTTAAAGTGCAAGAAATCGCCCCAAAGGAAAACTAAGCAATCCTCTTTCCAGAAGAGTCTAGTGGAGACTTTTAGGCTTAATTCACAAAGCAATAAAACATGGATACTCATCCAATTTTCAAACCTCATTGACTTCAGCTGAACGTAACTGATTCTTATCCTGGTGTGTGTTGTGTTTTTTTTTATTTTTTTTTTCGTCTACATCGTTTTCTTTTCAACGATAAAATATTAGGCCAACAGCTGAGCTGTTTTTTTGCATAGTTTCCTAGTAGGATTTAATTCTGTTCTACACTGCAACGTGTCTAACAAAAGTACACAATCTTGCCTCCCTGACCATCGGCTTAATATAATATAAGAAAACCCAGTTCTTTTGAATTTAAAAAATGCTTCAGACAGATCATTCACTTATGCTGCAAGTTGTTGCCCAAAGCCCCCCCCCCCCCCAACGAACCACTGGTGTGGGGAAAAAACACATAAAACACATCCAAATGCCTATTTACCTGAAGCCAAAGTAGCATGACAATCTCTCTCTTCTTCTCTTTAATTTCAGGGTTGTCTTTTCGGTTTCTACATCACCGCTACTGGGTAGCTTATGGCCTTTTTTATAGGCTCCAGAGGCAGGGGTGGTGAGGGGAACAGTGCCCAAGAAAATTAGGAAAATTAGGAAAAAAATCTAGTCCCCAGGGCATTTTTGTGGATGGAGGAACTCCACCATCTATATAGCCAGTTGAAGGCTTGGGTACACACGGGCTGAAAATCGTCCGAAAACGGTAGATTCAGCAGGAACCAGATGGCACTCAACCTGTGCGTTCATCTCCTTTGCCGACAGAAGCCGGTCATGCAACAGGCTTCTGTCAAACGGGCATGATGGAAAACCAGCATCTGATCAGTTTTTTTTTCTAGCAAGGACATTGTCTGCAAGTGCTGATCAGTGTGTTCTGGCAAGGGGGTATTCCCTGCCTATCAGAATATAATAGTTCAGCGGGGAACTTTACTTGTGTTTAGTACCGTGATCTTTCTTACTTTCTCTTTCTCTCTCTTTCTTTCTCTTTCTCTTTCTTTCTCATTCAGTCTGCTGGTTTGAAGGAAAAAAACTACCCAGCTTAAGAGTGGGAGTAGTTTAGCAAAAGACACTAGGCAGGACTGGCAACGTTCAGTCCACAAAAATTCTTTGTGACCAGCCCACAACACGACTTGAGGTTAGTACACACTAGTAGTGTTTTTTTTTTTTCCCCGTTCAAACCAGCAGAGCTAAATGGGAGGAAAAAAACTCACCACTCAGGAGGAGCCGCTGTGCTGACTTTCTGATGTTAGTACAGCGATCTCCCCTGCTGTTCTATTGTGTTCTGACAGGAGGACTCCCCCCAGCCCTACCAGAACGCTCTGATCCGCGCTCTCAGCCAACCTTTTTTAGGTCATTCCCCTTTGACTGCAGTACACACACGGGCCAAATGTTGACCGGTTTCTATTGAAGCCGCCGATGCCTCCCGACATTTGGCCTGTGTACTAGCCTTTAGGAGCGAAGTGTAATTCTTTCCTTGCAGGATAATGGGGAAATGTGTATATATTGCAGAGATGTACTACTTTTTTTTTTTTGCCTTGACATATGCTTTAATTATAGCAGAGTTCCACCCAAAAGTGGAAATTCTGCTAATTTGTCATCTTCCCCTCTGGTGCCACATTTGGCACCTTTCGAGGGGGGGGGGGGGGAGCAGATCCCACTTCTGGGAGTCCGGGCTGCGGCGCATTACATCACAGCTCGGCTCTCTCCTCCTTCGCCGCTGGGCCAGTAGGAGAGGGCAGTAGGGTTCCCGGCGTGAAGCCGTAATGCTACACTGTCGGGTTCCCCTTACTCGCAATGGCGGCGGCAGCACTCAACAGCTGATGCAAACATCAGCTGCGGTGCCAACATTGCTGGACTCCAGGACAGGCAAGTGTCCTATTAAAAATGAGCAGCTGCAGTATGTATAGCTGCTGGCTTGGGGTGGGCGGACCTCTGCTTTTAAGACTTCCTCTCCTTTTGTATGGCTCTTTTCAGAGAGGTGAGTGTCGAAACATACAGCCTGTCATCCTATGTATAATCAGAGTGAAGAATAACCGTAGTTTTAAAGAGAACCAACATTCTGAGATTAGGTCCATGTAAATATTTGATTAGGGCGCCCGGGTGACATTTTGGGTGCTGATGTCATCAGACTCTGCATTCCTTTTCACTGAAAACTTTACTGACCTCAGCTCCTCGTTATGCTGCTATGGCCTCAGGTCATGTTACCTGAAACTAGCGCATGGTGAGATGAGCTTGTTTCCAGTGACAGATATATTTTTATACATCTTCAGTAATAAAAATTAAAAAAAAAAATGTTTTTTTGTCCATCATCTATATTGTTTATAACAGTTCAAGAGTGCTGGCACTTGTTGCGGTGTTGTTGCTATGGTGGCTGGCTATATTTATTCCCCCGGGGGCCGTGACGCACACTGTGGGTCTCCACCCATCCCCCGCTCTCATTTGGCCTGGGGGGGGCGGATGCGCCAGCACTGTGCGTAAACGTCACGTGTCCCATGCAGCACGTGCGATGCGAGGCGTCGTTGCGTGCCTGCTATGGGTTTCCACACTCGTGGGCCACGGAGGAGTACTTAGGTGCCGTTCGGCCAGAGGGCGTTCTTCCAGTTAACAGCGCCCCCTCCTCCAAACTTGCGCTACACGGCATGACGGTGGGCGGCGCTGCGGTGACACATATATGGACGTCTCTCCGGCGGCTTCGGCACTCAAGGTTTCCTGCACACCTCACTTCAAACGAGGCCATCCTCGTTTTCCCAGTTGGCTCTTTGCCCCCAGAGGTAATTTTGTCATTTTGCACTCTTTCTCTCCCTGGCTATCCTGGTGTTAACTCTCACCACCTGCCACACTCTGGTATTTATCACTCCAATCACCTGGCAGCTTTTGACTGCCAGCCTTCAACCCACCATCACCCTCCTCACCAGCATGGGTTTCTTTTTTCCACCCTCCTACACTTTCACCTCTGGCCACCCACCATCACCCTCCTCACCAGCACGGGGTTTTTGTCCCACTCTCCCATATTTCCATGTCCAGCCACTCATGGCACCCCTTCAATTTTGTTTTAACTTCACTCTCATTAGCAGTGATTCCTGTGGTGACTTGTCCACTCCGTTGGCGTCTTGTCTGTGTTGTCCCCATTGGTCAGTCCGCCACGGCCCCCGGTTGGTGGTAACCCCGGATGCTTTTGGCTTCTCACCGCCGCATCATCAGCCATTGAACTCCAACTAGCAAGTATGCACCTTGGTGCCATTGGGGGTGCATGCTCCTGATGAGTGGCGTATCAGCCACAAAACACTTTTTTTGGAGCTATTTGATGCCATGTCCTTACCCATCTATACCCATTTTGAGCTACTATACAATTTCTACCTCGACAGGTCTAGTGAGGCCATAGGTACTACAGGCATTACTTCGCAATGATGATTTTATCCAGTTTGGTCTGGGTTGAACTATGGAATTTTATTATGGTCTCCATCAAGACATTACTGCCATTTAAACTGTTTACTGCTCTCTATTATATCTAATTTTTCTACCTCCCACATTTTTGTTATCGTTATGGTTATTGCTACTATTGTGGTGTTATGTACCTGATATCAACAATTTATGTATGTTTACATCATTCTATCAGTAAAATTCCTCTTGTTCAACCAAATTATCCTTTGCTACCAGGTGCTTCAATTAAAGTCCCACTTTCCTTGCTCTCTTCCTTTTGACTCAATAGGGATGGAAATGCATGACCCTACCCTACATGACCCATCCATAGGGATGGAAATACATACCTTACCAGGTTTTGGCTTCCTAAAAGTCCCTAAATAACCCCTCTCTTCACTTCTCTTCAGTAAGTGAGCGGATACAAAGTGCGAAAGGGCTGCTCCACCAGGGGACTGGTGTGCGCTGAAAAAAGTACAGCATGCCCAGTGCATGGTGCAGTCCATAGCATTGTACTTCGCTGAAGCTAGTAAAACTCATTGAAATGTCACTTTGTGACATTTCAATAAAGTTTGCCCAAAATAAAGGGAAAACAAGTAAACACTGAACCACCTAGCACACAGCGGCCATGCATTCCACGCAGCTGCTGGTGTGAAGTACGTCCAATGTGTTACTCAAGGCATCATTTATGGTGGTGGTTTCAGTGTGCTCAAAAGGCACAGAATAGTGGCATGCCAGGTAATTCAGCTGTCTACAATCTGTGTAGGCAAAAAAAATTGCTGGCTTATCTTGAAAACCGGAACCTAACTTTTATATAGACATAGAAAACATTCAACCTTAAAGCAACCATGTGTAGACAAAAGGCTATTGTACACTGTTATAGACTTAAAAGCTGAGCAGCTTTAAATAATCTCTCCTTTAATAATTCTTTTTTTGAAGGTTTAACCCAGCAGCTTTCTTGTTCCTTATGTATTAGAGCCTATTAAATACATTTTATTTAATTTCATTCACTTGCTGCAGGCACAGATTTACACATAGCAGAAAACCATCATCATACTTTAGCGGGATTCTGTTGTTTTTCCTGTTTTATTCTTCAAATAAACTTCTCCATATGGAGTTTAGAAATTTTGAATTTTTTCAGAGCCTTCCAAATGCCTTTTTTATAGAGCTTAATTTGAGTTTAACAATGGCCTATATAATTAGAAAACACAAATTTGATTCAGTATCAAAGCTGCCCTAGTATATTCAGAGATATTCATCAGTGGGACCGAAAATTGGAATTCGGATTCTCGTTTAGAACTGTTGCTAGATTTTAAAATTGGGAAAAGTTGAACTTTTTCCAGTTTTAAAATCTAGCTACAGTTCTAAACGAGAATCTGAATTCCAATATATCACTCATAACATTAGAATATCATAAAGTTAATTTCAGTAATTCAAAAAGTGAAACTCGTATATTATATAGATGTGTTACTGTGTGTTACTGTTAATATCGTTCAAGCATTTCTTTCTTTTATTTTGATGACTTTGGCTTACAGATAATGAAAACCCAAAACTGTATATCTGAAAACTAGAATATTACATAAGAGCAATGAGAAAAAAAAATTAATACATAAATGTTGGCTTACTGAAAAGCATGTACAGTATAGTATGCACTCAATACTTGGTAGGGGCTCCTTTTGCATGAATTACTGCATCAATGCGGCGTGACATGGAGGCGATCAGCCTGTGGCACTGCTGAGGTGTTATGGAAGCCCAGGTTTCTTTGATAGCGGCCTTCAGCTCATCTGCATTGTTGGGTTTGGGGTTTCATCTTCCTCTAGACAATGCCCCACAGATTCTCTGTGGGGTTTAGGTCAATCGCGATTGCTGGCCAATCAAGCACAGTGATACCATGATCAATAAACCAAGTATTGGCACTTTTGGCAGTGTGGGCAGGTGCCAAATCCTGCTGGAAAATTAAATCAGCATCTCCATAAAGCTGGTCAGCAGAGGGAAGCGCAAAGTGCTGTAGAATTTCCTGGTAGATAGAGGGCTGTGCTGACTTTGGACTTGATGAATTACAGTGGATCAACACCAGCAGATGACATGGCTCTCCACGGACTGTGGAAAATGTTGCATTTAATTTGTAAATCAAGGTCCTAGAGTCTGAAGGAAAAGCACAGAATCTAAGTTGCATGAGGTCCAGTATGAACACCACAGTCAGTGGTGATTTATCCGCTTGCCGACCAGCCCCCGTCATTATACTGCTGCAGGTTGGCACGATTGCGCGAATCGGCGTAGGTGTACGTTGACCGCTTTAAGAGCTCTAGGGGGCGCAACGCCGGAGCTTGCGTGTGGCCGCGATGTCTGCCAGTGATCCGTGATTGCATCTAGGGAACACTTAACCCCTTGATCGCCCCCTAGTGTTAACCCTTCCCTTGCCAGTGACACCTATACAGTAATCGGTGGTTATTTTTAGCTCTGATCGCTGTATAAATGTCAATAGTCCCAAAAAAGTGTCAAAGGTGTCCGATCTGTCCGCCGCTCTGTCGCAGTCCCGCTAAAAATCGCTGCCCACTGCCATTACTAGTAAAAAAGAAAAAAAATATGTTTTTGGGGTTATTATAGCAAAAAGTTATATATATTTTTTTTCAAAATTGTTGCTCCCTTTTTTTGTTTATAGTGCAAAAATAAAATCTGCAGAGGTGATCAAATACCACCAAAAGAAAGCTCTATTTGTGGGGGGAAAAAGACAGACATACATTTTTGTTTGTGTACAACGTCGCATGACCGAGCACTTGTCGGTTAAAAACAACGCAGTGCCGTATAGCAAAAAATGGCCTGGCCGTTAAGGGGGCAAATCCTTCCAGTTTTTAAAGCGGAGTTCTGCTTAAAAAAAAAAAAGTCAGCAGCTACAAATACTCAGCTGTTGACTTTTTAAATAATCGGACACTTACCTGTCCCAGGGTCCAGCAATGCGGGTGAACGAAGCCCCGCTTGTCTCCCCCTCCTCTCTGCGGCGCGGGCATTGTAACTGTGGGCGCCCGGCTGTGGCTTCACAGCTGGGCACCCACTGCGCATGCCTGAGCCGAGCGCCGTAAATGGCAGGGGAATCGTCTGGGACCTGTGAAGTGTCCCAGATGATTGCCGAGAGGGAGGGGGGAGAGGTGATCTCCCTTCCGGTGCTGCGATGCGCCGGGAGGAAGTGGGAGCTGGGACCCTCTAAAAAGAGTGTCGCTCTCTTCTCCCCCCCCCCCAAAAAAATGACATGCCAAATGTGGCATGTCAGGGGGTCACCTCGCTTAAAGCGGAAGTTCCATGTTTGGGTGGAATTCCGCTTTAAGTGATTATAGAGGATTTATATAGCGCTAACTGGTTGCGCAGCACTTTACAACATGGGGGTAGACAGTACAGTTAAAATACAATTCAATACAGGAGGAATCAGAGGGCCCTGCTTGTTAGCGCTTTCAATCTAGGAGGGAGGATCAAGTGATACAAATGGTATTAACTGTGGGGGATGATCTGATGGAGAAAATAAAGTACAATTATTAGGTAGGGGCAGAATACATATAGAATAGAGTAGGAAATAGTTGGACAGATTGGGGTAGGGAGTTCATAGGATAGGAGAGGCTTGGGAAAAGTCCTGGAGAAGAGGTGACAAAGGAGCTAGAGAGCAGGAGGTCTTGGGAGTAACAAAGAACGAGTAGGTTGGTAATTTGAGACTAGGTTAGTGATGTAGCTAGGGGCCGAGTTGTGGATGGCTTTATAAGTTGTTGTTTAGTATTTTGAATTTAATTTGTTGGGTGAGTGGAAGGCAGTGGAGGGATTGACAAGTAGCAGACACAGCAGTTGGTAAGGTGGATGAACCTGGCAGCAGCATTTATGAAAGACTGAAGGGATGATAGCCTATGTAAAGGTAATCCCCCGAGGAGAGAGTTGCAGTAGTCGAGGTGAGAGATGACCAGGGAGTTAATTAGGAGCTTTGTGGTGTCATTGGTTAGGAAGGTGCTTATTTTGGAGATGTTGCGGAGGTTAAGGCAGCAAGGTTTGCAAAGTGATTTGACGTGGAGCTGAAAGGATAGTGGAGTCCAGGATTGCTCCTAGAACTTTGGCATGCGAGGATGGGCTGATAGTAGTGCTATCGATCTTGACCGAGAAATCCAGGGAAGAGGCTCTTGTAGGAGGAAAGATGTATGAGCTGATAGGCTGATATGTCTGTCAGTAAATTAGTAATATGTGAGGTATGTATGTGTGTACACACCCGCTCACACACTGTAAAGATACTACCAACAACTGCGAAAACTCCTACTGTCTTTTCTGCTCCATAAACAGACTGACTTTTTTTTCCTGAGATGCAAAATATAAAACACATTAGTGCGACCAAGTGTCCTTTTCCTTGCATATGTACACATATTATGCAAAGGATTCTGAACACATGACTGTCAACACTGTAATGTACTTCTATAGTAAATATAATGGCTCAGAACATGTTCTCTTTGGAATGGAGTGAAAGGAAATGTTGGGCTTTAAAGGGAGCCTGTGACAATATAAAATAGCTTGGATTAAAGTGGTTTTAAGCCCTTCCACATACCCAGTGAAGTGACAGGTTTCCGGTGATGCACAGAGATTAAACAAATCCTCCAAAATACATTGTACCTGTTTATCTGCAGTCTTCTCTTTACATTTGTTCAAAGTCCAGAATTATAAAGTTTGTTTGTGCTGTCAGGAAAAAAAGGGGCCGAGAGCTAAAGTTACACACTGCAGAGCTCAGCGAGGAGAACTCTGAGAGCTGATTGGAGGGAAGAGACCACACACACACACACACACACACACACACCCACCCCCCGCACACAGGAACAGAGCCCAGGCTGTCAGTCAGCTGGAGGTACTTCCCCTGTCACCATTTTTTTCTTGGTGTCAGAAAAACCTGTTGGAAGTGATTCAAGCTGATGGCAAAGGAAAGAAGCGGCAGAGAGAAATGACACTTAATGCTTAGTGGATTGAGACAAGTACACAATAATGATGGATATGTTTTGCTCATATGTCTGAGGTTTACAACCACTTTTTAGCTTTGATGGAAAGAGCCATTTTCATTCATGCCGACCGTGGTTAAATCACAGATCTGTTCCAGAGTAGCATTCAGAAAAGTTGATCACAGCAGTAGTATGATTCTCCAGGTTGTTCTATATGGCATATGCTTTAAGCAGTGGCGGCTGGTGAAGTTTTAGGATGGGGGGGCGCCAGACCCCGCCCTTCCTTTTTGACCCCCCCCACTTGGTGAAAATGGGAGTGGTTTCAGCAAAATAGTGGGCGTGGCTCTAAGGTGGTGTGGTTAGCATCTGAGATGAATGAGGGATGGAGGGAGAGAGGGATGGAGGGACAGCAGGCCCAGATGCTACACAACAGTAGAAATATGTGTATTCTAGAAAGTTTAACAATCAGCAGATAAAGATATTCCAAACACCTGGTGCTAGCACTTCAATCATCCCGGCACCATGGTTGTTATGGTGTCAGGGTAATTGAAGCGCATTAATTCTATTATTACATTGTAATATAAAATGAAATCATTCAACTCACCATAATGCAGAATCGGTGGGAGCCCTGAGCGTGTCACTAGCCACGTCGCTTGCCACCAGATGCCATCAGGTGTCCCCAGCGGAGTCCGTCCTTACATGCAGCCTGTGTCCCACCAAATGCAGCCTTGCCTGTGTCCCACCAAATGCAGCCTTGCCTGTGTCCCACCAAATGCAGCCTTGCCTGTGTCCCACCAAATGCAGCCTTGCCTGTGTCCCACCAAATGCAGCCTTGCCTGTGTCCCACCAAATGCAGCCTTGCCTGTGTCCCACCAAATGCAGCCTATGCAGCCCCCCCCCCCTCGGGGGTAGTGTACTACTTATCTTGCCGTTGTCCTCTCCAGCGGTGTCTTCTTCATACTTCCTGTTTCCTTTCTCCCGGGCGCAATGGGAGAATGAGAACAGGAAGTGACATCAAACTGAGATGTCAAACCGCCCAGCCGTAGTAACATATACTACGATCGCCGGGCGGAAGCTAATCGGCGCTTCAGAAAGCGCCGCAAGGCGGGCTCAACGCCCGCAAATGCAGCGCCACGTCTGCAGTCTCGTGATTGCATAGACGTGGCGCTTCCCCTTAGTGCAATGTGTCCGGCGTCGCACTGTGTCCGGCGTCCGCACACAGTGCACTAAAGGACCTTTTATTTTGTTTTGTTTTTTTTAAAGGGCCGGTATTAAAAAATTTTTTTTTTTTTTTTTTTTTTTTTTTTTTTTTTGGTACTGCCTGGAGGGGGGCGGCGCCCATGCGCCCCTTATGGACGGGCCGCCACTGGCTTTAAGCGATGTTGGTGTCCTATAAAGATTGTAAAATTAGATGGTCATGATTGAACATGTCTACATTTATCTGTAAATACTAAAACAAGGGAATAAATATGGCCATACCTCTCTCCCTAATATAGGTCACTAACGGAAGTGGCTTATCGTAGAATTAAATAATACATTTAGTAGGCCTCAAGATGCTGAGGAAGGTGAAATGGGGCCTAGGGCGCTTCTACCTCCATGTTGATAGATCACTTCTCCTGGCCAAGTGTGGATGAATGACGGTGATTTGTTTAGTCAGGCGTGTAAGTAGTATTATTTATAGACATGAATATTTTAGACACAGGCCAAGCCAATACGTACTGTAATCTGACTAATGGTTTGCCAAACAGAGTGTAATTTCACTATGATAATGGTCCCAGTCATACTGCAACTTGCATGTCCTGACACAACTGTGACTGACGAGGATCCCAACTATTGTCCGGAGGATTTTTCTCAGAAATTGTCAAGCAAATAGCAGAATTTTCACAGTGTGCTTTTTACTGGCATTTCTCCAGAGGCCATTCGCTGCTTTCCCATTCTGTTTTTCATCTGTAACAATAAACAAATCCTTCATTTTCAAAGCCCACATAATTCCAGCAACTGAATATGTGCAAACAGCTGAAGAGAGCATGTACAAAACACAATTCTCTAATTTTAGCCTTTTGCAGTCAGATGACAAAACAATTTTTTTTTCTAGTTTTTTTTTTTTTTTTTGCAGCATGACCATAGAAGATTGTGGAAAATCACTTTTTTTGCCTTGTCTAAGGACAAATGTGTCAAACTGCTATTGGAAGCTTTATGGAGACACCTGGAGATCCAACCTTAAAATATGAATAAGGCCAAAACTGTACGTTTGGATATAATGGTGAGGGAATAAAATCACTATACACTATCTATGTTTAGAGCATATGCAATCCCCGAGGCACAACCACATACAGCAGCCTCCTCAATGGCCAGTGGTATGCTGCAGCAAAGGGGTTCCAGGAATGCCATTACGCAGGCTCTGCATGCTGTATGGCATTTTTACAGCTGCGTGCATAAGGCCTTTTGTGAATATATTTAGTGGAGGAGTCTGGTTTATAGAAATGCAACTACACAACTTTTTTTTTTTCTTTTGAGCAGGGGTGTCCAAACTTTCTAAACAACGGGCCAGTTTACTGTCCTTCAAACTTTAAGGATGCTGGACTTTGACCAGTGGGAGTAGAAAATGTCTTGGTGTCAGTGAGAATAAACAGTCCCCCATCTGTAGTATTATGGGGGGGGGGGACAGTGCCCCATCGTTGCTGGCAGTGGAAAGAATAGCGCCCCGTTGTTGGTGGCAGTAGAAAGAATAGCGCCCCGTTGTTGGTGGCAGTAGAAAGAATAGTGCTCTGTTGTTGGTGGCAGTGGAAAGAATAGCGCCCCGTTGTTGGTGGCAGTAGAAAGAATAGTGCTCCGTTGGTGGCAGTGGAAAGAATAGCGCCCCGTTGTTGGTGGCAGTAGAAAGAATAGTGCTCCGTTGTTGGTGGCAGTGGAAAGAATAGCGCCCCGTTGTTGGTGGCAGTAGAAAGAATAGTGCTCCGTTGTTGGTGGCAGTGGAAAGAATAGCGCCCTGTTGTTGGTGGCAGTAGAAAGAATAGTGCTCCGTTGGTGGCAGTGAAAAGAATAGTGCCCTGTTGTTGGTAGTGGAAGGGAAAGTGCCCTGGCGTTGGTGTCGGGGAGAAATAGTGGCAGGAACCTATGCCCCACTGACTGTGGGGGGAGTAATACCACAAGGACTAGATAAGAGTAAGCAAAGAGCTGCAGTTTGGAGACCACTGCATTTGAGCAATTAAAAAGACAGAAAAAAAAGGCCTACAGCTCTTATTTTGAGCAAAGCTGTACACTTGATTGATCTATAAAAAAAACTGGTGAAAAGAGCAAAGACGTGCTCACATTTTAAGAGATCAATGATGAAGCATGTACAAGTTCACATGAAGACTAGAAGTTGCTTTAAACCCCAACTGGCTCATGTTCAGTTTGCTAAATGTGTTTCAATGGCCTCCTTCTTCTTCCTTTTTTTTTTTTTTTTTTTTTTTTTTTTTTTTTTTTATGCTTTGCTTTACTTCAGTGTTGCTAACCTCTGGCATCCACCTTCTGCCCATATGTGCTTGCTGCAGCAGTCAGCATTCTTGAGTCTGCTTCCTAATAGTGACAACAGTGGAACATGGCTGCGCATTGAGCGTGGTCACTGATGCTTATAGTTTCCACTGGAGAGCATGTGACTGCACAGGAACAAAGCATTGTTACTCTCAAATATAAAGTGCATGGACAAGGACTTTCATGGCAGGATCACCAGATATTATTTTAATGAAAACTGCAGATTTTTAAAAGATTGAAAATTTACAAGTCAAATATTAGATTTTGGTGACATCTACATTAACGTACATTTCTGATGCCTAAGATGTGGAAAAAGATGGATAATTTGGGTTCCACACATTGTTCAGGTCATAATGTGTGTTTCTTTTTCAGCAAAGTATACTTCTGATGAAATAACGTTCTAGGGATAGTGCTATATTTTATACCAAGCTACATTAAAAGCCAAGCAAATTCTATCACTTGATTTACCATTTCTGTTGCTCCTTCAACTAAATAAATCACAGCTACACTAAAACAAGTCTTCATCGCAAGTCAAGATCTAGCATCTGGTGACATCTGCTTAAATAAATGTCTAACAGACAGAATCTTCTCTTACATTGACAGAAAAGAGTTCTGTATGAGCAGAGGTGTCTAATAATGCAGCAGTGCAGAGGACAGCACAATCTCTAGCAGAATTGCTGATATAAGCTTTTTCCTAGCTCGGGCCTCATTTCCCAATTGCCTACGATTCTATACATATATACAGTATTCCCAAACACATTAAAATGCAGCTTCTGCATTTTTACTGTCAGCTCGTCTCAGGCTCCAGCTAACATTCCCAATTTCCAACATCCACCCATTAATGTATTACTTCCTAAAGCACAATATTGAGCATTTAACATATAGGTAAACTTTCACTGGACCATAATGAGGCATGGTATGCTGCCATACTAGTTTAGACTCCACTGGAATATGGAGGTGCAGCAGAAAAGTAGATGACAGTACTGGGACAATTTCTGTAATGGCTCATCTTCATTTTACTATGTCCGCAGGCAGTTCCTGAAATATTTACACCTCCATTCTATTGGCTTTGCTGATTTCAGAATAATTCCAATGCCTTTGAGGCAAAAACATTGTACATTGTGATGTGACAAAAGACAAACTTTTATATATTCACTTATAAAACTACTTTATGCAGTAAAGCAGGTGCAGAGGAGGCCATGTATGTGGAGGTCATGACACCATGCTCAAGAGCATAAATCCAATGGGACAGGGTGTTATCGGGCTGTTAACTTTTTATACCAATTCATGTGTTTTTGTAAAAGGGAATTATGAACAATGTGCAACAGCACCATCGTTGCAAAACAAAAAAGGCTAGAACATTTTCAGTACGCTGTTCCGGAAAGGAACCTATTGTGACTTGGATGAGAGAATTCCAATATCAAGATTCATAGCACATCATTTTTTAAAATCTTGAGTATCAGAAATGTCATTCAACTTAGAGGTAAACCCAATCATTGAAATCTCATAACCTTTGTTAAATGTAATGTCTACATTTTCAGGCTTTTAATATCAACCACTTCTTTAATATAATTCTTTCTGTGAAGGTCTTTGTTCAGGTGCTTCCTGTTTTTGAGGTGACCACTATCTCATAGTTGTGCTCCAGCATTGTCTCACATGCATCAATGGAGAGTTCACACAATGTAAAGACATGGTCTCCATGCCCCTAGTATTGATGTATTCACTGGAGTGAGTGCATGCCGACAGGACGTGGCTGAAAGAAGTTTGAGGAGATTAGCAGCAAAGTAGCTGCTTACTTTAGCAAAGTAAATTTCATTTAGTAGGTTTACATATCCTAAGTATATGCAAACCCTAACAAAGAACTTCTTGAAAGTGTTTTGTTATTTTGGTACGCTAAGTGCAAAAGAAGATAACTAGGTTACCATTAAATGCTCAAACTCATGTGCTGCGGGTGCAGAAATGCGTTCAGTGCTTGTGGTTTCTGAGCTGCCTTTGAGGATGAATTGGTGCAGCACAGTGAGCATATTCCCAAGGCAATGCATATGTTGCTGCAGTTGAGTAAACAGGTGAGCACTCCACTGTAGGTTGTATGAGGAGCAGATGTCGGGAACCCCTTATGATGTGTGCTAGTTTTTCAGGTGGACCTGATCGGAAGCTCCATGCAGGTCTATGGGTATGAGGATATGGACAGACTTGTATCAGTTTACATCTGCATATGTCGGAGTCCCTCTAGGTCTGGACCTAAACGTGGCAGATTGGAGGTAGCCTGATGTTAATGGACACAAGTTCATTTATATCCAGCAGCCCATAGATCTAACACAAGTCCGCCACAGTCCACTGTCAAAATGTAGGAAAAACCGAACAAGCAAGGATGTCACAAAAGTGACAACTGTAGCGTTCTGATCAGAGATTCCCTGCTGTGTAAACGGACCATAACATTTCTCTGCTTCCCTCTCTTGCCCTGCTGTTGCTTGTGACTTTCAATGGGTGACCCGAAACATTGATGGAACACAGGCCTGAAAGATTATAAACAGTATGCTGAGTTACTACAACATCCTAAACTGGGCAGTTTTAAACAGTGGAAGCACCTTTGTGGCCCGTTTATGTTGTAATTATGGGTTTGGCAGCTAATAAAACTTTATTGCACACAGCTTGGCTGACAATGGCTGCCCTCTGCCAGGAATATTTAGTCATGTCTTGTGAACTTTTATAACCAGAATTGGCATGTGCCTCAAAACCTAATGACTACCAAGCAAATCCCTCCTCGTCTGTAAGGCTTCAAATGACAGATTTGCTCTTTCTTGACTTGTATTTGCATATTTTATTTTTTTAGATGGTTAGTATATACAACCATCTGCTCTAAACAGTGAACCTTTTTAGTATCTGGAACATGAATCTCTTCACATTGGCATATGAGTACTGTCATAACTCGCTCTTGGAGGAAACCACTTTTTGTAAACTGTAGGGCATGTTATAGTGCTTTAAGATGATGCCCCACCCCAAATTGGGGGGGGGGGGGGATGTAATTATGTATTCTTATTTAAAAAAATTACCTCCTTTGCTATCAGAGCCTGCTCCAGATCCTCAAATCTTTTATTGCTTGGCTGCTGTGATCTGACTTCTTGTTAGAGGGTGTCTGTGTTTGTTCTTCATGGTCCCATCATATGCAGGAACATAGCCACCATCTCATATCTGCTCCTACAAACCTATGTGCAGATTGCTCCCCCTCAGTTTAACTGGCATTGGTAATTGGAAATCAGGCTTGTGTGCAGATCATGTGAAGATCAGACAACACTTACCAGTATGGGAAATGTAGTATTCATAGAGCAGTGCATGTGATCACAATTAACCCACACTGCTCTTTCAAAAACAGAAGCGAGTGGGAACAGGAGAGCTTTGGTAGTACGTGTAGGACATTAAAAGGAGCAATTCGTGAAAGATTACAGAACCATTGTCTGGGGGTTTTATATGGCTGATTTTTGAAGATTAGTGTCATTGTTTTTGTTTTAATGTCACTAAGGCAGGCTATACATGGGTCGAAATCTTATCTAAGAATTTTCGTTCGTATTTCACACCATTAGTGAGCTGCAGCAACAGCCGATTTTCGTGCAGCCATCGTACTTGAGTAATCAGCATGTTGAAATTTTTTTGTAAATAAACGATTTTCTAATCCAATGATGGGAGAATCGTGCGAGAAATGTCATCGAAAAAGAAATGCGCATGTGCAAGAAAAGAAAATTCCCGGAAAGAAAAGATTCCCAGCCACAAAAATTCTTTTCTGTAGCAACAGGTGGTGAAATTGAAGGCTTGGTTGAATTTAGAAATCGATGGTGGCATCCTCTAATAATCACAAAACGCACAATTTGTGATTTTAGAAAGAAAATTCTTTTGAAATCTGACCATGTATGGCCAGCCTTAGTTCTCATTGTTGATAATTAACACCTGAAGCAAATTCCTAGTTGTGCTTACATACGATCTACATTATATCGAGGATTTGTTTAATATAATTTTTTCATTTTTGATATTTCAACAACAAATTTCTTACAGGCCAGATTTGGATGGGCGTTCAGTCTCGCTGTACAGTCAGGTTTTTCTACTTGATTACTAGACTCAAAAGATGTGATGATTCTTATACAGGAAGATATGGCAAAAATTCAAGATTTGAATCCCAACCAATGGCCATTACCCCATACTCATACTCTTAGACCTTTCCACTGCCTTTCACATAGTTGACCACCTGCTCCTCCTAAATAGACTGCACTACCTTAGCCTCATGTGACTCCATCATTCTAAAACCGAGCTTGTAATATCTCCTCCTCCTTCTCTTCCTTTTTTTTTTTAATTTTTTTTTTTCTTCAAACGAAGCCCCCGCTGCAGGTCGCATCCATGTTTGCCCCTCTTCTGGGGCTACGGATTCTGGCTCTGCGACTGTCCGGAGTCGCAGGACGTCGCACGTGCGCGTTGGAGCCATCGATCGTGGCACTCGCTATTGAAGAAATGGCAAGGGCGGCCGCTTCTTCACAGCACATGCGCCAATGACCGATGACATCAGCGCAGTGTACAGCAAATATCTCCTAAACGGCGCACGTTTAGTAGATATTTACAGTACCTAGAGGTAAGCCTCATTCTAGGCTTACCTATAGGTACAACTTGCCAATGGAGGATTACAAACGCTTTTTAAAGGGGTTGTAAACCCTCATGTGTTTTTTACCTTAATGCATCCTATGCTTTAAGGTGAAAAAAACACCTGGCAGTCACCGGCCCCCCAGCCCCGTTTTACTTACCTGAGCCCCTTCATCTCTTCGGTGGGGACACGCTGTCCTTCTCTCAACGGGGTCCCGGCTCTTGATTGACTAGATTGATAGCAGCGCAGCCATTGGCTCCTGCTGCTGTCGATCAAATTCAATGCCGCGGGGGGAAGGGGCCGGGACAGCCATTCGTGTCTGTGGACGCAAATGCTGGACTCGGGAGCACGCTCACAAGGTAACTCCCCTGGGAGAGCGCTTCTCCTAGGGGGTTTTCTGATGCGGAGAAGAGCCGTGAGAGCCGCCGGGGGACCCCAGAAGAGGAGGATCGGGGCTACTCTGTGCAAAAAACGAGCTGCACAGTGAAGTTAAGTATGACATGTTTGTTATTTAAAAAAAAAAAAAAAAGGATCCTTTACAATCACTTTAAGACCTCTTGCTCTCTAGTTACCTCCTCCCATGCTCACCTCCAGGACTTTTCCAGAACCTCTACCACAGTATGTCTGGTCAGCTCCTGTCTGCCTTTAGGCTATTGTTGAAAACTCATTTATTCAGGGAAGCCTACCCCACCTCTACCTGGAACGAAAAACTCGCCTCCATCAGATCATCCCCTGCTGCAGCTATTGCCTTTTGTACCACCCCCCGGCCCCCTTTACCTTTTTAGATTGTAGACTCCACGAGCAGGGCCCTACTATTCCTTCTGTATTGAACTGTGTTTTAATTGTACTGTCCCCCGTTATATTGTAAAGATATACTGTTGCTGCTATATAAATCCTGTATAATTATAATTTTCAGTTTAAATTGCTTAAGTACATTCCAGGTGCATCAAAACAAAAGGTGTGGGAAGTTTTAGAGTTATTTTTTTACAGTAGCCACAGCCTGGGTAGAAAAGTCAGTCCCCTGCCAGCTTGCTGCAGGGAGGCATCCTTGCTCTGTCTGAAGGCAGTGGTCTCTCTGCAGGGGTCCAACACAAAACGACTGGAACTACAAGGCGCCAATCTGTGCACAGTTCATTTAATTCAGAGTCACTTTTTTACATAATGTAAATGTTATGTTCAGGTTTTAACGTTAGTCTGATTTAGCATTTTCTGGCACTTATGATTTTTTGCTATAAACGTTTCCAGAGGAATGTGTTCAATTGATGCATAAAGAAGCTTTCATAAATGTCAATAATATAAGAGCCTGTGATAAGGTTGGTAATTCTCTTGAATGGCTTTGAGATTAGCGTGTCCTGTGGATGAAAGTAAGGTTACCACTGACTGTCATCTGGTCGCTGCAGAGCCGACTGTGGCTCATCACACTGAATGTGCTGGGAGCTTCTATGACACAAGCAGGGATTAACACTACTGAAAGATCAGTCAAATGACTTTCTTATTCCTGTCCTATTCTTTTTCTCTCTATCTGCTCTCCAGGAGAAATACTGCTAATATTTTCATATCGCTGTCTAGATTTAATGGCCGGCATTGAAGGGTTTAATACGTCTTCCTCACGTCTTGACCAGCACTGTCTGGGCCTCTTTAGGTGAATTGATTTTCTGAGGTTTGGAAAGCTTTTTTTTTTTTTTTACAAACTAAGCCTGCGTTTTGTAGAGGACAACTTGTCAGTTGTTGCAGGTGATAGTTTCTATGGGAAGGTCATGTGGGAGGCATAGCGTTAATGCAGAGCGATGAGATAGGATTGTACAGCCCAGACAATCCAGCTGTGCAGTGTTCATAGATCATATAATTACATTGCAGCAGTTCCAACTGGCTGGAATGCCAGGGTAGAAGGAAAACCAAACCCCAGAAGAGCTAGTAATGTTGTAAACAATATAAGGTTCATTGGAAGTGTCAGAATAGGGCTGAAAATGGAACACAAATACAAAAGAAATTAGGAAACCTACACGACAGGCTGCCATTTTGGCGATATTTTCAGTTTTCTGAGCAAGCGGTTCTAGGACTGTAGTCTGTTTTGTATGCACTGGAGTAAATTACCAAGCAAAGACCTATATAGTCTAAGCACATTCCCACAACCTGCCAATATTTGTGCTGTATCTTTCCAAATTTCTTGGTGTACAATCTTGTGTTATGAACAGCATATGCCATTCATTAAAAAATACATACTTTCAGATTAAAAGAAAAAAGTACAACATTCATTTTGTATCAGCTGATGTTCTAAATATGCCTCATTAAGTTTTCGTTTCGTTTTTGTGTGTTTTTTTTTTTTTTTTTTTTTTTTTTTATTTTGTTTTGTTTTTTCCAATAGGAGACAACCGCTTGTTTCATATCTAGGATTTCATCACAAGTGTACTAGCACTTACCACATGATAGGGAAACATGACTGATTTTTATAGTGCCACACAGGCATACTTCCCTATAAGAAGACATTCAGTCTTACATATACAGTCTTATTGGTGCCATCAACGCCAAGAAAAGCTGTATTGCACAAAAACTTCTTCTTTCTTATACATATTAAAGTTCTGCTACTACAGTGCTCGTCGCTGGCTTCTGGATCCTGTGCTGACTGGCTGCCTTGCTGCTTGGTGAACACAGGAAGTGGCTCTCTTGAAATGGGCACCATTCAGATAACAGACTGTATTTTCACAATGAATGTAAAACATTCTCTGATTGGAGGAGAGGGCAGGACAGTGACGTCACAATCTGCAGGGGACTCGGAAGCTAGTGGCAATTACTGTAGTATCGGTACCTACTACACGGATTTCCAGATTCCTTGGGGATCCCACAGGTTTAGCACATAATTACTTTGGTTCAAGTTGGAACAATGTAACTACCGGTATATCAATATATACTATAACAATGTAACTATAAGCAATAACATCAATACCTACTATACTTCAGCTTTAAGCCTGGCACACACTATTGTTTGTGTGGTTTTTTTTTTTTTTTTTTGTTTGTTTTTTCTGTTCAATCCAGCAGACTGAACGAAAAAAAAAACCTGTTGGCTCCAGACGGAGCCACTGTACTAACTATGCCAAGTTGGCGATCTCCCCCTCTGGGCAATTTTCCCCAAAACGGTTAAAAACTCCCATTTTGCGGTGCTGTCAAAGCGTTTTTAAGGCGTTTTGAAAGTGCTGCCCATTCATTCCAATGGGCAGGGGCGTTTTAGGAGCACTTTATGCAGCGCTCCCAACCCAAAGATGCTGCTTGCAGGACTTTTTTTTTTTTTTTCCCTGTCCCGCAAGCGCACCGCCCCAGTGTGAAAAGGCACACGGAATTAATGGGAGGCGGTTTTCAAGCGCTTGGCAAAGGCTTTTTCCAGCGCTAAAGCGCCTAAAAACTGCCCCAGTGTGATAGGGGTCTTAGGGATCACAGATAACTATGTCAATTTTACCTGGGGTCCAACCTTTCTCAATGCATGTTTGCACTTTTGCAGTCCAAATTTGGTAAAACCACATTATATATTCTGTTTCCATTATATAAAATATATATTTCTTACCTTTTTTTTTATAGAGGTCTCCTAGGAGGAGGTGGCATGGCTGACTGCAAAGTTTTTGAACAACTTAAAGTTTTATTTTCTTGAATGAAAAAAAATAGC
This sequence comes from Aquarana catesbeiana, assembly GCF_042186555.1. Taxonomy (NCBI): domain Eukaryota; kingdom Metazoa; phylum Chordata; class Amphibia; order Anura; family Ranidae; genus Aquarana; species Aquarana catesbeiana. The sequence continues at coordinate 274,169,508 of NC_133324.1, forward strand.
AAATTCCCTACATCATCACTACATCCACTACATGGATCCTTCACACTGAGCTCTTTTATTCTGTCAGAATACAGTGATCAATGTTGCCGGTTACAGTTACTGATTGGGAAAAAACCCAACAAGGTGGTTGTACACAAATCCATCGATCGGCTTGTGAAGGATCTGCTTGCCCATACATGGATTGAAATTTGGCCAATCCCTGCTTAACTGGCTGATTTTCAATCCATGTAAGGCCGTGTTTAGCGAGCCTGTCCCAAGTCTGTCTTCATCATACAAAAAAAAAAAAGAAACCCAGCCTCTCCATCTTTAACCCTTTGTTAGGACAGACAGGGTTCAAATTCAGTTACAATGGAGATTGGCTTGCAAAGTACAGACAGTTAATTATGGCAAACACAGCTGCCTAGCCCCCTCATAAGCAAATAGAACTGTGTAGGATGTTTCCTTGCCAAAGGGTCTAGAATAGAGCATCTAAAAAGCTGTTAGCTTAACTTAAAAAAAAAAAAAAAAAGACTAAAAGACGTGTACCAAAAATATAAAGTAGATGTTATCCCAATTTGACTACGAAATAATCCTGTTGATTGTACATTCAGCTATAAGCACAAGGAGTGATGATAAAACATGTGTGCAAGCTTTTGAATTAATGTAGTATATATCACCACATGTTACAAAACCGGAATGGTTTGCATTTGCTGGAGGCCATAGTGCAATGCTAGTCGCACCCTTTCTTTCACAACTGTAGGGTGTCTTTCCCAGATCAGATCAGGGTGTGTCCGGTGTAGGTTGGAGGTTTCTCAGTGAAATAGAATGTCTTTTCTGCAACTTAAAGGTCATTAGAAGAACAAATTATGATGTGTTGAAGCTTACCAGTCCTTAGTTGTGGTAACTACACTGTGTGTTGGCTTTTTTTTTTTTTTTGTAGGTTTTTTACAATGGAGCAAGCAAGAAAAGTTCATTGTTTGTGTCACTACCTTTTTGTTTCCAGCGTATTGACAGATACTGCAGTTGGGGTGGATCTTATCTTCTCCCGTTAGTCATGTTGCTGGAAGTCTTGACTTGTATTACTCATTTTTTGAGTGACATGGGAGTATATGGTTTTTGATGGGGTGGAACAATGACAAACACTTGTATCACCTATAAAAAAAAAAAAAAAATACCTTCTGCAAACATATTTTCAGTCTGCCTTATACACAATGTCATTTGCTGGCTTTAAAATGTTATTTTGAAATTTGTCGCCAGTACTGTACAAAATGCAGGTGAGCCTGGCCATAGATTATGCAAGCTTCTTTCCTTCAACCACAGGTGAAGGAAAGAGAATCAATGGGTTACCAAATCAACAGTATTGATGAGGGAATCCCTCCCGTTGCGCTAGTGGAGGTTTCCTTGCCGTTCTAATACAATGATCACTGCTGCCTGGCTATAGGAAAAAAAAAAAACAGGATGGTTGTACTGAAGTCAATCGATAGACTAAAGTACAATCGGCCTGCCCGTAGATGGATTGAAATTCTGCCGGTTCCTGCTATACCATCTGTATTTTAATCCATCTATGGTTTTCTTAACTGCTTCCAGACCAGCTGCCACAGTTTTACTGCGGCAGGTTGGCTCCCCTGCGCGAAACCACGTAACTGTACATGGGCTCGCGGGGTCTGGATAGCAGGCAGGGGTGCCGATGCTCATGGCCGACGGTCACGATGACCGCCGGCCATGAGCGATCATGACCAGGAGACACAGAACAGGGACGAGTGTGTGTAAACACACACTTCCTTGTTCTGTTCTGACAAGAGTGACAGATTGTGTTCCTATTGGCTAGGAACCACGATCTGTCACTTCCTGTAGTTAGTCCCTCCCCCTTCAGTTAGAATCACCTCCCAGGGAACAGTTAACCCCTTCACCATCCCCTAGTGTTAACCCCTTCACTGTCAGTGACATTTTTACAGTAATCAATGCATTTTTAATCGCACTGATCGCTGTATATTAATGCCAATGGTTCCAAAAATGTGTCAAATTGTCCGATGTGTCTGCCATAATGTCGCAGTCATAAAAATCGCAGATCGCCGCAATTTACTAGTAAAAATAATAATAATGCTATAAATCTATCCCGTGTTTTGTAGATGCTATAACTTTCGCGCAAACCAATATCCGCTTATTGCGATTTTACCAAAAATATGTAGAATACATATCGACCTAAACTGAGGAAAAAAATAGTTTTTTTATATATATATATTTGGGGGATATTTATTATAGTAAAAAATAATGCGTTTTGTTTGTTTGTTTTTTGTTTTTGTTTTTTTTCAAAATTTGTCACTTTTTTTTTTTGTTTTATAGCGCAAAAAATAAAAACCGCAGAGGCGATCAAATACCACCAAAAGAAAGCTCTATTTGTGGGAAAAAAAGGACGTCAATTTTGTTTGGGTACAGCTTTACACCACCGCGCAATTGTCAGTTAAAGCAACGCAAAAAGTGCTCTGGTCAGGAAGGGGGTAAATTTTTCCGCGGCTGAAGTGGTTAATAAGGTGCCACATTTCTAGAATAAATTATAGTATTGAGCACATCAGTGGTTTTAAAGTGGTTCTAAAAGCAGAAGTTTTTTTACCATCATGCATTCTATGCATTAAATAAAAAAACCTTCTGTGTGCAGCTCTCTCCCCCCAGCCCACCCTTATACTTGACTGAGCCCAATCTTGATCCAGCAAGATCCTGTGTATGAGAGCAGCGGTTCTCCTGCGTCTCTCTCGCATTGGATCATACAGCAGCGGGAGCCATTGTCTCTTGTTGCAGTCAATCACAATCAGTGAGCCAATGAGGAGAAGAGAGCAGGGGCAAGGCCGAGCCTCGCTCAGGAATGTGAATTGGGAGTGAGCCTGCTTGAGTGCCCCATTGCAAGAAGCTCGCTATTGGGGGCGCTCAGCAGGGGGGAGGAGCCAGAACTGCAGGTGGAGGACCCAAAAAAGAGCTGCTCTGTGCAAAACCATATCACAGAGCAGGTAAGTATAACATGAATGTGTGTTTTTTTTTTTTTTTTTTTTTATCTAACACTTTTATTGGTAGAAGTGAGGTATACAAGAAATTTAGGAGCATTACATAACCTCCTTGGTAAATAAAGAAGTGTGTTACACAAATCCTACATCAGCAAATAGTAATGTTTTTAAAAAGTGTTCACACATGTCACATTTTATCTGTAAAGCAAGGTAAATTAAATCAAGAACATGAGTTAATTGACACCTTAAGGGCATGTAAAAACACTACCTGCCTGGAGTTTGCATGTTCTCCCTGTGTCTGCGTGGGTTTCCTCCGGGTACTCCGGTTTCCTCCCACACTCCAAAGACATGCTGGTAGGTTAATTGGATCCAGTCTAAATTGGCCCCAGTATAGGTATGAATGTGAGTTAGGGACCTTAGATTGTAAGCTCCTTGAGGGTATAGGGACTGATGTGAATGTATAATATATATATGTAAAGCGCTGCGTAAATTGACAGCGCTATATAAGTACCATAAATAAATAAATGTAAACATATGCATGAGGAATCTTGCGTATACTAGTAATGCTCCTTCAACTCAGTATTGCTCTCTGAATGTGGACGCCAATTCCTTGTCAAAAGAAGTTTATTGAGTATACAATGTTATAAAGATACATAAAGTAAGTTTACAAGGATCTATAAAGTAAGCTCATTGTTTTACAGTAGGGTTTATATAGGTAAATATCATGAAATTTCAAATATTAAACATTGGGTTCACGTAAACCTAAATTAAAGATATATATCATTTCCTTAGTTACTTTTGTAGGTATTTAAATGATTTATACCTACTATACATATTGTTTACAAGTAGAGTGTATATAGGTCAAATAAATTCTGATAATGAGCTTTAATCTTAAGGTGGAGAAAAGGAAAGAGAAAGAAGAAAAAGGGTAGAAAGGTAGAGGTATGGTCCACAAGGTTGTCCCGCTCGTCAGTTTATTATTCTTTTTAGTTCTCTTTGAAGCCTTAGAATGGGTGTCTCTGTAAGTCATTTAATCTGTTACCATGGCAACAGGACAGAGTCATTGAAGTTTGACAGGAACTGTTGTTTTATCCAAGGATGCCAAAGTTTTTCAAATTTTGGAATTTGATTTTGATCGATGGCTACCATCTTAGCATGGGACATTGTATTATTCATTCTGTGAATTGTTTCTGCTAGTACCAATGTAGGAGATTTCCATGCCTTGGCCACTGTTTGTTTTGCAGCCGTTATTAGTTGGATCATAAGTTTGAATTGAGAGAGTGTTAACCATTCCGGTTTTAGATTAAGTAAAGTTAAATATGGATCTGGTTGTATTATTTTTTTAAATATTTTAGATGCAATCACGAAGACTTCCTTCCAGAAGGTTTGGATTACTGGGCACGTCCACCATATGTGTAAATATGTGCCTATTTCTGGGCATCCTCGAAAGTGGACGCCAATTCCAACCAGCGATCCCAAATTTTGTGATATTTTGCTGGATAGTTTCTATGCGTGTATATGATCCTTTTACACAGTAGGGATTGGTTGACAGTCGACATCCATTCCCCAAAAGCCGGCGTGTCGGCCCGAAGCCACCTTCTCGCTATTAATAGTCTAGCTGCATATAGTGTTTTCTTAATGAAGATATGGTGATGTCTATTTTGTTCTTGATCGGGAAGTAGCCCCAGCAAACATTGCTTAGGGCAAAGGGTTAATGAGGAGCCCATTTCATCATGTAGGTATCTAACTGCTTGTTCCCAGTAACCCTGAATGGTTGGACAAGACCAGATTAGATTATAAAAGGAGCTATTCGCTGCACTTAGGACAGGAGGCTTCCCATTGAGATTTGTATCTGGCTACGCGAGCTGGGGTCAAGTAAGATCTATGTAATATATATAGTTGTGTAAGCCTATTGGACAACTTTTGGCAAAACCAATTTACAGGATGTTAGAACATCTGTCCACTCATCATCCTCCAGCTCCCCTACGCCCGCCACCCATCTGGTTTTCAGCCTGAAGGCCAACTCTGACGCTGCAGGTTGGAGAAGGTTGGTATAACAGATGTCAGCTTTTTGGGGTCTGCTCCCTGGAGAACATCTGGCAAATAGAGGGGTTAAATCTGGGGGGGGTTTAGAGTCTCCAAATTGGGAATGTAGCGGGTGACCAAGCTGGAGGATGCGGAAAAACATGGGGTTGGGTAAATTGAACGTTGACTTGAGATCCTGAAATGACTTAACTCCAGTGTTAATTACTTGAGAAAGATGTATAACCCCTCGATTGAGCCAGAATTCAACATCAGGCAGGGTGAGCAATTCTGGGAGATTTAAATTACCCCATAATGGCGTGTGGGCATGAATGGGGGAGGCTCTCAGCCTGTGCATTGCCAGTGCTGATGTTTGCTTGCTATTTGTAAAAAGAAGAAAAATCTTGGAATCCTATTTCTACAGTTTAGAAAATTTTAATTGCTAACTATATAAATTGGTGCACCTCTGTTAACAAATGTGCCTGTCTGCAAAAGGGATTACATAAGAAAAGTCAAGTTTTTTAATTTTTACCAATGAGATTTGGATATGAGTAAAGGTTCCCCCCCCCCGTTCTTCACTATGTGATGATGAATGGTGTGCTTCTGCTTTACACAGAACCTACCCTGAACAGGAGAGAGATGTGTCATTGCCCATTCACACCACCCGGGTGCATTGCAGTGTGTTTACAACACGCAAGTTACATTCCACAAGTTCATTGTGTTAAGTCAGTTCTTTTATTTGAATGGGTCGCCTGATGTGCCACAACAAACTCAAAATTGGGCATGCAGCTGTTATAACAGTAAAGCACATGACAAAAACAGCACCGCCGTGCACAATTCACGGCAGTATCGCTGCATACTTTACAACACAACACTGGTTTGAATAGACCTTCGAGAAGCGACAGCCAGGAAAGAGTCCACTCCACCAAATGGGTACTTCAGAGCTCCAACTGCTCTAATATATATTTTTTTATTTTTCTGTTTTGTTAATGCTGTTTGTTCCAAAGTGTCACATATTAACTGTTTGTATCTGATGAAATGTGGTTCGGCTTGACCTTTTTAAATCCCAAGTACAGTAGATTGAAACAGTTCGTTTTTTTTTTTATAGAAGAATAGCCTTGAAATGGCAGGAGGACTGCTTAACCGTGTTGTAAAGGTTACACCTGCTTCTTCACACTGGTAACACCTGCAACAATAGAACTCCTGCAAATTGCATAGTCTAAACTTTAATTTCTCACATTTTCTTCCTATTACCAAAGTAAGTGAAAACAGAACTTGGAATTATGCAGTAATTCAGAGTATACCATGTACAGTGAATCCTAATGCAGTCTCAGATTTCCTACCCCCACGCCCTCCAAACTAGAACAGTTTTTAAGGTTTTTTTTGGAAACCACCAATTGCTCGTGTTTCCTCAAGGTTAGAGTCCATTGCAAACGTAAAGTGGATTTATGGGTTTAAAAAGATGCAAATGCAATAGGATAACACATGTATTGGGATGAAAATACATTATTGAACCGTGATTGTCTGCAGAATCATTTTCTATGTCTGGATGGGTACTGTGGCTCAGCAAGTATGCCACCTGTGAGCTGGAACATTTGCTAGAGTGAAAATGTATATTCTGCGTAGTAAACGTGTAAAATCAGCCATCAAAATAGGAAGGGTTTAAAACCGCAGTCACTTTTTTTTTTTTTATTGCTGTCTGTGTACCCATATATTTTATTTTTTTTTCTCTGACTTCTGTTCTAATGAAGGGAGGGAAAGCTTCAGCAAGACACAGGTGATGCTGGGAAATCTTTGCAGTCTGAACAGCACTAACACTTTTTCAGTCGTTTGAGACCCCATTTCCTGCATTTTTTTTTTTTTGACTTGGTGTCACAGGGATTAAAGGCAGGTACACGCGGGCCAACAGTCAATTCAACAGAAATTGTCCAACATCGGCCCGTATGTACAGCAGCCTGTCTGACAGAAGCTGGCCTAACGTCCGGCTTCTGTTGAACGGGCATACTGATAAACCAGCAGCTGATCAGCATCCGATCAGCGCTTGCAGCCAATGACTGCAAGCACTGACCAGTGTGGCAGTCTCCCTGTCAGAACACAGTAGCACACCGGGTAGATCATAGTAGGGCTACCTCCCTGTGTTTTTGTTTTTTTTTTTTTTTCCATTCGTACCACTGGGTTGAACATTAAAAAAAAAAAAAAAATAAAAAAGTGTAATGTGTACCAGGCATAAAAGTGAGGGCAAATATGACCAATAAGACCCCTTTCACACTGGTGCAGGCATTAGCTGTAAAGCGCCGCTAGTTTCAGCGGCGCTATTTGACTGCTATAGGGGCGTTTGTAACCACCGCTAGCGGCCGAGGAAAGGGTTAATAGCGCCCGAAAAGCGCCAAAGTGCTTTGCAGACGGTGGGGGAGCGCTGTATACACCACTCTCCCACAGCCCCAAAGATGCTGCTTGCAGGACTTTTTTTCCTGTCCTGCAAGCGCACCGCCCCAGTGTGAAAGCACTCGGACACTGGGGCTGCAGAAGAAGCAGTTTACAGGCCCTTTTCATGTGCTATTTTTAGCGAAAAAACGACTCAATGTGAAAGCGTCACTGGCTGCAATAACCAAACCGAAATTTAATTTTTTTTTTTTTTTTCTCCTGTTTAGAAAAATAAATGATAGGGGCAAACTGCACAGAGTTGATGGTAGTTACACAACGTTAGCGATAAGGGAAGATTGCATTAATGCTTGTCATGAATCCTTAGGGCTTGTATTGCTTCTGGCTGAAGACGGCTCTGATACATGCACTCTTCGTCCTCCCCAATGACTTGTCTGTGGGGGGGGGGGGGGGGGGGGAAGAAAAACCTTCTTGTTTTGTTCAAGAATATGTAATGAATATGGAAGTATGCATGTTTATATCATGACACCAAACATGTTACATTAAAAATACAGCATCTAACATCAACTGGAGTGTTTGATCTGCCTTTTGAGAAAAGAGGTATAAAAAAATAAGCCATGTTCCTTTTTTAGATTTAGACTTTTATTTTGTAGCCCGTCCTAGAAAACTAACATGAGCTATAGGCAACACATGCATTTTTCTTTTCTCCTCATCCAGAGACATGCGTTCAGTTTCTGGTTCATCTTCAACAATGACCACCTTTACTTGATAGCTCATTTTTGCTGTAGCAGGTTCGTGTTTCATTTGTAGTGATTACCTATACCTGTGACAAGTTATTTCTATGTTTTGCTGCGACCATTAGTATCTACACTTTTTTTCCTCCAGGAGATTGCAGTTTGGGAAGGTCTATGTTCCCCCTAGGTAGAACTATTTTTTTTTTTTTTTTCTCTCGGGTCATGATCATCTTTGGTAAAGATGTCGCCAATAATACTGTAATTCCCTCCCTACTTTTATGGACACTGTTTGTACTTGAGTATCAAAAAAAAAAAAAATATATATATATATATATATATATATATATATATATATATATATATATATATATATATATATATATATTATACTTTTAACATACCCCCTGGTGCTGTTCCTCTAGTTATGTGACCCCAAAGCTACCAAGTGTGGTTGATTGTTGCAAAGGTATGTGGGTTTTCTGTAGGTAGGGAGGCAGCATCATATTGGAGAATCTAGAAAATATAAAATGTGTTATGGGCAAGAATAATCTGCTCGAAAGAAGCACATAAATCTGTTCAGTGCAGGGTTTTTTTTTTTTTGTTTGTTTTTTCCTTACCCTTGCCTAGGTAAAAAACCTTGTTCTATATTCTGCTGAGTTATGGAGATTCAAAAACCTGGCCCTATATCATGTGCAAGGCCGCTCTATATACTTCTTTATTTAATTTTTTTGTAATCTTTGTGACAAAAAAAAATGACAATAATTCAGTGATTGGCAATAACTGCTCATTAAAATACTTCTTCAAGTAGTGGAAAATAAAAAAAGAATGGTTGCGAAAATGTTCCTACATACAGTAAACCGTTTTGAAGTAGCTGGTTTTCTTAAATACTTCCTGTCCATTTATTCTGAAGAATGCCACTTTACACGTTGGATTCCAGTGATCCCACTAGACTAGAGTATGTGAAAGCCATCATGTTATTTCCTTTGTTTCTCTTTTTTTATCTTTTCCATCTCTTGTGTTTTCCTACAGTACTTACTCGTTTATGTTTGTCTTTGCTGCACATACATGGGGGTATTTTTACAATTTATAGTACTTTTGTATCAGCATCCATTGTATTTGATGTTCTAATCGCTGTTTATTCAAAAGTATAAACCCCAAATTCTGTTTTTCTATGTTTTATGTCACAGGTGCACACAATCCTCAATGCAGTGACTTTATGGATTATACATATACAAATTAATAACTGTTAACTCCCCTTTTGTATTTGTTAAAACAAATTTGACATTTTGGGCACAAAAACCTTCATTCAAATGTATTCCTCAATAGCCACCAAAGATACAAATCCACTGGGTACACCAAATGGTTTTGCAAACCTGGCTATTGCCTTTTTAAATGTAAGCGGTGACATCACTGTGCTGTACATTGCCTGTGCAGAGTACAAAACCTCAATTCCAAAAAAGTTGGATCACTGTAAAATCTACATGAAGACAGAATACTGTTATTTGCAAATCTCATAACCCACATTTTATTCAGACAGAAAATAGAAAACATTCGGTAAGGAAAAAAAAAAGGTCATTTTAAAATTGATGGCAGCAACCCGTCTCAAAGTTGGGACAGGGCAACAAAAAACTGGCAAAGGAAGTGGTACTAACCAGGAAGAACATTTTGCAACTAATTAGGTTAATTAGCAACATGTCAGTAACCTTGTTGGGTATAAAAAGAGGATTATAGTGTCAGTGTCTCAGAAGTAAAGATGGGCAGAGGTCTGTGAAAAGCTGTGTCTAAAAATTGTCGCACAATTTCAGTATAATGTTCCTCAATGTAACATTGCAAAGACTTTAAATATATCATCTACAGTACATAATATCAGGAGAAATGTATGTATTCTAAAATACTATGTGTACAGAAGCTTATTCTTTACTTTGGCAAGAATCATAGTTCTAGAACAATAGTACAGGTAGGTTGTGTTGATACTAGTGTGGTTACTAGCAGAACAACCTATGTATTCATGGCATTGAAACCAAAGCACACCTGGAATACTAATTGATTTCAAAGGATGTAGTTCACGTTACAGCACTTAAGTCTTACAGGACCGAAAACCTTTTAATGAAAATGTTCTCATAAAACACATACCCTAAAAGTACTAAAATGCAGAGCTGCATGCAGTTTTTAAACTGGTTGTAAAGGCAGAAGGTTTTTTTTAATCTCAATGCATTCCATGCTTTAAGATAAAAAACCTTCTGTGTGCAGCAGCCCCCCTAATACTTGCCTCAGCCCATCTCTTCCGCGATGTGCATGAGTGTCTCGGCAGTCCGGGCCTCTCCCTCCTGATTCGTGCCATTTGGCTCCCACTGCTGTCAATCAAAGTCAGTTAGCCTGTCAGTAAAGAAAGGGGGTGGGGCCATACCGCAGCTCCGTGTCTGAATGGACACACAGAGCCTCGGCTCAGGTGCCCCCATAGCAAGCTGCTTGCTGTGGGGGCACTCGACGGGGGAGGAGCCAGGAGCACCAAAGAGGGACCTGAGAAGGAGGCTCTGGGCAAAACCACTGCACAGAGCAGGTAAGCCGACTACGCTAATACATGAATTCCCTCTTTGGGGCTTTCAAACTGAACTGCAGGCAAACTGCTAAATACAAAGCTGAAATACAAATAAGAGGTTTTTATTACCAGTCCTGAGATGTACGCAACACTGTCTGTTAGAGCAAAAGACCTAATTTATTTTCTCTGCTGAAGTGAAATTTGTTGTAAACCTCAGATGCTAAATATGAACAAAGCATATCCCTCTATAGTGTGTACTTGTCTCATTTAAGAGCACTGAGTGACATTTTTGTCTGCTGCCTCGTTCCTCTGCTTTCAGCATGAATTTCTTCTGACATGTTTTCCTCACCCCAAGAGAAAAATGTGAACGGGGAGGGACCACCAGCAGATTGACAGCCTCAGCCCTGCTCCTGTGTGCTGTGGGGAGGGGTGTGTCTCCCTCCGAACAGCTTTTTTGAGCTCTCCTCACTGAGCTCTGCAGAGTAATTCCAGCTCTCCGCTGGGGGATGTTGGGCTGCTGGTTGGGGCCCATCATTCTTCAAGTAGTGGTTTCTTCTTGGCTTTGAGTTTCTGAAGCACCAGGTTTAACCTCAGTGCCCTTCCCTTGGTCGTGGCATATCCCGTTTTTGCATGGCCCTTCTTTTTTTTTTTTTTTTTTTTTCCCATCTAGCCTTGATTCCAGCATTGACACCTTCAGATACTCCATATTTTTTGGACCTCACTGTGGCTGTTACCCACCCCTCAGCTGGACTGCTTTTAGACCTCCCAACTGTTTGAGAATTCCTGTGTACCTCATTGGACAAAAAAGAAAAGACTATATACACTGGAGATCATAATTGGAGAACAATTTATGAACACTTGATTTTTTTTCAGAAATAATGTAATCTTCATTGCTCAACATTTGATGGAATGTTTTTTGTGGCTATACCATGCTAATAGTGTTTTTCAAAATAACCAAGGCACTTCAACATAAAAACCTTTCATTTTGTAGAAAACACAATGATCAAAATTAGAGAACAGCAATGACTGTAGCACGGAGAAAGATTACAACTAACATTTTCTGAAGGTTACAACACTCAACAATTAGTTAGAAGTGTACCTTGCTTTGAATGACTTCAGCACATCTGTGGCCACAAGACATCACAATCTCTCACACTGCTCTGGAGTGATTTTTGTTCCACTCTTCTAGTCTCTTCCACAGTTTCCCTGACTGTAGTGGGTTTCTTGAACATAACCTTGTCGCCAAAGAATTTCCAGAGGTTTTTTATTGGGTTTAGATCAGGACTCTGGGTTGGCCATTTCAGTATTTCAATGTTTTCAGCTTCAATGAACTTCTTTACCCATTTTTCTGTGACAAGGGGCATTGTCGTGCATGAAAATTGCTGGCTGATTGGGTGATGAACACAGGAAAGGAACCGCATGTTTTTGAAGTTTCTGATAAATATTTGCATTCTCTGCCTTGTACAGTAGCTGTAGAAGAGGCACAACTCCTGCTACAGAAAACATCTTCCAAACCATGACATTTCCCCCTCCACCTTTCACTGACTTCTTTACAGTTTGGGTTCAGTCTTTCCCCACATAATGTTTCCCATCGGACCCAAATAAATTAAAATTGCTTTCATCACTAAAGTGAACTTTGGACCAGTTCTCCTGTCCACACAACATGCTCCTCAGCCAAGGTTAGTCCAGCCCAGCCTTTTTCAACCTTCAACCAGGGTGCCTTCAAGTTTCATCTGGGGTGCCTTGGCAAAATGCCAACAAATTGCCCAATTTATGTAACCAAGTCAGCGAATGGATTAAGCCTGCCTTTTTTAGTTACACAAAGCTACGCTAAGTTTTCCTTGCGCACTCTTACAATCTTCCAGCTACCGACATCCTAACAACCAGTGACGTCATCGGTTAATAGAATTTCGGGCACCTACACAGCATACTTGTTTGCCCTTCCCCTGTCCACCTTTTTATGAGGTTACATTAGCTGAGTGAGGGAGAGAAACTGAGAGAGAAAAAAAAAATTGTCATACAAGTCCAGTACAAGTGTGCAAAAGTGTGTTTGTTTTGGAAGACTAAATCGCCTCTAATGTTGGGTGTCCTATGTGTGTGGATGTTGCTGTGATATGTAAAGCTATTTAGTTTTTTTACATTTTTTTTTTTTTTTTTTTTTTTTTAGAATGGGGAGCCTCAAGATTGTGCTTGATTTTAAAGGGTTCCTTGGCTTAAAGGTTGAGAAACACTGGTCTAGCAATTTTATTCTTTATGCTAATGAGAGATTTGGTCATTTCAGAGTGGGCTTTCAGTCCAAATTCTCTTAAATGGCTAGACACTGTATGACTAGACAGATCCTTACTCTGTTCAGCACTGAACTGGCTAACAATGGCAGCTGCAGTGTTGAAGCGATTGCCCATTGAGAGTCTCCTCATTATCCTGTCCTCTTGCATTTGTCTTTTCATGGGCGACCAGCCTTCTTGGGCCACTTGACTGAGTTTGTGACATTGTAAAGATGCAATATTCTAGAAATTGGATTTGGAACGACAAATTTCTTTGCTATGGCTGAAAGGGTCATCCCTTTTGGCCTTCATCTGGACAACCTGCTGCCGGAGGGTTTCAGTCACTTTAGAACGGCTCCCCATCTTGCAAAATCAGTGAAAACTGAAACGTTAGGTTTCCAGTTAAATGGGGTTTTTCAGATAATTAACCACTTCCCTACCCGGCCATAGTAATATGACGTCCACAGATGGGATCTCCCATCCTGGGTGGACGTCATATGAGGGCCTGGGCTTCCCGGCCGTCTAGGGGGCGCGCCCGCCGCGTTGCTCGGGACCCGGTGCGTGTGCCCGGCGGCCACGATGTCTGCCGGGCACCCGCGATTGCCCGTTAACCGGGCCGGACCGTGGATCTGTGTGTGTAAACACACAGATCCACATCCTGTCAGTTGAGAGGAGACCGATCTGTGTTCCCAGTACAGCGGAACACTGATCGGTCTCCTCCCCTTGTACGTCCCCGCCCCCTACAGTTAGAAACCCTCCCTTAGGAAACATATTTAACCCCTTGTGTCCCCCTAGTGGTTAACACCTTCGCTGCCTGTCACATTTATACAGTAATCAATGCAATTTTATAGCATTGATCGCTGTATAAATGTGAATGGTCCCAAAAAGTGTGTCCGATGTGTCCACCATAATGTCGCAGTCACGAAAAAAAATTGCAATCGCCGCTATTACTAGTAAAAAAAATAAATATATATAATTTTTTTTAAATGCCATAAATCTATCCCGTATTTTGTAGACGCTATAACTTTTGTGCAAACCAATCAATATACGCTTATTGCGTTTTTTTTTTTTTTTTTTTTTTTTACCAAAAATATGTAGAAGAATACGTATCGGCCGAAACTGAGGAAAAATTTTTTTTTTTTTAAATTGGGATATTTATTATAGCAACAAGTAAATATTGTTGTTTTTTTTTTCAAAATTGTCGCTCTTCTTTTGTTTATAGCGCAAAAAATAAAAACCACAGAGGTGATCAAATACCACCAAAAGAAAGCTCTATTTGTGGGGAAAAAAGGACATCAATTTTGTTTGGGTACAACGTCGCAGGACCGCGCAATTGTCGTTTAAAGTGCGACAGCGCTGAAAACTAAAAATTGGTCTGGGAAGGAAGGAGGTGAAAATGCCCTGTATTGAACCGGTTAAAGAAATTAGCACAAGGTGCCAGATTAACACCAATAACTGGGAGATATCTGAAAGTGTTCTCTAATTTTGATCAAAACTCTTTTTCAAAACTCATTGACTTTTTTTCTTTTACTTTGTGCTCCAAAATATATGTAACTCATGAAATATGCATAACAAAACTGCTCTTTTTACTCCTGTTTAGATCATTTCAAATAGGACTAAGCAGTGACCTTGAAATTTAGGAAATTGTAGGTTGTTCTGTAATTTTGATCTCCAGTGTATTTCTTTTTTTCTGTTTTACCATACATTTATTTTCTTGAAGTCAGGCATGGCAGTGGTGGGGTTATATAAGGGACTGACTCTAAAGTTTTTTATACACCAGTGTCTCAACCCCCTTAGGTGGCAGTATAACCCGATTTTTGTTTCAGAAGTGGACTTCCAGAAAAAGATTTTACAATAAGCACAAGAATCTTTATGAACACGGTGTTGCATGAATTTGTCTTATATCTGCCTGGAGTTCTGCTTTAGGTTAGTTGTATTTTATACTTTTGTTTTTAGTCCAATTCGAATTTGGTTATGAAGGTGTGTTGACGATCTTCTAACTTGTAGATCTGAATGCTTTACAAACTTGCTAAGGTTTTTAGCATTTTGCTGTGTGTTATAACTTCCAAATGCATGCCTAATGGTAGTAAGACTGTCCTTCCCTTTTTTATTTATTTTTTTTATATATAACATTCATTTGAGAGAAAATGAAAAAGTCCTGACATAATAAGCTTTGGCTTTTAGAATTTACGCTACACATTTTGGAATGTTTTAGGACATAGCACTTAACTAATTAGCTGGTTCAATATGTCGGGGTAGTGTTTTATTTTTCAATTTGTCCACTGACAGTTTTCCTGTTTACAAATTTCCTGCAATTAATAATTTTGCAGAAAATGTAAAAATTGAGCTCATTACTTAGAAAGCATTTATAACGGTTTGACAGTTAACGGTAAAGCTGATGTTCTGTGCACATTTCTTCGCCTCAGTCGAAGCCAATACAAACCTTGACAGAGTCCTCAGGGTATCTTTTTGTTTGACAGCAAATACAATCTACAAAATGTGAGATGTTTATACTGCTGTCACGAGATATTGGCTCCTGAGGTTTGGGACTTGTACAGAAAACTTCAAATATAGTTCATGCCGCATTCTTGGTAGTTTTACAGAAAAAATGTTTGAACGCATTGCTATGCAATTCTCCAGCAAATCTTGATGACGAGAGGTCAAATGGTGTCTCCATTATTAGTCTGCCCTAAAACCGGTTGCAGTTGGTCAATTTAACAAAGATACTTTTGGTGCCAGTAAGAAATATATGAAAGAATTTATTATCAAACCATCTGGGGTACCTAAAACTTTTTATGAGCCTCCTTTTAAATGTCCAAGCATTGTGAAAGGGGGAGGTATTTATTTAGTCTCCCTGTCGGAACACAATAACGCAGCAGGAAGCTCCTCCTGCGTGCCTCCGTTTTTTTATTTTTTTCCTTTAGCCCACTGGGTTGAATGAAGAAAAACTAAGTGCGTACCGGGCTTGAGACTTAAAGTGGAACTTCACTCAAAAGCAAAATTTCCGCTTTTTAAGGCCTCCTCCCCTGCACCTCTTTAACTTTTTGCACTCTTTTTTTGGGGGGAGGGGGCAGATCCGGCACACACTTATTGGATCCCTGGATAGGTAAGTGTCCTTGTATTAAAAGTCAAAAGCTACAGTATTTGCAGCTGCTGACTTTTTTGGGGGGGGGGGGGGGGGGGTGGCGTGACTGAAGCTCCTCCTATAAAGTCAGAAATGTAGCCTAAATTTAAAGTTTATCTAAACTCAAAAAGAAAAATGTACTATATTGCAGCTTACCAGTCCTTTTAGACTGCAGACTTTTGCAGACTTTTCTTAAGATGAAGTTGATTTTTTGCATGTCCAAAAAAATCCCCGTTGGTCGTGCCAGAAATCCTGTGTCCTTGCAAGTTCTGTTCACCAAACTTTTATCGCAAAAAATGTTTTAAGGCTGCTGTGTTCTCTTTTTCGAGCTCCAAAACGCCTCCCCCTATGTATTGACGATCGGGAAGGAGGAGGGGATTAGTCTAAAACATGAGTAGCCTAAGGTGACAACCCTGCTGCTCCTGGGGTACAGTACAAGTGTGAGTGTTGTCACCCAAGGACAGGAAATGTGTTATTGGTAGGATCACCAGGTGAACATTAAGGGAGAAAAATCCTGAAAAAAAGAGAGCTAATGCAGCACCCACATCTAAGGACCGATAATCTGCGAAATTATTTTATTTATTCATTTTGCGGCTTTAGATAAAAAGTAACTGCCTATGCCAGAAAGCTTTTAACATTGAAGCTGTGCCCTCTATGTAGTGACTTCCTGGAGAGCCTGGCTTTCGTGTAAGGAGAATGCAATTGGTTTATGGAAGCAGCTGAAGCATGCCTGCTTCACCTTTGCATTGACCTGTTAGTACAGGAGAGTTGAATGGGTCTATATGGCTTTTATGTTCTTGCCTGCCAAGTTAGGTAACCCCCTACTGATTTAGTATGTAATTGTGCTGCTAATGTACCCATTAGAGCTGGAAATGGAATCGATGGAGTGAATGCCCTGGTAATTGCATCTGTTCTATATACCCCTGTTTCTCTGCCATCTAACCATACTTGGCCTGAAATGCAGTTTTAGGAAATGCATGTTTTCATATTTATATAACTAGGCCAGATTCCAGATCCACACAAAGCTAATGGACCTTTACATATAAAATACTCTGTGCCTAAAAATAGACACTCCTGTTAGAAGAGAACGACACTAATTGGCCTTTGTTGTTTATACCTGTTTTTAAAGTGGCACCAATGTAAAAAACTTACTGGAGGAATCTCCCCCTCCACCCCCTTATACTTACCTGAGCCCGATCTCAATCCAACGCTGTGCCTAAGAGCAGCAGTTCTGGCAGCTCTCTCGCTCCTCATTGGACAGAATGGCAGTCACGCAATCACTGCCAGTCAGGAGGGAGTGAGGGCGGGGCCGAGCTGTGCGGTTTGCGTCAATAGACACAGACAGGGCAGTTCGGGGGAGAGCACGCACGAGGGCCCCCGATAGAAGTCCGCTTTCTATGGGGGCACTTGATGGAGTAGAGGAGCCAGGAGCACCGGGGGGGGGGGGGGGGCGTTCTGAAATACAGGAGGATCAGGGTTTCTCTGCGCAAAAACTATTGCGTAGAGCAGGTAAGTATTACATGTTGGTTATTGAAACAAAAAAATGTACCTTTTTAGAATCTCTTTAAATATTACCTATTACATTCTACAGGAGATGCATATTAGCAATATTAAATGTCTAGTAAGCCTTAAATATATCAATGTATTTTGATTAAACAGATGGCAATAGTCTTATTTATTTTTTTATTTGTTGTTACCCCTACAACAAGGGAAACCTTTGGTATTAGGTAACATGTCATTTTATGTTCAGCCCCAGTTCACACAGAATGTGGCTTTGAAATCAAGTTACTTTGGTGTGATTTCAAAGCTGCTGGTCAGTGCAATTTCATGTGCGGCTTGCCAACATCTGGGCGACTTCATGCACAGATGTCTGTGCAAAAGTCGCACATGAAATTGCCAAAAATAGTTAAGGAAACTTTTTTAAAAATCTGCAAGTCGGAGTCGCACTGATTTTGGACAGTTCAGTAGGCACAAATAGGGTGCGACTTGTCATTAAACTGTCAATTTACATGACAAATCGCAGGGGGGGGGGGGGGGCGCTAAAGGTGATTAGCTGAAGATAAATGAAAATCTTTCTTTAGGATTGATGGACAAAGACACATTTGCCATTTGGCAGTTACCACCTATTGTCTAAAAATTTTGAAATGTTTTTTTATGTATGAATGGTCAAAATGTGGAACTAAACTGTCTTTGAGCGCCACAAACAGAAAATGCTGTTTAATTTTTACAATTCAAAGCAAGCTCATCCATCCGTCCATCCATGTCTCCATGCTTTATTTTGTTGAGAAATCACTTTGAAAAACACCCTCTAGCATTTCTAGCCATGGCCATCTTTAACCACTTCAATACTGGCCATTTTACCCCCTTCCTGTCCAGGCGCTTTTAGCGCTGTCGCACTTTGAATGACAATTGCACTGTCATGCAACACTGTACCCATATGAAATTTTTCACATAAATAGAGCTTTCTTTTGGTGGAATTTAATCACAACTGTGTTTTTTTTACTATTTGCTAAATAAACAAAAAAAGACCAAAAATTTGGAGGAAAAAAATGCTACATTTTTCTTTTGTTTCTGATTATAAAGTTTTGAAAATAAATCATTTTCATGAATTTAGGCCAAAATGTATTCCGCTACACTTCTTTGGTGCAAATAATTCAAATCTGTGTATATTATGTAGTCTGTAGGAAAGTTTATAGAGTCTACAAACTATTTGTGTATATTTGTGTGTATGTATGTGTGTGTATATGTATGTGTATATATGTATGTGTGTGTGTGTGTGTGTATGTGTATATATATGTGTGTGTGTGTGTATGTATGTGTGTGTGTGTATATGTATGTGTATATATATATTAAAATACACACACACACATAGTTTGTAGACTCTATAAACTCTATAAACTTCCTACAGACTACATAATGTGCAGCCACAGCTAGCAGCACAATTGTAAACAATGGATTACTTCCTCCCAAGCCATCCATTGTA
Organism: Aquarana catesbeiana; assembly: GCF_042186555.1. Lineage (NCBI taxonomy): Eukaryota > Metazoa > Chordata > Amphibia > Anura > Ranidae > Aquarana > Aquarana catesbeiana. The sequence goes on from NC_133324.1 coordinate 274,188,531, forward strand.
TACAACTGTCATGTGACCTGCTGTGATTAAGGCGGTCACATGTTACCAGCAGCGGACCGGTACGGTGAACGGCTGTGCGGCCCCCAATCCCGAAAGACGTCATAGGATGGCCATCTGAATTGACTAGAGGCCTTCCCCAGCGTCATTCGCCAATAGGCCGAAGTGGAATCCCTTAAATACTTCCTTGAATCCATCTGCCCTTAGCTCAGGCAGGAGGGTGTGCTTAGCTGGGAAAACCCCTCCTCCAGATGAAAGAAGAAAAAATGCTAATGAAGAATGTTTTATGATGAAAGTTTTGCCTAGGTCAGAAACAAGGAAGCAACAGAAGAAATGTGTAGGGGAAAAAAACAAAGTTAAAGCGGAGTTCCACCCTTTTAAAAACCAGCAGCTACAAAAAGTGTAGCTGCTGACCTAATAATCAGACACTCGCCGGTCCATCGATACAGTCGCACAAAGCCCCGCTCCTCTCCGCGGTGACGGCTGTGGTTTTATGCACGAGCTGCGCTGTAATTGGCCGGGCAATCTTCTGGGACCTGTGACGTGCCTGAGAAGATTGCAGGGAGGGAGGGGGGGGAGAGGTGATCTTCCTTCTAGCGCCAGGGAGGAAGTGGGAACTGGGTGCCTGTAAAAACAGGTTACCCGCTCCTCTCCTCAAAAAAGACATGCCAAATGTGGCATGTCAGGGGGTCACCAACATTTAAAGTGGAAGTTCCATTTTTGGGTGTAACTCCACTTTTAAAACAAGAAAATATAATACACCATCCTATCTATTAACCAAAGCTAGCCGCAAAAGGATGAAATGTTGGTTGAGAGTGTTTGTTTTTTGTAGCTCCACTTTAAATTTTCATTTGCACCAACTTGTTTGTAATTTAACACTAAACTGGGCACAAGATCTTTAACTTGGTGACTTAAAGTCCTTGTGTCCTTGTTGTTTTTGTTTATTTTTATGGAAAAAAAATAATACCTACCTGCTCTGTTGCAGTGGATTTGCACAGGGCAGCCCCAATCCTTCTCTTCTCGGGTCCCTATTCGCTGCTCCTGGCCCCGCCCTCCTGTTGAGTGCCCCCACAGCAAGCAGCTTGCTATGGGGGCACCTGAGCCGAGTCACAGCTCCCTGTGTCCATTCAGACATGGAGCACTGGTTCAGCCCCGCCCCCTTTTCTGTCCTCATTGGCTGACTGACTTCGACAGCCGCCGTAGCCAATGTCTCAGCCAATGAGGAGGGGAGTCCCGGGCAGCTGAGACATTCCTGCAACTTCGCTGGATCTAGAGAGACCTCAGGTAAGTATTGGGGGGAGGAGCTGCTTCACACAGAAAGCTTTTTATCTTAATGCATTAAGATAAAAAAAAAAAACCTTTCTGCTTTTACAACCACTTTAAATATATTCCACAATAGCCACAAAGGATAATAAGCCACTTTGGGTGCACCAAATGCCTCTGCAATCCCAGATACTACCTTGTAAAAGTAGCAGCGACCATATTATCATGCCGTGCAAAGAGAAGAGCTGTGGGAGGAACCCAGAAGGCTCCACCCACTACAGGAGGAGACAGAGACCAGACCAGTCACCCTGCACAGTGCTGGGGTATTGCATGTGAGCATGTCTATGGAAGGCGTGTCTATGGAAGGCAGTGTTGGGTGTTGTGTGCAGGGGGTGATTGGGCAGGGAGGAGGAGGATTCTCCATGTGACACTTGCACAGCATGTTGTATTCTCCAAGAACACAGCAGACTCACCCAGTGACTACAGATGAGTCGGGGGGGAGTGTGGAAGGGTGGGCCGTTCACAGAAGGAAAATGACAGAAGAATGTAATTAAAGATATTTTCTTTTTTTTTGGGGGGGGGGCAAAATACAAAGTAGTGATGATCTGTATTCACAGAGGAACCAAGAGTCATCAGGGCCTTGATTTTAGATTGCTGGATCAAATCTCTCTTTTTTTGTGATTTGCTTACAATTTGTTACAGAGAACAATAAATGCTAAATCATTACTTGATCTTCTGATCGGATTCTGTTCCTGAATTCAGTACAAATCTAGTTCAGTGGATGTTTTCATAGAACATGACTTGCACTGTGAAATACAGTTATCTCGTGTTTGCGCTGGAATTTTTCAAGGCAGATGTCGTTTAAATGATCAGCATGTTTCATTGTGATCACATGTGGGGTGCTTTAGTTCAGTAATGGGATCTGCTTTCAGTTACACAGCAGTCTTGTGAGGTTATGAGAGTATGAAGGCGGAACGTCCTATAAACCTCTTCATTGTTGACATTTATGATCTAAAAAGCATCATCCATACTAATCTGGTTATAATAAGTATAGGTTATTGCATGGCATGTTTCTATAATAGAATGGCCATACATGGTTTGAAATTTGGCTGGTTCAGCAGGGATCGGCTGATTTTTGATCCATGTATAGACAGACTGGTTGTACAGAAGTGGATCTATCGATCTGTACAACCACCCTGTCTGGTTTTTCCCAAACCATCAGTGGTGCTGCCACTGATCAATGTACTCTGATGGCAGGGAAGGCTCCCCACTGTCAGAATACAATACCACAGGAAGGATTCCACCATCCACATTGAATGTGTAGGTGGGGGAAATCAAGTCCTTGGGGATATTGCTGCACGTGACTTACAAAACAGTGAAGCTTTAAAGTGGTCCTAAAGGCAGAAGGATTCTATGCATTATTCTGGATGCAGCTCCCAGTCTTTTTATACATACCTGAGCCCCATCTTGATCCACTAATGTGCATGAGAGCAGTAGCTCTCTACCTTGGCTCACACAACAGCGTGAGACATTCGCTCCTGTCAATCACAGCAAGTGAGCCAGTGAGGAGGGTGCGGGGCAGAGCTGTGTGTGTGAATAGACCATGTCCATTCACAAGAGTGCGGCTCAGGAGCCAGCACGCTCGAGTGCCCCTATTGCTATTGGGTCCCCCCGTTGGCGGTCCTGGCTCCTCCCCCTGCCGAGAGCCCCCAAGAAGAGGAGGATTGGGGCTCCTCTGTGCAGAACCATCGCACAGAGCATGTAAGTAGAAAGTGGTGATGCAATCACTGTAAGCTGCGTATACGCTAGTAGATTTTCATTTGAAATTTCCCATTTTAAGAACCTTGTTTGATTTTCGAAGTATTCAGAGTTAAATCAATGTTTGTTTTTGACAGCAGCAACAGGAAAATTGAAAATAAGCAGGATGGAAAAAATTTTCTTGGAACACATTTCTAACTGAATGTGGCTTTTCATTCGGTAAAGGCTGTTCACTCCAAAATGCAAATGAAATTTATGAAGTACTTTCAAATGATGCTCATCGTTAAATGTAATGAGAATTTTTCTACAAAAATTCATACAAACATTTGTTTGAAATTCTACTAATGTATACCCAACTTTAGTCGGGCAACTTGCATTTCAGAGTGAAATCAGCAACAGCAGCCTAAGTATTGTTTTTAGAGATTTACCGAAATTTCAACAGCCTAAACATATCGGTTGAAAATGGCGTTTTCGGCATTTTACCAATGGAGAAAAAGGGGCCGAATTAATGGCACTGATTTTACCATGATTTTACTGTGCTTATGGTGACTTAACACGGGTGTATTATTGGTGCGTTCTCGCTACGTTTTCTATGCATTTCAGTGGGGAGGTGCGGTTTTATTAACTGACCAAAAATGCAGCAAGTAAGATTTTTAACACCACAATGGAAGCGCAAGAGACCAGTGTGAAGACATAGAATTTAAAGGGATTCATTTTTCTTGCGCCAAAGGTGCTGATAATGGCCGACAAATGTTAGTCATTTAAATTCATGATGGTGGCTCCTGCCACCACCATGAAGGCCGGGCTATCTCACGGCTGAGCCTGTCACTCAGCTTTACCTGTCGATCGGCAGAAGACAGAGCAGGCCGAATGGAGTGCGGCTGCGGCACCGGCTGGGGCTGCTCTGTCGGATGTGATGACGTCCTCGCCAGGCACAGATGAGGCTGCATTGTATGGCACTGGTGAGGCTGCATTTCATGGGCACTGGTAAATATTTTAGTACACCATTTGTACTAAAATACTGGTTTTCCTCCTCTAAAACCTGAGGTGCACCTTATGGTCAGGTGCGTTTTTATGGAGCAAAACATACAGTATATATTTTTTAAAAACGTATTTTCGGTTTGGGCCAAGTGCATCCTGAAATATTGGTTTCAGCAGCAAAATTTCCATTCGGTGCACCTGTAATTGTGTTCATAAGTGTTTTTCTCCTAAAGGGACCTTGTCGCCAGACTATTAATTTTAAAAACATTTTTTTGGAAGATTATATTTACAGTTAACATATTTTGGTTGGATTTTTTTTAGCTGTTTTGCCTCCCTTGTATAGATCTCACAAAGTCCTAAGATTGCCACCGTGTTTTGCCATCTTTTGATGTGATGTCACCAGCCCCAGCAGACATTTTGTGACATTTTATAGTATTTACTCATCTCCTGGCATCCACAAACAGAGGAGCCTTGGTCAAATGTCTAGACAGACCCCACAGTACTACATAACTGAGAGATCACACACACTCACAATTATGAAACTACACCTGAATGGCAGGCCATACTTGATTGATTTTCTTTTGTTCAGCCAGTGGGTTGAACAAAAGAAAATGAATAAAAAGGTGGATGGGGGGATCCCTCCCATGGAGCTATTTGTATTCTGACAGTGGGAAGAGTTCCCCGCCTCCACAAAATACTCAGCCGCACTGCCGGCTATAGCTTGCAACACTGATCAAACAAAAATTTTCCAGCAGGCTGGTTGTGTACAACCAGCCTTCCCATAGATGGATCGAAATGCGGCCAGTCCCCGCTGAACTTGCAGAATTTTGATCCATTTATGGCCAGCTTTAGTACCATACCTGGTTACCTATTTTACAATTGCATTTGATATACCATTTTGTATATACCCTCCCTGTTTGTTCAATCTGTTTTTGTTGATTTTTAATACAACAGGAAATGAAGGTACAAATGGACACTGTCTCCGGCTTGCACACCCTAATAGCTCCTCCTATATCTGTCACAGCCACTACAAACCACATGATGCTTCTGGGGCGAGTATATGACCTTCTCCCTTGAGTCAATGCTTGGTCACGAGCAGCCATTTGCTAGGCACAAGCACCGTCACATGATGGAGGGGATGACATCAACTAATGTGGAGTGTATACAGGGTTTGATGACGGCTGTGACTGAAGAAGGGGCAGTGGGGAAATGCTGGGAAGGGGGAATATAAGTGGTTTTGTAAAAATGTGAATTTGATTTAAATCACTAGTAAAAAGTCTTGATTTAACCACTCGCCGCCTGCCATATAGCAAAATTACGTTGGCAAAGCTGTTGCGATATCCTGACCGGACATCATATGACGTTGTCAGGCTATCAAGCCGGTGCGCACCCACGGGGGGGGGGACGCACATCACGGCGATCGTTGTTGCGGCATGTCAGTCCGACACACCGCAACTCCGATCTAGTTAAAGAGTCTCTGACAAACTCTTTACCACGTGATCAGATCAGCCGCGTCCAATCACGGCTGATCACGATGTAAACAGGAAGAGCCATTGATCTGCCTTTCCTCACTTGCGTCTGACAGGCGTGAGTAGAGGAGAGCTGATCGGCTGCTCTCCTGATGGGGGGGGGGGTCTGTGCTGATTGTTTATCAGCGCAACCTCTCCCCCCCCCCCCCGGATGCCTGCCCAGGACCACCAGGATGCCGCCAGGACCACCAGGGATGGCCACCACACTGGACCATCAGGTATGCCACCCTAGACCACCACGCAGCTGCCAATCGGTGCCAAAGAAAAATGCCTGCCAGTGATGCCTATCGGTGTCAGCCATCAGTACCCAGCAGTGCTGCTCATTGGTGCCACCTTATCAGTGCCCATCAGTGAAGGAGAAAACACTTATTTACAAAATTTTATAACAAAAAACAAAAACTTTTTTTTTTTTTTTTCAAAATTTTCGTTTTTATTTTTTTATTTGTTTAGCAAAAAATAAAAACCGCAGAGGTGATCAAATGCCACCAAAAGAAAGCTCTATTTGTGGGAACAAAATTCTAAAAATGTAGTTTGGGTACAGTGTAGCATGACCGCGCAGTTGTCATTTAAAAAGTAACAGCGCTGAAAGCTGAAAATTGGCCTGGGCAGGAACGTGTGAAAGTGCCCTGTAATGAAGTGGTTAAACCAACTTGATTTAAAACAAACATTTTTTAAATGCAACTGTCATCTCTGTCCTGCTGCTGCTCCTCTGACCCACTGTTGACTCGCCGACTGTCCCATTCACTTTATTGGAACGGCTGGTGACGCAACAGGGTGAGGGACGTGGTGGCAGCAGGTGAGTGGATGCCTGCTAATGGGCGTTGCCATGATGGATCTGAAATGACAGGTGCTCTTTAAATGTAAGGACTTATTCTCGTTGGTAGTTAGAATCTTTAATATTTGCAAACAAAATGAAGGTTTCCTATTTAGAAGAACAAGCTGTCAGGTTAGTAAAACAGCAATATCAGAAACGCTTCAATCATACAGTTTGTAGTGTACATAAAATGATTTGCAAAACAATGGGATAAAGGAATATTTCTGAATTGTTTTATCTCATGGTTACTGTTAAATTGTGTGAATGCATCAATGCATCTCAGCTTGGATTCATTGAAATGAGTTTACCAAAAATATAAATATTGCAGAATATACAGCTTCATGCTACATAACTAAGCTCTATTTCATGCTGAATAAACTAAATTATTAATGTATCTTAAATGGAAAACTATCTTTTTAGATAGATTTTTACTCCAAGCATTTTATTAAAATAAATTTGATAAAAAAATCCAAATTCTTTTTTTTTAAATTTTATCCACCCTGGTTTGTGAGGTGGGTTGTTAGTATGGCCCCGTTCACATCTGAGCGATTTTCTGCTTGAAGCTTGAAGGCTCTAAAATGCTCAACAAGCCAAATCCTATTTATTTTAATGGCCTTTGTTCACATCTGAGCGTTCTGTTGCCTGAAGCTCAAAAAAGTAAATGAGCTTTTTGTCAGATTATAAGCCTTTTTGGCCCCTTAGACTTCAACAAACACCTGACTTGAGCGTTTTACGAGCATTTTCTGCTCAAATAGCAGCTCTCCACCCCTAATTTCCTCTCCCTCTCCTCCCCCTAGTGCTCTCTATTGGCTAAACAAAAATACCTGAAGCTGTAAAATGCCTGTAATACGCTTTTAAAACGCTTTGAAAAAGCTACAAAAAAGCTTTAAAAAACCCCACCAGTAAATCGATACGCTCAGATGGGTTTTTTTTTTTTTTTGTAGAGTTTACCTGAACCAAGCTACTTTTGACACAACTTTACAATTTTACTTTCCTGCTGTTCTGTATTTTCGTAAACCCATTTTCACATTTCACATCCCGATTTCATAGAGATCATTTACATTTGGTAATGACCAGAATCCAGTGATTTACAAAAGTCATTTGTGGCCATTATTTCCCCGCTGTCCATAGAAGAAGGAACATAGTTCAGCCTCAGGAATAAATGGAGCGTTGGGTGCTGGAATCAATTATTCGAATTCCGAATTTAGTTAGTATATCACATTACTTTCCAGTCTCAGCTCATTTATGTAGGTGTTTATTTAAATCTATGTGCTATAAGCCTCAAAGTTTAAAGAACTAACCTTGTGTTTTAACTCATAATGGTGATAAATCTGTAACGGAATAATTGCCATAAATCCAAGCAACACATACTATAAAGGGAGTTTGGAGTACAAGAAAATGATGTAGTTTCAGACGGGCTAGCGGTATGTAACATGGTTTACTTTAAAATATCCAAACTTGAAAAAAAGTTTTGCCTTTTTAGTTAGTGGAGAGGGATTAGAACAGCTGTGAGTTTTTATTGCTGCCTGTGTCCCATTTAAGGAAATTTGCCCTCTCTATTTGTCCTGTTTACCTTGATCATTAAAAGTGAAAGAAAATCCCAAATTTTGGGATGTCTCCAGAAAAGTAGTAGAGGGGAAATCTTCCAATGAGGACACATGAGGCATGAATTTCCTCTCACTTCCTGTTTTTGGCTATGAGACAAGAAGTAAAAGTAAATCTCCCAGTTGGCACAAAGAGGGCAAAAATAAATATTACTAGCGTTTTCTCATGTGCATTAGGCTTCGGGCGTTTGTTTCCTGGGCTGGGCAACGTGGAAAAAATGTTCTATAGGAGGAGAGCAGTCCTTCAGACACGCCCATTTTAAGTCTATGGGGCCAAATCGCCTGAATACACTCAAAGATAAGCTCATGTACGTTTTTAGGAGTGTACAAGTGTGGACAAGGACAGTTAGAAAAAATGGGATTCTGTATGTTGAGTTTAGTCAGGCAAGGATAACCAGCAGAAAGGCACTCAAGTGTGAATGGGAGTTGTAAGATAACTGTATTGTAATGTTTAATAAATAACAATTGTACTTTTTGCAAAATGGTGACAATATAGTTCAAAACTGTAAATCAACTTGAAGCGGTGTTCCACGTGGGAATTTTTTTTTTAAAAGTCAGCAGCTACAAATACTGCAGCTGCTGATTTTAATATATGGACACGTACCTGTCCAGGGAGCCCACGATGTCGGCACCCCAGCCGATTTTCGGATCGGCTGTCGGGTGCTGCCACCACCATTCATCGTAAGGGAAGCCAGAAGCCTTTTGCGTGATTAGCTGTGCAGGAGTGTGTTAGCACAAGTCTGACCATTGGGAGACAGGTAGGCAGAATGCAAAAAAACACTGACCACGATCGGATGGATAAGCTTCCATGTTGGTTCCCCTCCATAGTTTGACATCACAGGTTCCTGTCCTTTCTCAGTCCAGTAGTACCGGGTACCCAGGCTGCACGATAACGCACCCCCTGCTAACATCCACTGGCCCCTACATTATTTCTGGGCTCTAGTTTTGTTTTGTTTTTTTACTAAAGCTTGAGAGTGCAAAATCAGGCTCACTTCTGCATTGAAACCAATCCGCTTCTAACCTCAGCTTGTTCAGTTAAACTTTTGGCAATAAAATCTGGAAGCTGATTGGTTTCTATAAAGAAGCGAGGCTGATTTTGCACTTGCCAGCTTTAGTAAATTAACCCCATAGTGCCTTAAGCAGGCCATAGACAAATCCAAAATTTTGGACAATTCAGCATCGTTGGATCGACTTCTATCAAGCGGACAAGTTTAAATGTGTGGCCGCAGCAGCTGGTCAATGTATTCTGACAAAAGGAACTCCCACTATCAGAATACAATGTCTTGGTGTGGTAATCTGCCATCCACCTTACCAGTGGCTGAATAAAAAATAAAAAAAAAACTACCCAGCTATGACCAACTTTAGGATCAGAAAACATGCGTGATTTCTAGGAAACTTTGTTTTGAGGGAGAAATTGTGAATTGGACATATTTTAAATATTTTGTGAGCTGGGCAAGGGGTCTTGTTTATCTTGTTTTTGTAATGCTTTCCTCCTTTTTTATTTTCAGTGTTGTAGTTGGGTGGCTTTTTGTCAATTATTGCTCACCTACACTATTTAATCGATTTTTATAATCTTATTTTAGACTTCACTCCCCATTTTACAGTAACGGTAGCAGCCATTGCAATGCTATTTAATGTTTTGAGGTATCAATGTACTTTCTAACTATTAACTTTACTATCTTTTTGTGTGGCATTCTTAATGAGTAAAAACAATCGTTTGGAGAAACTAAAAAAAAAAAAAAAAAGCCTACGTATTTTAGATAATGTTTTCATACCTGCATTGCTATGATCATTTCCTGAGTTTGCAAGACTTCAGTATGCCAAAGGCAACCCACATAATTGGGTACATTTAAAACTGGGCTGATTTAAAAGTATCATTACAAAGAACTATGCTTGGAGTTGAATAAATTATGTTAACCTTTTCTGAAATCCTTTCTAAAACATAATTTCTTGTTAGTGTGATGAAATCTTGTCTGTAATTTTTTTTTTTTTTTTTATTTCATTTGTAAAAATGTATGTAACAGTTTGAAACATGTTACCCTTTTTTGTAGTACTTCAGCAGTTCTAACTCTTTTTCACTGAACGCAAGTCAAACAGCTATTGAAGAGCTTCTTCTAAAACTAGAATAGTTGTTCTAATTATATACACTATATTACCAAAAGTATTGGGACGCGCATGAACTTTAATGGCATCCCAGTCTTATAGGGCGTACACACGGTCGGACTTTGTTCGGACATTCCGACAACAAAATCCTAGGATTTTTTTTCCGACGGACGTTGGCTCAAACTTTTTTTGTCTACACACGGTCGCACAAAGTTGTCGGAAAATCCGATCGTTCTAAACGCGGTGCCGTAAAACACGTACGTCGGGACTATAAACGGGGCAGTGGCCAATAGCTTTCATCTCTTTATGTATTCTGAGCATGCGTGGCACTTTGTCCGTCGGATTTGTGTACACATGATCGGAATTTCCGACAACGGATTTTGTTGTCGGAAAATGTTATCTCCTGCTCTCCAACTTTGTGTGTCGGAAAATCCGATGGAAAATGTCCGATGGAGCCCACACACGGTCAGAATTTCCGACAACACGCTCCGATCGGACATTTTCCATCGGAAAATCCGACCGTGTGTACGGGGCACTAGTCCGTAAGGTTCAGTATTGGGTTGGCCCACCCTTTGCAGCTATAACAGCTTCAGTTCTTCTGGGAAGGCTGTCCACAAGGTTTAGGAGTGTGTCTGTGGGAATGTTTGACCATTCTTCCAGAAGAGCATTTGTGAGGTCAGGCACTGATATGTGCAAGAAGGCCTGGCTCACAGTCTCCGCTTGAAGTCATCCCAAAGGTGTTCTATCCGGTTGAGGTCAGGACTATGTGCAGGCCAGTCAAGTACCTCTACCCCAAACTCACTCAACCATATCTTTATAGACCTTGCTTTGTGCACTGGTGCGCATTCATGTTGGAACAGAAAGGGGCCATCCCCAAACTGTTCCCACAAAGCTAGGAGCATGAAATTGTCCACAATGTCTTGGTATGCTGACACCTTAAAGGGCTTGTTAAGTCTCCAGGTTTTTCCCCTTTATGCATTCTATGCATGAAGGGGAAAAACCCGTGCTGCAGCTGCCCCCAGAGCCCCCCCTTTTTTTTACCTGAGCCCGTCCGTTCCATCGATGAGCGTGACTCCAGTCGCAGTCTCCGTCCTCATTGGATAGATGTCAGTTAAATTCAATGATACAGGGCGGGGCTGAAACCTGCTGTATGTGTCAATGGCTGCAGCAGCGGTACTCTACTCGTGAGCGTGCCCACACGGGTGCCCCCAGGGAAAGTGGCTCTCCATGGGGGGCACCTGATGAAGGGGATGACCCAGGAGCGCCGCCGGGGCACCCCAGAAGAAGAGGATCAGGGCTGCTCTGTGCAAAACCCTTGAACAGAGCAGGTACGTTTAACATGTTTGTTATAAAAAAAAAACCCACACCATAATCTCCCCCCCCCCCCCCACACACACACACACACACACACACACACACACACACACACACACACACACACACACACACACCAAATGATTTAGACCAGTGCACAAAGCAAGGTCCATAAATACATGGATGAGCTAGTCTCAGGTGGAGGAACTGACCTTAACCCAGTAGAACACCTTTGGGATGAATTTGAGTGGAGACTGAGTGGAGCCAAGCTTTCTTATCCAACATAAGTGCCTGACCTCACAAATGCGCCTTTCGAAGAATGGTCAAGCATTCCCATAGACACACTACTAAACCTTGTGGACAGCCTTCCCAGAAGAGTTGAAGCTGTTATAGCTGCAAAGGGTGGGCTTACTCAATATTGTTCTGATCTTGGTTTTACAAGTTAATATTTAATATACAACAAAGGATTCCTAAAGCACTATGAGTTAGCCTTTCCCCAAGCATGTAAACATAGTGGTGACTTTCGTAAGGCGCTCTTTTAGCGGTTTCAAATGCACTCCTTCATTCTCTAAAACATGTAGCCTAAATGGATGGCTTTCCACATTTTGACTTCTGGAAGAAACTCCCAAGGCTACACCCTGGCTACTGACAGGGCTACTGCAGAGAATTATGACGCATGAACACAGGAAGAGCAAAGTTGCCCTGATGTGCAATCTGCAGCCTGCCTTCACTTTCTCTATGCTGAAAGTTCACAGATTATGACTAGTAAGTTATCTATAACCTAGCTGGTCCAGAGCCAGTTGCAGTTTCTGCAAAATTGGAAAAGCAAAATTTAAGATTGTATTGAAAATATTTCACCTAGCTAAATCAACCTGGTGATTTCTGATGATTGAGTGTTGTTTTGGGGACCTCTAATGCAGCCTTCTTTACTCTATACTGTTCGCCACTAGTGGCATGCAAGAACACGCATTTTATATACTGATTATTGTGCTAATATACTTTCTTGTGAATTGCGTTTTGTCTTTTCTAGAAATGATTGATATACAAGCTACAGTTTGTACACTCTGCCAGGTCTTTGGTTAAACATGGAAAAGAAGGGGTGAATTTTGATCATTTTTAATCTCCCTCAATCAAGACCACTAAATAAGAGCAGATCTGCCTCTCCTTCCCTTGGCCTGCACAATCTTCTTATCCAGTTAAGAAACTTGCTTGGAAGTTTCCCCTGGAATGTCTGCATACATAGCAATTCTTTCAGTCTATTCCAGCACCCCTCTGTTTTCACTGTCTGAGGAATGGCAAAGTCCTGGTTGAACAATATGCCTTGGCTCGTGGTCTGCTGAAAGAACTTGGGTTTTGTATTGCACATTCCAGGAACTGGCTGAGCAGCTACAATAAGGACTGAAATAGAGGAAGGTTCTCATTTATGTGGTGTTTAGAAAGTGTTATAAATTGAGCAGGAAACAATGATCAGTTTAAAATGAACACTTTGCAGCAAACTTTTAGTGCACCACATTCCTTGCTACTAGAGGGGCCCCTTATCAACACAGGATTTTGTTTAACATATGTTCTCTGTATGCAGTTGTGTGGTATGGAATTCCACACACACTTGTGTAAGCAAAACTATTTTTTTTTAATTGTTTGGAATTTTTTTCACGCACACAAATTTGAATTTCAAATAAGGAATAGGGGTATGTAACCTCTGACTCACAATCCTCCTGAAAGCAAATGCAGGGTAAAGGCGAATGTAGACTTTTAAGGATTGGTTTTCTGTTTCTTTGCCAGAGAAACAGCATCATAGCTGTGCAATTTCCAGTGCCGCAGTAATCTAAAATGCCTCTCTCCCGGGCAGGTTTGAGAAAGGGGGTGATGCCCTTGAAACATGTCACTGTACAACCCTCTCATTGACTTTGTGACTGCTCTCTGTAATGTGTGGACTATGGCCATAGACACCACTGGCTGTGTGATCTGACAAAGGTCTAGTGCCGTTTGCTGTTGAGGCTTATCAACATCCGGTTTCTGTCACTATGTGGTTTGTGGTCCTCTGATTACAGCACCTCTCGCACTTTGCCAGAGAGATGCTAATCTTTTGAATAAACTTATAGACCTTTTAATTGGTGCACCCTTCTTCTCTTTTCACCCGAAACCTACTGAAGCCTGCTAGCAGCTTTCCCAAAGAGCTTTTTGAGCTCTGAAGGAATTAGCTTTGCACAGAGATCTAAATCCTTGTAACCTATTTGCTACCGATTAATAAGGGAGGAACGGAGTAATATATTGACCTGCAATTGATCATAATATGAATAGAAGGGATTGGGGTAAAATTACCCCTGGGACTTTTAAGGTGCTTACAGTATCAGATCAAATCAAATAAATAATGTATGAAAAATCTAAACTATATAAAAATAGATGTTTTATTACAAAATATCACCAAGACATTTAAAAAACAAGCAATCTTTCAATCTGAATCAATCAATTATGACATGAGATTGACAAAACCACTTCTTGAATACCACTCAACATGTTTCGCTCAATTCGTGAGCTTCATCAGGAGTTTTGGTACATATGTGGCATACTATGAATAAGAGAAAAAGAATACATGCCACATATGTACCAAAACTCCTGATGAAGCTCACGAATTGAGCGAAACATGTTGAGTGGTATTCATGAAGTGGTTTTGTCAATCTCATGTCATAATTGATTGATTCAGATTGAAAGATTGCTTGTTTTTTAAATGTCTTGGTGATATTTTGTAATAAATTTTTGAATAAAAGATCTATTTTTATATAGTTTAGATTTTGCATACATTATTTATTTGATTTGATCTGATACTGTAAGCACCTTAAAAGTCCCAGGGGTAATTTTACCCCAATCCCTTCTATTCATATTCTTATCTACTAGGGATGTGGTGCTAAGGGTTCGCTGTCCCTGCCCTCTCAATGTAGGAACTGCAATTGATCATATTTGCTGCTACCTTGAGCAATAAAGCCCTGCTGGGAAACCTACTGCTGTTCACTCTGCAAAATCTACTGCTCTTGTTTTTTCACTTTTTCTAAAGAATCTCCCTCCTCCTTCCTTTATTTATTTAATATATATATATATATATATATATATATATATATATATATATATATATATATATATAATATTTTTAAATCCACTTTAGTCTTTAGTAAATAACATTATATAAGGTCGGGATCTGTACTTGGTTGAACATGGATGCATCTCTGTGTCTAGAGATTATGCATGATAACATCACTTGGAAGGTCACTTATTTAAGCTCATTCATCACCATAGAGAAACATCTCATCTTTGCTCTGGCATTACCATATTTCCATGACATTTTTCTTTGTAGCTGTCACATTTTTAATGTCTCTATACGTACAGCCAAGTGCTAAGGTTAGACAACCAGGAATAAAACCGTAAAGGTCTAAGACAATTAAAACCAGAAAGGCCGCAGACAAAGTTCTTGTTGGAGTGACACTCTGCACCTTTTCCCATTCCCCAGTGTTGGTGTAACTCAGAAATACATCTAACACTAATCCCAAGTGAGGATGAAAGGAGCTGTGCTCTGAAATTCACATGCAATTGTGCTGGAAAAGTGTTAATTAAAACGAATAGGGTGGCATACAAAAAGCAGATAAATATAAGATTGTATTATTCCACATGGATTGATCCAAATGTATCTTTTGACTTTTATATTTTCCATGTCTCAGTGGGGCAAGCTTTTTTTTCATCTGAAAGAACAAGTAGCTGAGAATAGCACATTTTAAAGTAGAGCCTACAGTAACATACACACACCACTGTTCCCTGAAATGCTGGTACATTTACTCTGTTAAGCAAATGATTACATTTTAGCACATCAGACTTTCACCTCAGACTGAAAAAGGTCTGAGTTTTGTAGGTACAGGTTTTGACTTTTTTTTTTTTTTTTTCTTTCAGCATAGAACCTACATGATTAAAAGAAATGGTCAAGTGCAGTAAAACGTATGTGCAGGAGTAGAGTGAGGTACATTTAGACAATAAATGCATGCTATTGACTACTAGGTATTTTGACAAGTTCATTATCTTTGCCGTAGGCATTTGAAGGTAGACGGAACCAGGACACTTCTCCCACTGACCACTATATCATATGATTGTTTTTTTGTCAGAAACCATGAAATCAGACCAAGACAGAAGTACAGTTAAATCGCACTTGTTTAACCACCTCAATACAGGGCACTTTCACCCCCTTCCTGCCCAAGCCATTTTTCAGTTTTCAGCGCTGTCACACTTTGAATGACAATTGCGTGGTCATGTTACACTGCACCCTACTTAAATTTTTATCATTTTTTTTCCCCACAAATAGAGCTTTCTTTTGGTGGTATTTGATCACCTCTGCGGTTTTTATTTATTGCGCTATAAACAAAAGAAGAGGGACAATTTTAAAAAAACACAATATTTTTTACTTTTTGCTATAATAAATATACAATTTTTTTATTTTTATTTTTTTAACAAATTTTTTCTCAGTTTAGGCCGATACGTATTCTTCTACATATTTTTGATAAAAAAAAATTGCGATAAGCGTATATTGATTGGTTTGCGCAAAAGTTATAGCGTCTACAAAATAGGGGATAGATTTATAGCATTTTTATTTATTTTTTACTAGTAATGGCGGCAATCTGCGATTTTTATTGTGACTGCGATATTGCGGCGGACATATCGGACACTTTTGACACATTTTTGGGACCATTCACATTTATACAGCGATCCATGCTATAAAATTGCATTGATTACTGTGTAAATGTGACTGGCAGGGAACCACTAGGGGGCGATCGAGGGGTTAATGTATGACCTAGGGAGGTGATTCTAACTGTGGGGGGAGGGGACTGACTGGGGGAGGTGAGCGATCGGTGTCCCTATGTACAAGGGACACGCCATCGGTCTCCTCTCCTGTCTGACAGGACGTGGATCTGTGTTTACATGCACAGATCCACGGTCCTGCTCTGTTAGCCGGCAATCGCGGGTGCCCGGCGGACATCGTGGCCGCCGGGCGCGCACCCCCTAGTGGCTCGGGAGGGCGATCACGTTATATGATGTCCGCCCAGAACAAGAGAAGCCTCATCCCGCCGTCATATGACGGTGGGCGGTGGCTTAGTGGTTAATAATAAAAGTTAAAATAACAAACGTAGTCAAAACAAACATAGCCAGAGTTCAGTAACCGGAACGGATAGTCAGCCAAGCCAGAAGTCAGGGATCAAAGTAGTGGAACAGCAGGCAGGATCAGGAGCCAGAAGGATGTCAGCAAAGTCAGTCTTTAAACAGGAATGCAGGAGAAGTTTCTTGTGATGTTGACCAAGGTGAAAACAGAGCTCCTCTGGACTGGAAGGCTTAAGTAGGCATGACTGACGAGCAGGATATGAACAGCTGAGTAACTGGAGAGAGATGGGAGCTGGCAATTAGCCGACAGCTGAGCAGCCAGCTCAGAGAAGGAAGGGCTGAGCCCAGCCCTGACAGTTTTATAGTTTTGAGATTCTGTTTGGCCGACCTTAGCCTACCATAAGACAGTCCTGCCATTTCTGCAGGTTACTTTGAGCAGGCCGCAAGATTATAGCAGACTATTCCTCCCCCTTCCCTAAAAATCATATTAGCATTCAGGTCTGCAAGATGGAAAAAATAAATTTTACATTTTTTTTTTAAAGCTTTTGTTAACCCCCCCCCCCCCCAAAAAAAAATGGATCCTACTCCTTTAAAGCATGTTATATGACACAGTGCTGTGTCATTTGGCCCCCGGTAACACCTAAAAAAATCCTGGCTGATCCTGCCAGTTTCTACCCTTCCCCTATGTAAACTGACCACGGTGTATCATGGCTGCTGAGCCCTGACCATGTGATCGCGATCTCTGCTCTGAAATTAAGTATTTACAGCATTTATTTTTATAAATCATACACAGAGGGGGATATTGCAATAGGAGACAGCGCAGATGGTTCAAACAGGTTAGAGTGGCTTAACAACCACTTTAAACATTTTTTTTTTTTACTTACAATTACTGCATTTTCCAATTTCCAATGATGGAATAATCAGGCCCTTAGAGATTCATCACGGCAAAGTTATATTACCAGTGATATCCCTGTCAGATAATGTGCACTGTCGCATGTTCCAGAGGGACAGACCCAGAGCTTCTGGAACTAAAGGGAGATGGATTTATCTGCTCTTAGTTAAAGTGGCCACCATGAGAAGAATGGGGGGGGGGGGAATAAGGTATGTAAAGCATAAAAGGCCTTCAACTATGTAGAAATATATGTGGACTACCATTACTTGCCGCCTGCCATATAATGTGTGTGTGTATGTGTATGTATATATATATATATATATATATATATATATATATATATATATAAAATATTTTTTTTTTTTTTTTTTTTTTTAGTAGAGACACTAGAGAATAAAATGGTGGTTGTTGCAATATTTTATTTCACATTGTATTTGCGCAGCAGTCATTCAAATGCAATTTTTGGGGAAACCACTACACTTCAATGAATTAAAAAAAAAAAAAAAAATAACCAGTAAAGTTAGCCTAATTTTTTTTTTTTTTTTGTATAATGTGAAAGATTTTACGCCGCGAGAATCGTGATTTTTTTTTTTTTTTTTTTTTATCCTAAGCAAAAAAATGATGATTCTCATTTTGGCCAGAATCGTGCAGCTCTAACACAGGTATGTGTAGTATAATTTAGGAGTGCCCAGGAAAGGGTGACGGAGCTTCAGCTGAACTGTGTTAAGCGTGGTCACCCTAGGAAAGAAGTGTCTGTGAATTGCTAGTATGATTTAATTAGAGCGTAAGGTATTAAACTTTTTGACGTTACAGGAACACAGGCAGTAAAATACTATGTGTTCAGGTTTAGATACATAAGGAAGAAAGGGTGATGGCTGAGCTTCCTTATTGTTTCCAAATAGCTTTTTTTTACCCCTGGGGTATTCTGCTTTCAGTAGCATTTCCCTCTCCCTCTGATTTTACAATCTCCAGCTCTTCTTTGTAATTTCCCAATCCGGTTACATCCACTCTACCGCATAGGTAGGTTGCTGATGAAGACTGGCCTGCCCAATTTCAGTGTGGCATCCTTTTTATCTGCTGTTTTTTAGACTATCCTGTGGGTGATGCAGTCATTCCCCGCACACATAACCAGTTGCTTCAATGCACATCACAACAGCGGTCCCTCTCTGTACAAAAATCCCATCCCTGCTCAGTTGTTTCAATCATGAACGCTCAGAATCACATGTGGGCATTATCTAGGGCAGTGATGGTGAACCTTTTTGAACCTGAGTGCCCAAACAGCGACACAAAACCAACTTATTTATTTCAAAGTACCAACACAGGATTAAACCTTCCAGCGGCTCTGTACAGATAATGGGGACTGATCATCCCTCTGAATGAGCCCTAATGGACCAAAAATTTATGATTTGCCAGATTTGCTCAGAATGCAGGGATCAGGAGTGCGTTGTGCTCAGCATACACCGACCGGCATACACTGACCTACCTGACCATTACACTGACCTACCTGACGCCTACACTGACCTACCTGGCACCTACTTCCTGCACAACTCACCCCTCCCCCCATCCCCCCCACACACAGTACAATGTAGATTGGAAGATCCATCCTCCTCCTTACCTCTCCATGGCCTCATTATCCAGCTCCGCCCAGCACCGGGCAGGCAGTATTGAAGGAGTGCCCGCCATCCAGCCGCTCCCGCTCCTTGGTGTCCCAGCCGCAGGGAGGTCAGCTAGTAGCCACTGCACATCTCCCATGGTCATGATCTTCTCTGAGCACCGCCCCACCCCCTCCGCTGTTCCACACGTCACATTGCATTTGCCAGAGGGACAGGCTGTACCAAAGTAGTCCTGGGGCAGAGGGAGCTGGAATAGGGTGCCACAGAGAGGAATGCCTGAATGCCTCACCAGAGATTTAGGGGTCAAGGGGAGGCAATAAGCTGCAGCACAGACTCTCGGGACGGTGGAGGAATAACTTTACACCCCCCCCCCCAATGTAAAACCTGGGGCGAGATGACTGGCTGCCCAACCCCCCACCCCCCCCCCCCGCCAACGCCACTGGCACTCATGCAAGGAAGGGAGCCGGTTCCTACGTGCCTGCACCAACCAGTACAAGTGACTGCCAGGCTGGGGGATTCCCCCCTATCCTGGTGGTGCGCTGCGTGCCCACAGAGAGGGCTCGGCGTGCCAGCTGTGGCACGCGTGGCATAGGTTCGCCATCACTGATCTAGGGAATTCTACAGTGCATCCGGAAAGTATTCACAGTGCTTCACCTTTTCCACATTTAGTTATGTTGCAGCCTTATTGACAATGTGAAAAAAGTTTGTTTGAAATCTTTGCAAATTTATTAAAAATCAAAAAGGAAAAAAATCCCATGTACATAAGTATTCACAGCCTTTGCTCAGTACCATTTTGTTGAAGCACCTTTGGCACCAATTACAGCCTCAAGTCTTTTTGAGTATGATGCTGAAAGCTTGGCACACCAATTTTTGGACAGTTTCTCCCATTCTTCTTTGCAGGACCTCTCTTGCTCCATCAGGCTGGATGGGAAGCGTCAGTGCACAGCCATTTTCATATCTCCCCAGAGATGTTCAAATCCCGTTCAAGTCTGGGCTCTGACTGGGCCACTTAAGGACATTCACTCCTTTGTTATCTTGTCTGTGTGCTTAGGGTCCAGTCTGAGGTCCAGAGCACTCTAGAGCAGGTTTTCATCAAGTATGTCTCTGTACATTGCTGCATTCATCTTTCCCTCGATCCTAACTAGTCTCCCAGTTCCTGCTGCTGAAAAACATCCCCACAACAATATTCTAGGAAGAGTCCTGGCGGTTCCAGACTTCTTCCACTTACAGATGGAGGCCACTGTGCTCATTGGGACCTTCAATGCTGCAGAAATGTTTTCCCAGATCTGTGGCTCAATACAATCCTGTCTCAGAGGTCTACAGACAATTCCTTGAACTTCGTGGCTTGGTTTGTGCTCTGACATGCACGGTTTACTGTGGCACCTTTATATAGACTGATGTGTACCTTTCCAAATCGCTTCCAATCAACTGAATATACCACAGGTGGAAACAGGATGCACCTGACCTCAATTTTGAGTGTCATGGCAAAGGCTGTGAATACTTTTGTACATCTGATTTGTTTTTTTTTCCTCCTTTCACATTGTCATTATGGGGTATTGTTTGTAGAATCTTGAGGAAAATTGATTTTAATCAATTTTGGAATAAGGCTGTAAAATAACATAACAACAAAATGTGGAAAAGGTGAAGCGCTGTGAATACTTTCCGGATCCACTTTACTGTACATGCAAATGTAGCCTGCCTAGGAACACTCACTCCATTCACTGAGATTTACGCAACTCCTCCCAAGAGACGGTCCACTGCTTGCACCTCTTAGTCTCAGTTCACACTGGTGCAATGCGGGAACCAGTGGATTCCTGTTCCCGCATCTGACTCGCAGGCAGTTCACACTGGCATCTGGAACCGCTGCGGGTGTCGATAGACTGTTAAAGAGGAGCTCCACCTTAAAAAAAAAAAAAAAAAAAAAAAATATTAAAAGCCAGCAGCTACAAATACTGCAACTGCTGACTTTTAATAAATGGACACTTGCCTGTCCCAGGGTCCAGCGATGTCGGAAGCCAATCAATCGCTCGGCTCTCGGCTGCCCCCCACCGCCATCCTTGGTCAGGGAATCGGGAAGTGAAGCGTTGCGGCTTCACTGCCCGGTTCCCTACTGCGCATGCGCGAGTCGCGCTGCGCCTCTGCACTGGTCCCCATTGTGTTGTGGGAACTATGTGTTCCCACAACACAATGGGGGGGGGGGGGCATCATCTGCCGATATTCTGCGGCTATCTAAGCCCGGAAGTGGCTGCAGATACCTGTATTAGACAGGTATCTGCACCCCCCCTCCCCCCTGAAAGGTGCCAATTGTGGGGCACCAGAGGGGGGGAGGAATCCGATGAGCGGAAGTTCCACTTTAGGGTGGAACTCCGCTTTAATGACGCTCCCAAACCGGTTCTCGAAACACTGTGTTAAATCGGATCTCTTGGGTCTGAACACCTATGTGATCCCACTATAATGCAGACCCAAAAAAAGGGTGTGAATGCGATTTAAGCCATACAAACTGTATGGTTGAATTTGCATCGCACAGACATCACGTGATGTGCACAGCAATGTGGTGCGAATTACATGTGATGTCTGACATCACATAAATGTGAACCCAGCCTTGTGCTAGGGCAGGGTGCTGCAGTGTTTTCATAAAGCTATTATGAGCTAGTCTTGATCTGCCCACTTTTAATAAAGAAGCGCAGAGACCCAATGATGACATCACTTGGCCCAAAATAAGAAATCTAATGAAAATGGAATTTTTATTTTTTATTATTTAAAATGTTATCAGTGTGTTGATTGGAGAAGAAGGCAGAGAACCAGGAAGGAAAAATATAAGCAGAATAAACTTCTATTCAAATAGGCTAGAGACATAAACCTATTGTAAAAAACACTTCTTTAAATATGCATGAAAAAAACCATATATAAAAATGAAAGCTAGGAAAAAGCTTGGGTCAGCTTGTGTGTGTGTGTGTGTGTGTGTGTGTGTGTATGAGGACATGCCCATTTTGCTCGGCTGATGACAGGTTGTAGTAATGTGCATAGTCTTGTGGAAAGCACCGTGTTTTTTCTTTTGATTTGTTATCACGTGTTAAGGTGCGGTAAGGAGTGTTCAAGACAGTATTTGTTTTTGTTTTTTTTCCTGACGGAATGATTCTTTTGCTTGAACAGTATTCCAAGTATGGTCAGAAAAGCAATAAACGCTTTTATTTTTAACCTACGGAATTACTGGCAGACACAGTAGTTTCATTGCCCTGCTAAACTGAATTGTTTCCGAAATGCTCTAGGCAGTTGTTAGTCCCCAGCAGTTAAATATGCCTGGGCCAAAAATTTTCCTTTCTTTATATATTGTATGAAAGTAATCCAGTTCTGTTTTTTATAAAGGAAAGTTTGTGTTTTTTTTTTTTTGTTTAAGTTGTCACCAGTAGTTGAGCCATTTCAAAAACTTTAATACCAATCCAGCGCAAGACTTCACCTAGTTAGTTCCATTTTAGGACTGATTTCTGGCCGTTTGGTTGTGAAGACCAATATTGCAAGTTTTTGCTGTGCTATATATCTAAATATGACCCAGTATTGGTATTATGACCTCTTCCTTCAGTGGTTTGAAGGACCATCTCTCTTGGCATGTGCTTATTGTAGTTTTGACACCACTGTAGGCATAATTGTCCGCTTGCAGCTATATCCCTTGGCCATACTACAGCTTGTATTTCTAGTTTAACCATTGCCCATGGTTAAGCTAGAAATACAAGCTTTAGTATGGTCCTCATGCTGTGTATGACAGTAATCTAGTCTACAACGCTCTTGATCCTTGAAAAATAAAATAATGCTCCAGAAACGCAAGTGTAAATACCTTGAAATCGTTTTTCTATAGATCTAAAAAAAAAAACTTGTTTCTTTGTTCCATTTCTTTTTTCTCTGCTCCTCCCCATAAAGATTGCTTATTTGGGGGTATTATTCTGTTAGGCGGGGCAGAACACATCTGCCACTGCCCCCTTGTATATTGAGCACACCTGAAAACATTCAGTGAGTAAAGGAAACCAATTGTCTCCAGTACCCCATGCCTCAGTCAGTGTTGGGATGCTGGTGCCTCATTCTACTGGAAGTCCCCAGCCAAACAGCACAGGTTGGGTTTTTCTCTGCCGTGTTCAAGCCAGACATAGTTTTGTTGACACACCCCCTGCCTCTGCATTCCTAGTGATTACGCTGGTCTCAAGCAAGCATTTGGAACCGGACGCAAGCAATGTCAATCAAACCTTTTATTATTTGTTTCCTCACTAGGATAGCTATGGATGGGAGTGGGGACACCCTCAGACCATGCAGCTCGTCTTTGATGGGACTTAGGAGGATGGGGCAAAGTACTACATGTTCTTTGGCCCCTGGAGGGGGGACAGAAAACAATAACCAAAAAGGTACGGCTCTTTAAAAAATCATCGTCATATTAGCAGGTCATGAGAAGACATTTCATCATTGGTTTTGATGGAACTACTTGTGATGACATTTTTATGTCGGGTGCTACCTTTTAGGAACAATAAACATTTTGACTGTGTGTTGCTTGTTCTGGATTTGGTAAGCTGCGAAGATTTAAGAAAATAAAACGCCCTGAAATTACAATAACTGGTGGGTGGCCTGCTACGTTTGGCTTGCCTTGCACATGGGCCTGGCACCACCTAAAAAAAAAAAAAAAAAAAAAAAAGCTACATATGACATTAAATGTACAGTACATGAAGAGTGGTAAAAATGTTACGTTTTTGTGTTACATCATAAGCTTGATGGATCTGCTCTAAAGTGGAGTGAATTTGCAGTTTTTAGCTTTCAAAGAAAAATGCCCTAATAATAACTAAAGTAGTATTGCCCACTGTTATGTACAGTACCACACTACTGCAGGTTTGAAAGGCTTGTGTTTCAATGTTTATTGACTTCTTTGCCACCCATTACATTTTTTTTTTTTTTAGTACATATTGAAACAGAGAATGCCTTTAAAAACCGTATAGCACATGTGCTGCATTGCCAGTAATGCCCTAAAACTTTATCCTCATACAACATTACCTTTGCTGCATAAATGTTTAGTCTGTGCTAAAAAGAGCCAAGAATTAAGTATTGACATGATGAGGCATTCTTTTCTGCAAAATAGTCTTTCGTTGAAAATTTATAAGTCCGTGTTTGCAAACGAAACACTCGTATTCAGAAATGCCATGGTGCATTTGAGCGATGGATAAACAGTTTGGATGCAGCGAAAGCTGAGCAGATGAGAGTTCTTGTTAAATTTCTTTATACAAATTGCTTTTTTTGCCTGCAGTGTGAGAAAACTATCCCAACAAGCTGATCGACCACTTTAGCAGTGAACAAATAATTTTTTTTTCCACTCTTGTTCAGTCTTAAGTGTACTTTTCCCAGCACCGAAATGACTGGCTCATTGTATGAAGACTGGGCAGCTTGCAAGATATAAGGGCAATTGAAGAGAAAATAATAAACACAAAAAATGATGCGTTTTCCATCTATAGGTGTTCATGGATTTATACTTGGAGAATAGTTTAGTTCTATTTTAGAGGTCTGTTACCATAGATTCTTAGAGTAAGCCAGAAATGACCTCCCAGTCTTCTGTTCCCTCCCCTATAGGCTTAACTAGGACCAATGGTGATTGACTGTTATAAAACAAAACAGCTTCCAACTTATCCCTTTTCTATCATGAAAAAAATAGGGTTTTTAATGCTTTTGTGGAGTTTGCACTAGCAATTCAGAACATGTTTTTTTGTGAACTTGCTATTTTTTTCTTTTAATTTCGAATTGCAGTGGGACCTTTTGCATTGAAGGTTACAACTTATAAGCTGAGGCTACAATACATGCCATGGATTTTGTCCAATTCAGCATTAATTTGAACTGCGGATGCCTCTGTTGGCACCAATCTGCTCTACAAAAGTTGGTTGAACAGTCAACTTTTGTTGAAGGAGCCAGGTGGAAAAATGTTTGAACAGCTCTCACATGCATTTAGATGGGCCACTTGGACATCTAGCAGGCCCAAGACATCTGCCAATGTTGCCTTGTGGACTACCCAGCTCTGTTTTGAAGTAGATATTGGGAACCCACTTTGTTGCAGTGGGATGACTGTAGACGGTGTCCCATCAGAATTTGAGCAGAAGAGAATATTCTGGTTGCATTGATCCAAATTCAAAAAGAATCTAAGCTAGATCCATCGAAAAGGAAAGGTACCTTGTCAATGGAGTGATATAGGAATTGACATTGCTGACTTGTTTTTGAAGGTTCCTATATTTGTATATAGAGACTAGTCATTTTACAAATAAGCAATGCCCATAATAAATGCCTGTCTTCTAACGATTTGTTCACACCAGCAGTGTGGGGCAGAATTGCCAAATGCGGTCCCAATGCAAGAACAAGGCAATATGCCTTGTGTCCTATGACTTCAGTTTATACCAATGCACTGCATTTTGGATGCTCTGAAAAAAGTAGGACGTATTTTTGCTCAGTACGTTCTGGGATACTGTAACGCATCACAATGTGTTGCAGCACATAGAATTGCTTAAAAGTTTTACCAATCAAGGACCATGGACATATGCCATATGCCGCAAATATCTGTTTAGTAGGAGGCTAAAGTTTTTAGTAGGAGGCTAAAGTTTGTTTAGGAAGTGTTCTCAGGGGTACTGTAGAACCACCCAATCACTTTAATGGGACTTGTGATGGTGCCCCACCTCTGTCGGAAGCACCCCACCCTCCATGATCCCCAGGCTTTTCTACTGCTTTGATGTTCTAGTGTAAACCCGGAAGTGATCATCTCTAAGCACTTGGGGGTTCCCAGCTGCAAAACTGTGCTCGATTGGTTGGAGCAGTGGGCAGGGGAGAAATAATGCTATCAAATAGGGGATTTGCTCCCCTCCTTGTGATCGCAATAACGTTTTTAAAAAAAACATTAACAAAAATATTCGGTACTGCGTCGCTTTAATTGACAGTTGCGCAGTCATGCGACGCTGTACCCAAAAAAATTGACATCCTTTTTTTCCCACAAATAGAGCTTTCTTTTGGTGGTATTTGATCGCCTCTGCGGTTTTTATTTTTTCGCTACAAACAAAAAAAAGTGACAATTTTGAAAAAACCACAATATTTTGTACTTTTTGCTATAATAAATATCCCAATTTTTCTTTTTTTTTTAAAAAAGCTAATTTTTTCTTCAGTTTAGGCCGATATGTATTCTTCTACATATTTTTGGTAAAAAAAATTGCAATAAGCGTATATTGATTGGTTTGTGCAAAAGTTATAGCGTCTACAAAATAGGGGATTTTTTTTTTTTTATATCGTGACTGCGACATTGTGGTGGACACATCGGACAATTATGACACATTTTTGGGACCATTGGCATTAATACAGCGATCAGTGCTATAAAAATGCATTGATTACTGTAAAAATGTCACTGGCAGTGAAGGGGTTAACACTAGGGAGCGATCTAGGGGGTTAACTGTGTTCCCTGGGAGGTGATTCTAACTGAAGGGGGAAGGGATTGACTAGAAGTAACGGATCGTGGTTCCTAACTAATAGGAACACACAATCTGTCACTCCTGTCAGAACAGTATGTATGTTTACACACACTCGTCCCTGTTCTGGGTCTCCTGCTCACAATCGCTCTTGGCCGGCGGTCATCGCGACTGTCGCAAACGAGCATAGGCACCCCCGCTGTGCAGCATGCATGGGCAGGCCCGGATTTACTCCCTTTGCCGCCCCAAGCCCGGGTCCTTCAATGCCGCCCCCCCCAACACACACACACCACCATTCTCGTCCTTTATCGATGACTGCTACAATAGATCAATTAAAAACATATCTCCACACACGAGAACACTGAAAATAACTGGCTTTAATTGTACAGACTAAAAATACTTCAGGGTAAGCGTGCGAGGGGTAAGGATTTTTCGCGGGCAATTTTTCAGGGCAATGGCTGGTGTTAGTGCTTCAATCATCCCCGGCACCATGGTTGTTATGGTGTCAGGATGATTGAAACACATCTATCATTACATTGTAATATAAAATGAAATAGTTCAACTCACCATAATGCAGAATCATTGGGAGCCCTGAGCGTGTCACTTGCCACCAGATGGATGTCACTTGCCACGCTGCCTGCCACCAGATGGGGATGTCACTTGCCACACTGCCTGCCACCAGATGGGGATGTCACTTGCCACGCTGCCTGCCACCAGATGGGGATGTCACTTGTCACGCTGCCTGCCACCAGATGGGGATGTCACTTGTCACGCTGCCTGCCACCAGATGGGGATGTCACTTGCCATGCTGCCTGCCACCAGATGGGGGAGGGTGTCATCTCTCTCCCCCGCCGCCGCGCCGCTGACATTACTACCTACTCTCGATTTTTTTCAAAAATGGCAAAAACGATCACGCTACTGTGCATGCGCCGCCCAGCTGAGCGCGTACAAGCTTTCCCGAGCCCAGCCGGCTTCAGAACAGCACATGCGCAGTTGCGTGGTCGGCTCGCGGCCATCTTTTCTACGGGCACCGGTGCCCCTAATAGATTTTAATGGGCAGCCCGAAAGGGGGGGCGGCCGCGAAGTCTGCCCCGAGGCCTGGCCTCGGTGGCCTTGTGGCAAATCCGGCCTTGGGCACGCGCCTACTATCCTGACCACGCGAGCCAACGTATAGCTACAATGGCTCGCGCAGGGGAGCCAACCTGCCGCAGTATAACTGCGGCGGCTGGTTGGGAAGGGGTTAATGCAGCGAATGCAAACAAGTACAGAAATTCCCATCTCTACAACATAAAGGCTAATCATTCTGTAGTTTCAGTCTATGAATTGGTAGGGCTTATTTGATAGAACACCAGAATTGTACAGAAAACACAGGCCAGCTCAGAATTTCTGACATGATCAACAGGTATTTTTTGAATTTGTACAACAAATATCTTTTAACAGACCAAAGGGGAGAGTTAGTTTTTTTTTTTGCTTTTACATACATTTTAATGATGTGTTCCTGGGTGACATACAGTAAAGACTCAGAGGGGTTATTACACGCCTATTCATTCTTTGCGGTAATCTCCACGAGTTAAAGTGACACTAAATGATGATCGTCATCTCCAAAATTGATCAATACACATCCACTACTTGATTGCCCTGTACATTATTTTTTATTAAATTGTTTCTTGCTGTGTTTTTCTGCCGCCTTGTAATGTTCTCAGAGTTTTTGCTTCTGCTTTTCATCTTCATTTTCAGGTTCACTTCCATTTGTTTGGAACGAGCAGTGCATGTTAGTTGCAGTCATGTACGCTCTACACATGCTTTAATTCCCATAGTCCATAATTTATCTTGGAAGGGAGCAGGAGAGGGTGGCTATGTTCTTACATACAGTGGGACCATGAAGAAGGAATGTAGTCCTACTCTGACAGCTGGATTACAGCAGAAAAAAAAATGTGGGAATTTTTGATTTTATTTTTTTAATTATACTTGCCTAGGGGGATGCAGCATCAGTCTGGATCTCCGTTCTCAGAGCTCTGTGAGCAGAGAGCTGGTGACTCACCAGCTCTCTGCTCTGCCCCCCCCCCCTCCGCTTACTGGAGCGCTGAGCTGTGGAGGGGCAGGAGCGACCGCCTCAGGATCTCAGCAGCTTGCTGAGAGGCTGAGCTGGGTGCCGGTCCAGGCATGTGGACGGATCCCAACCATATGGTCATGAACTGCACTCCTGTGATCCATAGAAGCACAGCCAAACTAACTTTGGCTGTACTTCTCTAAGAATACATCCTTTACATTCTTTTTCTTTTTTGAAACAGAGTTTAGTTCCACTTTATTGTAATGCTTTGGTGTTCTAAGACCCTTTACATATTGTGCTGTGCAAATTCTTTGACGTCCATGGGATTCATCTAAATTTAGAGGTCATAGAGGAAAATGTAGAGATTAGGCTGTCATTTCTGCTGATGAGTAGATAATAATAGTATGTAGGATAAGACAAAGAACCTTTTTATCACCTGATCTTACTGTGGCAAATTTGAGGTGGGAATTTATTGGTGCTAATCAGTAAAAGCAGCTTGGCCTCAAGCCTCTAAATCAGCTCTGCCATGTCTGAACAAATGACTCTGTTGAATATGGAGTGCAATGAATTTTAAATGCAGGAGTATTACAATCAGGACGCAGAGAGAAAAGTGCTCATCAGGTTTAAATGTGAGAAATCTTCTCTCCTCCGGAACCCAGCAATAAATGCTAATCCCACAGTGCAAGTGGAGGTGATCTTAAAGCGTCTTAGTGCCACAAGCCTGCTATTCTTTGGGTTAGCAAAGGTCAATGAGCTCTTCAGCATAACGTTTACTGTCTGAAAAGCCAATATATTGTATTGAAGCTAATGTGTATGATAGTGATCAAGTATTTATCATTATCATGACAAGCAGTGTAAAATAAAGAAATCTGCAGCAATATTTGTAAATGTATTTCATTTTTGTTAAACGGGCATATTGCTTAGTGATTTACTGTAACCTTTGAACTATTTACATGTAAACCCTTAGGCCCCTTTCACACAAACTGACCGTTCAGGTCCACCTGTCAGTTTTGTCGGCGGACCTGAATGGGCGCTCCATGCTAGTCTATGGAGCGACGGATGTCAGCGGTGATATGGCCGCTGAGGTCCGATCCGCCAAAATCAGACGGATGGCCCTATGTTCACATCTGTCCCTATCGGATCGGGTGAGATCTGACGAAAATGGACATGCTGTCCATGTTCGTCTGATCTCTCCATAGCAACCAGCAGCGCTTGACAAGCCTCTCCCCGCTCAGTGAGCAGAGAGGGACCTTTCATCCGCCGGCTCAGCGGAAATCAGCAGGGAGATCTCCCGCTGAGCCAGGGGACTCTGTGACAGCAGATCTGCCTCGTGGGATTGAGGGCTTACATATACCCAGTGAAGTGATTGGTCTCAGGTGATACAGAGATGAGACAAATCCTCCTACATAAGTTGTACTTGTCGATCTACAGCCATCTTATTAAAAGTGCACAATCTACATAAAATCTCTCAGCTCTGAAAAGCAGGGGGCAGAGAGCTGAAGTTACACTTAGTAAGGGGTGCTCTGGGAGCTAATTGGAAGGAAGGGACACCCCCTCCAGCTTGTGGGGGGGCGGGCACGCATCCCGCTGACAGAACACAATAGCTCAGCAGGGGAGATCACTGCACTAACATTGGTTTGTTAGTACAGCGGCTCCTCCTGAGCTCTACAGTATTTTTTTTTTTCGTTCAGCCCACTGAGTTGAACAAAAACAAAACTGTGTGGGAATCAGGCTTTAAAGAGAAGTATGGGAAACATTTTTATTTTCATTTTTTTTATAATCGTACCTACCTAGGAGGATGCAGCATCGGTCCAAATCTGCATCTGTCCCCTGCCGGCTTTAAGTCTGAGAACTGAGCAATCAAACACCACCGATCGCTCAGTTCTCGGAGCCCTGTGAGCAGAGAGCTGGTGTCAGTCACTGGCTCTCTGCTCTGCCCCCCCAACCCGACCCCCCCGCTCAATGGACTACTGGGCTGTGAAGGGGGTGGGAGCAGATGGCTCAGGCTCTCAGCGGCTCGCTGACAGGCTGAGCCGGGTGCTGGTCCAGGCATGTGGGTGGATCCCAACCCTGTCGTGATCTTTCCCAAGCTTGGACCGACTCTTTGACGTCAGCAGACAGCAGGCTTTGACCCGCTGTCTGTTGAAAACGGGTCACAGGAGTGCAGAAATGCAAATTGCACTCCTGTGATCCACAGGATAAGTACAGCCAACCAAGCTTTGGCTGTACGTCTCCTTTTTAAGGACATTAGCTTCTGCTTATGTTATTTTGCAAATATTTACCGTATATAGGAAATCCATAAAAAGTGCCATACCTTTTTAAGTTGTGTTTGCTCTTAGCAAAGGTAACTCTCTATATTGCCATGCAGTTTTGCCTGCTTTGATGGGTATGTGATGTGATTTTTTTTTTTTTTTTTTTTTTTTTTTCTTGTATGTGAACAAATGGTTTATTTCTAGTATGAAACACTGGAATGGTAACTTTACCAAATTTTCATTTTTATGAAAACCTAGTTTATGCTAAGACCTTTGTACATGATTTAATTTCTATACACGAACATTCCGTTAGTGAAGGTAAATTCTAAAAATCGTAATGCATTTCCTGACTTTCGATTGGCTTGTTTTATAGGAGCAAAGTCCCAGTAACCAGACCTCCATTGCCATGATGCAGGAACCTCCAGAGATGTTGGAAGAGACGGTAACGGTTGAAGAAGATCCTGGGACTCCTACTTCCCATGTGTCAATAGTGACCTCCGAGGATGGAACTACAAGGAGGACAGAAACCAAGGTACCAAGCTCATACTTTAAAATAGAAGACTCTTTAATTCCCTTATGACAGAGCTAATCCATTCCATTGCTTGTTCCCCAGCAAGTCAATATTTAGATTCTTGCGCAGACACGAGTTCAGTATTTCAATAAAGTATCATATTTCCACTTCAAATTTGGCAGTGCCCAAATTAGTGCTACAATATAATGCCTGGTTAATTGGAAATGACACTTTTGAATGTTTAGCTAGTATGGACAAATCCATGTTTAGAGCTCCCATCTTGATCTATTTTCTGTTTAAAGGATCAGAGATATAGAGGGCACCAAAACCATTGATTTTCCCCAATCGTATACACCCCAGTGACGATATAAATTTAAAAATTAAACCATCTTTTACATTCTCGACCTTTAAACCCCTAAGTATTGATCACGTCACCATTTTTCTAGGTAAATATATTTCTAAAGGTGCTATGGACATGACATTTTCACCACACATCAGTAACAAACCATGCAATTCATACATACAAAGAAACCAAAACAAACACATTTAGAAAATGAAGTTATGTGTAATAAATTTGAATGACACAGTGAAAAAGTATTGAACACGCTAACTGAAATGTATTTAATACTTCGTACAAAATCCTTTGTTGGTAATGACGGCTTCAAGACTCCTTCTGTATGGAGAAATTGGTCACATGCATTGCTCAGATGTGATTTCAGCCCATTCTTCCACACAAACAGTCTTCAAATCTTGAAGGTTCCATGAGCCTCTTCAATGAACACTGATCTTTAGTTCTTTTCAAAAGAGTTTCTATTGGATTCAAGGCAGGTGATTGGCTGGGCCATTCTAGCAGCTTTATTTCTTTGAAAATCAATAGAGAGTTTTCTTGGCTTTGTGTTTGGGATCATTGACTTGCCGAAATGTCCACCCTCGATTATCTTCATCATCCTGGTAGATGGCAGCGGATTATTGGTATGGGGGTGTTTTTGGGATGATGTGCAGTGCCCTTTGACCTCCACACATGGTGTGTATTATGGTATCCAAAGAGTTCAATTTTGGTCTCATCTGACCCGAGTATATTCTCCCCGTATTTCACAGGCTTGTCTAGATGTTGTGCAGCAAACTTTAAACAAGCTTCAACATGCTTTTTCTTCAGCAATGGAGACTTGCGTGGTGAGCGTGCATTCAGGCCATGGCGGTTGAGTGCGTTACTTATTGTTTTTTTTTTTTGAAACAATTGTACTGGCTAATTCCAGGTCTATCTGAAGCTCTCCACAAGTGGTCCTTGGCTCTTGGACAACTCTTCTGATAATTCTTTTCACCCCTCTGTCGGAAATCTTGTGAGGAGGACCTGGTCGTGGCCGGTTTATGGTAAAATTATGTTCTTTCCACTTCTGGATTATGGACCCAACAGTGCTCACTAGAACATTCAGAAGTTTAGAAACCGACTTCAAATTCAGAAGTTTGTAACCAATGCCATTAGTATCTTTTACAAAAATAAGGTTGCAAAGGTCTTAAGAGAGCTCTTTGCATTTACCCTTCATGAGATGTTTCTTGTGTGACGCCTTTTTTATATCAATTTTGACTGAAATAGCTGTTTTTATTTGCACTGACAAGGGGTATGATTGCTTTCTAATTACTGATTTTTAGCTGAGGTCTTGGCTTTCCATGCCTTTTTGCACCTCCCTTTCTTCATTTGTTCAATACTTTTTCCCTGTGTCATTCCATTTTATTACACATAACTTAATTTCTGAACTTATTTGTTTTGGTTTCTTTGTATGTATGGATTGCATGGGTTACTGACATGGGGAAAATTTCAGGTCAATTAACCTTTAGAAATGTATTTACCTAGAAAAATGGTCACGTGTTCAATACTTATTTTACTTGCTGTAAGTGCCGTAAAGTGTATGTAATCCCTAACAATGATCTTCTCTAATTTGCTCCCTTTTGGTCTGCTAAATTCAACATTTTAAAGCATTTTGTAATAACTGATAAGTAGTGAAAAAAATTCTAGTGAGATAACTTTCTGTACTCTGTCTGTGCTACACTGTTATCAGTTAGCATTGTTCCCAGTTTTCTCTGAACTACAGAACTCCCCTCTATTATGAAGATTATGAGAGGAGGAGGTGTTATGTAGTTCTAACACACTTTCTGTACTAGGGTGGAAATGCTGCATCTTCATAGATGCAGTATTGTGTGTAAGGATTGTCACTATTGGATTTATTTACTAAAGATGGAGGCTGCAAAAGCAATCTGCTTCTAACCTCAGCTTGATCAGTTAAGCTTTGGCAATAAAACCTGATTGGTTTCTATGCAGAAGTTAGCCTGATTTTGCGCTCTCCAGCTTTTGTAAATAAACCCCTATGGGGCAGGATTTGTGTTTACTATTTGGATGGTCATCTGAAAGTACAGTTTGGCCCCTTTCCAACATGCAAACCATTTGTCCATTTTTCATCCATCCGTTGTAGGATGAAAAATGGACCTCAATGCATCTGTTTTTAAAAATGGATGTAAATGGATAATTATCCATTTATATTTGCTTCTGCCAACATCTGTTTTTTTGGAACAGACGGACCAAAAGAAAAACACGTGTAAACGGACAACCCGTCCCTTTTTTTTGCATGAAAAAAATGGCTCTGGGACTCACGTGGGTGGATGTAAAAAGGATGAAAAACTGATCTATGAAAGTACAGTCAGGATTGTAGGGGAGGGCAGTGAGCACCAATAATGACTAGTAAAGCCTGGAGTGGTGACGTCACACATGGGCTTCAGTGGTCCATCTGTTGTGGGCACTCCTTCCTATCCCCTGAAGGGGAGCCAGATCACATAACAGGATCTTTCTTACACAGGTCAGCCAGGATGGGTTAAGGATTAGTTAAGTGTAGCCTGGAATTCTGTTTTAAACTGTTCATCTTTGTAAAATGTTCATTAATGTTATTGCCATACCTGTAGGCCACCTGGGCCCCCTGGAAGCCTGGCTGAAAAACTCCCACTCACCTACTGGATGCTCACTCCATTAATCACAGGAGTAAAAACCAAGGGTTTTTGCTTCCTAACAACAAGGTAGTGCGTGGGAATTAGTAACCTCAAGTTATTGATTGGGACAAGCTTCCAGGGGGTCCCAACAGGTAATGGGTAAAACCAAAAAAATGTTTTACAGAGCTGCACAGTTTTATTTATTTATTTTTTAATACCTGCCACATGACTACATAGGTTGACTTTTGGAAAAGAAAATGTTTTGCCTTTAGGGCCGGTACACACCACAAAAATGCACTCCGATCTGTTCTGGATGCGTTTCTGCATGCACAGTTTTAAGGCGTTTTTTATGCGTTTCCAGATGCATTCCAGGTGCTTTATTTTTTTATTTTTTTTCTCTTCTTTTTTTTCCCCACTATATTAGACTCCAGTGTGTTTTTTAATGCATTTTTGATCTGTTCCAGTGCATTTTTGATGCGTTTTACTGCGTTCTAGTACAGTCCAATGCAGAAAAAATGCAGCATGTTCTACTTTTTTTTTTTTTTTTTTCTGGAACTGAAAAGCCCTGGAACTGACTGCACTGGTGTGAACTATGCCATTGGAAACCATATAACCTACTTTTCCATGCGTTTTTTTGATGCAAAACAAAAATGCACTGGACTGCATGTGGTGTGAACTGGCCCTTAAGACTCCTTTCACACTGACAGCAGGCCGTGATATCGGTAAAGCGCCGCTAGTTTTAGCGACACTTTTCCGTCGCTAGCGGGGCGCTTTTAAAACCCCACTAGCGACCAAAGAGAGGGTTAATCGTGCCCAAAGAGCGCCGCTGCCGAAGCACTTTGCAGGCGCCTCGGCAGTGCTGCCCATTCATTTCAATGGACATGGGCAGTGGAGGAGCGGTGTATACACCACTCCTCCACCCCAGAGATGCTGCTTGCAGGACTTTTTCTAAAGTCCTGCAAGTGCACCGCCCAGTGTGAAAGCACTCGGCTCTCACATTGGGGCTGTAGGGGAGGCATTTTTCAGGCACTTTACAGGCACTATTTTTAGCTCAAAAGCCTGAAAAACGCCTAAGTGTTGTACTGGGTGATCCTTGATGTTGGGGTGTGTACTTGCTGATTGTAGAGGAAAGGTAGAGTGTTTTTTCATCTGTGTGAGAACATGGGGCTGCAAAAGGCTTTTTTTTTTCTCCCCCTTTTTAAGTTAAATTTGGTTTTATTATTCAACATATATTGAAGGAGGTGTGAAAAAAAACACATTTTGCATCCATGCTACAGCATCAGTCCCACGTTGGCTCTAGGCCCAAGAACTGAGTGATCACATGACTGCTGATCAATCAGCTCTTGGTTGGCTTGGAGTGGAGAGCCCCTCCTCCGCTCACTGGAGCATCATGGAGGGGGCGGGAGCAGCTGGCAGTGGTGCTCAATGACATGCTGAGAGGCGGAGCCAATTGCTGGTCGGGCAGCTGGGTGGATCATAGCAATCTTGTCAGGATCCTTCCAGGGCCTGAAACAGCTATGCCACATCAGCTGATAGCAGGCAATAGGCCACTATTAGCGAACTCGGGGTCACGGCAATGCAAAAGTAAGTGCACTTCTGTAATTCAAAAGGGAAATGTGGCCAAAAAACTTTGGTCATTCCTCTCTTTTAAGTAAAAAATAATAATTTGATGGCTTATTATGGGTTACCCTGCTGCAGTTTTGCTATACACCAGCCCAGTGTCATTTATGAAATTTTGTTTTCTTTACAAATGTCAGTAATTTTTGTGCTGTAATATTTGAAATAGTTGCTACATTTCTGTATTGCAGGGCAAAGGTTTTTAATCTTTCAGTCATTTTGGCCATGTATCCGGAGTCTCCTGAGGAGAAGATAATTATTTAGTGAAGTGATTGTGCTCTATAAATCTGTTTGAGTCTTCTGTGCTAGAAATGAAGCTTCTATAAACAGCGTCTTAAAGCTTTGTCTTCAACTCGGTAATTTTAAATCTGCAGATGGAGCACCTTATGTATTCCAGACACAAAGAGGCGTTTAGCCTACCCTTATATTCTCATGCGGTATCTCGCTGGGAATCAAACACTTTGTGCTAAAATAGTGAAGGTCACCTTCCAGGTATTTTCAGTGGCATAATGCATGGATGTATACGTCTTCTAAAACAGAATAGAAGTATTACTGGAAAGTCCTTGAAAATATTTTTGGGGCTTTTTCATTTTTTGTTGTGAGATTTCTGCTTCTTATTAAGCTTGTTGACTATTGAATATTTCCATGTTAATGAAATAGAGAAATAATCCCCACCCCTTTCTATTACCAACATTGCACTGTGGCATATCTGTGTATACTGATTAGATATCAGTGCTGTTTCAGTAAAAAAAAAAAAAAAACTAGCTTACAGCATTGAAAATACTGGCACTGTATTGCTGTACTTGAGATTGTCATGTGGTTTAAAACAGAATTATAACATGGTTGGTTATTTAAAAAAAAAAAAAAAAATTCTGATATAGATTGTAGCCCTTATAATGTTGTTCTGTAACCCATACACATTGCATTTTACTGATGCCAAAAATGTAATCCGTTATTGGCAAGCACAGTGCAGAGGACATTGGGGCTCGTTCACACGTGTGCCAATACCCTGTTAATGCGGCATTTTTAAAGCCTCATATTTCTATAACCGCACCTTAACAGCACCTGTAGCCTTTTTGGCATCTTAGTGAAGCATTATAAAGTGTAAGCTGGGCGATCCAGGAGAGGTTGTGGAGGTTTCTGTATCCCAGAATGTACTGGGGAAAAAAAAGAGACCTAGGACTGAAATATTCGGTTTCGGCAGGTTGATCCTTTTAATTCTCATTATTTTGACTGACATTTTGTATGATCTTGGTGCGTAATTTAGGGCCTGTTAGTAATAAATTATCATTTCAGACATATTCAAATTTTGATGTGTGTTTGGAGCAGACATGTTTTCAGGTTCTCATATTATATGAAACTTGATTATTAAGATTTTTACATCACTCTATTGTGGAATGTTCATTTGGCTTTACTGTAGTTGGTTAATAATGTTAATCACTTATATATGTTTTAAAACTGGTCTTCATAAATGTGAATGTATCGTAACAGGTTACAAAAATGGTAAAAACAGTCACCACAAGAACAGTTCGTCAAGTGCCACTTGGTCCAGATGGTGTACCTGTAATAGATGCCTCCTCTCCCATCAGTGGCTATACAGATTCTATTGACAGACGATACATGAAAAATGGAGAGCGGTTTGTTACCCCACAGGCCTCGTCAACTTTGACAAGATCCTACAACAACAGCTACAATGACACTTACGGAGATCATCATGAGGCCCCTTACAGACCCTTTATGACACCTGAAGGCTATGGAGATATAGCAGACAACTATGGAAGCTTGTCCCGTGGAATTAATTATCGCCCTCGATATGCTTACACTCCCGGTAATAGTTATCGTCCTGAAGATGGCAGCTATACCCTCCCATCTCGTAGGGAAAACTATGTTCCCATTGCGCAGCCGCAAGTGCCAATTGGCAGTAGTGTGGATCTGAACCGGTCCCAGCCTGAGCGTTTCCTGCCAGAGTCATATGGTCTAGAAGATGATAATCGTAGCCTTGGAGCAGATGATGAAGGGTATGAATTGGATCCAGATTTCTCCACTATGAACAGAAGAGTCCTTCCTGGCATGCCCATGACCGGAAGACCACACAAGCCAAGGTAGGGCAGACTGATTAAAAAAATATAAAATATGTTGGCTTTAATTTTATGTAATCTTCAAAGCATAGACCGCTATATAAACACAACATAGCAAGAAGGCATCGGACAATGTTGCTGGCAAATGGGGTTAGGTTGTTTTCCAGTAAATGAGTACACAGAAAGGAATATATGCTTATAGCAGAGATACAAGAGCGATTATACAAAAATGAAAGTTGACATGACAACACTTCTGTAAATACTAGTTTCCTGTCTTTTATGTTGAACCTCTGTTCCCTTCATTAGAAACACCAGCTACAGTTAAAATTTGGGGAAACAGTGCTCTGCTTTGTGTTTTTAAAATGAGGAATGAAAGAATCTTCCAGGTTTCGTGTTGGTACTGGACCATTCTACATTCCATGAATTTACTGATTCTATCAAGACTTCCACATTCCTGATGAGCTCTGATTGGTTAATCCAAAATGCTCTTCTCATTATGATAAATGGAAACGCTCACTGCCTATCAGCACCGAGTGTGTATATTGTTTAGGAGTGCTCATTTCATTTTGGTTCTTCTTTTTAAAAACACATACTTGTGGCGATGCGCATTTGGACAGTGTTAAACCACATCTGTGAAAATTGTTTTTTTCTTCTTTTTGGATAGGGTGGGATCTGAGGCTGTGTTTAATCTTTTTTTTTTTTTTTTTTTTTTTTTTTTTTTCCGTTTTATGTAGAGTGGAGAGGGATTAGAATACCTGTCAGGGTTTTATTCCTTGATGTGCCCCTGTTGGGGAGTTTCACCTATTCTATTTTTCCTGTTTACTGTTATCACTTAAAATAAAAAAAATCCCAAATTTTGGGTTGACATCAAAACACTAATTGAGGGGAAATCTTCCAATGGGGAATTTGATGAAACACTGGGATTCCCTCACTTTGGAGGGATTTTATCTTACTTCCGGTTTTGGCTATGGGACAGGAAGGCTGTCTAATAAAAAATAAAAAAAAGTTGTACCTAGGACAGGAAGTGAGGGGAAATCTGTCTAATAACATCAACAGATGTGTTTTTTTTTTTTTTTTTAAGTTAAAGTGGTTGTAAAGTCAGAAGCTTTTTTATCTTAATGCATTCTATGCATTAAGATAGAAAACCTGTGTGCAGTGGCCGCCCCAGCACCCCCTAATACTTACCTGAGCCCCATCTCTCTCCAGTGATGTCCACGACTGCCTCAGCCATCTGGGGCTCTCCTCCTGATTGGCTGAGTTACAGTAGCAGCACCATTGGCTCCCATTGCTGTCAATCAATTAGCCAGTCAGAGGAGAGAGGGGGTGGGACCGAACCGGGCTCCATGTTTGAATAGACACAGGGAGCTGTGACTCAGCTCGGGTGCCCCCATAGCAAGCTGCTTGCTGTGGGGACACTCGACAGAAGGGAGGGACCAGGACAGCCTAAGAAGGACCCGAGAAAAAGAGGATCCAGTCTACTCTGTGCAAAACCACTGCACAGCACAGGTAAGTATAACATGTTTGTTATTTTTAGAGAAAAAAACAAAACTTTACAATCACTTTAAGCAGGAGAATGCCGAGACCTCTGTCAGATTTTTATTGACCGTTTTTTAATCCACCCTGATGTGTGGCTCGTTGAAGAGAAGTTGGTCTACCGATCCACTTCTGTTTATTCGCCCTGATGCATTATAGCTGCTTGATCAGTGACAGCAGCACTGATCTGTGTATTCTGACGGTGGAGGAGCCTCCCTGATGTTGCAATACAATAGCGCAGCAGGGAGGATTCCCCCATCCTCCTTGAAAGTGTGAATGGAGGAATTGGTTGAACCATATATGGCCAGCTCAACAGAGTCCCAGATAGCAGTTAAATTTTGATAGAGATTTTAACCTTTCCCCACTCAAAATAAATAAAAATATTCAAAACAAAAAAGAGTTTTTTGATAAAGATTCACTTTCACGTAACAAAATGCCAACCACTGTGACAGGCTAATATTTTTACATATGCAAAATGGGATATTCCGACAAGGGTTTTCTCTCTTGCAGCAATTTAAATTGGTCAGGGATATTTTCATAAAACGTTCCTTTTATTACACACATAGAAAAAAAGAAGATTCTTTTAAATTCATGAATTTTAAAAAAAGCTCTGATTGCAAATATGTAAAAGGACAAGTTTCATCATACATGGCAATGTTTACATAGTGGAGCAAGATATTACAAAATGCCAACCACATTTATACCCAACACGTTTCGACCCATACAGTCGTGGTCTTCTTTGGGGGGTTTTTGTTCTAAAAAGATACTTAAAGAAACTTAAAACTGTAACATGTCATGATATACAGAATTCTGCATACAAAGTAATGATATGTGGTATATTTACTGCCAGAAATTGGAAACAGTCCTATGACCAGAGCTTTAAAAGAAAATGATCCAGAGGCCTCCATGGGCCGTCCCTATCCCCTCAAAGGCGAAATCCGGCTTCAGAAGGCTTGCAAGAAGCCACACTCATGGTCCTCCAGGGACCAGGACAGGCAACACCTGTGATACAGTTCCCAAATAATGACGACAAATGACTGACACTTTAGCAATGCTGACAGAGTAAAAAATGCTAGACTGAAGAAGTAGTATTTTAGATTTTTGGTTTATAAGGTTTATTTATATAGTACATATGTGTATGCTATATAGTCTTTTACGTATATCTTTAATATTCCAACCTTATTCAATAAACTATTGATTAGAGAATAATTATGTGTGTGTATTATTTCAATACAAAGAAGCCAAACATTGATGAAAGTGGAGTGAAGATAAATATATGTGCATTATCCTTGTACTAATAATGAGTATATAATTAATTGTATAGCGTGTGTGTGTGAGAGTACATGTGATATTACCATGGGTGTAACCAGTGCCTAAGGTAACTGACTAAATAATAAAAAAAAAAATCATGAAACCACGATGAGTGAAAAGTATATGTGTGCTATGATGTGCAAACAACAATAAATACAAATACCTTGTCAGGTGAAGTGACTATATGTGGC
The DNA here is from genome assembly GCF_042186555.1 of Aquarana catesbeiana. Lineage (NCBI taxonomy): Eukaryota > Metazoa > Chordata > Amphibia > Anura > Ranidae > Aquarana > Aquarana catesbeiana. Next base: position 274,229,514 of record NC_133324.1, read on the forward strand.
CAACAGTTAAATATGTGATGGCACAAAGCTGCAGAAAAAATGTAGGTGGTGGTGCTCAAAAAGTATTTAGTGAGACCATGTCTGTATTAGATATAAAAAAAAATCAAGCTGTGAGTCATATATAATGCTATGATGGTTCAATATTCTATAATGATTGCAAAAATTACCTAGCCATATAGTAGCAAAAAAGAATGTAAGCTAGTCTGGCATTTAAAGGCTCTGTACTTACAATGCCGGTGCACCTCACACGCATGTGTCAGCAGCACTAGTGGGATCATCTTTTGATTGCAAAAGGTTTAGGAGCTTAAATAGTGCCTCCTATACTCTAGGAGACTGGGAACTAGTTAATTGCCTACAGGTGCCATCCATCCCCCCCAACTGGGTGCCAAGGCTGTGAAATGTATTATTCTTGTTATTCTCCAATCAATAGTTTATTGAATAAGTTTGGAATATTTTAAATGAGATCCTTGTAAAAAACGATATAACATACACATATGTACTATATAAATAAACCTTATAACCAAAAATCTAAAATTCTTCTTCTTCAGTCTGGCATTTTTTGATGAAGACGACGCCCACGACTGTATGGGTCGAAACGTGTTGGGGTATCAATGTGGTTGGCTTTTTGTAATATCTTGCTTCACTATGTAAACATTGCCATGTATGATGAAACTTGTCCTTTTTGCATATTTGCAACCAGAGCTCATATTTTTAAATTCATGAATTTTTAAAAATATTTTTTCTATTTGTATAATATAACTTTTATGAAAATCAATATCTCTGACCAATTTAATTTGCTGCAAAAAAAACCCCTTGGGAGAATATTACATTTTGCATTTTTGTCTGGTGTGTGCAGCCTTATTATCTCTCGTATGTCCTTCTAGCCACATATTTTTACATATTTGCTTCTAATATGAGGGGAAATTAAGAAAATAATAATTTTGAATTTTAATTCTTATTCTTTTGAAACCTTAAAATTCACTAAAGAGATTCTAAGGGAATATTTTTTCAATATCAAACATGTCTTACTTACCTGCTCTTTGCAGCACAGAGCAGCCTCGATCCTCCTCTTCTGGTGTTGCCTGCTGGTGCTCTTGGCTATTCCCCCTGCTGAGTGCCCCCATACCAAAGCTTTAACTTTAGAAGCACATAAGTGCATCCTGCTGACTTTAATGTTGGAGTGTTCTCCATGCTACCCTTAGTGCCCATCCCTTTATCCTGGTAAAGGAATGCTCAACTTTAAACTGGCACTTCCAGAACTTTAATTCCAGATGTGGGGACTTATTTAAAAATTGAATTATTCATAACACATAGTAACCTGATTGACCAACCAAACCTAATTGCTGATCAGTTGTTCTAGGTTAATGTATAAACAAATAGTATAATGTCCACAGGTACCTAAATGAGTGCCTATAAATACTACAGCAGCGTTACTGTCATTTCCTAATATGATGAGCTTTCATATGGTTTCAACATAAGAGAAAAATGAATGACAGATGGTGATAACAAGTCTGAAAGACACAGGTAGTGGTCCTAATGTTGTATTGTAGAAGTTCACCTCACACCAAGATCCTCCAACCGTGCGTCACACTCCCCTTAGGGGTTCTCTCTCACCAGAGATAAAGACGTCACGCCTTAAGATAGCTTTCATCCACATCGTAGGTTGGATCAGAACTGCATCTCGTCTCCACAGGTATTCGGATAGATTGAAAAGAAACTCCATATAGTGTAATTCCATTTACCATTTATTGCAATTCCCAACTTCTTAAAACATGACAATTTCTAATAAAATAGAATCAATAAGTAACATTCCGCATAGGAATGCATTGTCATCCGTTGACGTGTGAAAGAGGCCTTAAACCTTTTATAAACGTCATAGCACCGAGATAGTGGAAGGAGGCCTGATTTCACTTTTTATTTCATTGTTCTAGGTTAATGCCAGATTTAGTCTACTACTAGATAACTCCATAGAGTAATTTAGTTAGACTCGAGTTCCCAGAGGAAATCCTACTCCAGCTTAATTGTTGCTGAGTTACCAAGCAGATAGCTCTTTCTGTTGCAAGAAAAAGAACAATGCTGGCATTGGGTGGGTCCTTGGCTTATAGATGAAAATAAATGCAATAAATATTCGGAAGCTAGATTCTTGCATTGGTTGGACAATGGCATGGAACAACATGATCCTAAAGTAAATAAAGAACTTCTTTACGAATAGGGGTCAGTTAGCAACCCTGATCGCTGCCAGCCCTTGATTTTGCTATGGCAACATGCACAAGCTGTGGTGTTTTGATCAATGTAAATTCTATAAAGTATGGAACGAACAATGGTACATCCACCATGTACTCTTAGAAAATGTATTGCTCATCCACTTAAAATCTATATTGTGGCTTTGAGCTGAGAGACTTGCAAATGTTTGGTTTGGAGTCGTGCTGTTTTGACTAATCCTTCTTTGAAGTATTATGAATGATCTGTCATCTATTTTTATCTTCAGTATTACATTAGACATTTATTGATTGATATAGTTTTCATAAGAACCATGCAGAAATGGGTTCTTTGCGCTCCAATCACCGCTCATACATTGGAAGAAGAAAGGTTTAAAAAAATAAATAGTTAATTAAAACCTTCAAAAGGGAGTAACGTGTACACTTAAAAATTAAGAGATAATCAATTTAGAACGATTTCTCTAGTCTTGTGGTGTTTTTTTTTTTTTCTTGTAACACAGATCAGATGTTTTCATGCCTGGAGGACAAATACCTCCTAGTTTAAAGGGTTGAGCTTCTGGCCAAAGCACTGGCACTGTCAGTTTGAGTTTTTCTGATAAGTTGGTCCGGCTTTACACCCTCCCTCTATATTCAGCTGATAACAGCAGCTTCTTTTCTTTGTGCTCAGTGATGTGAGAGAGGCTTTGCCACGCTTCATCTCAGTCACTCCCAGATGGGAGCAGTTTACCGAAACATGGTTGGGTTATGTTCGAGGAATGTGGGCTAGAAATTTAGGCATGATAGATATATGTAGATGGTGAGGGACAGACCTATTACAGATGATTCTCTGAAAGATAAATGGAGAGTTAATGTTTGGCATGTGTTCATAACCTCTAAAATGTGTATTTAAAAAATATGCCGCACTAAAGTGGTCATTTTGTGAAATCGAGATCCTGAGGATAACAGCTCATCTTGGATCATTAGTGGTTTATGAAACTGAAATGCTCAGTGAGTAACATGTTCTCTGCTGATCCTTTCAGCACACAGAGAATCTCATTGACAGAAACCAACAGTTTATGAAGGTGCGATCTCAGGGCCTCACTGGCGATCTGAGTATTCTCCCTCCCAGATTCTTCAACTCAGAGGTGGAAGAGAAAATTGTTGCCAGAGAACTGAGGAAGATTTCTTCCTCAATCAGAGCCCCCAAGACGGTCCCCCTGCCTATCACAACCATTACCCCCCACCAGCCCTCCAGAACCCAGTAGAGCAGATTAGAGACACAATAAATCTATATATCTAAACCAAGGTGGGATGCTTCTGCCTTGTAACCAATATCCTTGTTACAAGATTACATCCAATGTGGACCACCTCAATTTTCCACTCGATTTTCCACCAGACATTTATCAAAAAAAGTAGGAGATCCCATCTCGATGTTTGCAATATTTCCTTATTGCAAAGATCAAGATTGCATCTCCTACTTTTTGAGAGATGAATATATTTGTGTGTGTGTGTAGGGGGACTTAGTGCCGGTTCACACAGGGGCAACACGACTCTGGCCGCGACTTTGCGAGGCGACCTGGACACGACCTGAGGGCGACACCACAGCGCGACTTGGGGCGACTTACAAGGCGACTTCAAATCGCCTCCAGGACAGGCGACTTTCCAGTGGCCAATCAAACTACAATCCGCTCTGGGGGAGGGAGGGGTTTGCTTGAAAAAAACATCTTCTCTTCCTGTGAAGTCGCTTTAGTATAGATCACGATCCGACTTGTAGGCGACTTACATTGAAAGCAATGGGTACAAGTCGCCTACAAGTCGCCTTGAAGTAGTACAGGGACCTATTCTGAAGTCGGAGCGACTTCAGTAGCGTACATATAGACGGCTCTCATTCACTTACATGGACTTTCAGATGTCAAGCGACTTGGGGCGACTTGAGGTCTGACAAGTCGGATCCCAAGTCGCGGTAGTGTGAACCGGCACTTAAACTTTTTTGTTAATATTCTGCAGTGTAGTGTACTGAGAGCCGTCTCCTCAGAGAATGCCCGTGTACTCAACAGCAGTTATCCACCGCCGATTAATAAACGGACCCCTCTGTCTCACTGATTTTCTGGTACTGTAATCTCACTGTTTTGCAAGATTACGGGGCCTTCTCCACAGTCCGAAGCATTTTGTAGATCACTTCACTCCCCAAAAGAAGAAGCAGTCTACACTGCTTCATAAACGGGCACTCAGAGGAGAGCGATCTCCGAGATCAAAGTAATTTACCACTGCTTGATAAATAGATGCCTAAATGCAAATAAGGCACTAAATTGAATGCGCTAGATAAGGTTGATTTATTTGCATTTAACGCGGCATATTTGATAAATACACATTGAGTGATTATTTTATTTCATTTTCACTTCAGATGCCAGCTGCCTAGGGTTAAGTGAAGGTTGTAGTGTGAGGCTTTACATGTATTGGCTGTCACCTTGAACCATATTGGTCTTGTGACATCCTTGTTACTCAAAGGGGATATTTATCGCGTGACAACCCATGTGTGTATTGGTATTTGACGACCAGAATATTTTGTGTTTTATGTTTCTTAGTCTTGTATGCACTGAAATTGCTTGGTGTGGATCTGAGTGATTCTGTGACGCTGGAAGCCAAATGGTTTTTAGTATGGAATATTATTGTATTGAACCCAAAATAGTTTACGTGTTTTACTAGCAATCCCTATTCTGGCCTCCCAGGTAGTCTATTACTAGGGTTTTGTATTATATGTAGCGTGAGCGTGAGAAGAACCTAGAAGTCACCTCTAAAATACCTTGTCAGTTGTCATATGCACTGTGTGGTCCCACCGCTCTTCTGACAAGTTATGATAAATGAGCAACATTTTCAGGGGGCACGTGTGAGGATTAGTTTGAACTTCAACATTGATGTATAGTTTACTCTAATTTGGTCAATAGAATTCAACGAAATGTATTATGATTCTAGAAATGAGGTTAAAGCACAAAAACTTTAATTTTACATATATTTATCAAAAGCCACACAAGATCTAAATCCACTTTGTGTGCACCAAATGCCTTTGCAAACCCAGCTACTACCTACATTGCTGTGAAATCATTGTGCTACAAATATTCTGTGTAGAGAGCACAGAGATGGGAAGGCCCTAGCAGACCAACTCATTGCAGGCTGTATGCAGAAAACTACAAGATAGGGTTGATGCAAGATTATGTACATTGCTTTGGCATTAGAGCAGTCTTAGGTTTCCAGTTATTAGATTGGTGTCTGCTACATTTTCTTGCTTTCCAAGCAGTGGCGGCTGGTTGTATATTTTTTTTTTTGGGGGGCGCACAGCACCCACAGCCTCCTAATAGGCAGCCAATAGGATCGCTTCTCCTTTCGGCCAATCGGGTAACGGGTCTCAGGACCTGCTGCCTGATTTGGCCAGGAGGTGAATCGGGAAGACTATAGCGAATATTCACTATTGTCACACAACTGGGTGGGCTCAGGGCGCAGTGCTCTGTGTCCCATGCCCACCCTTTTTTGAAGCCTTTTGGAGCCCCTGGCTCTAATCGCGTGCTTCAAAATCCATGCGTCAGGCGCCCCACATGTAGATTAGGGGACTGGACCCATGGCTGGGGGGGGGCAGCACCCTGCATTATGGGCCGCCACTGTTTTCAAGTGTGTCAATGGTGTAGGAGGCAACCGTTTATCTCTATCTGACATTCAGTATAGATCAGTGTTGACATACAAGGTGGCCTAAGCTATAACCAGATCTCCATTTATCAGATAAGAAAAATTCCTCTTGAGTGCTTTGATGTGCTTTGGTCTTGGCCCTATTGAATAAACACACATTTTTTTTGTATCAAGGTAAGTCAAAGACCCCCTGGCTTTCTATATGAGCCTAGCTAAGTATTTTGCTACATATAGAATGCAGGAGAAACTGGGTAATAAGGAAGTAACATCCTACAGCATGTGTTCCTGCCAGAGGTCTAATTTGAATGCTGTTCATTAAGTGCATTTAAATTAACAAGCAAATGTTATCTTAAACAGTCTGTGTTTACATAATGTATTTAATATAATGGCAGGCTTTATAAGAATCACTTTTCTTTCCCACATTTTCCTCAGCATCTGTAGCTGCTCTTTGAATTAAACAGGTAAATGTTTCCTTGTTAATAGTAACTGGTAAGAGTTCCTTTCTTCACAAAACCAGCAAAGAATTGTATAAATATCTTTACATGTTCTCTGCACATAGAGCCTATGATGATCCTCTGGAGTCAGACCTGATTGAAGAGAGAATCCCATATCTCCACAGTGGCTATGCCGCACCACTGGCTCAACCAGAGAGAGGAAGCCTGGCCAGCATAGACCGCCTGGGAAAGCGTTCACCTTCCATCGACAGCATTCGTAAAGATCCCCGATGGAGAGATCCTGACTTGCCTGAAGTCATTGCTATGCTTAATCATCCCATTGACCCTGTCAAGTCCAACGCAGCTGCCTATCTACAACACTTATGTTATGAGAATGACAAAATAAAAAAGGAAGTGAGACAACTCAAAGGCATTCCCATCCTTGTGGGATTATTGGACCACCCTAAGCCTGAAGTCCATCGTAAAGCCTGTGGAGCCCTCCGCAACATCTCTTTTGGAAAAGATAATGAGAACAAAGTTTCTATAAAGAATTGTGATGGTATTCCTGCATTGATTCGGCTTCTGAGGAAGACAAATGACATGGAAGTCCGGGAGCTCATAACAGGTGAGGTTCTGTAATGGTGACGTGTATGTTTCTATGGTGCGTGTGTGTATTTTATATTTTAGATAGTTATTCTCATATTTTTGTTTTAATTTTTTTTTTTTTAAATGATTTAAAATGTTATAGGTGGAGCCTGTTAGGTCAACCCAACCCTTGGCTTTTAATATGTCTAGCATACTGTGACAGCAAGATTTCTCTTTAATAATTCTTGACTACTGTCCACTTGGGAGCTGTATTCTTCATTTTATAAAATATATCACTGAACAAGGAAACCCCCCCCCCCCCCATGTGTTGTCCTCAGCAGGTTTGCACACCCAGGGACAAGTGCAGAAATCAACTCAATCACTGAAATATCTGTCTTGGGTTGACTGACTCTTTAAATGTGATAGCTTTGAGGTGATGTCAGTAAGTTAAGCACGTCTAGGTGCGCCATGCATTTTTAAAAAACATTTTCTGACAAAATGCTGATGCTCATAAACGCGCTGGCAGCGGATTTTGTTTTCTGCTTCTGAAAACCCCTGCCTCTAAATGGCTGTAAACACCTATGTGTGCATGGACAAAAAAAAACCAAAAAACCCTCTAGAGGTGGCGTTTAAAATGTCCAGTGTGCATGAGGCTGTAAGGTGATTATTTAGGCTATTTTTTTTTTTTTTTTTTTGGAGATTCAATCGCTTTCCTGGAGACTACTTTAATACTGTGCTGTAGTTGATGTACAGCTACACCGTGGCTCTCCAGTTCTTGGAAGGCGTCCCTATACATCCTCACAAGAACGCGTCTCCCCGTGGCGTTCATCGGGATGTGTCTGTGATTGCTGTGTCCCTTGGACACAGTAGATCAGGTTGTTGTAAAAGGCCAATCACAGCGGTCCTTTACCATGTAATCAGCTGTGTCCAGTCACAGCTGGTCACACGTAAGCAGACTCACTAGTTATCGGCTCTCCTTTTCTCACACAGAGACAGCATGTCAGGAAAGGATTGGCGATCTATCAGGGCACAGTGAGTACAACATTTACGCTGATAATCAGGTCTCTGATTATCAGTGCAGCCTTAGCATCAGTGAATTTATTTATTTTATATATACAGAGTTGCATGACCGTGCAATTGTCATTCAAAGTGTGAGGGCACTGAAAATTGGCCTGGGCTGGAAGGGGGTCAAAGTGCCCAGTTTTGAGGTGGTTAAACACAGGACAGATAATGACATCAGTTTGTTCATATTTTGGGGAGGAATGCGACAGTGTAGATGAGCCCTCTCATTAATTTGAGTTGGCATTGTTTTGGATAACATGGTAACTAATGTTAAAACCAGCTGAACTTTCAGTTTTAATCTGCTAAATCCATATCTGGTGGATCAAAACAAAAGGTGTGCAGAATTTTACAGTTTTTCTTTGGGAAGCAGCCAAATCCTGAGTAGAAAAGCCCGTCCCCTGCCAGCAGGCTGCCAGGAAAATCCCTTGCTCTCTCTGTAGAGCTTAGGCAGCCCATAGATGAATCCGCCAATGGGTTGAATGAAAAAAAAAAAAAACACTTACCTGATTCCCCCATCCACACATTTGAGGTGGATGAGGGACTCCTCCTTACTGTGTCATTGTATTCTGACCAGCGTTGCAGGCTATAGCCTACATCGCTGATCAAGTGGGGAAAATCTGAAAGGGCAACCACAATGGCCAAACATGCATTGAAATTCAGCTGGTCCCTGCTGAACCGGCGTCATTTTAATCCATGTATGGGCTCAATCACATGGGCCCAGAGGGCGCTACACTGGCAAAAGGATCTTTTAATTGGCTCAACATGCTGTGGTGCCTTAGACAGCCCATAGATTAGTCTTTTTTTTTTTTTTTTTTGTGTTCAAGGAGCAGACTGAACATAAAATAAAAATGACCCAATTCCTCCAACCACACACTCGATCCAATCCTGAGCCTGATAATTGTTTTTTTTAAAAGTGAACTTATCCCTTAAACCTTTAGAACCACTTTGTTTACTGCTTTAAGTGAAACTTTTTTTTTTTTTTTCTCTGTGGTCTTCCCTCTCATACTTGAAATGTCTGAGGCCTGAACGGTTGTATCATTCCTTGGCTCCCTTCTACTAGGCTGCAGTGTTTTTGAATGGCAGTCCCATAGCACATTCAGAAATCTGGCAAGAGTTTGACACCCCTGGCTTACTTTTTTTAAGCTAATGTGAAAACGCCAGTCTATAATTTCTAAGGGAGGGCCCAGGAGTCTGGGTGAAAATGGCAAGGAGCCCTCCCAGGCACTTTAAAAAAAACAAACATGACTTTTCCTCTTAAGAGCTGCCATCCAGTGCAGCACTCCTAAGTATGCTGCTATTGTAGTGAAATCCTTGTCAAGCTTAACAGCTTGGCAGAAAGCTAACTTGAAGGCTGGAACACATTTTGTGTCCTCGTTAACACTTCAATTACCACTTTACATTTCGGAATTTATAAATTTTATATATGCTCAGTTTTTTTTTTTTTTTTTTTTCGGATAGAATGGTCAATGGCTAGAACCCCTGTCAGTTTTACTGCTATCCAGGGCTTTGGTTTGAGAGATTTCCCTTTGCTTTCTATTTTGGGGACAAACTTTTGCCACACAGGAAGTGAGGAAGCTGCCAGAGGATCCAGCATTACCTTTATTATTATTTTTTTTTTTTAAATCAGGAATAAAGTTTATTAAACTTTTAACAAGCAAACAAAACCTACACAGCCAAAATACATGACAATAAAGCATTTTTAAAGTGTTTGTGAGCCATATATACAGCATATCGCAATCCGAAAACAGTGGGTACTTATAAAATATATGCAAAAAGAACATTACAGGAACATTACAAAACCATTCAGCCTAATACCAGAAATATGGGAATATTCCCACCCTCCGTGAGACATGTAGGAGAATAACTCTTACAGAGAGCATTCCCTTATTTACTAAAAAAAAAAGAAAAAAAAATTTTTTTTTTTCTCATTTATTGGAGGCTCCGCTTTAGATAATCATTAAGACTCCTTTCATACTGGGGCGCTTTTCAGGCGCTTTCACACTAAAAAAAAAAAGCGCCTGAAAAGCTCACAAAAACCTATTTCCATTAAAATGCTTTCACACTGGGGCAGTGCGCTGGCAGGGTGGTGAAAAAACGCCTGAAAAAGTGCCTCAGTGTTTTACTGGCAGTTTACAAGCGCCTCAGTGTGAAAGGGGCCTAAAGGATAAGTTCCCCTTTTTAAAAAAGGAAAAAAAATCCACATTGTGAAATATTTTATTTATTTTTTACTAGGAGCCTGCAAAGCAATGCATCCGTGATCAGCAAATCGCGGCTGCAATATCAGCCTCCCTGCAGACTGTCAGTGTATCTGTCTGCTCATACATGACAAGAGGAATCGAACTACCTAGAGTGCTCCACAGTGCACTGATAGTTCATTGAGAACTACAAGCTGTTGGCTGCAGAGGCTGTCGATACTAGTTCTCCCATTGATAGAACTCTGTAAATGAATGATGCAGCCAGGTGGGTGGAGCCCTGCAGTTTTTTTTAAATTGTGACAACGGGTGGGGAAGAGGATCCCCGGCCCATTGTCACAATGAGGGAACGTGGAGGGGGGTGCAGGGTGCTTCTGCAACCGTAACATGTCACACTCTGATACGGGTATAAACTATGACTATGTTACAAAAGGTGAACTTGTCCTTTCACTGGGTATAGTGCCACCTGCTGGAGAAGGATGCAAAGTGCAATTAAAAAAAAGACTTTCCAAAAGGCAGTCTCTGCATGTGACCAAACCCTTCCAACACACACACACACACACACACACACACACACACACACACACACACAAACACACACACTGTGGAATAACACCGTTCTTAGTTTAACATCTAGGAATTAGAACCTAAAAATCCTAAACTCCTTTGGTTTGCATCAAGAAAGTCACTCGCTGGGTGTGATCAGCCAGATAATCTAGTTCCTGGTGTTCTCTCCAGTTGCAGCCATTAAGCTAATGCGATTCCCTGCTGTGTGCAGAGTTCAGTTTGACAGCCTGGTTCTTTCAGAAACCATCTGTTGGGTTTTGTACACATTTGATAGCCCTGCCAACATAGTTGGTCACAATGTTCCCCTTACAAATCAACAGCACCTATGCTCCAGCTAGTGGTGGTCTGCAGTCATGGCGCCTGAAAAAGTGCCTCAGTGTTTTACTGGCAGTTTACAAGCGCCTCAGTGTGAAAGGGGCCTAAAGGATAAGTTCCCCTTTTTAAAAAAGGAAAAAAAATGCAGATTGTGAAATATTTTATTTATTTTTTACTAGGAGCCTGCAAAGCAATGCATCCGTGATCAGTAAATCATCAGAAACCATCTGTTGGGTTTTGTGCACATTTGATAGCCCTGCCAACATAGTTGGTCACAATGTTCCCCTTACAAATCAGCAGCACCTATGCTCCAGCTAGTGGTGGTCTGCAGTCATGGCAGATGGCTGTGGTTCACTGCAAATGTTTGCTAAAGGTGCCAAGCAGTATTCCATGTACTTCCACCTTCAGCGTCCTTTCACCCCCCCCCCCCTTTTTTTTCCCCGCTCTGTCCCTACCAGGGATTTGGTAATTCCTGCAGGGGGGGGGACTGTGGGTCAGCGTTGTTTGCAGAATTCCCCCTAAGAGGGTTACTAATGTGGGTGCTGGTGGGGCTTTTCTTTGTATTTTGGGCACGCTGCTCCTTTTGTTTTATTGGTCATGGATGGGAATCTGTGACCAGGAGCTACAGGGCTGTCTCGTATAGGGAAGGCTGATAAATACCACATCTTATGGATCTGCCATTCACATGGGATTGACTGTCCGTGTGAGGCAGAATGAGATCATCGTACCTCGGCATACAAAAAAGTACCTTCTTGCCTCAGCTCGGGAAGGCCAAAAATTCCTCTTTCAATTCTGGGTATTTCAGCCAATAAGCATTTTTTTTTTTTTTTTTTTTTGTTTGCAAGGAAATGTCCACCTACTGTGTTTTCGCAGGTGGTTATCCGTCCACCGTCTACTGCAATGTTTCTCAACTCCATTCCTCAAGTACCTCCAAAGGGTCATGTTTTCAGGTGGTAATTACCACAGCTGTTTCATCCTGTGGGAAATCCTGAAAACATGACCTGTTGGGGGTACTAGAGGACTGGAGTTGGGAAACATTGGTCTACTGCAAGCAAGTCTTGGGTCTTGTGATAGTTATGTTCAAAGTAATCTTTTTATGTGCATCAGCATGCCAGATAGTTGCAGCACATGATTCTGTCACAGGGAAACAAGTCCCCTCTGACTCTAAATAGAGAAACTAGGATATCAAGTTTAGTCATCTGACAAAGTCAACTTAAGTCTATAGGATTCGATGTGCTTCTATCTAGAAAAATCATATTTCCCTTAGCAAAAGAAAATACTAAGAATGGACGCCAGTCTTCAAGGCTGGAGGGGAGTACTGGAGATTGGCTTCACTTGAGGTTTTTGGAACCCCAGGGGAGACCCCAGTTCCCATTAGTGTGCTGAAACTTTGAGCAATCAGATGGACTCTGCTTTGCTCCTGGAGGGACACCTTGCACAAGTGCAGTCAGACAATGTCATGAGGGTGGCATATATAAGCCATCAATGTAAGCCCAAGAGTGTGCACTGCCGGAATTGTCTCTTATCCGTAAGCTGGGCAGTGAGTTGCATCTCAATACAAACTTTGGACAGGTTTGTAGCAAGAGTTGAGACCTCTATGGCAGACATGACAGACAGATGCTTTGGTAGCTCCATGGAGTTTCTTCACGATGTGTCCCTACCAGGTAAACTTTTTCAAAGGCTTATAGGCCAGATAGCAGTTGGGAGAATTGCTAATTAATTCTGTCTCTTATGCTGTTAGAGGGATTTCCCCTCCTGTCCTGAGGAAAAACTTCCAGGCAGGAATCTCTCCAATGCAGTCTCTGACAGCAGTAAAACCTTTTGGGATTACTAATCCTTCCCCACTTTTAAAAATTGCTAGAGATTCTGTTTTTAAATTTATTTTCAAATTCATGCATGGCACTTCTCACCCACCTTTACATTCAACTGTATTTACGTAAGGCACACATGATTTTGCCTAGGTCAGCGCCCAAACACTACTTTTTCAGTTTTGTACATGGTCTGTCACATCTGGGTAGTTCCAGAAACAGAAGTGAAGCTGGACACAAAGTTTCCAAGAAAAGTCAGACATTTTTCAGATCATATTACTTTAGACCAGTTTTCTCATTCTTTATAGGCTGGGTGGTGGATAATGTAAACCTGTGGCTGATTTTCACATCCAAGAGCAAGCTCCCTCTTGATCCAACATTCCTCTTTAGGCCTTCTGAATTAGTCATATGGTTGGACATCAGCAGACACATCTCTTTTTCATGTGACCTCCCCCATGCAACCGTGCTCAGGCCTTGGTAACCAACAAGAAGGCCCCAACACTATCACAAGGACTGGCAGTGGTGACACCATCTGACACCACAGCTTGCCCAGATTAGACTCCTGCAACGGGGAGATGGTGAGGAAGTTTATAAATGTGTGTATGCCCAAGTATACTTTCCTTGAATGGGCAAAATGGCAGGGTCTCTTAATTTTTTTTTTTTTTTTTACCTCATCATACCAATAGTAATGGCAAGCCATAGCCTCCCAGTTGCTGGAAAAATAAGGGATCGACAACACCTTCAGTAAGTCCCTTTCAAATCCTTTTTAGTCCACCAGCTACAGCTTATATTCATTTCAGAGATCCTTTTTATCATGGCAGCCCAATATGACTTGTAAAAAAAATCTCACAAACCTGATAGAATAAACCCCTATAAAGTGTCTCGCTGGTGGTAGTCTCTTAATTTGTATTTGTCTTTCATACATATATCACCAAATCTGGTCTAATTTTATCAATTCTGTGCTGGGCTGACACATCCTGCATAGTGACCACATCTATTTTATGTAATGATCATATCTTGCTAGCTACTTAATTTATTGGTTAGGAAAGTCTTGGTTTTCTGTTACTACAGGTGAGTATGCCGTACACACTGTTTATTTTAATGCACATATGATTTCTGCACAACAGCTGTTTCAGAATAATATTACAGTTGTGTTTATCACAATTTGAAAGTAGTGAACAATTTTTAGTGGCATAACTTCCTGTCTATGTATTCTGAAGGCTGGTCATCCCTAATCAATTCTTGTGATCAATGACAAATTAAGCAAATGCAGTATTGATTTACTGGTATCACATGATATGCAGCAAATGTGCTCTTCCCAATATCCTTTTTCACTTAGGGATATCTGAGACGCAGACAGTGTAACAACCTCCTGGCTACGTTCATCGGTGTTGCTACTGCAACGGCAGCTGACATTTCTGAGGAGCTCCCGTCTAAGGCTGTCTAGCAGCTTGCTTTGTCTGCTTTTTTGGAGGGGCTTCCTGTTTCCCTGGCCATATACAATATCCTCAATCATTGGTGTTAACCATTGAACACCAAAGGCCTGGGGATTCTTCCTCCTGCCATATATTGCGTTTACCCTTGGCTTTGCTACAATAAACACCAACTCATCCACTTGTATCTGCTAGTTAATTGTGAAATTGATACATATCCATACCCTCAACAGCTGTCCTGCGTTTAGTCTGTTTTTAGCTACAAGTTTTTATGTTTTCCACTACATATCACCATAAATTCTCCTGAAGAAGCGCATGGCGTGTAACATGTAGAGCACAATCGAGTACACATCACTTTACTGTATTCTAACTGAACTCTGGGATCTATCGTTATTGTGGAACGTTCTTATATTCCTTTTGATTCAGTGTAGTTGTTATCAAGGTTATATATAGTTGCAATAACTTATCTCTTGGTTGATATATTGATGTGGATTTTAATATATGATTTATTTGTATTTACATAATATAAATAACATTTATATTTTTCTATATATTATGTTTTTGTTGTGCCTAAAAAGTCCAAGCTTTCACTACCCAAACTCTTCTTAAATCAGTCGGGCTGTGGCACTTTTTACTATGTGGAATATCCATAGTACCACTCTGTGATGATACAATATCTGTCTACTAATGTAGCAACCTAAGCCAATTGTGCCCTTCAATCTTAAAGATTTGATTTTTTTAAATATATCTAGTGTTATCTTTTTGCTTTGGTTTTCTATATGCTGCTCTTCTAGGTTTTTTTTTTTTTTTTTTTTATATAATAGCATGTTCTATACATGGTATAGTGTCCTCTTGCAATTTTGCAACTCTCTCTATATACTGTAGGTTTGGTATAACAAGATAAACCCAATGAATGTAGCATTTGTTCATTGTTTCTGAAATTATACTGCAGTTCTGCGTCCATTTGTCTCAATCAAGGTTTAGCACAGATTCAAACAATTGCATTGCAACAGGCCAATTAATTCTGGCCATCTGATGACCCAGTGTGTTGCTGGAATATCTTTAGACCTGCCTCACTGCATTTAGGCATAGTTAATTGAGTTGTACATCTGCCACTTAGAACTCTGTTTTTTTTCTAAAGGTACTCTGTGGAACTTGTCCTCGTATGAACCCTTGAAGATGGTTATCATCAACCATGGCCTTCAAACATTAACTAATGAGGTGATCATTCCTCATTCTGGCTGGGAGAATGAACCCAATGAAGACTCCAAGCCCCGTGATGCAGAATGGACCACGGTCTTTAAAAACACATCTGGCTGCCTAAGGTACTGTTCTTGTTAGTTGTGCTACATGCTGTAATCACAAGCTTTTAAAATGATCGTCTCTAACCCTAAAGGTGTTTAGTGTTCCAATTCAATATAATTGTTAATTATGAATTATTACTGACCATTCTAGTAGTGAGATCAACTTCTGGATAATACATCTCCTCCTATTTTTACTTCTGTTCCATGAAAGTTTGTTATAAACATAGAATTGTATAACCAGATCTACATTTTTGGTGTAAAGGTTTCTTGACAATATAGAGGTTTGATGTGTTGCATCTACTCTGTCAATCACTGTCCATCTGCATTTGTGCCATATCAATCATGTACCCTTCAGGACCAGGATCCTCTTCCTTTTAATGCTTTTAAACCCACTTATAATGTGCTGATCTGATGATATTGCTTTAGGAGCATTAACAGTACATTAAGAAAGCTTTTTTGGCCATAATTCTCTTTTGGGTCATAGAAATGCCTTTTGCTCTCCTGTGACCCAGAGTCGGCTTATAGTGTGCTATTGCCCATTGTCGGCTGACGTGACAGAGCCACATGAAATTATCCCGATCGTATTATTGGGATTCGTCCAACTGCCTGATTGACAGTTGGCTCTGGCTCTCAGCGTGCCAGAAGCGATCTTCTTTTGCCCCTCTACAGCCCGGAACTCCAGCAAGTGTTGGCAGAGCATAGCTGAGAGCCAAACTTCTCCTTTAACAATACTACTGCCACAGTAGGCTCTCATGAAAGTCTAGGTTGGTTGACATACAGATGCCTGTACGCTTATACACACATTTTAAAGCTCACTTAACCATTTGTTTTAAAAATGAACATCCTGTTTATGTAGTAGGCCTGCTTTCAAAAAGCTTTAATATTTTTACAGTCTTATCATGTAAGTGATGCAACCAAACAAGTAGATTTGGGCTAAGTTTAGACATGCAGTCTGGGTTGGGTGGATTGGTTGGGCAGAAATGCGCTGTTGAGCCATGCTTTTGCTGACCACCATCCGTCCCCTACACCCACGTTTGTCGGAAAAATTTGGGCTAAAACGGGGTGAGGAAGTGTTGCATCACTTACTTTATGCTTGTCAGTAGCCTCTGAAGTGTGATCCAAAATCTGGCTTCAGAGGAAAGGGAGAGCACGTCTAGATTTACCATAACTTCTATAGCATAATGCAATTAATGAGGGGGATATTTCCTGTAGCAAAACATTATGGTTATTGCAGCTTACCAAATCTTAGATGTGGTGGCTACATTCGTTTTCTTTTTTAGGCGTATGGATTGTAACCAGGCAGCTGGTGAGAATTGCCCCAATAATTTTGCTGTCCAAAGTTGTCTTCTGTTGCTTCGTCCTCCAGAGTGGAGGCACTCGAATACAGGAGGTATATTACTTGCCAGATCACCAGGTGAAAACAGAGGGGGGGGGGGGGGGGGCCAAATGCAATATATTACGTTTTGGGTTTAAGACCACTTTAAATTTTCCATCTGTGGCTGTAGTCACATCTAAATATTTTTGGTCTACTGCACATGATTGTTTTTTTGTTTGTTTGATGTGTCTCCTAGTTTGTGTTGAACACATTGAAAGTGGAAGTCATGATAAATGATCTTATTAAGACTGTCAAGATCTTTCAGGGTTTTTTTTGTCTAACTTTGGAGTAAAGGCATGCAGATGGGAATCTTTGGACTTAATTAACCAAGTTTTTTTTTTTTTCTTTTTGTTAGGCTGTTATTATACTGGCCTTTATGTAGCTATTGTCACAAGGGTTTGTAAACGTGCAGATGTTCCATAACCTTCATAAATCAAACTCATGCTTTGCCCATCAAACTCTACATTTTACTTAGATGCCCTCCCTACCTAGCAGCACCTTCATTTTGCTCCTTTGGCTCTAAAGTCAGAAACTGGGCACGTGGAAAGGAAGTCTTGTGTAAGGTATTGATTGCTGTAGCCAGAGCTTGCCATGTGAAACAGCTGGGCCAATCACCAACTCCTCTGCCGTCACAGGAGTGGAAGAGGAACAATGTTCCTCCATAACTGAAAGTACTGGGTATTTCATCTTTGTGGTGGCAGAATGGAGTTGTGAGGGAGTTTCTGCAGGCGAGAAGAGGACAAGAAGCATTGTAATGTACCACTTTTCCCTGCATGGGCAAAGCACACGATTGCCTTAAAGTGGACCATTCATGAAAATGGGAGGTCTAAGAAGTAGATTACAACCACATACCTCTCAACTTTCTATAAAGAGCAAAAGGAACCTCTTTTATTATACACTATGTAGGCAAAGGACATATCTCTACCATGGCCCCAGTTACTTTTTTAAACTCTATTATTCCTTTATGTTGACTTGACTTTTCAAAAACGAATGCATTAATATAGAAGTTGCATAAAAAGTTTAGTGTAGCATGACACTGTTGGTAGTAAAATAGTACATTTTGCATAGAGATGTTGACATCTGATCAAAAAAAAAGGGACAACTGAGGCTGCATGAAGGACAGAGGGATTTAGTCTTATAGAAGAGACAGTCCCTCCAAATAAAGCACAGTTGGGAGCTATGCCAGCACATACCACCTGTATTAGAACAAAAGAAAAAAAAGGTACGTAAATGTTCTCTGAAAGATACAGTGGTTAGCTTGGTCAGTGTTTATATACCTTTCTTTATACAGGTGGTGTGGGGCTGTTATCTGAGCAGTTCATTCATTTTCATGTAACTTCCCCTTTAGCAAGCTCTAAGTAGTGGCGTTTTTTACCACTGCTGCTGTCAACCCTTAATATAATAGCTGTTATGATAAAATCAAAGTAGGTGTTGATTTATAAAGATTACATCACATGTTATCTCTTCTAAAAATAACATAAGCTTCAGGCTGGTGATAACTCAGAGTTTCAGTAGATGTCTTCTGAAAAAAACAGTAAAAGGGGCCCATATGAGGTGGTTGTAAAAATGTACGATAAAATTAATATGTAAGAAAATTAGGCTTTCAACTATTTAAATGCCAATTTCATGCAGAAAAATTACTACAAGCCTGTGGGATATTTATTTCTGTGAATTGAACAATTTTTATATTATAATTATTATTCAGATTAAAATAGAGTGGTGTTATAAAAACATCTATCGTAGTGAATTGAGTCTTTGGTCACGTTTGGTACAATGGGAATGCATTTACCGGTTGTGAATTCTGAAAGCCCACAGGTTTTTGGTGAGCATTTTGAAACCAAAGAATGCATGTATAAGGTATGTATGTAAAATCAAGAACATTTCTTTAAGTTTCCATGGCATAGTATCATGAGAAATGGCAAGCTTTAAGGCTCATTTCATACCTATGGGGATGGCTTTACTGCCCAAGCAAATGCGGCCAGCACACGTGCATAGGTGGGAGCTGAGCCTTGGGGCCGTTTCTTGCCTATCTTGCAGTCTACGACACTGAACCCCGGTATAATGAAGACACTGATAATTCATTGATAACCATACATCTTGGCCTAATGTGTTAGGCAAAGTCTACAGGGTTGGAAAGAGCAGTTTGTAAATGGATAGAAAACTGGCTAAACTACTCAGAGTAGTGGTTAATGGTTAATACTCTGAATGGTCTAAGGTTATTAGTGATGTACCCCAAGGTTCAGTGTTGGGACCCTTTTTATTATATTTATAAATGATATAGGGTCTGTGATTAGAAGTCCCATTTCAGTGTTTGCGGATGACACAAGCTATGCAGTGAAATAACGTCCTTACTGGATGTCTCCAACTTACAAGCTGACCTCAATGCACTGTTTAATTTGGCAACTGTGTGGTAAGTGAGGTTTAATGTTGATATATGTAAAGTTATGCACTTGAGTTCTAGAAACATGCATGCATCTTGCATACTAGGAGGAGAACAGCTGGGAGAGTCAATGGTGGAGAGGGATCTGGGTGTTCTGGTAGATCATAGGCTTAAAATCCTTTCTTGTAATAAAAGCGATTTATACTGCAGAGATGAACATCATTTTGCTTCTGTACAAATTATTAGTAAGACCTCATCTGGAATAAGCAGTTCAGTTTTGAGCACCAGGTCACAAAAAAGATATTGGATAACTGGGAAGTGCAAGCTTACCAAACTGATAAGAGGCATGGAGGAGCTCAGCTATGAGGGAAGATTAGAAGAACTGAATTTCTTCTCTTGAGAAGAGGAGATTAAGGGGGGTATGATCAACATACAATAAATACAAAGGTGGTCCATATAGTTAACTTGGTGTTGAGTTATTCACTTTAGGGTCATCAGATTACCAGGGGGCACTCCTTTACATCCGGAGGAAAATAAATTTCATCAGCAAATATGGAAAGGCTTCCTCACAGTAAGAGCTGTGAAAATGTGGAATAGTCTCCTTCAAAAAGTGGTTCTGGCCAGCTCAGTAGATTGTTTTAAGAAAGGCCTGGAGTCTTTCCTAAATGTACATAATAGAACGGTTACTGAATACTAACATTTATAGGTAAAGTTGATCCATGGAATAGCCAAGAATTTTTTCCCCTGTCGGATCAAATTGGATCACGCTTTATCAGGGTTTTTTGCCTTCATCTGGGTCAACTGTGGGTATAGAATTGTGTATATTTATTATTGTGTGTATACTTTTTTCCTTTCATTGGTTGAACTAAATGGACTTTTTTTCAACCAGACTAACTATGTAACTATGGTCTTCTGCTGCGCTCAGTGGTTCCTCTTGTCAAACTGTCCTGTAGTGACGGGTATATGGGAGGAACTGCAGATCACAGTAGGAGACCTGGAGATCAATCCTACTCGACTCTACTGGAAGTCACTACTATGTCCCGTTGTGACCTAGGATTTGGTAGGTACAAGTACACAGCATAGAATGGGACCAGAAGATCAATAATCTTAAAAGATCGACACTCCCTGTGAGTTCTTTTCATTACAGCAGAGTTCAACAGCATAGGCAGCAGGAAAGGATTATCCAGGACCACTTTTATTTTGAGTGTGATATTTGTGACCGAGCCACCTTAAAGAATGTGTTTGCTTTTTGTGTGTTAAACACAACGGAAACCTGCACCCAGATTGTATGCTATCAATTACATGGCATTTTCTTTCTGCAACACTTTTATATCAGTGTTACATGATGTATGGTTATATAGCTTTGCTTCAGGCGCTCCTCAGTAATAAGCCTGTACATTATTAGTAAGGTTTGTGTTTGCCTCATTCTCACATCTGTGATGGCAGCGAACATTTCTGCATTAATGTCAGAATTTGATTTTTGGTTCCTTTTGCTGGTTTATCTTTCCATAGCACTTACTGCCAGCTTCATTTCGTAGAGGAGAGATCATTGAATGGCTCTTTCAGAGCAGCATTTACCTCAGAGAGTTCCAATTTCCAGCCGGCAATGAGCACACAATGCTTGGCTTTACAGCTAAGTAAATGATAGATGGCACAGTTTTCCGGCTAATGACCTGGTGTTCTTTATGTATACATTAACATGGAATAGTAATGAATTGCAGCATTTTATGTCTAAAACATGCTCTGATATTAGCATTGTGAAAGTGACAGAGGAAGTTAAGTTGAGGCCTTGTGATCAACTGAGTATATTAGCTTAGTTCTACTGGCTATTGGGCTGATAAAATGTATTAGCTGGCCTTGTATTGCATATGCTGCAACCTGTGGATGCCATAGTCTCAACACATCGAGGCAGCAGAAAGAGTTTCCTTTAGCAGTTATCCTTCATAGCCAACAGATTCTACTATGCCGTGGTTGCAGTAAAAGACTGAAGATGCTGTTCAAACAAGTCAAATGATCTTTTCCTGATTTTGACATGGTAAATAATGGCACCAGTTTTGGGAACAAGATATAAGGGTACTTTATGTTGGTATCATTAGTGACCAACTTGGTACTTGTTTGTAGAAGTTGGCACATACTTAAAATACAAACTATAACAAAAGTAAACCAATGATAAAAAAACGCATAATAAAACTCATGAGAAGAGATGCCCAAATTATTTTCATCCTGTTTGTGAAAAAGTTCTCATTATTGGGCACCTTTTTGTGCACCTTAAACCCTGAAATCTGCACATGTGATAGGGCTGATCTTTTCTACTCCTTATTGAAAATGGGTTGGACGTAAGTGACTACAGTTTCTTTTGCTAAAAATATATAGAAAACAAATGCTTGTAGTGTGATACACTGCATAACAATGCAGCACGGTCATACAGTAATTTACAGCCATGGCCAAAAGTTTTGAGAAAAGGCACAAATATTAATTTTCACAAAGTCTGCTGCTTCAGTGTTTTTAGATCTTTTTGTCCGATGGTGCTATGGTATACTGAAGTATAATTGCAAGCATTTCATAAGTTTTAAATTTATTTATTGACTATAAACATTAAGTTTATGCAAAGAGTCAATATTTGCAGTGTTGACCCTTCTTTTTCAAGACCTCTGCAATTCACCCTGGCATGCTGTCAGTCAGCTTCTGGGCCACACCCTGACTGATGGCAGCCCATTCTTGCATAATCAATGCTTGGCGTTTGTCAGAATTGTGAGGTTTTTGTTGTTCACCCGCCTCTTAAGGATTGACCACAAGTTCTCAATGGGATTAAGGTCTGGGGCGTTTCCTGGCTATGGACCCAAAATTTCAATGTTTTGTTCAGCTAGCTGCCATAACCCCTGGTATCCTCGTGTTCAGCTGGTGGTCCGGTTTCTGATAAGAGTGGTCTCTGCGGCGGATTCGCCACAAGATCACTTTTATCAGCAGCGGGAGAGGGTCCCCCTCCTGCCATGCTCCGATGCCCTTCGCCGCTTACCGGATCCGTCGGCAGCGGCGGAGGCAATTGGATCTTCAACCTGGCTGGGCATGGAGACGAGTGAGGGGAAGATGGGCCCCCACCCTTCTCCATAACAATGCAGGGCGGAAGCGACGTCAAAACGTCACTTCCGCCCACAGCTCTTAAAGGACCATTTTTTTTTTAATTATTATTTTTAAATGACTTGTGAGGTATAGGCGCAATCGGTAGAGCGAGAGCAATAATTCTAGCCCTAGACCTCCTCTGTAACCTAAAGCATGCAACCTGTAAATTTTTTTTAAACATCACCTATGGAGATTTTTAAGGGTCAAAGTTTGTTGCCATTCCATGGCAATTTTTAAGCGTGACATGTTGGGTGGGTATCAATTTACTCGGCGTAACATTATCTTTTACAATATAAAAAAAAAATTGGGCTAACTTTACTGTTGTCTTATTTTTTAATTTAAAAAAAGTGTATTTTTTCCAAAAAAAGTGCGCTTGTAAGACCGCTGCGCAAATACTTTGTGAGAGAAAGTATTGCAACGACCGCCATTTTATTCTCTAGGGTATTAGAAAAAAAATGTATAATGTTTGGGTGTTCTAAGTAATTTTCTAGCAAAAAAAAAAAAAAAACTGTTTTTAACTTGTAAACAACATATCTCAAAAAGAGGCTCGATCCTTAAGTGGTTAGTTACTTTTGCCTTATGGCAAGGTGCTCCCATCATGCTGGAAAAGGCAT
Organism: Aquarana catesbeiana; assembly: GCF_042186555.1. Lineage (NCBI taxonomy): Eukaryota > Metazoa > Chordata > Amphibia > Anura > Ranidae > Aquarana > Aquarana catesbeiana. The sequence continues at coordinate 274,252,579 of NC_133324.1, forward strand.
TGTTCATCACCAAAAAGTTATTGGATGGTTGCCAGAAGTTGCTCTCAGGAGGGGTTTTTGTACCATTCTTTATTCATGGCTGTGTTCTTAGGCAAAATTGTGAGTGAGCCGACTCCCTTGGCTGAGAAGCAACCCCACACATGAATGGTCTCAGGATGCTTTACTGTTGGCATGACACAGGACTGATGGTAGCTCTCACCTTTTCTGCTCCGGACAAGGTTTTTTCCAGATGCCCCAAACAATCGGAAAGTAGATTCATCAGAGAAAATTACTTTACCCCACTCCTGAGTAGTCCAATCATTGTACCTTTTGCAAAATATCAGTCTGTCTTCTGTGTTTTTCTTGAAGAGAAGTGGCTTCTTTGCTTCTTGACACAGGCCATCCTCCAAAGTCTTCTCCTCATCGTGTGTGCAGATGCACTCACACCTGCCTGCTGTCATTTCTGAGCAAGCTCTGCACTGGTGGTGCCCCGATCCCGCAGCTGAAACTACTGTAAGAGACAGCCCTGGTGCTTGCTGGTCTTTCATGGGCGCCCTGAAGCCTTCTTCACAAATGCAGTGGAAATTTTTTTGATGGGGTTAAGTTCATTTTCATGGCAAAGAGGGACTTTGCAAATAATTGCAATTCATCTGATCACTCTTCATAACATTCTGGAGTATATGCAAATTGCCATCATAAAAATGGAGGCAGCAGACTTTGTCAAAATTAATATTTGTGTCATTCTCAAAACTTTTGCCCACAGCTGTACATTCACAAACCTGACATGATGCCTGACATGTAGCAAGGGGTAAAGGTCCAGAGCCCCCATCATTCGTGTCACTGCTTTACCCCTTTCTAATACATGACTCCCAAGTTGCCACTGAAATATCCAACGGCGTAATGTCAGACCTGACACATTCCTTCTGCCCATTGGTAAGGTCACAAGACACACTTATCAGCAGATACCAGTATGTTCATGACCAGATGTCTCCATGCCCTTTGTTCTCTGGGAGTCCTTTAGCTGTCTATGGCCACCATATCCATTTGATCTCTCTAATTTGGCTGATACAAAGGCAGCATTATCAGCTTGGCTATATTACACCAGCCATGACTTTTTTGATTGGCTATACCTTTTTATATACAGTTATCATTCAAGCACTTCTGAAAGCCATTTTAGCTTGAAATCTGACAGTTCAGAAGTTTAAAGTAAAACAGCCCTCATCAAATGTTAGATAAATATTCTAGTAAGCAAGCCTCTGCCACAAATAATTGTTGCTGCATGTTTTTGCGGCAATACAGTTGATATCGGATATGATTACTGTTTTAGCCTAGAACAGCTTTGCACTTTAATCAGTGATGCGATGAATGCTACAAGCAATGAACAGCATGTACTGAGGCAGTCATTATTAAAATTACACCTGATCCCAGAAGAGGTGCCACTCTGTTTTAAGCACGTTGAGACTCTCTTGGACCGCAGGCACTAGCTCCTATCGTTTGGAGGGTGCGGAAAAGAGCACATTGCAAATAATTACCTTATTAGAATAACATAAAGTAATTTCAGGATGGACACTATTACTAGAGCAGTTCAGCACTTTGGCACAAATTAAGTGTAACACAAGGTTTAAATGCTGAAAAAAAATCTGGCTTTATAGGAACAACCAGAAGAAAACTTCCTAATCATTTTGTATTGTAAAAATACCTTTTGTGGTGCTGTATGACCAGTTGCAGACCATTGACCTGTAGCTTTTGGCATTAGGTTATCTACATAGTTGATGGGGAATTGAGCGAAATTTGCTCTGTCTGGTCGGCCTTAGGCAACGTGTACACTGCCCACCCCTAAACCTAACTCTCCTGGCAGCAGAAAAATGCTAAACGTGGCAAAGATAGTGGTACCGCCATGTGGTTAAAAAAAGCAGTACCGGTTCCGCTTTTTGCCACGTTTGATAGGGATGTTTAACTGCCACTAAACGCTGCTGCTCCTAAAATATGATAAAAGCCTTTGTGTACATGGACACACAGGCTTTTATTGAGTTGAGTGCAGGGACTTTGGCAAGAAAACGGCAAAAGCTCCTAAACTCGTGTTTAGAAGCAGCAGTGTACATGAGGTCTTAATTGCCTTGATCTCCAATGTCCCCTGGAATAGAAGTGAAGGTAAAATGGGAGGAGGGGGGGGGGCTTAGTTTTGGATATGCCGATTTTATATAATTTAATGATTAATAAAAATCTATTTTGCCACAATTAAGCAATCTAATTTTTTTGATCACATGCACCTAAAGGTCCAACTGTCAAATCTTGCATGGTGTGGGCCTACTGTCTTCATGCATGGTTCTCTATTTGAATAGAGCCTTTGCTAATTGCAGTCTGTCTTGAATCAATGTAAATATGCATATCTTATACCTGAAAAACCACTGGGGAAGAGGACACTCAGTGCAGCACTACTACAGTGTCACTCATAGAACGCCTTGTATTTTATTCAGTGAATACAAGGCATCCTCTGATTGGACAAGGTGGAGATCATGATGTCATAATCACTCTAGTGCTTGGAGAGGAGAGGTAATCTGCTTCCCCAGAGGTCCCTCAGGTATAAGATATGCTTAAAGTCCAAAGGTTTTTTTATCTCAACCACTTGCCGACCAGCCGCTGTCGTTATAGGTCGGCACATTCCCGGAAATCGTCGTAGGTGTACGGCAGTTCCTTTAAGGAGCTTTAGCAGGCGCGCACTCCCTGTATGGCGGGGGACCCGATGCTCGTGGACGGCGGCTGCGATGGCCACCCGTGATCCTGGAAACTAGAGCCAGAATGGGGATCTGTCAATGTAAACAGACAGATCTCCGTTCTGACAGGGGAGTTGGAGAGAGATCAGATGATCCTAGTGATCAGGATCAGCGATCTCTCTCCTCCTCCAGTCAGCTCAGCCCCCATACAGTTAAACACTCCAAGGGAACACATTTAACCTCTTGATCGCCCCCTTGTGTTAACCCCTTCCCTGCCAGTGACATTTATACAGTAATCAGTAGCTATTTTTAGCTCTGATCACTGTAGAAATGTTTAATGGTCCCAAAAAAGTTTCAAGTGTCTGATCTGTCCACCGCAATGTTGCAGTCCCGCTAAAAATCGCTAATCACCGCCGTTACTAGTAAAAAAAAAAATTAAAATGCCATAAATCTATCCCTTACTTTGGTTTACGCAAAAGTTATAGCATCTACAATCAATCTACTTTTTTTGCGATTTATTTATTTAAAAAAAAAAAATATGTAGAAGAATACATATTGGCCTAAACTGATGAAGAAATTTGTTTACTTTTTTGGGGGGGGGGTATGTTTATTATAGCAAAAAGTAAAAAAATGTGTTTTTTGTTTTTTTTCTAAATTGTCTTTTTGTTTATAGCGCAAAAAATAAAAACCGTAGAGGTGATCAAATACCACCAAAAGAAAGCTCTATTTGTGAGGAATAAAATTTTGTTTGGGTACAATGTTGTATGACCGTGCAATTGTCAGTTAAAGCGACGCAGTGCCGTATCGCGACATTGGCTCCCACTGCTGTCAATCAAACTCAGCCAATCAAGAGAGAAGGGACAGGGCTGAACCACGGCTCTGTGTCTGAATGGACACACTGAGCTGCAGTTCGGCGTGGTTGCCCCCCATAGCAAGCTGCTTGCTGTGGGGGCACTCAACAGGAGGGAGGTGCCAGGAGCTCTAGCCAGGGACTCGGGCTGCCCTGTGCAAAACCACTGCACAGAGCAGGAAAGTATAACATGGTTGTTATTTTAATAGAAAAAAAACACAAGACTTTACAATCACTTTACATTGATCCAAACTAACTATGCAATTAAGATCATACCTGCAGTTTATCTTTTAAGTTTTAGATGTTTGTACAAAATATCACAGCTTCATGTATTAATAAAAAAATGTATTGATTGGTGTTAATGTGTTCACAGACTCAGTCCAGGCTGCATTACTTGCTAGTCTGTTGGTGAATCTGGAAGAGTGCTATTGTTCCTTTATTAGGCCAGTCCTTCCAACTACTATCCATATAGTAGGGTACAGCAGATAATGTATCAAACACCTAAGATAGAGTGGGATTGCTTACAACCTCTGTCAGTGTTTAATATCTTCCAATTTTAGTATATGTCCTGCGGAAGCGAGGACAGTGTTTAATATCTTGATGAATTTTTGCTGTCCTAGGAATGCAAGGGAAAGTTTCCTCAGTGGTTGCACAACCAACTGTAAAAGTGCTAAAACTACAAACCTTAACCTTTACCCACCGAGCCCAAACGTAGTTGCTTGAGTTCCACTTTATGTTCTATATTTCCATCAGGCCGCTGACACAGCAGAAGCCAGCAATGTCTGCCTGAACCTGGAGTGGTTGTCTGGATGAATTGGGGCCGTACCAGAGCAGGGTTTTAAGGGAAAGCTCTGCTAAGAGAAATACACTAGGCTTCCATAGTTATTCTTTACCTTCAGGACAATATAAGTCACTGAGCCATAACAATAACCCAGCCAGGGAAGTTGGAACCTTTGATCTATGTTCATGTTCTTAGTTGGTGACTCAGAAACCATTAAAGTCATTGGATCAGCCAGAGTGCCAGACAGCTTGCATTTTTAGCAATGCTTGGTAACATATTTCTTTCAGCGCAGGCTTCCATAAATCGTTATCTGCCATCTTTGAGGCACTCTTTTTACCTGTGTTTGAAAATCCTGGTTAATGTCTGTTTTGATGATCTGAATGCTGTAGTTTCACTGTGCAGCCTCATAATAAAGCCATGTCTAGACATTCTGCATTGTAGTACTTTTTCCAGGCAGTTCAGAAACTGCTCACTGCTACAAAATGCTGTGTGTGGGCACTTTCTATATTGTTTGTAATCCTTATGGAATTGAATATTTGGCATATATTACTTGCTATAGCTCAGCAATGCCCAAGGCTTTTAAGTTGGTACATTAGGAGTGTAGAAGTTTTATACCCAGGAGTTTAGCCTAACTTCTCTATGGCCTGAAGTGAATTGTGAGCTTGGAGTCCATGACTTCCTGACATTACCTTTCTATTTAAAGTGAACCTATGAGTTTTGGACAGTTTTATTTCAGTTTTGTAAATATATATACATTTTAGACAGATCTCTTATAAAGTTTGCCATAAAGTCAATAAAAAAAATTTGGCGCAAGTTGTGTCCATGACAGTCTCGCTAACAAATCTACTTATATAGTTGGTAAGGTTGAATAGCAACCAGTTCAACCGGAGTGTGTGTGTGTGTTTCACTACCAATTTCAACATCTCTGTACATTGGGGTTGATTTACTATAGGCAAGTATAATGTGCAGTTGCTCTAGCGCTTAGTAAACGAGGTAAAGCGTTGCTTTGCAAAGAATACCCAATTGCGTGCAAGGACAATAAACAGCATTTTTGCTTGCACATAATTGGATGATAGTAAATGAGGGGAAGCTTTGCTGATTTCTAAGATCTAGAGCAAGTGCATTTGCAGTGCACAGTATATTTGCCTTTAGTTAATTAACCCAATAGTGTGAACTGAGAAATGCAAGGTTTTTTGAAAATGTTATAGTGTGTGTATATATGTGTTTGTGTATATATTTACATATATCTGTGTGTGTGTATATGTATGTATGTGTGTGTGTATGTATGTAGGACTGAGGAAGAGCGTCCTACATCCTTATCATTTGAACAACAACAGAACCACTTATGCAGTTTAATATTGAACTGCTTGTAGTCGTTCCTTATAACTGAGGTCCTCCAGCTCCCCTTTTTCACTTTGTTGCCCTTCTCTGTACTGTGTCAAGCACATTAACGAAATCTAGATACACAACGTCCACAGGTTTCCATCTGTTCAAATTACAGCTGCCCTCCTCATAGAATGTTAAAAGGTTGATCTGGCAAAAACGGTCTCTCATGAATCTGTTAGTTACTACCAATGATGCTATTTTCCCTGGCAAATTTTTGGATATGGCTTCTTATTATTCCTTCTAGTAGCTTACATACTACTGGTGTTAGGATGACTGATCTCTAGTTTTTAGGTGAATGTATTCACCCTTCCCAGTCAGTAAGCTGTCCTTTACTATTAGGAACAATGGTCTGGCTATAACATGGCTAGGTTCTTTGAGAACTTCTGAGTGTAAGACATCTATTCCTGGTGATTTGTTCACATGAAGTTTTTCTAGTAGGGCCTTAAAATGACCCTGTCCTTTTAGAGGAGAGTGGATGGAGTGTGTCCCTTCTGTGAGTAATTTGAGTGTGTATAAATTCCTGTATTGCTGCTTGATTGAATTACCAACTTAGGTTATCCAGCTATTCAAAACATAGCAGTAAATTGACCTTCAAAAAAAGGTGACGCGTTGCCTTAAAGTATTTGTTACCCCAACATTTCATATTCCTGACATGTGCCTGCTGTACCATGTACTTGTATGGAAAAGTATCCTGTTCCTTTTACTCCTTCTTTTGCGTACAATCTCTGGTGTTACTCTCTGTTCCTCTGCATTCCTATTAAAAACTGACCACACTACGCTTGAGAGCACTTTGTGGTCAGTTCTCTAGAAGTGCTGGGAACTCGGCCCGCTCTCCTCCAATGACCAGACTTGTCCTGACACCCACCCCTCCTAAAGAGCCTTTAATGCAGCTGAGAACAGAGGGAAGGTTATAAAAATAAAAGGGGGGGTAAAGGTATTTTTGATGTGTGTTTTAATTTACACACAAATGTTTTGCCTTTAATTTCTATTTCAAACTGAATGTGTTGTTTTACTAGGTGATCGTTTACAATCCCTTTAAGTTCACACTCTACAAGGGATATAGATGAAAAAATTCTATTTGCTATTTTACACTTGAGTAAGAAATGTAGAATTCTTTAGTCCTATACATAATAAATGAAGAAAACACTGCATGCGCTGCCACTGATTATACATTGTTGGTGTTTACATCTCTCCCTGAATGAAGGGGGGGGACGCTTCAGAATTCTTTGCCTATAGGCTCCTGAGATACAATATCATAAAAAATTAATTTTTTGATTCTGATAATAAAATTAAATATTTTATGACAGAAGAGACTTTATTGGTCCCTTATGTTATAACTGCCTCACCCTGCCTGAAAGTGTTAATGTATGCTGAGTCACACATGCGCAATTCAGCATACGTTTATGGCATTACCCTGTGCCATTATATTGTAGCCAAAGAGTCCAAACCCCTGAAGGAAGACTAGAAGAGGATGGAAGCACCTGTGACAGCTAAGAGCGATGACATCTCAGCGCTGGAGGGGATTGCTTGGAAAGTAAGTGTGCCATAGTGTACAAATATGTGGCACATATGAGAACATAAAGCTTCTGGGTGCCATTTAAAAAAAAAAAATAAAAAAATGTCCAGGTTTAATTCCACATTAATTGATGGTACAAAACACTCAAATGCTTTGTCTACATAGTAATGCAACTCTAAAAAGTTTGAAACATTTCAATAAAAATACATTGAGTTTGCTCATTTCATCTTCTATCAATGTTGCAATTACTTGTCAGCAGAACAGTTTTAATCGGGGATAATAGGTCTTGGAATTGTATATGCCGAATTCCTATTGTATCCATAGGAAAACAGTGGTGCAATGAATTGTTGCACTACCTAGGTTTATTATTATTAGAAAAACGTTACACTATTGAGTTTTTTATTTTTTTTTTTTTTTACACATAGTTGGCAATTTAGTAGGATATTTCTCACGCGCAGCATGGGTTTACTTCAAATTACACCCCAAAACACATGGGAATGTGGGATGCACCTCTCCCTCCTCAACAGAAACACTTAATTAACCACCTCAATACAGGGCATTTTCACCCCCTTCCTGCCCAGGCCATTTTTCAGCTTTCAGCACTGTCACACTTTGAACGACAATTGCGCAGTGATGTTACACTGTACCCAAATTAAATTGTTATCATTTTTCCCCCACAAATAGAGCTTTCTTTTGGTGGCATTTGAGTACCTCTACGGTTTTAATTTTTTGCGCTATAAACAAAAGAGTGACAAGTTTGAAAAAAACACAATATTTTTTGCTATAATATCCAATTTTTTTTTCTTTAAAACAAATTTTTTCCTCAGTTTAGCCTGATACGTATTCTTCTACATATTTTTGGTAAAAAAAAATCACAATAAGCGTATATTGGTTTGCGCAAAAGTTATAGCGTCTACAAAATAGGGCATAGATTTATAGCATTTTTATTATTATTTATTTTATTTTTTTTAGTAGTAATGCCGGCGATCTGCGATTTTTATTGTGACTGCGATATTTCGGCGGACATATCTGACATTTTTGACACATTTTTGGGACCATTCACATTTATACAGTGATCCGTGCTATAAAAATAAAAAATTTGGCATATAATTGGCCACGGCACGTTTATTGGTGTAATAAACAAATATAATAATTTGAATCTTTTTTTATTCATGAAAATTCTTAACTTGTAAAAAGTACAAAAACAGCTCAGTCTTAAAAGACTCGAGCAATACAGAATATCTTTTAAACACAAGCCCCCCCCCTTTAAATATAGAGGGTGACGAACCACATATACCTGCCGGCAACAAGGGTGGGAGCTTGTTGCCGACTCTGACCAACTGGCGAAAGAACTCCCGCGGGGCCAACTTAATATACTGAGCGCCTATCTGGAATGTTCTACCAAGTCACTAGAACATTCCTCAGCAGTCATGTAACATTCCAGAAGGTTCTCCAATGACCCTGTGTTTTTTTTTTTTTTTTTTTTTTTTTTCTTTTTTTCTTTTTTTGTTTTGTCTTTGTTTTTTTTTTTTTTTTTTTTCTTTTCCCACACCTAAACTTTATTTACATGTTTTAAAGGGACCATGCCCCCCCCCCTTTTTTTTTTTTTAATAAAACCTGCGTGGAGGGGGGCTACATGCCCATACTGTCGGGCTTAAATAATTCAATCCTCTGTCTAGTCTGTATGAATAGACTGACATACATATCGCATGTATGAGACTTTTTCACTATCTGAACTGATTATGTACCAGACATTGTATCTTGTGTATCACATAAATCAATCTATTGTGTCAAAACCAATGTACCTGTAATATTGTTAATAAAGCCTACATCATGCAGTATAACAAGCTTGCAATCATGAACAGCTTCCCTATATAAACACATCAAACATACTTTCATTGAGTAAAAAAAATGAAAGCTGAACTGCAGGCAAAAAATGTAAGTATAACTAAAGGCAAAACCTCTTTTTTTTGTATAGAGTGCAGAGATATTAAAATGCTTGTCAGTTTTTATTGCTGTCAGTGCCCCTGTCAAAGTGTTACTAAACTCACAGCCATAAAATCAGTCTGTATATGCAGTAACGCATGCTTGTTATACTCACTGTGGAACCCAAGGGGTTAATCCTCTGCATTGTGTAAAAAGGCTGTTTGATCCTGTATGCGCAAATCCTCCTCCTTCCACTGACTCCAGAACCTTTCCTGATAAGACAGCCTTTGGAGTCAGGCTGCACATGCTGGGTGTGCATTGCTAGAGTTTTTTTTTTCTTGGGAAAGTGCATATGATCAGCATAGGGCCCTTAAACACTGTCCAGACAGAGGGTCAGGGGTCCTGGATCCAAGGGATTCAACTTCTTTTTTTGCCCTGTTTTACCATTACATGGGGAAATTCTCCAATGGGAACACTGGTTCTGTTGACCTGGGGTCCCCAAGGAATTCACTTAATTTGCAGACATTTCCACTCACTTCCTGTTTAGCTATGGGACAGGAAGTGAAAGGAAATCTCCTTAATGGAACACAGATAAGGAAAACAAAATCAGACGGGTTGTAACCCTCCCCTACTCTATCCAAAATGGGGGGAAAAAAAAGTTTTGCCTATAGTTCTACTTTAAAGTGATTGTAAATGATCACTTCGTAAAACAACCAAGTTAGTTTAGTTTGAAATAGAAACGAAAGGCAAAGCATTTTTGTATAGAGATAAAAAAAATTATAAATACTCCTTCGATTACATTTCCTCTGTTCTCAGCTGCATAAGAGCTGGGGGGGAGGGAGCAGCAGCACACTGAGCTTGCCAGTGAATGGCTGTGCATGGGTGGCATGTCAGGACAAGTCTGATCATTGGGGAGAGAGTACGCTAGCTAATAAACTGACCATGCTTTTGCTCTCCTGCTTAGTGTGGTTAGTTTTTAACCACTTCAGCCCCGGAAGGATTTACCCCCTTAATGATGAGGCCATTTTTTGCTATACAGCACTGTTACTTTAACTGACAATTGCGCGGGCGTGCAACGCTGTACCCAAATAAAATGGATATCCTTTTTTCCCCACAAATAGAGCTTTCTTTATGTGGTATTTGATTGCTTCTGTGGTTTTTATTTTTTGCGCTATAAACAAAAAACTTGCTATAATACATTTACAATAAAAAAAAAAATAATAATGTATTTATCAGTTTAGGCCAATATGTTATAGCGTCTACAAAATAGGGGATCGATTTATGGCATTTTTATTATTATTTTTTTTTTTTTTTACTATGGCGGTAATCAGCGATTTTTAGCGGGATTGCGGTGGACAGATCGGAGACTTTTGACACTTTTTTTGAGACCTGTGACATTATTACAGTGATCAGCTAAAAATATGCGCTGATCACTGTATAAATGACACTGGCAGGGGGGGGGGGGTTAACACTAGGGGGCGATCCCCCTGTGCGAACACAATAGCAAAGCAGGGCAGATTGCTGTACTAACATCAGATTGTTAGTACAGCGGCTCCGACCTGAGTTGTCAGTTTTTTTTCTTTTCATTCAACCCGCTGGGTTGAAAGACAAAAAAAAAAAAAAAAAAAACTGGTAGTGTGTTCAAGGCTTTAGGAAATAACAATCTCTCAACCTGTGGACAAACAATGATTGAATTGCTGCATATTGCAAGACTGATCCTGTAAATTGCTGCCCCGCGACTCACTATCCATTGTCTTCTGATACGTGGTCTAGTATGATCCATTGTCTTCCCATTACATTTTATTCATTCTCTGTCTCCAGAATAGCAGAAGAAAAGCCGTGTGTGTGAGAATGAGTCAGTGCTCTGCCTCTTCTAATAATCATGATTAATGGAGAGTTTGTCTCCCAAAGAAAGTGGCTGGGAATTAGAGCTTTCACAATGAATTACATTCATGCCTTATCAGCCCTGCAATCTGCATAACATTTTATTTGGGTGACTTTTCTATTCTTTTCCTATCAAGGTGGCCTTGGGAGAATGAATTTGTCATTTTATGGAGCCAGAATGTACGCAGATGTCAGCTCAATGCTGGTCAAAATCTTCTCTGCTAATACGACTGTATTCAGACACAAACATTTAGAATAAAGAAGTCAGATCTTGGAGTTGAAGAGAAATGTGTGAATCCATAAATCTGTGATGTTCAAGTAAAACAAAAACAAAAAATCCAAAGCTCCCTTGTGGTCTTATAGCCAAATTTAGCTTGATCTAATGATATCGTATCCAAATGTCTCCAAACCACTTTTCTGCATACGATTGCCCTTTTGGTGGACTAGTGTAAGATCTGCTTGGAAGGTCATTATACTGTAGTTCAATGACCGTGGCCAAGTTTTTATTTTGTTTTTGTTTTTTTTTTTTTATAAAACTTATATTTTAGCTGTTTAAATAAATGTATTACATTTTTTTTTCTGTGATCCAGATGCCACACACTGTGTTCCTTTAAAGTGGTGTTCCACCCAAAAAAAAAAAAAAAAAAATTGAATGAGCCTAAAAAAAAATTAAAATAAACATTTGGAAATTTTTATTTTTTTTGCTCACCTCTAAATGCCTGTTGCTAGGGGGTCCCTCGTAGTCTGCCTCTTTCAGTGCCTGGGCTGGTGACATCACTTCCCCTCGGCATAGGAAGGGCTCAGCTATGCTCCCTCCCCATTACAGGTCCCAGATGACTGAGCGGCCAATCGCGGCGCCGCTCGCGCATGCGCAGTGGGTGCCCGGCTGTTAAACCACAGCCCGGCGCCCACAGTTGCAATGCCGGCACCGCCGATCGGAGGGGGAGACGAGCAGGCCTTCGATCCCCCGCATCGCTGGACCCAGGGACAGGTAAGTGTCCAATTAAAAGTCAACAGCTGCAGTATTTGTAGCTGTTGACTTTTAATTTTTTTTTTTTTTTTTTTTAAATGGGAACCCCACTTTAATAAAATGGGGCAAGGAAAAAATGTCTCTATTGTTTTTAGTATCTAGTTGGTTGTTAGATGTTTTTTTTCTACAGCATGTGCTACAACACCAACATTTTGCATATGATTGGAGGGTACATTCCTTCATACAGTGGAGCCATAGAGAATGAACATAGTCACCTATATAGTGACACACAGCTGATGCTCCCAAGTTGAAATCCATGTGGGTGCGTGTCCCTGAAAACACACTTTTTTACAGGAAAAACGTGTAAAGGTAAAAAGGGCACTTAGTGCCCATCAGTGATGCCAGTCTGTGCCCACCCATCAGTCCTGCCCATTAGTGCCACCTATTATTGATTAATAATAATGATTGATTAATAAACCCAGTGGTGATTAAATACCACCAAAAGAAAGCACTATTTGTGTGAAGAAAATGATAAAAAATGAATTTGGGTGCAGTGTTGCATGACCACGCAATTGTCGATCAAAGTTCAACAGCGCTGAAAGCTGAAAATTGGCCTGGGCAGAAAGGGGGGGTGGAAGTGCCTGGTATTGAAGTAGTTAAACATGACTATGTATGTAGGGTCTTCTTTCTTGTTCAGTTTTGTGCTGTCAGCATCTGTTAGCTGCAGGAACAGCAAGATGGTGGAAAACATACTTACCAGACACCTTTTGGTTCCCGGGACCTGTTCTCATACAATGTCCGGATAGATAAACATCTGTTTTTTGGGTCTGACTAACTCCTTGAAGAAGTAAGATATGTGGACAATCTGTATGGTATTTCTCAGTGCAGATTCTGACCAGTGGTGGATTTTTAGTTTCATTAGGCATTTCCTCCACTTCTCAGCAGCAAATTGGAGGAAGGCCTCATGGCATCAAGATTTATTCTCGATTCAGACCCATTCAGCTAAGCCATGGAAAAGTGGAAATGTAAATTCCTACACAATCATCTAATCGCAATAATGGGGGCAATGAGGCTTGCATTCACACTTGAGCATAGCACCTTTGAGCTTTTTCTGGTCTTTTTTTGGTGCATTGTTTATACAGTGTTTTTGAGCTATGGCGTTTCACATCTCTGCTACAATCAACAGAAACTGTAAAGGGACATGCAGGAGAGCCCATACACTCATTGAAATTTGGATCAGTGTGCAGCCAGCTTGAGACAGGAAGTGTTACTGGACGGATCACCAGGGGGGGAAGGGGGAAAAACCCTAAAAAGAAAACTAAAGCAGCTGCCACATTTAAAGATTGGCAAGCTAAAATATACAGTAAAACCTTGGATTGCAAGCATAATTCGTTGCAGAAACATGCTTGTAATCCAAAGCACTTGTATATCAAAGCGAATTTCTCCAACTCAAATGATTTGTTCCACAACCATTTATTCATAGGTCTTTCAGTTTATAGTCCATATAAAAAGATTATAGCAGTGTGACCAGTTTGGTAACCATAAAACGTTCATCCACAAATTGCAGCCTCCACAAGCGGATTAGAAGCAAAATCCAGCAGGAGCTACAGAGTATAAAAGAGAAGAGAGACACCTCTAAGTGTAGCAATATGGTTACATTTAATGAAGGTGCAACATTTAGCAACTCATTTGGTTGATGATTAAAAGAGGCACATCTAAGTTGTCCACATAGACCATCCTCCACACTGCCGGCTCTCACCGCTGTCAGTCTACAATCGTGACCGGGAAGACTACCCTGCAGTAGAGCAATCTGAAAGTGAGGCTTGATGTGGACAACTTTAAGCCACTTTCACACTGGGGCGGGGGGTATCGGTCGGTAAAGCACCACTATTTTTAGGGGCGCCTTACCGTCGTCTTTAGTGGCGCTAATCGGGCGCTAGCGGGGCACTTTAAACCCTCACTAGCTGCTGAAGAAGGGTTTAATAGCCCCCGCAAAGCGCAGTTGCCGAAGCGCTATTCAGGCGCTTTGGTAGCGCTGCCCATGCATTCCAATGGGCAGGGGCAGTAGAGGAGAGGTGTATACATCCTCCGACACCACCCCAAAGATGCTGCTTGCAGGACTTTTTTCAGCGTCCTGCCAGCACGCCACCTCAGTGTGAAAGCACTCGGACTCTCACACTGGAGTGACAGGAGAGGGGCGCTTTTACAGAGCGCTTTGCAGGCGCTATTTTTAGCGCTAAAACGCCTGTAAAGCGCCTCAGTGTGAAAGTAGCTTTACCCCGGGTGCCTGCATACTTGGATGTGCCTGTTATAAACATCAACCATGTGAGTTGCTAAATGTTGTACCTTCAATACCATATTGCTACACTTAGAGGCGCCTCTCTTCTCTTTTATACTCTTTTATACTTTTTTAGCTGTGATATGACGCTACTTGTATATGAAACCATCACTTGTATAGCAAGTCCAAATGTATTTAAAAATGTTGCTTGTCTTGCAAAACGCTCTCAAACCAAGATTTTACTGGATTACGTTTCTGTTTTTGGGTTTACTACTGTAACTGGATAAAGAAGAAAAATTCTGATCTGCTGGATGGCCACTATCGGCATCACTTTTATTTTTTATTGTATGACCAGACGAGTCCACAGTTTAATTTTCATAGGTCTGTGAAGATAAAATGACATCTGTGATCTGTGGTAAATTAGGAGTAGGAGAACAGGGCCTCGTTTCTGAACATTTCATTCCTCCACCTCCGTTCTGGAGAAAGGCGCCGCTGTCTTTAATTTGCTGTTGTGTATGTTGAACTTCTTGCATGTATAAATAATGCAGTGTTTCTAAGAGCGGAGATGTAACCTAGTTACACACACAGCCTAATGCTTTACAAGCCGTGTATATGGTGTAATGTAAGACCCTGCCTAGTGGATGAATGATCCATCTATTGGGACGAATGACAGGGATTGTGCATTCAAGGCATTGGAAAGGCAACTATCTGAGCCGTTCTCTTCCATAGAAATATCTCACTTGGTTGTTTGGCCCATGTTGTATGTCTGATTTAGCAGGCTATCACTGCATCCACTATTGGGTGAGACATTTCTCATAGTGATTTCAATGAAGCTGCTAAGGCTTAGTAAAGCATACCTCATGCTTGATCTTCAGTACCGTGTATTTTATCAGTATTTTCCAAGGATTTAATCATCTCAGCAGAATGTGTGTTTTTTTGTTGTTTTTTTTTGCCCAATTTTGAATAATCCACTTGTCAAAGTAAGCCCTAGCCATATATGGAGCAAATGTCTTTTACCACAGAAAGTGCTGACAGGGCAATTCCCCCCCCCCCCCCGCCGAGCCATTGTATTCTCCCAGCAGGGGAAGCTGTCCCCACCGGGAGAACACAGTGATTTCTAGCGGCTGGAAAAATGATTGCATGTAAAATCCGGCAGGCTGATCGATCGACTTGGGTACATTCAGCCTGCCCATACATCTGTGGCTGACTTAACACAGTGTTCTGTTCTTGCAGAGGTTGTTCAGCATAACAAAGGACACAAACCTATTTTTTTATTGCACACCTTTTGTCTATTTCTCTTTGGGACAGGGCTGCCTCCCTACTGAAATAATTACATCAGTCACCAGACTGCACCTGTTGTTTGCTCACATACAAACTGCTCCTTGCTTGGCTCAAACACACCAGTCTGTCTCTGTTGGCCTGGACATGTGCCCCCCACATGTCGGCCTTCAAGCTGCTCTTGCAGCACATAGGAGCAATGACTCTTTTGTGTGAACAACACCCTCCTATCTGCAATTAGTTTCACACCTGTTCAGGGACCCTTTCCCTGCTGCACTAGCTGCATCTTTACACAGTCCATTAGGCCGGGTTCACACTGGTATGACGAGCGCTCCGACGTTGGGAGCTCATGTTGCATGACGTGTGAAAACCAGTTTTCCCCTATGGGAGCCTTCTTAACTCTGACAGTCTGACTTTGAAAATGCTCCATGCACTACTTTGGTCCAACTTTGATCCTACTTCAGCCCATTGAATATCACTGAAGTCGGATCGCTGTCTTGACTGATCCGACTTCGGCATGCGACTTGTGCTCTGATCTTGAATGGAACTCCACGCCAAATTAAAAAAAAAAAAAAAAAACGACATGGGTTCACTCTCCAAGAGCATACCAGGCCGTACGGTCTGGTATGGATTTCAAGGGGAACTCCCACGCCAAAAAAACGCTGTTGGGGTCCCTCCAAAATCCATTCCAGACCCTTATCTGAGCACACAGCCCGGCAGGTCAGGAAAGGGGGTAGGGACGAGTGAGCGCCCCCCTGAACCGTACCAGGGCATATGCCCTCAACATGTGGGGGGTTGCTTTGGGGCAGGGGAGGCCCCGCACCCCCCCACCCCAAAGACCCTTTTCCCCATGTTGATGAGAACAAGGGCCTCTTCCCAACAACCCTGGCCGTTGGTTGCCAGGGTCTGCGGGCAGGGAATTAATCGGAATCTGGAAGCCCCATTTAACAAGGGGGCCCCCAGATCCCGACCCCACCCCCACCCCATGTGAATGAGTATGGGGTACATTGTACCCATTCACCCCTCTCCGGCTCCTCTGTGTCCTCCGCTGACGTCTTCTGCTTCTGTCAGTTGTTCTCCCTCTTTCCGCTGTCTTCTGCCGAGTCTCCTCTGCTGTCTTCTCGCTCTTTTGCCCGGTCTTCTCAGCTGTCTTCTCCCTCTGTTCTTCTTCCGATATCGACTCAACGCGCTCTCCCGCTCTAATGTCGGGTGCTCGGTGTGCCACTACTTTTACTGGCAAGGGGCGGGGTCACTATGTGACGTCATCCAGAGCTCACCCCATTGTGACATCACTGCACTGGGTATGATGGGCGGTGATGTGCTTCCGGTGACCCCACCCCATGCCAATATAAGTAGTGGCACACTGCGCTTTGCCCCCCCCCCGCAGCAAAGCACCCCCTCCCCACCCCTGTTGAGAGCATGCGGCCTGGTACGGTTTGGGGGGGTGCTCGCTCATCCCCACCTCTTTTCCTGACCTGCTGGGCTGCGTGCTTGGATAAAGGTCTGGTATGGCTTTGGGGGGGGGGGGCAACGCTGTTTTTTGGGTGTGGGGGTTCCCCTGAAAATCCATGCCAGACCAAAGGGCCTGTATGCTTTTGGAGTGGGAACCCATGCCTTTTTTTTTTTTTTTTTTTTTTTTACATTGTGCGTGGAGTTCCCCCTAAAGATTCATACCAGACAGTGCCTAGTATTGTCGGGGATCAAAGTCAAATACCCTGTTCACTGAAGTCGGACTTCAGGTCGCAGGGCAAAGTCGGATCCAAAGTGGTACAGGCGTGTTCAGACACAAACCTCCTACCTGAGCTAAGAAGGAAACTGTCAAAGCCAACAACTCATAGGCAATGGAGGCATGCTTCACAGCCAAACACATGCACCCCTTGCATAGGTTTTGGCTGCAGGGTCTGAATTACTTGTGCTGCCAATGATTGGCTGTCAGCTTTGACTCGTGCTGAACACACCCAAGCTCATCCTACTGTCCATCCACCCCAGCCCTATGAAGAGCGATCCATGCAGCAACACAATTATAAACAGGCCTTTTAAAGTTAGTTTAAAAAACGTATTGCAAACGTTTTTGCTTCTTTTAAAGTGGACAAAAAAATTTAGTTGGAACAAATATGCAGTACATTTCTCCTATACATGCATATTTCTCCATGTTTTGTCTCTTTAAAAAATGCTACAAGTACAGAAAAATACCTGTTGATCTACCATAAATCTTGTAAGCTTGTAGCTTCTTCTCTGCCTGTATAGAACTGAAATTCCAAACAACAGAGTTGTCAGCACTTCCCAGATCAGTTCCAAGCACTACAGTACCCTCCCTTCATGTTCTGGGGAGGTGTTCTGTAGTCCCAAACCACTTCTTGTCCTTAGATGATAATGTTATTCCTCCATAGATAAAGTAGCGATGAGTGAGTGATGTTATCCTAGGACAGGAAGGATGTTACTGTCTGGGTCATCAAGTTAAACCTGAATCTAAGGACGGGTAATATAATCTCACATTTAAAATGATCGCTGTTAATTGAGATTCTTTGTACTGGCTGGAGCTAAAATCTAACATGAGAAGTATTACTGATTCATGATAAAAATTAAGCCTTGCATTGAGAACTATTTCATGCAATATTTATGTATGTAAATTGAGCATACTGATACCGAAATTATCCTGAGAGAAATAATGAACACAGTTAAAATAACAATTAGCGTTTAGTGCTCTGGTGCCAGACATGCGGTCCGCAGCCACATGCCACCCTTCATTGCTTAGCTCAGTGCAGGTCTGGAGCACAGGGTTTAATGCATGTACAAGTGCCACTCTTTTAGCAGTCCTGTAGAAGTGTAAATAAAGCAACTGGTTTATTGAGTTAGGAGCAAAGAAAATCGTTTCCCCATCCAGTAATTGTGCTCCTGGGTACTTTTTTTCCTTTTCCTAGTCTTCTTCTTTTCCCCCAGTCAAAGTGCCCTTCCTCTGCCTGTATCACCCACACCCCCAGTTAGATAGCTTCCGCTCAGACTGTTTTTTTTATTTCTTTTTGTTTTTATTAAAAACATTTTTTTTTTTTTTTTTCAGCTATGAGTATACAATGGTGGGCAATGCGCACCTTCTCCTCCGTGCGGTTCCCCTCACTTACCAGACTTGCCTTTAAGATCCAGCATTGCTCATCTTTCAGGTTGAATGACCATCAGCAGCCTATAACTGGCTTCCTTTGGCCTCAGGCTGTCATGGACACACCCCCATGGGTGAGTCAGCAGATGGCAGATGAAAACATGTAATTGTGTAGCCCTTTCCACAAGTCGGGGAACTGCCCTTGAGATATATAGTTTATATTCACTTGCTTACTGCTCTATAGCAGATTTACTGCAACAGGACGGCTGTTCTGTGCAGAATAATGTGTATATATTTGTGATTCTGCACTTCCGGTTAGGGGGCACATGCGTGTACCACTTCTGCTGTGGTTAGTCACAGCAGAAACCGATCAGTAGGTGGTGGTCCATGGGTGGCTGCCGGCACCCCTCTCCCCCTTGCCGAGTGCCCCCCCCAGAGCAAGCCGCTTGCTCTGGTGGAACTGGTGTGTACTCGCTCCCAAGCCGGTGTCTTGCCGAGAATATTCCCTTGGCGGATAAGTTCCCCCCCTGTATTGCGCAGGCGCAGCGCCTGCGCAGTACATACTACTGTCAGCCGCCGGAGATAGCCGAAGCTCAAATGCTTCAATCAGCTGTACACGGCGCCTGCGCTCTGAGTCCAGATTCCTTCCCCACCATCCAAGTGGACCTAGAGGGGGAATCTAAAAGTGCCGAGTGCAGCGAGGCCATGCCCGAAGCATGGCGAGTGAAGCGAGCCCGCGAGGGGCCCTCTTACAGACGCCGTGTACAGCTGATTTTCAGCTGTTCTGCTTCGGCTATTTCCGCCGATACCTACTGCGCAGGCGCAGTAGAGGGGGGAACTTATACGCCGAGCGGAACTTTCTCGGCAGAACACCGGCTCTCTGCATCCGAGACTGAGAGAGTGACTCAGCCCTGACCCCCGCTCCCGCCTCACTGGTTGTGATTGACAGCAGCGGATGCCAATGTCGACCGGAAACTCAGCCAGTCAGGAGGGCGAGCCTAAGGTCTCATGCACATCAGTGGATTGGGATCAGGCCGCACACCGAAAGTTTATTACCTTCATGTATAGAATGCATTTAGGTTAATAAAAACCTTTAGCCTTTACAACCACTTTAAGGCAGGCAGAGGTGCCACAGCTGCATAAAACAATGGGTAATTTAAAGGCAATAGGAAAAAAAAAGTGCTATTACCAGTAAGCAAACTACTAGTTTTTATGTGTAGATTCCCAGCTCTGATTTGTTGGTTCCCTAAACCAAAAAATTGTATCGCATACAAATAGAAGAGTAATGGTATACAAAACCATTATGAACCAGCCGTTTTTTTGTTGCTAGGAGTAACTCCTGGATTGCTACATACTGTGAGGATACAGTACTAGGACAGTTGAACATTAGTTTATTGTGGAGAGAATTTACCTTTCATCACACACACACACACGTTAATATAATTCACAGATTTTATTACTGCTATAGTTTGTGTCATGGTGAGACTTTGTATATGTTCAAGAAGCCAGATTGCCCATAATGTATGTACTATATAGGATTGGTTTAGAGAATTGGCTTATTCCTGGCTGAAATGGGTGCAGTATAAGGTTTAGGGTTTCAGTTGCTATAGTCAATGCTGCCTTTAATGCGAACAGTATTTCTTTTTTGATGGGATAATGCGGTACCACCCCTTCTTAACTGAATCATGGGGTGGTTCTCACTGTATCTCTTTTTGTTTTTTTGTTGCTTATGTTTTTGCTGGGTTTTCTTGTGAGTGTAGAACAGCTGTAAAGTCCATCTATTCACACAATAGACTAAAGCCTAGTACACATAGGCCAAATGTCTGCTGGTTTCCATTGAACCAGCCGACATTTGGCCCGTGTGTATGGCAGCCAGTCCGACATCGGATTGTTATTACAGCGGCTCCAACCTAAGCTGTCAGGTTTTTTTTTTTTTCGTTTAACCCGCTGGGTACTATCTACACAGCAATTGTGGTTCCGCAGTGGAAGATGGGACCCGTATTTTGAAATGCAAGTGTGGTATAGTGCGCTGTTTGTCCAGCTCCATAATGGTAGGCCCATACTTTCTTACCAACCTGGAGCTGGGGGAAGAGTCTACGGTAGCCTATGCATTGCATCCACACATGTAATACAGGGGTGCCGAACCTTTTGAAGCGTAAGGGCCACTTAAGCAACTTGGTAGCCAGTCGCGGGCCACAATGAGTGGAGGTCCATGTCCACTCTGCATATGGTGAGTGGACACCGACACAGCCTGCTCTACTCTGGGCCCTCTATTCGGTCCACCCAAACAGAAGGGAGTGGATCCCATTCTGGTTTTTTAGCGGATCAGATTGGAGGTAGGCGGATGTAAGCAGACACAAGTCCACCATAAAGGTGAATGGAGGGGTCTGATTGGCTCCATCTGAAAAACAGACAGGCGGACCCAATCGGACCGATTGTATGAAAGGGGCCTAAGAATACCTTCACACTGATGTGCTGCGATTTGCCTGCACTGCGAGTGCAGCGCAGTGCACCTGTGGCTTTCTTGCGGGTTAGCTGTACTTTGCCATAGACTTCTATTATATCCTGCAGGTGGGGTACACTTTCTGAAATCGCACCAAAACTCCTGCATTCAGGAGTTTTAGTGCACTTTCAGAAGGTGCACCAAACCCGCAGGTAATAACAGAAGTCTATGGCTCAGTGCAGGTAACCTCCAGGTGCATTGCGCTGCACCTGTGGATCGGTTCGAAAGCAGCCTAGCGTAACCAGTGCAGGGCTAGAACAGATATGCCCCTTGCTTATTTAACAAAAAAAAAAAAACTGACCTTTCAACACAATCTTCACTTCAGGAATCAACCTGCAGGTATCGATGGCTGTTGCTGTCTAAGGCAGAGTGCATTTGTGATACAGGAAGACTCTCTACTGCAGCTGCATACTTCCGCTACCGCCAGCTCCATTCTCAACACTAATGCTCTGGGATGACGAGTGGGGAACCTGTGATCTGGGCTTGCCAACCCGCCATCCCAGAGCAGGAGGTCGTGGGTCACATCAGAGGGCTCCGCAGGCCACATGTGGCTCATGGGCCTGCGGTGGGCACCCCTGATGTAATATGTGCACCTTTTTTTTTTTTTCTTTTTTGTTTTTTGGATGTATTTATTACATTTTTGCCAACAATGAACTATGCCTTTTGACAAAACAATTTTGTAATGTATATTTTTCCTTTTAGGTTCTGTATACCATTTTTTTTTTTTTTTATTCAAGAATAGGCAGTTGTCAAGGTGGATGTAAGATGTCTGCTATAATTTTATATTAGACTGCGTAATATTCACAATAGTTGGTATTCTACTTACATCTCCCAGTGTCAGTTTAAACTGTTGATATGAGTGTGCTTCATAAGTGTGCTTCATTTTTTTTTTTTTTTTAACCAATAGCCTTTTATAAACTAGGTCTTCTATAACACCATTTGTAAAGGAATCTCAACTGCCTGAATGCTGATGGTTGTGTGTAACTAAGATGTTCATTCTCTGCACTGGACGAGTGGGCTAAAACAATAAATGAGGTAATATGGAAGGAGAGAGCCCTATATATTAGAAGAGGGAACCTTAAGAAGTTTGAAAAGATGTGGAACCCGTGGTAGGAAAGCATAGGGTGCCAGGAATAAAGGGAAGGCTGTGGCCGGTAGGGGGTGGGTAAGGGAAGGGTGGGAGGGTTGGGGGAAGGGAAGGAAGGGGGAAGAGGGAAGGGAAAAGGAAAAAAAAAAGGAAAAGGAAAGCTTCCGATCGCCTTAGTGTACCATATGATGTATGTCCCTTTTCTAGTGGAGTATGTCCACGCGAACATGCAGGTGTTTTAATACAATATGATGTATGTAAATTAAGAATTGTTAATAAAGATTATTTAAGAAAAAAAAAAAAAGATGTTCATTCTCTGCTTGGAATGAAAGGGGTAGGTCATTGTCACTCTGAGTTTTCAGGCCTGTTTTTAGCACAGCAACAGTAAGGGCAAACCTAGTTCTAAACTGATGTCATAAAAAGAAAAAATCCTATCACTAGCCTATCAAAAATAATGATCATTGTCCTTTTCATTGCTGCGGAGAAAGTGATGGTTTTACATAATACCTTTATACTAATTAAATGTATAACAAAGAGAATATGAGCACTAACCTTACCATTTCTCTCCCTTATTTACTAGGAATGTGAGTTCAGATGGCGCAGAAGCTCGTAGGAGGCTGCGGGAGTGTGATGGGCTGGTGGACGCTTTACTACATGCGTTACAATCTGCTGTTAGTAAAAAGGACACAGACAACAAGGTGAGCTATTTCTCCTGGTATTGATGGTACATTACATGGGAGGGTTAGAAAGGAAAGTAATGTATTTTTAGAGGGCATATTTTGAGCTGTTACTGCTGTTTTCCTGGTAGCTATACAGTGTTTCTCACTTTAATTCCTTTACTTGCCTTTTCTTTGCTTCACCACCACTCCATTCGGGTGACACGAGCCGGAGAAGCCACCCTATGTAAGCAAAGAGTTGTGCAATTGTAGCTTACATGGAACTCTGGGCTCTCCCCGTGTGACTGGTCCTTAGTGATGGCCCCAATGCTGTGAAATGGTGTAAATCATATTTTCCTCCATACTGGGTATTTTTCTTTTTTCCCTTTCAGCTGAATGGAGTGGTGGAGGAGTTTTTTTTTTTTTTTTTTTTTTTTTTTTCAGGTGTTGAATTATTATATATTTAAGTTTTTACTGTTCAGTAACATTTGTGGCAAGAATTTGTAGATTAGCTAGTGGAGGCTAGGCAGATATTACTATTATTCTTCATTGCTACTTCACAACTTTTGAGATAAGATATCAGAAACACCGGGTGTGCCCTGTTTAAAGAGTAAGCAGACTCATAAACAGCTGAGGTTATTAATGAAAAATATATTTTATGTAGACTTGAGAAAACCATAAGATCTTCTTGGGACACCATGAACTTTGGTATTGTAAAAAGCACAGGCTGAAATGGCCCACATAAGTTCATTTCAAGCCATACAACATCCTTTAGTCTTTGTTTCTCCCAAATTCCAAAGCTGATATATTGCCAGCATGGGTCTGAATTACCGAGAGTATAGAAACTTCTACTTTGTTTCTGGATAGTGAAAGAATGAAGCATTAAGAGAAAAATCCCTGACCTGAAGAGATTAAAAACTGCATGATTATAGTATCTTCATTATACCATACCCGAGAGCCAAGTGCTTCCATTGGGTCTATGTGCTGTCTAACCCTTTTCTGCAGGTGGTAGCCAGCTCTTTAAAAGTTTGTAATGCCGGAGGTTTTACATGGGTTTCCTTGTCATGTGACCATTGTGATTGGCTGTCATGGTGAGCATGTGATTGGGAGACCATCCCAGTGGCTCCACTTCGTAAACGGCTACTGGGAGTTGTTGGTGACTGTACAGTCAGTGATGATGGTGCAGAGGGTGCACACTCCGAGCACAGAACAGTAATACCAACTGTACCCATATATGTGGCAGCTCACTGTTAAAGCTCACTGTTGAGTTAATACATATTTTCGTACACCCGGGTTTAAGGGGTGATGTAGTCAATCTACGGCTTTCCATACACCAGCGGGTTGAATGAAAAAAAATGTCTTGATTTCTCCATCCACAAACTCGATATGGATGGTGGCTTTCCTCCAGCTGTGCTGTTCTATTCTGGAAGAGGAAAATTTCCCACCATCAGAATACACTGACTATAGCGGGTGGCGCTGGTTGTACACAAATCGTTTGCATTTCAATCCCATGTATGGCTGGCTTTAAAGCGGTTGTATGCCCTGGGAATAAAAAAAACCTGTAAGGCAAAGGCTTAATTGGCTAGTATGCACCACATACTAGCTCATTATGAAATGCCTTAGAACGAAGCACCCACACTGCCTCCCGGTCACCGCTGAGGGAGCTGACATGTTCCCTCTGCGTTTCTTCTGGGTTCGTGGCTCCGGCCACTCCCATGCGTGCGCGCGGGAGTCCCCATTACGGCAAGGAGCTCTGAAATTCCGGCAGCATCTGCCAGACCTACAGAGCGCATGCGCCACTGATGTCAGCGGCTGCATGCAAGGTGAATATCCCCTAAACCATAAAGGTTAAGGAGATATTCATTTTACCTACAGGTAAGCCTTATTATAGGCTTACCCGTAGGTAAAAATGTGCAAGCGGGGTGTACA
This sequence comes from Aquarana catesbeiana, assembly GCF_042186555.1. Classification (NCBI taxonomy): domain Eukaryota; kingdom Metazoa; phylum Chordata; class Amphibia; order Anura; family Ranidae; genus Aquarana; species Aquarana catesbeiana. Next base: position 274,277,410 of record NC_133324.1, read on the forward strand.
ACCACTTTAAGTAGAAATCCTGAACCTTAGCTTTCAGCACTGTGAATTAACACATAATAATAATTAATAATAATTTATTATTATACAGGATTTATATAGTGGAAACAATTTACACAGCGCTTTACAATATAAATAACAGTGTAGCAGGAAGGATAGTATACAATAATTCTACCAGTTCATTGTGATATGAGGCTTGGTATTGATGAAAATAGATACTTGTTTTTAATACTGTATTCATAGGCCCTAGGGATAATTGCACACAATGTGTGTGAACTTAGCTGTGTTGGCATAAGCATTTTAGAATGAAACTGTGAGCAGATTTTAACAATTGATATGTGTTGCCTGTTTTTTTTTTCACATTTCATCACTTAAAGGTTATTTTTATCCTTTGCTTCCAGTCTGTGGAAAACTGTGTGTGTATCATGCGTAACCTTTCTTATCACGTCCACAAAGAGGTGCCGGGAGCAGACAGATTCCATGACTTGGACAGTACAATGCAAAGCGGGATTGGCGGACAGCAAAAGAAAAAGAAAGATGATGCTGGTTGCTTTGGAGGCAAAAAAGCTAAAGGTAACTGATGGGTACCATGTAAGCTGCCTTTTTATACTTTTCATACTCGTGAGCATCACTTCCTGCAATCCCAACACATGCAATACTGTCATTTCCATGCATTGTTCTTTTTTTTTTATCCCCGTTCACTAAAGGTTTTAGCACATGGCTCTGCAGAATTTATCATATACATGTTATGTTGTCAATTTTAGCACTATGCTGTATGCCAGTTCCCATTGTTATCACATAAAAAGAAAAATATAATTAGTTACTGTCCATTAGGGGATAGTGCGAATGGGTACCACTGAGACTGAATATCAATTCGTAAGAAATGGAGGCCTACATGTGGAAATTATTTGAACGTTTTTATGCAACAAAAAAATGTAAAAAAACTCACGCAGGTTTATGAATTGACTTGTAGGGTCTTATATGAATTAATGGCAGGTGGGTATGTGTGTTCAAATGACTTGTCTCCTGACCGAATAAGCCCTTTACAATGCATATTTATGCTTGTATAAATGATGTACTTTACTGTACATTTTTAGACTGTTAAGGCACGCTCAGTCGTTATACAGAACAGAATAGTATTTCGACAGCAATGAACTATGGAGCTGATAATGATCTATTTGCTCACAAATTAAACAAAAGTGCTTGCCTGCCTCTGTTGTCTGTCACCCACCCTTAACTTGTTATCACCAAAACTTGGCCAAAGTCTGGCCTGCTTGGGCTTGCTCTGCCCGTGTTTGTAGAGGCCGCATTCCAGCTACATTCCTTGCCATGCTCTGTCGCAAGTGTGTTATGGCTCCTGTGTCTGTCTGCGGGTCTTGCTCCAGCCCCATTATAATGAATGACAGCACATTCACACAACTTAACATAGTGCGGTCTGTAGAACTGTACCAGTATAATAATGGGGAAAAGGCAAGTATCACTTTCTGTAATAGAAGCTTGATGCAGGCTAGCAATTTGATTTACATGCTGTGCCCCAGCTATTTACTCAAATTTTAAATTACCATGGCATGTTTTATTTATTTTGGTTACATTTATCTTTTGATCTTTTTCAATAGCATGTTTGTTACTTAAAATAACACCACAGCAAAGAAAAAAAAAATCGGAATTGGCAGTGTAGTATAGATTAATACATGGTGCATGTTGCTGTGGGTTACTGTGCAGCATTTGTTTTCTCTGTGTTATAATATAAAATCTAGTTGTGAAACCAAAACTTGATTTCTAAAATTTAACAATTCCTGAGTGTGAGCTGTGTTTTTAGAAAGTTTACGAAATGACTACAATCAATAAGCTGTTTTTGTACATTAGTGCATAAATGAAAGTATAACTTAAATCAAACCTTTTTTTTATTTAGATGTACCTGGGTAAAGTTTAGAACCTGTCTGGGTCCTTTTTTTTTCAGCTTTTAGGAGACCGTCTCTCTCTCTGGGACTGGAAGTGAAAAGAAATCTCCCCAACAGGGGTGCAGACAACAATAACAGCCAAACGCTTTTCAACACTACTAGAAAAAAATGATTGCTCTTTGTGAGCTCCCAAAGCAGAGATTTCACCTTACTTGCTGTCTATGTGACCACCACAGTGGTTTTACAATCAGATAATTGCTATACAGTAAATGCCTTTTTAAATACCGGTACCGGTACAGTAGGGACCAGCCGAGATTTGATTCAGGTCTAGGACAGGCTGATTATATCCAAGTTGGTCCATTGATCGACTTGGGTACAACCAGTATGTCAGACTTTTAGCAAACAATTATTGCCAGCGGCTATAGCCAATAGCAGTAATCACCGTTCTCCTGGCAGATCCAAGAATGGATCCTCTAGAACACTTTTGTGACTAAGCTGATTACATTTACACCTAAACTCTTAACTAGTAAAGTCAGCCATAGACTGATCGAGATTTGGCCGGTTCAGCAGGAAGCAGCCAAATTTTGATCAGTCTATGGGCAGGCTGGTTGTAGTGAAGTTGATCCATCAGTTGACTACAGTACAACCCGCCTGTTGGGTTAGCTTTCACCTGATCACTGCTAGTGACTAGAGCTGTGAACAGAGATCGTTGTATTGGGGGGGGGGGGAGCTCCCTGGGGCAGAACACAATAGCGCTACGGGACAGATTCACCCATCAATGCTGTCTGTGTTGATGCGGGAATCGTGCAATTTTCTTTCCTTCAGCCTGTGTTTGAAGGAAGGATAATTGCATAATGTATGGCCTGCTTAACTTTACAGAGTAGAAAACGGCTACTCCAACATCACCTTGCATAACAGAACATGGAACTTGTCCTTGCATTTGTTTTTTTTTTTGTTTTTACTTTTTTACCGGTCTAGTATAGATCTCTTATAGATGAGTAAGCCATGCATGCCAACCATGGCACTGTTTATGAAGGAACTTAAGCAGTCTGACAGCTTTTATCCAAACTAATTTTTAGTTCTACTGTTTACATTATAGAAAACCCAGCTGTAGTGTAAAGCTACCCATACGCTAGTAGAATTTCAAACTAATGTTTGTACCAACAGTTGTACGAAAGTTCTCAGTACATTTGACTTGCCAAATGTTTTGAAAGTAATTTGACATTTAGTTTGCTTTTAACATTCAGTTTTGGAATGAATTGACTTTACTAAATGAAAACCACATTCACTGTTGGAAATTCATTTGTTCGAGGAAATTTTTTTCATTCTGCTGCTTTAATTTTCCTGTTGCTTCGATCAAAGCCAACATTGATTTGACCCTACTAATGATTGGAAAATCAAACCTTGAAATTAAAAATTTCAGATAATGTCTACTAGTGTATGGCCAGCTTAAGGCCTTAGGTGTACAGTCTACAGGTTTACAGATCTGCATTGTTGTGATTCATCTGCCTACTTTTCTCTGTCCCTCCTGTAATTCACCTTTCTTCTCTTGCTTTCCTGCTTATTAGAGGAATGGTTTAACCAAGGTGAGTCTGTAGCTTATTCTGCTTTACCCCACCTTCACCTTCCGTGTCTCTGTGATTTTATAGATGATTAGATTTGGATTTATTTCCCAGGTCTGCTTGCTTTACAGAACCAGTCATTTAATGTGTTTTTTTTATTTGTTTTGTTGGGTTATACACCATAATTCAACTGGCAGTTTCCTTTATATAGAAGATCCTGCTTGTCTCTACTGACTTAATTTATTGTTCCAGGTGACAGGCCTGCACAGGCGCCAGCAAAATTCTGTTGCTGAGTTGCTGTTGCTAAAAGCCTGTTATTCTGGAATCTGCCTAAGACACAAATCTGGCACAATTTTTTTTTTTTTTTTTTTCTATCATATTTATACAACAACAAATTGAAACTGTTATGGCTTCTATGCAGTACACATGGGCATTTTTACTTGATCACTTGTTAAAGTGGTATAAACCCAAAACTAAAAATGTAAAATATTGTAGCTTACCAATCCTTAGATGTGGCGGTTGCATCAGTTTTCTTTTTTAGGCTTATTTCCCTCTGGTTTTACCTGATGATCTGGCCAGTAACACACCCTCCTGTATTAGAGTGCTCTCATTCTGGATGAATGAGCACAGGGAGCACCTTTGGCCAACAGCATTGTCCGTCTGGTGGAGGGGAGTGTTAGATGTACTAGCATATTTAATTACACTAAACAAATTGAAGCCAAACTCCAGTAAATATTTTATAAGCAGTTACAGCAAGTTTTTCCCAAAACATCTTTCAGGACAGCACCCGCAAGATCATGGCTCCTCCTCCAACAGGAAACACCTCATCATTCCAAGCTTTAACAGGAGGCCTCCACGCAGCTTCCTTCAGTTTTTTGTGTTTCCTCCAGCCAGAGAAACGCTTCTGGTGGGAGCCATGATCTCTCAGGGCTTTTCCTGGTAGACAAAAGGTTCTCACCTGTTCGTTGTTTTCTGTTTAGGAGAGTGATCCTCCCTCTTGCTGGATGGTCCCGTGGGCTATCTCTCCCCTTCCATGCTCTGGAAGAGTCTGTACTGCCTGGGGGTGCTGCCCTTTTTTGCTTCAGATGGGACGGTTGAGGTGGTTTCCAGCTGGCCGCCCGCATCGCGGGACGGCGGCGGTACAAGCCTAGCAGCCACCATTGTTCTGGTGGCTGAGGAGAGTCCTCAGCCACATCCTGTACAGGAAGAGGCAGCACTTCTGGGTGCAGCGTTATTTCTAGCCGCAAAGCGCAGGGGACGAGGGCAGGGTCACATGGTGCTCTTCTGGTTCTGGGTCAGCGCAGCAGCGTTTTTGAATCTCGGAACTGGCCTTCTTTCAGCCACGCGACCGCAGTGCACTCTGCAATGGAGGATGCAGCGGTTAAGGGAGCAAGCCAAGGCCAAGGTAAGGGACTGTGTTCCTTTTTTTTTTTTTACTCCAGATGGATCAGATTCAGAAGAGGAGGAAAATGAAGCAGATGCCGCCTCTAAATACAAGTTGTCACTAGAAGAGGTAGGAGGACTCTTGAAAGTAATCCACGCTACCTTGGGGATAGAGGAGAAAAGGAGCTCTCACTGCACGACCGCATGTACGCTGGGCTAGGAGACCCAAAAGGCCATACTTTTCCAGTACATTCTATAATCACAGACACTATTAAAAAAGAATGGCTGGAACCAGAGAAGAAGCCGTTTTTTCTCGGGCCCACAAAAGAAGATTCCCGTTTGAGGAAAATTCTAAATCTATCTGGAATAAGGTTCAAAAACTGGATTCCGCTTTCTCGCAGGTCTCAAATCAACTGACCTTGCCTTTGAAGATATGGGCACGCTAAAGGAGCCCATAGATAAAAGGATGGACCTACTTCTTAATAGGGCCTGGCAATCGGTGATGAACAATCTGAAGCTGGCAATGGCAACAACATGTGTTGCCAGGAATTTAGAGCACTGGATTAAACAAATGAAGACCCACATCACTGCGGATTCCCCAAAACAAGAGATTTTGGACTCCTTTACAACCTTATCTGCAGCAGTGTCATATATTGCAGATGCCTCGGCAGAGTCCATACGCATGTCGGCTAGGTCCGCAGCATTGACAAACTCTGCTAGGAGGGCTTTATGGTTAAAAATCTGGCCCGGGGACACAGCATCAAAAAACAGGCTGTGTAGCATTCCCTTCGCAGGCAATTTGCTGTTTGGATCAGAGCTAGAATCCATTCTTGACCGAAAGGCCGATAAAAAGAAATTGTTTCCAGTAAAAAAGAAGCAGGTGCAGACCCATAAACGTTTTTTCGGCCTCAGAAAGGACAGCAGGAAGGTAAAATGCAGGGAAAAAGGAAACCATGGTCTTTCCAGAAGCCCAAAGGTAGGAGTAGAGTGCTCTTCAATCCTCCTGCGACTTCCGGAAAGTCGCAGTGACTCCTTTTTCCCAGTCGGAGGAAGGCTCCAGGAGTTTCTTCTGCAGTGGAGAGAGACATTACACCAAATTAATTTATTGTAAACATGCTCTCCCAGGGTTATGTGATGGAATTCACGAAAGAACCTCCAAAAAGATTCTTGGTGACAAACGCACCAAGGTATCCAGCCAAGGCTCTCGCCATGAAGTCCCTAATCCAGAACTGAGATCCCAGAGAGTCATTCTTCCAGTCCCTACAAGGGAGTTCTTCTAAGGGTTCTACTCGCACGTATTCCTCATTCAGAAACCCTCAGGAAAGTTCCGGCTCATTTTAAAAATCAAAATGCTAAATCGATCGGTAGCCTACAGAAGATTTCAGATGGATTCCGCTTTTTCAGTCAAAAACCTCCTGAAGCAAGGGCCAATGACAGCTGATCACATGATGTAAACAAAAGATCGGTAATCGGCTTTTTTTTCTACTCATGCTGTCAGCGTGAGTAGAAAAAAAAGCCGATCACCGGCTCGGATACGAGGGACATCGGTCCCGAAGTGGAAGAGGCACATCTGCCTCATCTGTGCCCACAAATGCCACCTATCAGTGCCCACAAGTGCCAGCTATCAATGCCCACCAGTAGTGCCAATCAGTGCCACCTAGCAGTGCTGCCTATAAGCGTAACTGATAGTGCCCATCACTGCCGCCCATCAGTGCCCATCACTGCCCCTTATTGGTGCCCATCAGTGCCGCCTCATCAGCGTACATCAATGAAGGAGAAAAATTACCTGTTTTAAATTGTTTATAACAAAATATAAAATTTTTTTTTTTTTTTTTTTTTTTAAATTCAGTTTTTTTACAGTTTTTTACATTTTTTTTAAAATAAAAACCGCAGAGGTGATCAAATACCACCAAAAGAAAGCTCTATTTGTGGGGAAAAAATTATAAAAATTTAATTTGGGTACAGTGTTGTATGACCGCGCAATCGTCATTCAAAGTGCGTCATCGCTGAAAGCTGAAAATTGGTCTGGATAGTCACAGTCACAGAGCCAGTGCAGGCTCTGAGAAGATCCCGACCATATGGTTGGGATCTACTCAGAAGCCTGGACTGGCGACGTGGGACAGAATGCAGCATCAGATCGATGCTGCATCCACCTAGATGTGTATGTGTTTTTTTGGGGGGGTTTCAGCTGTTTAAATTTTAGATCAGTTTGATCAGTTTGAGGAGGTTCTTAGATCATTCAATGGCTCCCATTTGCTGCTACTCTTAAATGTGTGTGCCTCAGACACATAGCTATCCTTGAGAGTTAAGGCTGCAATCGTACAACAATTTGTTGGTAAATCAGTTTACAGATACCCATTCTTGACTGGTAACCTTAAAAGGCTACTTGGCAAGTAGATTTTTTTTTTTTTTTTTTTTTTTTATTTTTTTTTTTTTTTTAGCTCTCGCATGTGTTCTTTTCATATGGCATTTTGTCTTTCAGTGTATGTTGTGTAAGAGTTGCCAATAAGTGTGTGTATGGTTTCCTCAAACCAATGTCAGATAAAAATCCATGACTTCCTAGAGATATACGCAGTCATAGTGCTGTGACCGTGTTAAGCTAACCATAATTCATTGCTTGCGTTTTGGATCTTCTTACATATAGAGTCTGATGTACGTTGTTTGTTAAACTCCAAAATGTTTGTAAAAGCCGCAATACCCCACCAACTATTTTACTCATTATATTGTGGAAAGTATCAGTATGCTGTAAACAAATCAAAGACTGCACATTTCAGATATTCACCCACCCAGTGGATCCAGCATTGTCCAGCTAAGATCTTCTTCTTTTCTGGTAGCGCTCGATCCCACATTGCAATGTTTTTGGTGTGATGTCATAGAGAAGCTTCCGGCTCTTGTAGGTTCAGCTGTTGTGCCTCCCAATGACACACTGCTAGGCCCACCCCTCCTTCACTGAATGAAAGGCTATGCCTCCAGGGACATGTGACCTGTATATCCCAGGAGGCAGAGGGAGGACCGTGCATGTAATTTGCCTAGGTGGTTTACATGCAAGGGGAGTGGGGCCGGATAATTTTGTAAATAAAGAAAATATTGTATTTCGTGAACCAGAGAAGGGATAATGTTATTGATGGTGGAGATCTGCTTTTACACATCTTTAACCATCATTCAATTCTATTGGAACAGTTTTTACATTTCTCACACACGATAAAATTTCAATTTTTGCTAGAAAATTTAAAAACCCCAAACAATTTTATATATTTTCTAAAAGCGGCGGCCCTGTAGAATAAAATTATGGCAGCTTTTTTTTATTTTGTGCATTACATTTGTGCAACTGTTTATGAAACACATTTTTAGGAAGAAAAATATACTCAAATTAATTTTAACACACACAAACACAGAATAGAATACTATTTTTTAGGGAAATAAAAAAAAAAGATGGGGTTGGGTCAAGTAAATGGACACCAAGTGTGTCAAAACACGAAATTGTATGCACCCGTGAAATGGTCTAAAACTATGGTACCTAAAATTTTCCATAGGTGTAATGCCCCATACACATGGTCGGACTTTGTTCGGACATTCCGACAATGAAATCCTAGGATTTTTTCCGACGGATGTTGGCTCAAACTTGTCTTGCATACACACAGTCACACAAAGTTGTTGGAAAATCCGATCGTTCTAAACGCGGTGACGTAAAACACGTACGTCGGGACTATAAACGGGGCAGTGGCCAATTGCTTTCATCTCTTTATTTATTCTGAGCATGCGTGGCACTTTGTCCATCGGATTTGTGTACACACGATCGGAATTTCCGACAACGGATTTTTTTGTCAGAAAATTTTATATCCTGCTCTCAAACTTTGTGTGTTGGAAAATCCGATGGAAAATGTGTGATGGAGCCTACACATGGTCGGAATTTCCGACAACAAGGTCCTATCACTCATTTTCCATCGGAAAATCCGACCGTGTGTACGGGGCATAAGATATCAGGGAATGGGTGTTCCTTAAGCTACTCCTGTTCAGCATTTTAAAGCCTTTAAAAGTTATCAATTTAAAGCTAACCATTAATTATGGACCTAGAATTATTGCTCTCTCTCTGATGTTTGTGGCGATACCTCACATGTGTAATGTTATCGCTGTTTACATACAGGCCCTACGTTTGCATTCATATGTGTTCGCAGAGGGGGGATTCTTTTGAATTTTATAATTTTTCCATTTATTTTATTACAATTTTTTTTTAACATTTATTTTTCTATTTAAAGCGGGGTTCCACCCAAATTTTGAACAATATCTGTATGTATTCTCTTCCTTGCCTAGATGCTGACATGCCGTTTAAAAAATTTTAAATCGCTGTAATTACCTTTTATTTTTCTATTCTTCTTTGCACTTCCTGGTTCTCCTCCCGTGGGAGTAGGCGTGTTTCTAGCCTCTCCCAGACTCCTGGGAGCTAGTCTCAGGCTTCCCAGGATGCCACTGAGCATGTGCGGGAACGAGCGGTGAACGCTGGGAGCACAGCATTCACCACATCCAGGAAATAAATGCTTGTGGGCTTCAAATGCCCACAATGAAGATGGAAACCGCCTGCAGTGAATAATATAAGTTATTCTTTCCGACGAAATCTGACACAGGCGGACATATTACACACAATATGTGAGTATGTAATGCTGAGAAGAAAAGTTTGTGAATTAACTCAAATAAAAAAAACGATAGATAGGTGGACCCCCGCTTTAACAATGTTGCTGTCACAAGGGGGCTAACAAGCATAGCATGGGCAGCTTAGAGGTCCCCTTTATGGACACGGTAGGGGTTCAATAGGTGCACTTATCAGGAGGTAGCCTGCAGCAACTTTCCATTCCTCTTTGCTATGACTGAATGCCAGCTTATTCTGAACTGTCAAAGCTCTGCCACTGCCTGGGAGCGAGGAAGCCTGCTTTTCCTCCTGTACTCTCCACACATTTCCATTGGCCAGTAAGGCAGCCCATCATAGTGATGCACCAATAGGAATTTGTCACTTGGACGAGGGAGGAGTGTTGGGGGAATGTAGGGGAGGCTGTTCGGTGAGAGTGGCAGTCTGAGACTGCCGAAAAGTGTCAGAACTTTTGTCTTTTTAGTGTGGCCCAGCACTTGGACAAAGAAAATTGCTTCTGAGTGCCTGAACTTTATACCTTCTGCTTTTCTACCACTGTCTTTAATACACAAATGGGAGTTCCTTATGTACTTCATATGCTCCATAATCTTCAGGTTCTTGACTGCATTGAATTGAGAGCAATCGGCAGTGGAAGGATTAATTGAATTGTACATAGGCACTTAAAAATGGAGATTGATGCAAGTAAATAAACAAATTCCTTTTAAATTTGAGTGCAAAATAAAAAGGTGAATCTATCCTAATGATATAAATAATGTACATACTAAAAATGTTGCCTGAATGTTGTTAATGCAGCTAATCAAGCACAGATTATGCTTGATTATTTGTATACCTGGCTACAGCAGCCTAGGAATGACTGCTGTGAACCTGAAAGTAATGAAATGCTTATCGTTTCCGGGCTCATTCATCGTGTTGGAGATCTGGGAATGGATGTTCCTTGAGCCTACTCCTGCTCAGCAATCTGTATCATGAAGCATTGAGTGAGCATCACCTTCTCAGTACTGTAAAAGTGATCAGCAGCTCTACAGCCTGGATCACTTTTACATAACGGCCAATTGCTGGCTAAAAAAAAAAATTGAGCTTCCAGCAGCTATTTTAACCCATTGAATACCAGGAAAAAATGTACCTTGGTAAAAAGGGGTTAAAGAATCATTGTTTCAGATCGCTGTAGAAATTGAGAGATCGGCTTTGTTAATGTGCTAAGCAAAGAAAGCCGCTAGCATTAGCATCCAGCTAAAGTGAACAATGACACCCCTTTGTAAAATGTAACACACGTTCATTAATCACTTTATTACCACTGGGATTAACCCGTTCACAACAAAAATCATTTTCCAGGTTTGGATTTGTAGCAGTATAACAACTACTTCTTTGTACTTTTAAGTCTTTGTAAAAGCATTTGATATTATGCTTAGCACAGCTGGTTCGCTTTTCATACCATGGATTTAAAAATAGATATTTTTTTTTGGCCATGTGACCAATGTATGAACAAAGAAAATTGCACTTTCTTGGTCCCACCATAAATATATAATGAAACCAGCAGAACTGTGTGTTTACTTCCCTGCAGCAAATACCTAAATGGCTCCTAGGCATAAGATGACAGTTCTTGATGGAGCAAGACTGGATAACAATCTCATGTCTATGGTGGAAGGCAGATCTCCTCTAGGAATCCTCTGTCATGAATAATGTTGATGGGAAAACATTTTCCCAAATGCTATAGTTTTCCCCACATTGAGGTTGAATATGTATTTATTAAATTTGAATGAAAATACAATAGAAGAGAGAGATTTGAAGATGGTAATCATCAACTCTGCAGTAACAAAGGTGTACAGCAATATAATCATGAAAAAAATAGCCATACAATGTGTATATATATATATGTGTGTGTGTGTGTGTGTGTGTGTGTGTGTGTGTATATATATAGTGCGAAAATCAGGGGAAGGTGTAGTTAGGTCCCCAGGACCGTGATCGCGCTTCGGGTAGGACAAAATTGGCAAACAGTAATTAACATTGGCCCACCAGGGGCCTATTAGGGAGTCGAAGGGGTTCTCCCCAAATGAATTGGCACTGGAGGAGTAATGTAGCGTACACACTCTGTTTCTCAGAGATTGAACATCCTAAAATACTCCAAAAAGAACTTTTTTTTTTTTTTTTTCTTTAATGGAACTTTTCCTATCCAAGATTACTGGTTAAAAACACATCAGTCACCTTTTGTATTGGATATTTAGTATGATTTTGTATGATCTAGCACCAGTCACTTTATAGAATTCATAGTACTGGACATTTTGTATGATTCTGTATGATTTAGCAGCAGTCACTTTATGACATTTATAGCACTGGTTTAGCACAAATGCACTTTGTGGAAATAATTGAAGTATTTTCTGTTGATATTTCACTTTTATTACAATGTGATTATTAGTAACCGAGTACCAGTCACAGATTCCAGATCTAAAACACTCACGTTATTTTAAAACATATAGGTTTTTTTTTTTTTTGTTTCACTCATAAATATAATTTTTAAGAATAATATTCTAGATCTATAGGAGTTATGTACACCAGGTAATATATAGTGGAATTGTCCACTAATAGAAAAAAAATGTTTTCTAACCCCACAAGGGCAACGCCATAACTACTCCTGCTTTTTACCAAATTCTAATACACTCCACTTAGGTGGTATTGTATCTGTAGAGGCAGCAGCCCCATATCCTAACTACACTCAACCACTGCGCAGATTTACCCCATACATCTGTCGGACTTTTGTAGCCGAAAAAAGTCCGACCATGTGTATGCGGCATTAGCCTGCACCAGCCTACTCATTTCACCTGCATTAACATAAACACACATAGACATGGCAAAACTATCCTTACATGTGTATAAAACACTGCACAGTACTCTAGAGATTTGCTGCCCTGAGGTTGGTAGTATCATATGTGACCACTATCTAATATCCATGATTATCCAAAGCAAGAATCGTTTTATCAAAGGCAAACGTAAATTCAAAGGAAGAGTGAGGCAAAATAAGGAGGGTGGCTCTCCCAGATGTCAAGTCACACTCTGACCACAAAATTCAGGTGGATATTTGGAAACACAACCAAAAGCAGCAGCGGCTGTAAAGGCATTAGTCATTTTATGATGTGGATCTACAGCAAGAAAGTGGTAAGAGACACTACTGCATCGTATACTAGTAATTATTGATCATATTAGAAGAGGCATTCTGCTACTGTATATAGGGCAAAGATATTTTGTGAAAGTAGCCGATTTTGTGAACGTGGGCTAAGTGTCAAAGCTTAATTGAATAAGCTGAAGTTAGAAGATGATTGGTTACTATGCACAGCTGTGACAGTTTTAGTAAATCTCCCCACTCATGTCACTTGATGGGCCTTGGTTGAATAGGCTATATAGCTATACTTGGGTGCTCTACATAAACCGCCATGGTGGAGAACCATGGGTCAGGCTTAAAATGGACTGGAGTTAGTCTACCACATGGCAGGGCAAAAGAAGGTAGCTTCTGCTCTTCGTTTTCAGTTGTTGTAAAGACCAATACATCAATTTATTAAGCGAGTCCCATTTTTTAGTTGTTGCATGGGGCCCACACTCTACACTGGCAGGTTCTCAACCCCAGACTTCCATATTAAAGTGACTGTTTTTAATAAGAGCACTTCCAACTGGTGTATACACTGCACTTATCAGGAGGTAGCCTGCAGCAGCTTTTGTACTTTGCTATGACTGAATTCCTGCTGATTGTGAACTATCAAAGCTCTGCTGCTTCCTGGTAGTTTTGAAGCCTGCTGCGCGCACACACACATTCCTATTGGCCAGTAAGGCAGCCCATCATATTGAAGCACCAATAGGTATTGGCCAGTAAGGCAGCCCATCATATTGAAGCACCAATAGGTATTGGCCAGTAAGGCAGCCCATCATATTGAAGCACCAATAGGTATTGGCCAGTAAGGCAGCCCATCATATTGAAGCACCAATAGGTATTGGCCAGTAAGGCAGCCCATCATATTGAAGCACCAATAGGTATTGGCCAGTAAGGCAGCCCATCATATTGAAGCACCAATAGGTATGTGTCTCTGCTTGGGGACGGGAGGAGTGTTGGGGGAATGTGAGGTGATGGTGGCAATATTGAGACTACCTGAATGGGTCATACCTTTTTGTCTTGGACATAGAAAATTGCTTCTAGGTGCCTGAACTTTATACCTTCCACTTTTCTACTATTGCCTTAATATGAATACTTACATACATGGGAGTACATTATACACTTCATGTGCTCCATATTCTGTAGGTTCTTGACTGCAATGAATTGAGAGCAATTAGCAGTGGAAGGATTAATTGAATTGTACGTAGGCACTTGAAAATGGAGATTGATGCAAGTAAATGAAACAAATGCCTTTTAAATTTGAGTGCAAAATGAAATGGTGAATTTATCCGAATGATATAAATATTGTACATAGTAAAAATGCAAAGACAAAGTACATAATGTAATTTAATAATGAGGTGATATTAATCCTATTCTGCATCATAATAAAGATGCTAAAGTTCATTGCACACATTTGCCAGTATAAAATGTTACATGAATAATGCCCTTTCTATAACAGCTACAATTAATTTTTTCTCAATCAACAACCCTTCATATATCATCTCAGTTGGGTAATGCTGTAATTATTGAATGAATTTGCTTATTATTTGATTAATTCTGCTGGTATACACACAGTATTGTGTATGTCCCACTGCTAGTCATTCCTGAGACAATTGTCTGCATAGCATTTGTCGAAAAAAAAATAAAAAAAATAAAAAATGGAAAGACACCATTGAAATTGATTGGCTTGAGCTCCAATTTGTTTTTACACATCCCTGCGGGGAGCGTTGCTTTACAACAAAATAACATTCAGCTATGTGCTTTCAGGAAAAAAGAATGGAGACATGGACAAGAACTTTGACACCCTTGACTTGCCAAAGCGTTCTGAAAATGCAAAAGGTACAGTACTTCTCTCATTCCGAATGATCCAGTGCTTGAGTTTAAAAGTACACATTGTCTTTTAGAAGACTGGTTTGTGTCTTGCCAAATTTCAGCATGATGTCTGAGCAACCAATGGTCATCACGTAGCTGATAACATTATTTAAAGTTGCTGGGCTTTTCCATAGATATTTTAAATAAGGCAAACACATGTAAATGAATGAGCTTTTATGTTTTTGTTTGTTTTGTTTTGTTTGGAGGTGGTCCAACCCAAAAGTCTTAAGCAGGAATAGGTGCAGGTACTTCATAATCTGTGTGATTTTATTGAGGCTCAACGTTATCTGCAGATATTTACAGACTAAACACACATTCAAACCCACTACAACTGTTGCCACATTGAATGTTCTACTATGTTACCACCCACAAACCAACGTTCTTCCTGATAAACACTTACATTTTTATACTGGTATCCTGTAAGATTGCATCTCTCGGCCCCTTTCAGCATTGAAGGTTTTGTTGGTGATATGCAGTCTGTTGGTTGCTTATGGTGCTATCCATCTGGACACTACAACCCCTGCATTATGGATCAGAGGTCTCTTATACTATTTAGATGTGTAGCTAAAGTCCTTTTGCCTGTGAATATCCCTAAGACAATTAAAGTGACTGTAAACAATCATCTTGTAAAACAACCCATTCAGTTTAAAAAGGGGGGGGGGGGTTATTTATAATGTTGGGGTTTTTTTTTGTTGTTTTTTTTATTTTTTTAGAAGTAATAACATACCCTCTGTTCACAGCTGCATAAGAGCTGGGGAGAGAAGCAACAGTACACTGAGCTTCCCAGTCAAAGGCTGTGCAGGGGGAAGGGTGGGGGGTGTCAGGACATGTCTGATCATTGGAGGAGAGCACGCTGTGTTCCCAGCACAGCTAGAGAACGGACCATGCTGTGCTCTCATGCCTTGTGTGGTCAGGAACATCAGGGATTCCACTCAAAGGTAGCAATACAACGAGGACAGGATACTTTGTCATACAAGTACATATCAGGAGGAATATGAAATGTTAGGTTTACATACACTTTAAATTTTAAAGAGTGCAATAGGTGGTTCAAAAAATCCAGCCTATCCATTGGTCTTTTTTTTTTTTATAACAATGGTAACCCAAGGATGTATTCGAAGTCTAAGGTATCCCAAAGATAATTGAAATGCTGTCCTGAAGACCTCCCAGGTATTGGGTGCTGATCATTTGATGTCTATGGATACATTTAAGCCCCATACACAGGGGCAGAATGTCAGGAGACATTTGCCGGTACAAAAAATACCGGCTGATGTTCTGCCAGTGTGTATGTTGGTCTGTCTGACAGAAGCTGGCCATGCATGATGGAAAACCAGCAGGCGACCAACTCCCGATCAGCGTTCTCAGCTAATGGCAGAGAGTGCTGATTGGAGTGTTCTGGTGGGGGCGTCTCCCTGTCCGAACACATCTCAGCGGGAGAAATCGCTGGACTAACCTTGCATGGTTAGTACAGCGGCTCCCGACCAGAGCTGACAGCTGACTATAGTGTGTACCATACCAGACTTTAGTCTATACTGTTTCATTTCTTGTTAGAGCTTGGTATATGCTGCATTAGCTGATCATTAACTTGCATCACTGGAGAACCATTTAGAAATGATTATGAGTTTTTCTTGTACTCAGGTTTATTCATCCTGATTGCGTTGTTGATCAGAGAAACAATGGAAGCTTACTCATTGCTTGTGTTTTGTTTGTAAAGATTAAACTGTACTTGTTTTGTATAGAGTGATTCTCTAGAGGCCCCATGCTATGCACCTAACTCATTTGTTAAACTGTTTCTTTCTGGATCATTATCACTTTGATTTTGTTTTGATTGTTGCACAAGCCAGTCATTATTGCTCAGCTGAGGCAGTACTAGACTGGAAGGGAAATTTCCCTCTGGTCTATTTATTTGTCAGGTCAGAAGTACTTCAGTCACTAAACTTCAATAAGGCAAGTTCACTCGCATTGCGTGCATAGTTATCCAGTACATTTACCTGAATTGTCGCTTTTACCTAGGCTAAAAGGAAGAAATTAAACTTTCAGTTTTATTATGATTCATGCTGTATTCACATTCACAGTCTAGCCTGTCTACAATCCTTGGTTTTATATTGTTGCATTGCTTAGTGCCTAGTGCATCCTGTGCAATCGATCGGTTTCAGCATGGACAGTGAGCTCTGCATGACCTTACATTCTTTTTTTTTTGTATTGATTGTATCTGAAGAATGCCTGTGGATCTCAGATTACAAAGCCTACATGTATCAAAACAGATGTCTATAGATTGTCGTAACCCTTCAGCTATCACAAGTATGTATGTGGAGATGATCATTAACATGGAACACATCCATACTGTATCTGGAGTTAGCAGTACTGAATCTCAACATGTTAGGGAGGCACTTAAAATTTAGCTTCATCTTTTATTGGCCTTTGCAAATATATAGATGTAAAAATATAAATGTAAAGAGCTGAAATAATGAGCCACCTGTTGGTTTTAAAGTAATCCAGTTAGAAAATAATTTGTCATGTTAAATATTTTTTCATTTGTAATATTTTTAAACTTTTCAACATTTATGACCAAAAACGGCCATTTCATGTATACAATATTCAAGTTTTCCCACATTCACATCTGTCTATTATTAATCTTTTAAAAACGCATCCTTTTAGAACATGGGTGTCCAACCATGCAGCCCTCCAGCTGTTGCAGAACTACAAGTCCCATCATGCCTCTGTCTTTGGGAGTCATGCTTGCAATTGTCAGCCATTTATTGTATCATGGGACTTGCCTTGCAATGCCTCATGGGTCCTGTAGTTCCGCAACAGCTGGAGGGCACAGGTTGGACACCCTTGCTTTAGAACATTAAACACTGAATAAAAAAGAAAGCAGGAAGCTGAACTTATTGTTTGAACTTGATGGCAAAGCCAGTCCCAGGGTTTTATAGGTCTTGAATTTTTTCACAATGAACACTTTCTATTGATCTTGGAGTTTTGGGTGGTCCTGACCACCTGTCCTATCCTTGTATACAGCTTCTCTTGTTGCATTCTTAATGATTAAAAAAAAAGGCAAGCAGAGTGGGAGCCCCTCATTATGGCCACATAAGGTGTGCAGACCCAGAAACTGATCTTGTCAATAAAGACCCTGAGACACATAAAAACTGTCAGTTTAATTCTCTAGCATCTACTAAAATAGGAATTATCAGTTTTTGGTAGACTTGCCCATTAAATAAAATATATGATAAAGGAGAACTTATGGAATTTTAAAAAAAATATTGTGTTGTAAGACTGAACATTACTGTAAAAACCGCCAGTGGCACATATATCTATATATCCTCATATCTATTTTAAAAGGTGTACTTGGCACAGTGATCCGTGGCATACCTGCACAAGCTTACCGAAGTGACTGTATTTAAGCCGTGCACAGATCAGATGGAGCACCACCCTACTTTGACTTGCAATGGCCAACTGTAATGTTTGGAAGCCAGCCATGTGTCTTCCCTGAGCAAACTACTGATATGACTTCATGAGCTTACTGTTGTTCAACAGACTTTGGTCTGCGACTAGCCCCATACTGTGCAATTAAAAAGACCACATTTTGGCCACTTCAGTTATGGATTACGCCAGCCATATAGTTTATGGAATGAACAGTGATCGATTTTGCTAGGACAGTGAAACAATCATTTTACTTTACTGTGTATATGACACACATTATTAGTAGAAATGATTGCTGTTGTACCTTTTTGTTCAGAAAGTACTTCAAAAAAAGATCACCTGCCTGTGTACTGCCTCTGAACATGTTGTACACTGACATACAGAAAACGTAAGTTGTGCAGTTGTACTTTATTGGGACACCTGTCTTTACATGCGCATGAACTTTAATGGTGCCCCCCCATCCATGCATCCGGCCCCTAATCTCCGTGCAGGGCGCCGGGGCGTGGACACCAATTTATTTTTTTTTCTTTAGAAGCACATTATTAGAGCCTGAAGCTCTAATTGGCTTAAAAGGGTGGCCTCAGGGCCCAGAGCACTGCACCCTGAGCCCACCCATTATATGACATTAGTAAATGATTATTTGCTCGTGTCTTCCTGATTTTCCTCACGGCCAATCAGGAAGCAGCTACTGAGTCCCAATTGGCCAGGGAGTCTTTAGACATCTGGCAAATCAGACCCACTTCCTGTTCGGCTGGGAGGAGAAGCTCCAGCCCCTTGTTCCCCCTGGAGTAGAAGCCCTGGCTCTTTGCATCTCGGCTGAGTCAGCTCCCATCTGCCTCCTCACTAGGGTTGTCTGTCACCTCATCCCTTTAAACCCGAACACATATTAATTACACAGGTTCCATAGCTGATGAAGGTGGTAATTAAACTCACTTAGTGCTTTAGTGCCTTACCTGCATTCAGTTAGTCTCAGAACCTGTGTAATTAATATGTGTTCGGGTTTAAAGGGATGAGGTGGCAACTCTACTCCTCACGGTAAGACCTCCTATCGTGCCCCCGACTGTTGCCCGGGGAGAGGGTTGGTGATGGATCGTGGACTGCCATCCGTCTCCGGGGGGGTTGCCTGTGACCGAGCCAACCAACCAACCGGAGGGGGGGTTTTGCCTCTGCAGCCATTAGGAGAACTTTGATAGATAAGTCCCAGTATGGCCCCCTCTCTTATGTACTAGGAGAAGTAAGTGTGAATTTGATGGACTACAAGTCCCAGCATGGACCCTTTGACCTATAGTGTAGAAAGTCATGTAATTTTGGCACTAGAAGCCTCAGCATGACCTCCAGTGTAGAATACTGAGGGTTATTTTTACTTTAGTTGAGGCACTAAAAGTGACACCTTGCCCTTCTACTTCAGGCTGGGGAATGCTCAGTGATAGTCTAACTGGTTTGTATGAGGAACTACTGGTCCCAGCATGCCCCTTACTCCTTGGCAGGTCACTATGCAACCTGGTGCAGGTTTGCTGGAATTCCATACCTTATACTTTGTCAGCACAGTCTCAGACTTGGAATTGGAATTTGCAGGCACTACAAGTAGCAGCATGACCTTCCATCTAGTGCCAGAGAGTGCTCAGAGCTGCTCCAGCTATGTTGCTTGGGGAACTACAGTTTCCAGCATGCTTTCTGCTTTGCCAGCACAGTCATCAGCATGGCCACCAGGTTTTATTCCAGCACAGAATGTTCAGTTTGTCTAACTTTATTTGGCAGTTTGAGAAGTAAATGTCCCAGCATGCTCTCTGACAGAACACTATGGGACTTGGTGCAAGCGTAGTCTAAGTTTGAGGGACTACAAGTCCCAGGTCCCTCTGGTGTTAAAGGCTGGGTCTTTGTTCTTACTTTGAGGCACTACAAGCCCCAGCATGCCAATGGCTGTTAAGAATCACAGAAGTGGTTGTAAGATCTTTGGGGCACTGCAAGTCTCAGCGTGTCCCTGTTTAGAAAATGCTGACGTTAATGTTAAAAAGTTGTTGGAAGGACAACAACTCCCATCATGCCTTCTGTTCTAGAAGTGTCCTCATTCTGCATCTAGACGCAAAATGATGTGTTGTAAGTTTGGTACATGTTTGATGCACTGCAAGTCCCAGCATCGCTTCTGTCTTTCATTGGGCCACATTGGCGCTTGATTTTGATTGAGCAGTTGAAGAACTTTGAGTCCTGGAAGTTTGGCGCTGTTGGTGATTGTTGTACATTTGCAGTGAGTTTGAGGACCCAGAATTCTAATTCCCAACATAATTCTGAGTTTCTTTGCAACGCTAATGCCCTGTACACACGGTCGGACTTTGTTCGGACATTCCGACAACAAAATCCTAGGATTTTTTCAGACGGATGTTGGCTCAAACTTGTCTTGCATACACACGGTCACACAAAGTTGTCGGAAAATCCGATCGTTCTGAACGCGGTGACTTAAAACACGTACGTCGGGAATATAAACGGGGCAGTGGCCAATAGCTTTCATCTTTCTTTATTCTGAGCATGCGTGGCACTTTGTGCGTCGGATTTGTGTACACACGATTGGAATTTCTGACAATGGATTTTTTTGTCGGAAAATTTTATATCCTGCTCTCAAACTTTGTGTGTCGGAAAATCCGATGGAAAATGTGTGATGGAGCCCACACACGGTTGGAATTTCCGACCACAAGGTCCTATCACACTTTTTCCATCGGAAAATCCGACCGTGTGTACGGGGCATTATAGTCTTAGCATGCCGTCTACCCTCAGGGGCCTTGATACAAACTTCTTAGAACTCTGAGGAACTACAAGTCTCAGCAGTTTCCACACACACAATGTTGGGAGTTGGTGCAATTTTGTTACCAGTGTGTTGGTATTCTGAGGACCTACAAGTCCCAGCACAGTGAGACAAACTGTAGTGGTGAATGCTGAAACTTCCTGTAACTTTGTTGCACATTTGGCATAATTTTGTCGTCTTCAGGCTCCATTCACACTTGTGTGACTTGTAATGCGACTTTGTACACTGGCTTACATTCCAGCCTCCCAATCATACCATAATGTCCCCGTATGGTATGTGATGATGTCAAGGCTTTGGGTGAAGTAGGAGAGATTAGAATCAGGTAAATGAAAGGGGTTACCCTCCCCCCACACACTGCAAGGATGGACTTTTTTTTACTTTCCTGGAGTTGGGCTGTATTATAAGATTTTTTGATAGGTTAGGAATTCCCGGGACTTCTGAGGTGCTACATAGATGAATTCAATATACACACACACTATGTTAGTTAAAATTTTTTTAACAGGATATAATGTGTATATGGAATACATTTATGTAGCACCTCAGAAGTCCCGGGAATTCCTAACCTGTTCAAGAATGCTACTTTCTCTTTCAGTAAACCTGCCCTGCAAAGAATTGTATAGTGGAAAAGGCAGAGAAGGTGAGTAGTCAAAGGTGAAGGCAGCTATCTGTCCTCTGAGGTCTTCAGTCATGCCCAGGGAGATCTGTGTGCTGGACAGGAGGGGAGGGATTGGGGTGCACTGTGATGATCTCTTCCTGCTCCGCTCACCTGTACTGGAGCTGTGAAAGCCCCGACTCAGCCAGACATGAACCCGAGGAGAGAGACTGTTTTTCCCCAAATGCTGCAACAAAGAGGAGTTCAGCAAGCTGTCTTCTGGAAACACAGGGCATAGGATGGTGGGTAACTCCTTTTGAGGACTGCAACCACAGCTGTGTTGTAAGCAGTCAGGAATTATCTGATGCTCTCTCTGAAGTTCACATGCTACATCCCTGACAGCAGATGGAGTGATATTCAGCTGTCAGAGCCGGAACTACAGAGTCAGCATCGGAAAATGCGGCAGACTGCCTGCTTACTCCGCCGCCAGTGGCTGCAGTTCCCACAGGAGTTACACATCCACATGACAAATAGTCCCACTTGCAGCCACCAGTGTCAATTGGCAGAGGTGAGGGAAAAAGTTTTCACATTTTGGCAACAAAAAACCTGGGGTGTGTTGGGGGTGCCTGGGCATTAGGGTGTGCCCACATCTATGTTCCTTGTAAACCTTTACAGTTTGGGGTGACTCAAGGCCTCATTAAAACTCGGTGAAAGAGTGACACATCGTTCTCATTGCCATCTCCTATTCTGATGAGAACTGAGATCTTACTAATCTCACACCTCATTCACAGAATTAAAAGACCTTTTAACTGGTTTTATTGTAATCAAATTCCAGCTAGCCGATATCCCTTTCTTGTAAAATGTTGTTTTTTTTTTTTGTTTTTTTTTTAAACCCATCCACCTCATAACTCTACTATACAGTACAATTCTTTCTAGATACCAAATCTTCATTAAAAGACTTGTGCTTCAAAAATGTACGTGTTAGTTTATTCCAAAATGAACCCAATTTGTTCCATTTAGGTAAAAATTTATAGAAACATTTTTACTGAGCAGGGGTTCCACAGCTAGATATCTTGCCCATACATTACATTCTATTGATGTACAGCCTTTGAGAGAGACCCTGTTGGGACCTACAATTTTATTGAGACCCTGTTTGGAGTTGGGACCTACAATTTTATTGAGACCCTGTTTGGAGTTGGGACCTACAATTTTATTGAGACCCTGTTGGGAGTTGGGACCTACAATTTTATTGAGACCCTGTTGGGAGTTGGGACCTACAATTTTATTGAGACCCTGTTTGGAGTTGGGACCTACAATTTTATTGAGACCCTGTTTGGAGTTGGGACCTACAATTTTATTGAGACCCTGTTTGGAGTTGGGACCTACAATTTTATTGAGACCCTGTTTGGAGTTGGGACCTACAATTTTATTGAGACCCTGTTTGGAGTTGGGACCTACAATTTTATTGAGACCCTGTTTGGAGTTGGGACCTACAATTTTATTGAGACCCTGTTTGGAGTTGGGACCTACAATTTTATTAATCATAGTGATATTAGGACTTGACCATGTATAGGTCCAGTCTGTTAAATCAGTATGGGAAATGTAAATGGGTTTTCTCATTCAAGCCCTAAATTTATTCTTTCTGGAGACAAGACGCTTGAGAGGAGATATAACAAAATACAAATCTATTAACAGTGATCCCAGCGCAAGTATGACATTTTCAGTCTCAGGGAGTGTAAGAAGACACAGGGCAACATGATGAGACTGGAAGAGAAGCTGTTTAACCTTAAGCTGCGTAGCGTTTTTTTTTTCAGTCAGGGCTGTAGGGATGTGGAACTCTCTTCCACAATCGGTGGTGTTGGCAGGAAGTATGGATAGTTTTAAAAGACTCTTGGACGTGCATCCCAGCGAAAACGATATACGGCGATATGGGAAATATCACACAGGTTGAACTGGATGAACTGTTGTCTTTATTCAACCTTAACAACTATGTAAGATATGCAAGTCCAAGCTGGAGTGCGTTTTTTTATTTTTTTGTACCTAGAAAATAGTTTTAGATTTTGTATTGTTGTGCATCTTGAAAAGTTCCACATTTCTACAGGACCTTTTGTAAAGAAGACATTTTGGTTCAGCCAAAAGTGCAGTAAACATTTGCATCATTGTGATTTGAATATGTGCAAATATTGTTTGTACCTGCTGAGATCTGCCTTAGTCAAGAGTATGTGAAAAGGTTCATCTGGCAAATGTGACAATTGAATTACATTGTTGTTGGCATATGATTTACTGCAGTGCATCAAGGGAGTGATGTAAATAATTATGTAAATTCTGTGATCCTCTGCATTTCTATTACAAGGTCATTTGTTGGTTCCTCTCGTCATAATATGCTTGCCATACACAAAACCATCTGGTTGTTTGAAGGAAAGAACCATAGCCATAGCCTAGTAACGTCATATTTGTTGTATGACACAGACCTGCAGTAGAGAAGGTGGAGAAGCTACACGGAATTTTTTTTTTTTTTTTTTTTTAATGCAATTCTTCAGCATCTGTTAAAATCATGTGGACCTCCGAAACTGCGCCGTGTCGCCCATGAGCCAAGTTGAGATTTCTGCCTCAGGCAGCACTCATAGAGGCATGGGGAGGGCAGAAAGGCAGCTCCGAGGCCAAAGTGTTTATACCAGTCACACAGAGTTGCAGTTTTCTTAAAATTTGCAGCGATTTATATTTTATATTACTTTAAAACTGGAGAGAGACAAAAAGAAGATTTTTGGTCTTTTCAAGCTGCTCTGCACACAGCTTTGCCTAAGGCTGCTTCCACACTGATCACACTTCCGTTTTTGTGTTAGAAAAAGCAGAAGAAAAATGCATGACCATTAAATTCTATGGAACTCTTTACACCGGTTAGGTGCATTTTTAAACATCCCGCATGCTGCATTTTTGGTGCATGTTTAAAACTGCACCAAAAACTCACGTCTCCATTGAAATGCATTCAAAAAAATGCATCAAATGCACCAGATATTGTGTTTTTGGTGCCATTTTTGAGTCGCATGTCATTTTTTAACAGGTGCGGGGTGTTGTCAAGCAACCAGGAATAAGGCAAAAAATGCGCATGCATTTTTGCAACAGAGCAGTGTGAAAGCAGCCTGACTGAACAGTAGAAGACCCTAAACCTGATGCATGTGTTTGATTAGAACTACAAACTGCACAGCATAAGACACTAGTTTGAGCTCTCCTTCTATAATCCTTACGGCTTCTGAATACATACAGCACACATTATTACCCAATACAGTAAAGAACCTAACAAGTCTGCTCAACTCACGAAGAAACAGTGCCCTGTCCTAGGAATTGGTGTGCTGAAGGTGTGAGCTCCGCAGTAACACACATCCAGATGAAAGTGGTTTAATGGAAATTGAATCCATAGGATGCAGCCACAGCGGTTGACAGCCCCTTAAGTCCGGGGTTGTGGAGTCTTGTGGAAAAATCCTTTCAATTAAAATTTGGATGCACACTGTGGGGAGGGGCGATGGGGGGATATAAAAGCTAAGTTCACTTTTTGGAGCATGTTACACCTGTATTTAGGATGTAACATGCTCCAGCACCTGTCCCTGCAACTTAACCCTTCCCCCGATCCTCCCCTCCCTGTGGCATCAGGTGGGGGGGGGGGGTTCCTCTCCCGCATCGACTGCCGCATTTGAAGTGTGGCAGTACAGATCTGTGCCTGCACAGCTGCGTCATCCATTCACAGGAGTCTGCCCTCCAGCTTTATAACAGCCTGTACAGAGGTACGGGCAAGAAAGCCAGAAGATGTCTGCAGGAGCCCCATATTGCACCCACAATCCACTGATCGGGTGCAATGCTCTGCAGGCTCCTGTGCAAGAAGTAATATATGCACAATTGTATTTATTGTTTTTGCCTGCAAAAATGTGAATTTTTTATTTCTTGCAGAAAGATGAACTTGGCCTTGAAAGAGTGGTGTACCCATGGGTTTCATGCGGGTGACCGCAGTGTGAAAGTGCTCTAAAAGCATTAATATAGTGGTTTCCACTGGATACTTAGCGGTTTGCTTGGAGTTAATCTTTAAAGAAGCAGAATGGTCATGGCTTTGTGGAAGGAGGGTAAATGTTGTTTCACATATCATGTGCTATGCAGGAATGTTTGTAAGTGGAAGCCAAGAGTTTTTCACATACATTGTATTTAAAGGTGTAAAGGTATCATGCATCATGTTGTGTAGATATTTTACATAGAAATAAAGTTGCTCCTGTACTGGGATGTTAATTGCTGTCGGGCTCCTTAAAACCGCCTTGACAGTGCGACAACACATAATTTGAGGATTTGTGTCCATTCCTTCCTGTTCCCAAATATATTTACATGGCACGAGAAGCCATGGATTAGGATGTCTGACAGAGTTATGGAAAGGTCTTTTAGTGTTCTTGCTCATTCCTCGCTGAATGGTTTTAACCACAAGAATTTCCTTCTAAAAATAATCTTTAAATCACAGAGAGGCGGCTGCGGGGACAGAATATGGCAAGAATCGACTGTGGCTGCTCTTTCTCCACGCTAGGAATCTGCAGGATGGCCTTTCAAGCCTCCTCAGCCCAGCCTGACGCCCCACAGTGTGGTGCCCACAGCTCATGGTGCCAGTTAGTACTTAATGACATTTTCTAAAGTGCTACTGTTTTCTCCTTGAATTCCATAGAAATGTATGGTTAGTGCAGGCTCATCAGCTGAACAGCTGGAAGGTTTTAGCAGTTTTTCACCCTCAACAGACCTTGAAAAATGTAGCAGTTTCTTTCTTTCAATACTATGTTAAAGAGGACCTAAACTATAAGCCTTCACTTTGTTTTACTTTTTGTCAACTGAATTACCTTTTTTGAAAATCTTTTTTTCTTGCAATCTGATGTCAAAGATTTATTTGTACAGATCATGGAAATGTCATCAGGAAATGTTGTGTTGTGGTTTTTGTTTTTTGTTTTTTCCTATTTCTGTAATAATGTACAGATTGTGTGGGTGGTCAGTTCGGGAACAAGAGTTGTACTGTCCCTGCATATATGAACTTAGTCGTCGTCGTAGTTTTTGTTTTGTTTTTGCTTGGAAAACTGTGTGTTTACAGGTGGTGTAACGTTCATATGAAGAATTGGGGCTCCTGTTTCTGACTGGCAAAAGGACATAATTGTTCTTGGTCTGGAGCCCGGGAATTGTTAGTTTAGGGCTTCCCTTGCTGCTTAGGCATCTTTGAACTTTTCGCTATGAAGCTATTCATTTTGCAAAAATTACTTTTTAATTTTAAAGACTAACTCTATCCAAATTTTTTTTGGACAGAGTCTGGAAATGGATAATGATATGTCAGTCTGTCTGTGTGTCCATTTCTTGACTTTCTGTCAAGAAAGTGACAAGGAAATCTCTCCAGAGTGCAATATAAGGTGAAATCTCTCCAAAAGGGCCACAGGCGGCAAGATAAACTTGTCCGAGGTATTATAAGCCTGGTATTTGCTCTGCTTGGCGTTTAATATGATCGCTCATTTTTTTTTGTGCCTGGATTTAGCATTCCAAAATCTAAATATAGTCGGTGATTGTACAGCCCCTTTCCTAAACAAAACCCTTTCTATGTCTCTTTGATCTCGTATAATGGAATAATGTAAAGCAGGGAAACTACAAAAAGTAATTAACCGTTTCTGGGATGTCTATATCCACCACTCAGGTAGTATTGACTGCTGAGTTCCATAGAAATACTGCACAGGAAATGATTGCTCCCCGGAACTAATTTGTCCGGTAATGTGTGTGCATGGAGGTAACTGAGGTGTTAACCTTGTTTACGAAGTGTATATAATTATTCCCAATTGGTAATATGCTGGGAAATCTGCAGTACTGGGGCAACATACAATATAACAAACTGTTAGAGAAGAAAAAGGCCCCTTCTCCAAAGGGCAGTGTTCTGCAGTATAAGGCCATAAATCTAAATTAGTGCTTCATAAAATGAAAGTGGATTTAGTCCTCCAGCCTGAGGTGGGAACCAGTATCTGTGAGTTACTCATCTGTTACAGAAACTACTATATAAAAAAATGCCTTTTGCTTTTGTCCACCACAGTGGAATGTCATGTGGTGCTTGCTGTTAACTTAATTTTTAGAATTCTCTAGAACAAAATAGTCATTTTTCTTTGTGAATCCGATCATCTGAAGCAGACCATGCACCAAAAATTAAAGGTCCAATTTTAAATGTTCACCTTTTCCCCTTTGCTAAAACTCTGATTACAAGTGTTTAAAAAAAAAAAAAAAAAAAAAAAAAAACCTGTTTAGGGGGAACAACTGTTAACCAATATACACACTCTTCTGGCCATACGCTAAATTTTTAAACAAGTGCTCATTCCAAAAATCTAGGCAAGTACGTTCGATGATTCCAACAGACTTGACAAATGTCACGCAAAAGAACTTCAAAGCTTTATTTCCATTTACCAGTCTATTTTAG